>NC_080598.1:38491054-39208554 GCF_027887145.1 Ammospiza caudacuta | reverse complement strand
CCATTGCGTTCTTTATTTAGGGAAGAAAAACAGGAGAGGCAGTCAGATGAGTGATATTTCCCCTTCCATCTGTAGAAACATGAATCTTCACTTACAAAATCTGGAAATCTAATATGCAAAAATTTTTTAAACTTGTTTTAGTAGCATTTGAACCAACACCCTTCTCCATCCGCTTTGCCCAAGGATTCTGTTAAATGTCTGTGCTTTTGAACTTGCCTTTTTACAGTCCTCACTCTCCTGCCATCCCCCCTCACTTCCTCTTCAGCTTGTCTTTTACCTCCCTCCACTCTCTTATAACCCCCCGTGTCCTCCCTCTTAATTTCTTTTTTACATCATTAGGCATCCTAAAACAATTTCTTGTGCAGGCAGCAGCAAGCTGCCTCCTCCACCTGTCAAGCCCCTACAGCATGAGATGGCTCAGCTCTCCAGTGTATTTAAACAGTTCAGGTTGTAACTATGCTAGCACGAGTAAAACATGACTTAGGCAATGGACACACTGCTTCACTGGTTCATGTTTTGTGGGGGCTTTGTTTTGTTTTGTGTATATTGTGTACATGTGCTTGTCATTATCTAGCTTCCCTTCTTCAGCTTCTGAGATGTTCCCTGTTTGTCAGTTGGATCTTTCACGGGGCTTCTAACAATAATGCATACTTGTCCTGCTCTTTGAATTCTTTGCTCCAGCAGAAGAGAGATTTACAGAGGTATTCTATACAGAATACGGCAGAATATGCTTTTAATAATGTCTGAAATTAGCTCTGAAACTAACTTAGGTGAGCACGGACTTCTAAAGAGCTTATCTGTGTAAGCTTACGGTGTAGTATTCCTCAACACAGTGAATGCCAGTTTTCAGCTCTAAGATATTAACCATAAGATCAATATTGAAACACAATAACTATACAATGTTAATAACTATGCTGTGCTGTTGTCTTGGTATTGTTTAAGTATTAATTTTAGTGGCAGTTGGGTTGGAATTTATGTGTGTTCAGCATGAAAAATAAGAGAAATTAACGAAGCAGATTAGGCTTTTGGTATGTTTGACATAAGATTCTGAATTTTATTATATGCTGAGCTTACATGTTACAGTCTCCATGTGTGGTTGATATCACTGTGATATCTATTTTTGGTTTTGTCATGACTGGTTGTCGTTTGTTTTTTGTGCAGGAAATCTTGTTGGATAATTCTGTGTTGGTAGGTCCCTGTGCCTTGTTAATCCTAAACCTTTGCAGTTTGCAGTGGTGTTTTTATTTCATTTTTTATCTTTCTTTTTAACCATTTAAATGTAATTTCTTTTAGCATGTCAAGTGATATTTTATTGTCATCCTAACCAGAGCCTTCCTAACTTTCTGCAGATGGCAGGAATACATTTCATTTAATGTGCTTAATAAGGGATATTTTTGGTTTTAATGTGTTAAGTACAGAAATTGAACTGTTTTTACACTTAAGTTTTAATGTGATGCTTGCATTTTGTGTCTGTCATTTAGTCCTATCTCCTGCTTAGAATGTGGGAGAATGAGAGAGATGAAAAATGTGCATCTTGCGTTATTTTGGTCGCCTCAGTCGGGCCCTTTGTTTTTTCCCTGTTAAAATGAGCACGGAATTTATGCATGTCCAACTTGAAGTAGAATGTGTAGCTTGCTTGTGTAAACGTTGCATTAAAAGTCTCACTTGTTTCTGAAGTTGCAATTAAAGTACCTTGGAGACATATCTATAGAATCAGGTTCCTTTCCATGTAGAAGAATTATGCAGAGAGTGTATCTTTTTGTGTATAATGTAATTCTGAGCATTGCAGATTCATTTGCATGCATAGAAATTCTGAAGATGAAGCTTAGTTTTGTTAATCTAACAAAGCTAAAATTCTGTATTGCTTATTCTTTTTGTCCTTAAGTTGCTTTCTTTAAGCATATGTTAACTAATATATATTAGTCATTTTGACTAACATATATTGGCTTGTTGCTGACAAATGAGCAGCACAGCCTAATGCAAGGTTTTCCTGCAGCAGACACTCAGCTCTGTTTTAAGGATGGTAACAGCTAAGGGTGCACAACTGCTTAGTTGTAGGGAACATTTTTTTATGATAACTTAAGCTTCATTTAGAAGAAGATGCATAAATATGGGTGTAGCCATCTTGCCTGACCACAGAGCTAGTTTATCATGTCTTTAGGATTCCCTTCAGGATTGTCTTAAAATTGAAAGAAGCAAATAAAAATGAGAAAGCTCCACTCTAACAAAAAGCTCTTGACACTATGTCTTGGGGGTTTTTTTAAGTGTTTCTCCTTGTTCCAGTAATAGTGAATCTGTTATCATGTATTTTCCAGTAAAATGTCCCACACACTGGCCTGTTGGTGTTAAAATATGATGGTGCTATGAACCTCTTTGCTAGAGACTGCTCAGGAGAGCTGACCTGTCTCAGTGTCATACATTCACCAGTAATTCTCACCTTTTCTCCCAACTTCTCTAAAACATAATTTAATGTAAACTGAGTATATAATTTTTTTTCCAATGAAACTGCAGCAGTGTTCTCTTTGCCTTTATAAACTTCCTTTCATGCATGGAGTTCTGTTTTACTAAGGCCTGATTGACTCTCTCACCTTTGGTTTCACTGACATTTCTCTAGTTACATCTGATAATGACTTGTTCTGAATTTTCAAGCCCACAGTATGCATATACCCAGTAATCAGAGTTAGTTACCATGATTCACCTGGCATTGAAGTTATTGGCAGTTTTTGTACAATATTGGTTGAGAGGTGGATTCAGCATCAAACCAATATTGTAAGTTGCCTTTGTAGAGCAAATGCTAAAAGTTTTGTAAAATTGATTACAGGACTTGCAAAACTTTTCATTTGGGGGTTAAAAAAAAAAAAAGCTGACCAAAAAGAGCATCAATTACATGTTTACTGACTTAACAGATTTGCTATAGCTGCAAGTGTTCAGAAAATACCAGCCTTACTGAAGTATTGCCACAGAGGTTTGTTAGCCATCTTACTGTATCTTTTTGCATGTTTCAGATGAATCTCTGTAGCTCATACTTGTTGCTGAGACGTGCAGTGGTAGCTTGCTTACGTCAGCTTGTGCAAAGAGAAGCTGCTGAAGTGTCAGAATATGCTGTTGCACTAGTGAAAGAGAGCAAAGAAGATTTTACTCCAGGTAATGTATTGACATTTTGAGATCAAAAAGCTTGGCATATAGATAGTGAATTTTAAACACACTTTGCTAAGAGAGTGAAAACTTTGCAATACTCTTGAAATCTTAAACTCAAAACATTTTCTACCTCAGTTGTCTGTATAGTAAGAAATTATTATAAAATGAGGAAATGCAAGGGGAGTTGCAGGGAAATACATGCTCATCTAGCCAGCAGCTGTTATATTAACTTTTTGCTAAAAGGCCTGAGAGTGATCACTAGTTCATCCTCCTGTGCCTTTCTGTGAGTGAGTGGTGTTAAAAATTTATTTCACTTCAGCTTTCAATTCAAGCTCATTTGGAAATTTTCAGAATAAATAGAATATAGCCATTTTTTAAAACTGCTGATATTTAAAATTTGTAATATTGGTCATATTAATTTAACAAATTATTTCATTATGTTTGGTTTTGTGTTTTTTTGGAGAATAGTTTTAACTTCCATTTCAAGTTAAAACATTGTTTTAGAATTACCGTATAAAGTAAGGTAAGTTTTTTTTTTTTCAGGATCTAGATGCTGAGGGGATGGTAATGCTCTGAAATTCAGAGTAGGATTCTTATTTCTTGATGGGGTAACTTTCTTCCTGTTGTTACTATCTTTCTGTAAAAGCTCAACATCTGTTTTGTATTCATAAGTTAGCTGAAATGTTAAAGTGAAAAATAAAATTATTTAAAAAATATTTCAGGGCTAGTAATTACTTTTTCACAAGATACTCTGTGTGCAAACTTTAGTGGGGTTTCTGTTGTCATTAATCCAGTTTTGTGATGCACAGTACTCAGCTCACAGCCTTTGTTCTTAGCAGATGTGAACATCAGAGAAATAGGCCTGGAGGGGGCATTGCTGGGCTTGCTGGACAAAGAATTGGACCCAAGATTGTGCCAAGATATCAAAGAGACCCTGACTCATATGCTTACTTCAATGGCAGTTGAGAAGCTCTCCTTTTGGCTGAAGCTTTGTAAAGATGTTCTTGCTGCCTCTGCTGGTAAGTCTTAATACACTGTAGGTGAGAACACAATCAAAATAAGGCCTGCAGCAGTACACTGTGCCACTGAGGGAAAGCATTAAAGTTTCTTGAATGTTTGCCATTTATGAAATGTATAATTGTCATTCATATTGCAAGATTGGATCTTTTAACTTAGTTCCTTCAGAGGAATATGCCTTTCTCTCTTCTGATTGCCCTCTCCCCATTGAACAAGTTCTTGTAAACATCTTAGGATGTCTTGCTTGTTGATTTAATTATTGATCTTAATTCATTTCCATAGCAGAAATGGAAATATAGCAATGTTTTGAGCTTGTGAGTCCTGTGCAATTACCTCCAAGAAAAGTATTCTGACTAGTTCTTCTATTAGTGGTAGAACTAATGGAGGCCTGTTACGTCATAATGGAACTCTTGAGCACACAAAATCAATTACTGTGCTGAATATTAGTGGGGGTGAAGGAAATTCTTTAAACCTGCAGTGCAGGAGGAAAACTTCTTGCATTTAGATTTTTTTTTTATTTGGAACAGTACTAATGCTTCTAATACATCATAATAATTTTTAAAGTTGTTTTTTTTCTTTTGCTTCTTTCACTGCAGTTCTTTATTTATTTTTGTGGTATTAATCTTGTGTTTCAGCAAGTAATATCAACTAAATGTTGACAGTTTCATTATATTTGAATTCTAGCATTTACTTTAAGGGAGTCACCATGAATTTGAGTTTAGAGGTAGCCTTCGAAGAGATTTCTTTTAGTAGGTTTCAGTTATAGTAAGAAAGAATATTATGTTTGGTTTTTTCCCTTCTGTGTCCAAAATACAGATTTCAATACAGTAGCATCAATAGATACCACTCAAGAAGAGGAAACTGCCAAAGGGGATGATGTATCTGTATTAACATCTGACAGTGATGACAGGTTCCATCCTTTCCAAAATCCACGATGGTCCACCAGAGTTTTTGCTGCAGAGTGTGTTTGTAAAATTATAAGCCAGTGTGAAAACGCAGGCAGTGCACATTTTGATATAACTTTGGCTCAGGAAAGGAAACAACGTGATTCAAGAGGTATGTGTTAAGCACTGGAAGAATTTCATAGAATGCAAAGTATGCTTAAAATAAGTATTAGCTCTTTGCATCTTAGTGAAATTAATCATAAATTTGTTGTTTGTAATCAATAAAGCCTCTAATTACTCTGATTGTAAGTCTGTATTCTTTAAGGAGTAGAGAAATTTTTATTTTCTGAAAGAATGGCATCTTACTACAGCATTTACACTCAGTTTCCTGGTTATAGTACCATGGTGTATGTGTAGGAAGGCTTTGTTTCTGCATAAGCACTGGCAGTCACAAATGATAGCTGGCACCAGCCTACAACATCACAGTTTGGTGTCTGGGAGTATGACTTAAAAAAATGCCACTTTTTTTCTTTCCATAATTTGCATAATCACCAGTAGAAATACAGGGCCATTTTTCAGTACCACTCTGTGTTTATCTGGAGGTGTTTTCCTCAACACTTTTTTAGAAGGTCTCATTCATGAAGATATTTATACTTTCTTCTAAGTACTTTTTTCCTACATTTAAATGGAAAGCAGACTTGATCAGCTAACATAAGGTAGCCAAGTAAAATTGATCTATGTGTAAGCTGCCTAAAGTGAATCCTTGCTACATATTAAGGTAAAATGTAAAATGTGCACTTTGAAAACAGTTGGGAACAGTCTTATAAAGCACATTATGTCTAAATTTAAATCTAATAAAACTATTTTCTTTTTTAAATTTCTGTTTTCAGATGACTTTTTGGTACTGCATTTAGCTGACTTGGTCCGTATGGCTTTTATGGCTGCCACAGATCACAGTGATCAACTTCGTCTTTCTGGGCTTCAAATGTTGCAAATTATTGTTCGGAAGTTTGCAGCTGTTCCAGAACCAGAGTTTCCAGGTCACGTAATCCTGGAGCAGTATCAAGCCAATGTAAGCGCCATTGATAATAACTTTCAAAAGTTTAGAGTCAATTACTAAAAGAAATGTGCATTTATATTGTGTAGGTACAGAGCTGGATTTCAGTTAAAGTATTGTTAATTTGTTTGGACTTCATTAGAAATCATCTTTTCAGTTGGTGTATAATTTTATAGCTTCAAAGTTTTTCAAGTTTCAGCATTCTTCCCTCTTGAGCATAACAAAAACCAAAATAGATCGTTGGTGGGATTTTTTTGGAAAGCATTGGTTTCAAGAGTGTGGAAGTATTGCAAGAAGTATTAGGAATAACTATAATTTTAAACTCTGCTTAGAAATAAGTAGCCTTTGCACAGCAGCTATTACATTTGGAGATCTTGGCCAATAAACAAGATAGAGAAGTGTGGATTGTACTCTGTTTCTGTTAAGTCTTGGTTTAGATTTAGAGAAAAGATGTTCTAGTCATTTAGCATTCCATACCACACTTGTGTTAAATATGACAGACAACTGTGTTAAGCCTCATATAGCTTCAATTTCTAGCAGGCACTGAATAGGTCAGATCACTTTCTCTCATAGAATTGGAGAGACACTGAAGACATCCTGACCTACTTTGATCTTGCTTTTGCCATTATAATTCTATTTTTTGGTACTCCTTTGTGGGAAGGAAGTTCCTTGGTCTAGTCTAAAGCTGTCAAGGGAAAATAATAAACCATCTGTCCTTGCTGTCCAAAACCATCAAGCAGGTCACAAGTAAAGCTAATAATTGTCCTTTTAAGCTTCTGTACCTTTAATGTGTTTCTGCTAATACTGTGCACAGATCTCATTAGCTGTTTAAGACATAAGTTTAAGGGATGTCAAACTGTTAATCAAGTCTACATTGTCAGATTTTTTTTCCTAAAAACATCATAATAATCCAGAAAAATATGGATATAAATCTTCTGGACTTAAGTAATGACTTCCTAACATATAGTTCTCAAGTTCCATAAATGAAGTCTCAACTTTAGAGGCTCTTAAGAAATTGTCATTAATTGCCATTAAAAACAAATCCTTTCACTTCTTTCACAAACATTTATTGTAGTACTTGCTCTTTGGGATGCAAGTGTAGTATATCAAACTTAAATATGAATTTTCAGATACATGCTAAAGCAGCTAGGGAATCTTTTATTAGACTTTAATGAAATGGTTTTCAACAGTGAGAGTGGATAAAACCTCTGCAGCCCAGTAACTTTGTGTTTGTGCATTCTTTATTAGGTAAATGGGGTTTGTGCTCTCCCCACACTTTTTCACTTTCCAAAGTTGACCAGCTTCAGTTAGCTGTTTTCTTAAATCTGTATTTTTCCTGAGTAAGGAAATGTCACTAGCTAAGTGTCTTGCAAAGTCTTTCATGGTTCAGAATGTTGCTTTTTTTTTGGTGGGCTCCTCATCAAGTCAGGCATTCAGGAAGGAAGACATTACTGTTTCTGTTTTAGACTGCACAAGAAAATAAGAGTCAGCAATGAAGACTCTCTCAAAGAGAACAATGTCTTCAGTGTAGGCAAAACAATAAAAATATGACTGAAACTGTTTCTCTGCTCTTTAACCTCACTGAAACAATCTGTGAAAAAAGGACAAAGGAGCTATACTTTATAAAGGAAAATTGTAACAAAGTCTGATTATGAAAAGTAAGTATTTAGTCAATCGTTCACTATGTATTAAATGTTGTATAACTTCTGTTTAGGTTGGAGCAGCACTTAGGCCTGCCTTTGCTCCTGAAACTCCTCCTGATGTCACAGCAAAAGCTTGTCAGGCAAGTGTTGAAAGTCAGAAGTCTCTTAGGTAATAGACCCTCTGAATTTTTTTTTTTTTTTGCTTGATAAGCAACACAAGAAAAAGGAAACAAATCCTCTAACTTTAAATCCTCCATTCACAAAAAATAATGTCACTTATGTTACCTCTATATTGAGACAACTCAAAGATTATTGTCACTTTAAAGTCTTTTGAGAAACTTAGTTGCAGTTGATATTTTTGCCATTTTTTGTGACACCCTACTAATGTTTTGGTTTTCACTGGTAAAGTATACTAAACTGGGATGTCATTCAACATTTGTTATTGTCTGAGAGTAACTCTATCTTGGTAGAAATTAAATCTGGCTTTCATAATTTTACAGATGGAAAAAAGAGTATGCAGTGGTGTTTTTTGCTTGTTGCTCATTGTTTCTGTTTCACAACACCAGGTGTGCAGTGCCTGGATAGCAAGTGGTGTAGTAAGTGATCTTAATGACCTCCGAAGGGTTCACCAGCTGCTCGTGTCCTCTTTGCTCAAAGTGCAGGCTGGAAAAGAAGCACAAAATGAACAATATAATGAAAGCACCTCAACTATGGAGGTACTGGCTGTCCTTAAGGCTTGGGCGGAGGTTAGTATAACAGCTCTGCAATGTTAGTCTTATATTGGGTAGGTGAGTCAGACAGAATTTTCAGGAATTTCTAACATGATTCTTTATATAGAAGGTGCTGATGCTTTGCTGTGCTACCTCTGAAAGTACATTAACTTTGTAAACTTGACAAATACACTGCTCATTAAACAGGTTTTGTTGTAATATAATAAGAATAATGTATCATACTTAAAAATACAAATTCCTTAATATATTTGAATAGTTCAATATTGATTTGAAATTGTATGTTAGAAATGGTTGATGATATGTATGGTGATGGTCCACTCAATGTGCTATTTTAAATAGGTATAACTTTTCTCACTGCCTATTGATATTTCATATCTTGGAAATATATATTTTAAATTAATATTGTCAGCTCAATACTACTTTAGTTAAAATAAAGCCAGCTCATGTGAAGGCTTGTTTTAATATGTGTAAATACAAGCTTAAATATTTAACAGTCAAAAATGTGAACCATGCACACCACTTCCAAAAGATGGGTGTTAGAATGTGGTGATAATGGCCTTGGATGCTGATGGTTGATAACCAGCTAAAGATGAGCATGTTATGAAGGTGGATGATATTTCAGTGTACAACCAGGAAGATACTTTGGAGGAGAAAGTAGGCATTAGGTAGTTTTTATGTAAACATCTGCAAAAAAATATACCAATGTTTCATGTGCATATTTGAGAACAAATATTGACAAAATAGCAAAGCCCTTGGAGACAAGCTAGCAGGTGGGAATAAAAATCTTGAAAACGTGCTTTCATTGAGAGATTTAAATAGATTGGTCTATTTAATCTATTCAGGAAAAGATAAAGTACCATGATAAATTTGAAATCATTACATGAAGAAAAGGTTTTTAATAGCATGTAACAACCTTTCACTGGTCAGAAGCCAGGTCAAAATTCAGACGAGATGTGAGACTCAGCTGTCAGAAGTGAAGATCTGTAGATTGTTCTAGCCTATTATTAAGATCACTAGAATTCTTCAAAGGAAACTCTGTAGTTTCCTATAAGCTTTTGTGAGCTGTAATTTGCAAATATTTCGCTTAAGCCCTAGGCAGTTCCTTCTCCCTTAGAATCTTACCTATTTCTTTTTTACAGAAATTGGCAGAATTCCCCCATCCTATTGCTGCAGGGAGGTGTGAGACAAGGGCTTGGTGTGTGTTTAGTTGCTTCTCTGGGGCAACCCACTACAACTGGCAAACATTAAAAAGATGCAGAAATCATAATTGCAGGGAACTAGTATTCAACAAAGCTGACTTGAGATTCATTGAATCTAAATGTGTCCTTTATAATTGAGAAGAGCTTCCCTCCAGGGGCATTTTGGAGACACTACAGAGGGTTGTTTGTCTGAAACTTTTTCAATTCTATCTTTTTGATAACCAGAGAGGTATCTAGGAAAATTACACTGAAATTAATCTATAAATGGTAATACCCAAAGTTTGCCAAGTATGCAAGATTGTACTCTTCATTCTGTACTGCTAACATGAAGCAACACATAATTTCGAGAAGTGCCATGTAGCATTTCAGTTTAAAAAAGATTTAGGAAGGGTTTAACTGTTGTTTCTGAATAATTATTATAGGTATATTATTTGATAGTTCTTCAGTTCTGTAGCTGTAACAGGGTTTGATGGTTGGAAGCAAAAACTGGACAAATAATGTATTACTTTTTAAGAGCAGGGTACTTAATTGCAGGTAGGAATTTTAGTATTTTTCCCCTTTTGGGAGATTCTTGCTTCATAAGTAGCTGGGGAAAGGATTCAGAACATTTAGAGGAAAAGGGCTTATTCACCCATGCTTACTGGACTTGAAGCAGAAATAGATTCTAGGAAATCTCATGCCTGTTCAACAGGCAGTCATGCTAGTGATCGCAGTAGTTTTCCAAGTATTAATATTTGTAACTCTCTGTCCAAATATATCAACAGGTTTACATAGTTGCAATTGAAAAGCAGAAAAATCAATGTGATACACACAAGCACAGTTTAAAAATTGTAAACTCATCTGAAGAAAGCTACAGAGATGTAACATTTTCGGCCAGTGGTCTTCTGGACTTGGTACAGGCTGATCTTGGAACACTGAGCAAGCTCTGGCTTGCTGCACTTCAGGATTTTGCTCTCTTAACTTTGCCTCCAGAATATGCATCACAACTACCTGCTGAAGGTAAAAAGGCAAATTAGTTATGTTTTTCTAAGTCCCTTGTAAGCAAACTGACTTGTGTTAAGATCATAGTAAGATTAAATGGTATGGAGAATAAGCCTACTTATTTAAAGATCAGGACTATTTTTGAGAACAGAGGTTTCATGGATGTGAAGAGTGATATTCTTATTTGGTGGCTATTTTTATGTAGGAAAGAAGAATTAGGTAATCTATTGCATTCTGTCCAAATAAATGTGAATGAAGTGCCCTCATTGGCCTGAATTTTAATACCAAACATTAAAAAATAGTCATACATAGAACACAATCCCATTTTAAGAATGAGAAAATACAGTAGTTGAAAATAAATTACACCTTTAAAACTAATTTCTTTTCTTTTAGGTGGTACATTTTATACAGCAGAGACAATTGAAAATGCCAGACCTCATTACTACAGCTCCTGGGCACTGATACTTTATGCTACAGCTTTATGGCTCACTAGCACAGGTTTCATTGTTGTTGATCCAGATGAAGGAGTTACAAATCTCTCCAGACCTGTTACCCCAACTACCATGTGTCAAGATTCTTCTACCAGACCCTTGGTGAAATCTCCTGAGGATGTGAATACCGACAGATTTCATCTTATCTTGGGTTAGTGAGTGAGTGCATAGTCTGCCTAGATGCTGTAACTCAAAATGTAGATAATGTTAGCAAATAAATTTTTAATTATTCAAATTTAACTGTATCATTCAGTATTGCATCTTTTGGAAAAACATGCAGTCAGAAATATTTTAAGTCCTAGTGAGAAAATTGTAAGGCATTTCCCCAAATGTGGTACAAAAAACACTGAGCTAAACGAACCCTAAACAAATGCTTATTGCTCTGCTCATAAACGTGCAAGTTCAAGGGTGGATTTTACAGTGTTTTTACCAAAACAGTTACAGAGTGTATGGATTGCTTTCACTGAAGGACAGTTTTACATCACACAATAGTTTATAGGTATAGGAAGGGACTTGTGGAGATCATTGTGTCCACCTCCTGCTCAAG
Organism: Ammospiza caudacuta; assembly: GCF_027887145.1. Lineage (NCBI taxonomy): Eukaryota > Metazoa > Chordata > Aves > Passeriformes > Passerellidae > Ammospiza > Ammospiza caudacuta. The sequence goes on along the minus strand of NC_080598.1, from coordinate 39,196,866 downwards.
CAGGGGGACATAAAGCCAACTGCTGTCCAGACAGCTTTTGAATATCTGTGTGGATGGAGAATCAACCTCTCTGGGCATCCTGTGCCAGTGCTCAGTCACCCACACAGTAAAGAAGTGTTTCCTTACATTCATATAAAGGTGTCAAGCCTCCACTACTGCAGGAGCTAATCAGGTAGTTGAATTCAGTTCCAGTTCTCTAAGTTTACACAATTAGGCATTTCTGGTTATATTTTGTTCTTGGCCTCTCTTTTGTATCTTTTTTTTTTTGTAATCCCTTTTTGGAATGAGTTTGTGTGACTTTGTTACATATGTCTGCCTTTGAATCCCAGTCCTTCTGCAGAGAATCAGCTCTCCTTTGAACTCCATTGCTGTCTCAGTTAGAAGTGGGACCTCTGGTACAAAAGCTGCTTCCTCTACTGCTTAGTACATCAAATTTCCTGTATTTGACCGTGGGCATATGGCTTGTTTATTCTGCTTTTGAATAAAATAGCATTTTAATTTTCATTTCCTACCAAGAAACTGAAAATTTAAAACTGCTTTTCTGTTGCACAGCTGTTATTTAGTGGACATAGTGATGACATAAGTCATCACACTTTTTGGAATTACAGCTGTACAGCTGGGATGAAAATATAGATTGCAGTTTATATGAAGGTTATCTCCAGTATTTTGAGGAGTTATGAATTGTTCTGTTGGTTCATTAGACCTCGTGTTTTATTCACAAATTGCTGGGGTTTTATTTATGTTAGTAGCCAATTATCATTAGGTCTCATACTGTCTAGAAGGTGAAGTTTCTGTCATGGTTTTGATGGATATAGAGGTCTTGCCCCAAGATATTAGCAATAGGAGATTACTTCATTTAAAATGCTACTTCTATAGTTGCTCGGCTTTCTGTGAGGTTACTTAGTAGTGGAAAAAATTCTTAAAATTTCAAGTACACATTGGGGGTTTTTTTCTGATGCTTACAGGAATTAGTGTGGAGTTCCTGTGCTCTCCTGGATCAGATGCAGCAATGGAGAACATTATTGCCTGCTTACATGCCCTGCAGGCACTCTTCGATGTTCCGTGGCCAAGGTCCAAAATAGGTGGTGATCAGGTAATGCATAATGACCAAATGCCCCTCAGAATTAAGGCATAGTTTTAGTCTGAACAGTGCCTCTACAGTCTCTTGTACTTCCAGGAATCTTCAACATATGAGTAGTAGGTAAGTTATATGCTTCACCCAAATCCAAAGCTCTAGAGGGAGGAGATAAAAAAGAATACAATGTGGAACCTGTAAGGTGAGGGGCAGAGAATTTGAGGACATTTCATCAGGAAGGAGTAAATAGATTAATAGGATGAAAGCCAGGTAAAGACCAAATTCCAGAAAAGAGAGTTCTCTTACTCTATCAAGGCACAGTTGAATTAATTCTGTTGTAAAAATCAAAGTCAATAAAAGAAGACTGGACAAAAGCAGTGATACTAAAAGAAGAAAAAAGGCAAAACCAAAAAAAAACCCACACACCACAACAGTGATCCTAAAAAGAAGTAGTAAACTGAAATTTCTTTGTTTTTTTTTTTGCTTTAAATTAAGGTTTATACCATCCCGTATGCCATGCAATTGCCTGACCCAGTGAAAGTGGTCGAGCCTGTGGATGTGGCTAAGTTCTGCTGATTGTTGATGCTCTGTCCAAGGAAATGCATAAAGTGTAGGAAAGGTGCAATGTAGTGTCCCCACCTTCAAGAGTTAAGAAGCCAGAAGATAAAGATTGCTTTGGCTTTTTCAGTTGTTTTAAGTCCCCTATATCTTAAATAACTGTGATAGCTATTTTGTTGGGAGAATTGATAGGGACTGCTGTTACTGGGAGCTAGGAGCTGCATGGTGAAGAAAATGCCAACTCCTGTGATTGTGTCAATTACATTGTGTTCCTTAGTGAAATAAATCAGAGTAATACTGTTGGCTTTAACAAGTATTAACAAGTTCCAAAAACTCCTGCATTAAAATTAAAATGTGTTAGATGTTTTTCTTGCTGTAGGAGTTGGGTGTAGAGCTGCTGAATGTTTTGCATCGACTGATACTGACCAGAGAGTCACCTGATATTCAGCTTGCTGCCCTTGAAGTGGTTCGCTTGATTCTCTTTGCAGCACAAGAACATGTGAAGGAAAAGCGGAGAAGTGCAGAAGGTACAGTACTGTGTGAGATGTTTGAATAGCTGTGATCAGGGTTAAAGCAATTCTTTCTTGGAAATCTGGTTTCTGAGATGTGTCTTAATTGAAGTCTTTCACAGTTGGATTCTAATTCTAGTTTACTTAAGACAGTCCAGGTTCCTAAAATAAGAAATTCAGGTGGTATGATAGATAGCAGGTGGTTTAGGTGTTGAACAGAGGGCAGAAAGTGAGGAGAAAAACTGCAGAAACTGGAGCTGGTCAGGGAGGGAGGAGTCCCAGTTCAAAGCTGGTGTTAGCTAAAACTGAGCGATGGACAGACTTGGCACACACAGCTGTTACAAGCCAGGTTCCAATAGTTACTCTGGTTGTAACTTCCTCACATTCATTTTCTAAAAGGAAAAAACTGGGAGTAGACTCAAAGTGCTTGTATCAGGTGATATCACATTGGCTTGGTGCCTCAGGATTTTGTATGTCAAAGTCTATTGTGCAGCCTTTTGTCTTTTGGCAATCACTGCATAGTTTGCTTATTCAGAAGGATGGGTGTTTGCTAGTAGGATTTTGAATACATACCCATGCACATATATATGTGTCAAGATTATAATTTGGTACTGAAACAGTCTTAAGAAGTAAACTTTTTGAAAACAAGTCACAGCCTGCAGACTTCTGCCATATTTCTTGTTTTTCTTTCAGTTGATGATGGTGCTGCAGAAAAGGAAACATTACCAGAATTTGGAGAGGGCAAAGACACAGGGGGACTGGTGCCTGGGAAATCGTTAGTCTTCGCAACACTGGAGCTGTGTGTTTGTATTCTTGTCAGACAGCTTCCCCAGCTCAACCCTAAATTGACTGGTAGCCCTGCAGTTCCACCTGGAAAACATCTGTTGCTGTCAGAAGATGGAAGTAGACTTGTAGCAGCAGCATTAGTTATTCTCTCTGATGTTCCTGCAATCTGCTCTCCTGAAGGTATGCTATTTCATCACAAGAAAAGATAAATGAAAGACTATTAGGCCCTTCTGTCCTTTTGTTATTACCCGATTTTCTTAGCTGGCTAAGTCTGGCAGCAAGTTTTGTTGATTTGTTTGTGACAGCTTCCTTTTCTTATTATTTTTTGACTGTCAAATTGCAAAACAAGTTACAAAACTGAAGCAATTAAATTAGTAGTTTCTCATTTTCTCCCACCCTATAGCAGTGCAATTAATAGATTCATTTTCTACAGGGAAGTGTACAACAGCTACATGATTATATTCTACTTGAGTTGTCTTTTCTAGAATTTATAATGCAGACATAAATAAAATTTAAAAGAGAGATGTGTGATGTTAGCCTTCCATCCTTTGAACATTAACAAATGGCTGCAAGCAGTTATGGTTGAATTCTCAGATTAGTTGACTTTTACCCATGATTCATTTTGGAGTCACTCCCAACTTTAGGATGGTTCCCCACCACCAAGCTTCAATATCATATTCATACATATATATATATGTGTGTATATATATATATATATATATATAAATAAACTTTCAGTACTGTTACAGCCACACATACAAACCATTTCTGCCCTACTCCTCTGTTGTTCCCATCTTAAGTATTGTTGTTACACCTTACACAAATCTCTGCCATATAACACCCCTGAAAATTTCTTCTTTTAAAAAAAAAAATTGTTCTCTGTTAAATGGCTCTTCTATGGAGAATATGATGCTCCAAATGGAATAAATGGAGTATAGTCCTTGCAGTCTTGTCATGTGATGATATGCATTTCTCATTTCCATCTGCAGCCTGTTATTTATCAGTTTAAAGTGAAAGGAAATAAACATAGCATCACCTAGATCTGAGGACAATTATCTTGTATGAAAAATAATCTGGGATTTTTTCTCACTGTAGTTACTTTTGTCTTTGGCTGTCCATGTTATTGCACAAACACCTTGTAGGATCAGACCACAGGGAACGTTTACAGTAGAGAGGTTAAGCATTTTGTTCAGGTAAATAAAAAGAGGACCTTAGGCTTGCTTATATAGTCAGTTGAATAAAGAAGCAGCTCCAAAAGTTGGCTCACATAATCAAAGAGATGAGAATTCCTCTGTGTAATTGCATAATTTTTCCCCTTTCGTAGGTAACTGAAGTTACAGTCCTGTGGCTGCCATGTCTCTTACTTCAGGCACCTGTCATGATACATTTGCATAAAAAAATTTGCAAGTAAATAATGTTCATGACCTACATTTCCTACTGAATTCCAGCAGTAAATTTTCAAAGACTGGCTGTTCAAAAATAGATGTCCTCAGCTTCAGAAAATTTGTTTTCTACTCTTCTTTCTATATTGTAGTATATACAAAGAATTTACCATGTACCAGTATGTATACTAGTATATACTGTATACTCTGCTATACTTTGTATACCTCCATGTCTTCTCTTCCCTGAGAACCACCTCCTCTGTGGTTCTGTTCTTACTTTTCTCTGAATATGACATAATTCCACACTTCATATAATAAAACCATCAAGGAAAAGATATACAATGCTTATTTTAAAGGGGAAGAGGTTTAAGTTCATTTAAGCAGTCTGACTCCCTGTTTGCTATAGGAGGCCACATGATATTTCAAATCTTTTCTTCAAATTACCAGTGCCTCTATTCACAGATATGCTTAAAAATTATAAATTATACATTAAAAAGAGAATCCAAGAAAACTGCCTCAATTTTTTTAATGTAAAAAGTACCTGCATTTTTTTAAATTTCTGTGAAATTAATTTGCATTGTTTTCCAGGAAGTGTTTCAGTTCTTCCTACTATTTTGTACCTAATTATTGGGGTACTTAAAGAAACAGCTGTGAAATTGCGAGATGGCCAGTTACCTCTGACAGTTGCTGCATCTCTACAAGCTCTGAAAGGACTCTTGTCTTCTCCAATGGCTCGAGCAGAGAAGAGTCAGAATGCTTGGACTGATCTTCTACGTAGTGCTTTGGTCACAGTGCTTGACTGTTGGGATCAAGGTAGGCACAGATACTGGGTTTATGAGTTAAAAATGAGATATGTTTGTGTGAAATGTTGTTTTGTTTTATTTAAATCAAATTCATGCATATCTAAAAAAAGACTTCTTAGTCACAAGAGAATTAGCTGGTTACCAAGCACTGTTGACACTATAGTGCTGTCTTGTCCCTACAGTCCATAGGAGAAGTCATCATCTATAAAAGTATAAATGTGGGTGTCATGATTTAAGCCCAGCTGGAAATTGGGCACCACACAGCCACTCACTGTGAACCCCCACTCCCTCTTCCCCCCACCTTAATGGAGTGGGGAGAAGAATCAAAGTAAAACTTGTATGTTGAGGTAAGAACAGTGTAATAATTGATACTAAGGAAAAGAAAGTAATAATGGTAAATTATAATAATGATAACAAAAAAACAAGTGATGCACTGTTTAGTTGCTTACCACCCTCTGACCAATGCCAGACCCCCCCTTCCTGAAGGCAGATCATCTGGCCTTCCAAGTAACTGCCCCCAGTTTATTTACTGGGCATGATGTTGTGTGGTGTGGAATACCCCTTTGGTCAGTTCAAGACACCCATCTGAGCTATGCTCCCTCCCAGTTTCATTTGCTTATCTTCTCACTGGCACAGCATGAGACTATGGGAAAAGTCCTTGACTTAGGATAAACACAGCTTAACAAAAACCAAAACATCAGTGTATTATCAACACCATTGTCATTCTGAATCCAAAACACAGCACTGCAACAGCTGCTGAGAAGAAATTAGCTGTACCCCAGCTGAAACCAGGACAGTGGGTTTGCAGGCTTACTCCTGTGTTATTTGGTGCCACAGTGTAATTCCATGGACAAAGGCATAAACAGGAGCTATGGCTTCAGTGTACAGCAGAGCATAAAAGACAGCCATTCACTGAGTGCAGGTTCTCCACTAAGAGCTAGTGTCTCAAGTGAAGCGAAGGGTATTAAAACAGTAGTGCAAAAAAAGAATTTTTTGTCTTGAATCAATTTGCTGTGTGCTGCTGCTTCAACTTCTTGAGTTCATAGTATTTTCATTGTTCCTTTTGTTTAATCTCTTACATTGTAATTTGTTGTTGGAACTTCTCTTTACAAAATTGTTTAAAACTTACAGCAAAAGAATATATATTCTAAATGCAAATTTTATATTCTCAAATAGATTGCACTCTAATATGTCATACCAGCTCTTCAAAGATATTTATTGTACTTTATGCAAAGAAACAATGGAATAGAAGTATGCTATAATTTCTAAATACGCATATGATCACCCCTGAATTCCCATTTTGTCCTTAGCTTTTGTTGCAGTAAAAGTCCATCCCACTGTATCAGAGGATTTTGTATATTTGAAAACTGAAGAAACGTAGACATTTATATTTCTATTCCACCTCTTTGTACCACTTGAACTCGTAGAATTTTTAATGCAAATCTAACAATTTCCTTACTTTGTTGATAGTAGATGGTCTTCTCCAAGAACTCGATGAAATCAGCCTTCTCACTGCTATTACAGTATTTGTTATGTCTACCAGCCCAGAAGTTACTACTGTAGAGTGCCTTCAGAAGCGTTGTATTGAGAAGTTTAAAACAACACTTGACTCAAAAGATCCTCTTGTAAGTACTGGTGAAGTTAATGGAATGTCACTACCACACTAAATGAATATTAGCTTATTTTAGTTGTTCCTCTGTGTTGATAGAAGTTAATTCTCTCCTGACTATATCTGTTGTATTTTAAAATAAAGTTTGAACAAGTGAGTAAGAAAAGAACATGTCTAGCAGTGCATTTAATCATTGTTCTGTATGCAATTCTGTATTCCTATTTTTTAACTTCATCAGACTCAGTGCTTTGTACATTGCTAAGTACACAATATAGTTGTGTGGTGTTGCAGGCACCTGTCAAATTTTATTCATTTTATCTTCAGCACACAGATAGTGTCTTTTGCACAGGAAATCCCTCAGCTGTGAGTCTTTGGGAGCTGGAGCAAGTACCACTACAAAACTGGTACTGTCCATAAACATCAGCTCCTGGCTGCTGCTGGATGCAGCTTACTGAACTAGATTCATGTTTTGTTCTGACCTAGCATAAATATTTTCATGTAGTGGCATTAGATTATAGTGCCACAATTCATATATTACTATCCTTCACCAAAAGAAATGTATCAGTGAAAAAAAGCATTTATACAAATGGCTTTTTTTTCACTTTCAAAGTTCGGCTCTGAAAATAACATCCATTAGATCTTGTATTTGTTAGAATTCTGTGTAAACTGCTTTTCTTGCATCTCCACTATATCTGTTTGTATAGTAATAGAAAATTAAAGTTTCATTTACTTGAGAAATAACTGTAAGACAATACTTTTTAAAGTATCAGTACATTCCCAGTATTGTAAACTTTGGTTTTCACTGTTAGGAAACTGAAAATGCCAAATATGACTGCAAGGAAATATTAGCATGCATTTGCAAATTTCATCCAAGTGTTTAGGCATCAGAGCCATTTGGAAATTATGTAGGAACTCGGCAGTTTCAGTCCTATTGACTTCCAAAGAGATGCAAGCCACTGCATCATTTAAGGCATTTTAAAATTGTACCTACAGTTTGAAAGAGATATTGCTTATATTTTAAGTACCACTGTTTTGGTATTGCACTTTTGCTAAGAAGAGAGTATTTTCAAAATAATACTAGTCTTCAAACAGAAATAGTATTTTTTCCTAACCTCAAAAATGTCAGAAGATATAAAATTTGATGGAAAGAAACAGAATGCATGATCTGGTTTCTATTAACAATTGATTACAAGTTATAATAGTCCTGTAAAGTATTATACATCAGCAGCCTACAACCTGATGAATTTTAAAGTTGTGAAGCACATTTTTCTCTCTCCCAAAAATTTTATCTGACAAGCTGTTAGATTTAGAGCACCCAGAGATGTATTTTGAACTATAATGCTTTTTAACTGCAAGTTTCATTTTCCCTTTAGGTACAGTGTAAATGCTACCAGCTGCTGCACTCCATCTTTCAGCATCCAAACAAAACTGTGTCATACCCTTATATCCATTCTTTAGCGCCATCCATTGTGGGGAAACTGCAGGAAACAGAAAAAGCAAAACCTGAAAATGCTGCTGAACTTCAAGTCATTCAGGAAGGAATAAAGGTGGTTACAGCTCTGACTGCTGCTGCTGAGGAACAGCACCGTAAGTTACTTCCATTTCTTCGACCCAAAGCATTAAAAAGGCTCAAAGTTGCCATAAATAACAAACTAAAACCAAAATGACCACTAGGAATTCAGTCCTGAACACTAATTGCCAAGAAAATTGCTCACAGGAATGTTGGGTTTTTTACCCTACAGTTCAGCTAACATTTGAAGCTTTACAGTTTGAATTACATGTTAACTTAGAGAAATACTTCCAGTTAGAATTTGACACTATTTTTGAAAATTGTGTATTTAAGTTCTGTTTTCCATGTTTATAGGTGCTCACTTGGTGGCCTGCTTTCTTCCCATCCTCATTTCCTTTCTTTTGGATGAAAATGCGCTGGTTTCTGCTACAATCTCGGCAAAAAATCTACATGAGTTTGCTTTGCAAACTCTGATGCAGATTGGTCCACAATATTCATCAGTTTTTAAAAAACTAATGGCCTCCTCTCCAACTATGAAAGCCAGGCTTGAGTCAGCTATTAAAGGCAATCAAGAAAGCATCAAAGTGAAGACTACTAAACATGCAAAAAATCCTGGGAAAAGTTCAAGCATTCAGCTGAAGACCAATTTTCTTTAAAGCCTCATATTGTCATTTTATGCACTTTGATGTCAACAGCAAAAAATTCCCTTTTAATTTCTAATCAAAGGATTGTTGTGAGTTGATATCATGTATTTCAGTTTGTGCTGAAGTATTACAGAAAGTTTTTAAGAGAAAGCAAATTTCTAGGTAAAGTTCTCTTAGTGAAAGACTTCTTAAATATCTCTAAACACTATGAGTAAATGAGAGGTCATCAAATCTGTATTTTTTTATTATTTTGGACTAAAATATCAGAAATGCACATGCCTATGTTAAAAAAAATATAGCGTACTTTACCATAGATATATTTAAGAGCATCCCACACTTAGCCATTAAGTAAAGTTTTTTTAAAAATTAATATTTGTCAAAAATTAGTTACTGTAATTGGGTTTTGGATTTAACAGGGACATAAATTTACTTACAAGTTGCAATCTATGCTAATTACTAATTTAACACACTGCATCATTCATTAAACAGATTAAATATCCTTGTAAGCCTTATAACAGTTTATTGTCAATCTCAGAAAATTCAACTCAGTAAAGTTAATATGGATAGCTTTAATCCTAATAACATCTTGAGCTGGCCAAGATGTAGCAAATGCTGTGCAATGCAGCTGTACAGCCCCTCGCTGGGGACTGTGGCTCTGTCCAGAGTGGGACTGCCATGCATGTGTAAGGATTGACAGGCTTGGTGTCTTGCTGCTTGACTCAGTCTCACTTTTCAGGATGTGTGCTTTGGTAAGTTTGCTAGGGGAGCCAGGCAATAGCTTACATATCCTGTCCAGGACTGGACAGCAATCTTAACATACTGTGCCTCAATTCAGACCTCTGCTCTAAGTGGATGGATGTTCCTGATCTTTGAATGATCACTGATCTGTACCTGTAACCTGATTTCTGTATCTCTGCAGTGAGAGATGGAAGTATTTGAAGTCACCTTGTCTTGTGTCTTTAAATAGAGTGCAACAAGCTCATAATAAGAAGTATGTAATTAACATTTTTAGCAAGGAACATATTTTAATATAGAAAAATAACTATCAAAACTGCAATGGCTACGAAGTATTTTCTAAGTACAATGTATTGACTTCTTTCTTAATACAGTATTACCTAAACCAAACACTGTCAAACTGAGGATACTATTTCCTTCTTGAATCTAATTGCTTTAAAAGGAAGAAGAAAAAACTATTTACAGAACTGAGAAACACACTGTGACTCAGGAAGAGTGTGATGTACTGTATTTTACTAGAAGTTTTGTATGTAAATATAATTGTAAATTGTACAGAATTAACAATTTGACCAAAGTTCTAACAATTCCTTTTTCTAATTTACATAAATAAAGCTAATTTTCTTCACTTAAAATTTGTCTTAGTTATTTTATCCAATAGCAGAGGAACTCAAAAGACTTGTGTGTCAGAAAAAATTGTTGTATTCTGCCTCAAGGAAACAAATAATGAATACTTGGGTTGGTTGCATCAAGGTCTGGGACTTGACATTGCAGGTCTTCCTCTGTTGTGAATAGCACAATGAGTAAATAAGTGGGACCAGGGAGATTTTTTTATGTGTAAATCTCTGTTTTGTGCCAAATGCTGAAATGTGAGAACTGTGAGAAGATGGATGAGATGCCTTCCATCTTTCCATGGAGAACCACAAGTCCTGTGTTCCACCTCTTCATTGAAGTCAAATCTGTAGTTGCTGGCTGTTAAAAGGGACTTGTGTTAGATTTGGCAGTTATTCATCTTTATCTCATTCTTATTTTTTATCATGTTGCTCTACCCTTCCAAGTTTACTGGTGGGGTTTTTTTTCTTTTGATTTGTTTCCCAAGACTGCTTCTGGAAAATCATAGATTCTTAGGAAACTTAACAACATTTAGATTGAAGTCAAGTCATGTTTGCTATCAAAATGGCCAAATATTTTGCTGAGGAAGTTAGTTTTTACAAAAGGTATTTGTGGCTCCTTTTTTGTTTTCTGTCATGTATAGCAATGTACCAACATTTTTTAATGTTGAGAAGACAATCTGTTGAAAACCTACTTTCCTCAAAAACTTTTAAGAAGCATACTCAAATTGTAAGAGCACCAAGGAAAGCTGTTAAAAGCCAAAAATTAAATTTAGTGCAGCTTAGTCCTAGATTTCTTAGAATGTCTTGTTGCAGTAACTCACAAACGAGCCATTGAGAAGTGCCAATGTGATTTGACATTTCTTGATCAAGTCTTGTGGCCACATGTGGAAAACTACCAGTTTCAACATACCTTTGTATTGCAGAAGCAGAAATTATTCCAATAAAAACAACTGCTGTTAATTCTTAATGTCAGTTGTAAATTAGGATAAATGGGTGAGTTTTATTTATCCAGATAATTAATTTATTCACATTGTAAAAATACCTGTGCCCTGAGTTCTGCTTCCTTACATACGCATAAAACAATGAGTTGGATCACATGAATGATACTACTCATTTAAAATTTTATAAAAGAATCTTACAGATATTACCTTGTTTCAATTATAAAAAGATTTTGGCCTTTAGATATCAGGTGTCTTGGATGCAGTCTTACAAGGAACTTGCATAATTCTCTTTTTTCTGAAGAAATAAGTAGGACCACAGAGCAGTTTTGGTTTTAATTCCATTCTCCTTTTTAGGCATTGCTTGACATGCAAGCTCTCATGTTTAGCCAAGCAAAAAGAGCCAAACATATATTTAGCCATAAACCAGAGCCCCACTTTCAGCATTCATCCTTCCTGTGTCCCTTGTCTCCTTTCTCATTGTTTTTTGTGCCATTTCTCTACAAGAACCAATACTTTTTTTCCAGTTAATTGTCTTTGCAATGAAACATGTGGCCTACATGCATATTTACTTTGTATGTTTCCACTGTTTATACAAGAATTTTAATGAGTTTGTGTGACAAAAGATCCTGTCCATGTCTAACCTCAAGTGCATATATACACATATGAGTCCATCATGGAATGTACTATTTAAGTGCTGTGCAAAAATTATTTGCAGACAATTTTCTGTTGACTGCAACAAACCAGAATTGGTCAAAACTGTACAAAGGCATCACACAGCTGGGATGTGGTGGGTTATAACTGGATACAAGTCTGTAGCACTGCAGCTGAAAGAGAAGCTTTTCTGTTAGTATTGCTTGGAGTAGAATAAGTCTGAGACTGACCTGGTATGTTCCAAGGTGCAGGAGTCATCTTCAGGTGACAGACAGAGGTATCAGTTCAATGATGCACATAATAGCCATCAATTAGGATTATCAAATGCATAGGAAGCATAGCAGATTCTTCTATTAATGAATGTCAGTTACTAATTGGAATTTCCAAGGAGATTTTTCCCCTCAAGACTGCTTCAGCAGTATCAAAGTGAGTTGCTGCAATTGCAGGAGTGGTGGAGAGATCTGGGATCATTTGCTGGTTTATCAGAAGTAACAGTAATACTGCTTAATAGGGAATCAGGTGGAAAATTCAGCAGCATTTCAATATAGCTCTAATTTGAATCAAGTGGGATGTATCTGTGACAATAACAACATATGAGAGGTCACTGTGACAGTCTCCTCTAAAGCTTCATCCCTACTGTCAACACTACCTATACATGTTTTGTTTTCAGGTTCCTGAAATGTTATTCTCTTATCAGTAGACAGTAAGTCAGAAACAGTTTCCAAGAAAAATATTGTTTCATGACCAGTACTAGTCTACTAATAAACTACTTGTGCCTCCTGCCAGTGAAAAACCTAGCTAATGATACTTCAGACTAGGCAAGAAAGCGAGGCGGGGAGAACCTTAGACAGTCAACACTTTGTTTAGGAAGAACAGCAAGGTGGATTACTTGTCTACTTCTCTGCACTGTGGTGTCAGAAATCACTGGAAGTCACTCCACTCTGTCTTGAAAGTAGCTTTTCTTGGCCAGCCTGGTTCCTAGAGACTGCTTTTAGCACACGAGAACCTCTAATCCTAAGAACTGGCTAATAAACTGACTTTTCTGCAGCCAAGTGTTAAAGAAGTGCTCATATTTGTCCACAGCACTCAAGCTGGAGCAACCCTGGAGCTGTTGCTGTAGATAACATTTCACAGAGGACTCCTATTCAATTAGCTGAAGTATGTAGCAAGCAGTCCAAGCTCTTTAATGACAGTGGGCTATAGATTCAAAGACATAAAAATTAAAAAGTATATTTGGCCACACATGACATGCTCTACCTGCCTCTAACATATTTAAAGTAATGAATATTGAAAGTTGGTTATGCAAAATGAAATGAGCCAGCTGCATTTGATACATGACGTTATCTGCACAAGGGTACCATAAAGATGTCAGTGCTACACCACCAACTTACCCAAAATGTGTGGTTCTTACTTTGATTCTGATGTGCAGCTGTAGATTTTTGAAGCTTTTTTTTCTTTTTCCTAAAATATTCTCTGGATTCTGTGGAGAATAAGTGGTTTATTCCATATAACAATGAAAGGGGAAGTTACATCTAAATATAGCAAAAGTAGGGCTGAAAAAACTGTCTGAGAAACAGGTCAGTGCAAAAGCAGTTTTTTAAAACCTCCTGCAGTATCTTGTGGTACATTAACCCAAATTCACTCACTCTGCAGCCAAATATCTGTTTTGGTCTATGGTCCTATGTCACTTCCATGTTCCCGTTTATCTCAAGTGCAAAATCTGATTCTACAAGGGAGAACGTGGTGTCAAATCCCCCTCCTCTGTGCTTGCATTCCAGCTGGTGGCACATGCAGGAGGAAGCAAGTTGTGAGGATGAGCAGCCAGAGCAGAGCCTGCTGCCTGTGTGCATGTTAGTGCCTGTGCCAGTTTGCCTGCTTATTGCACAGAAAAACTTATGTATATAAAGAGGTTTGCAGATGAAGAAAATCTGTTTCTGAAAGTTGCTGGTAAGGAGCTAAATTTAGTAATGACAAAGATTGATAAAGTCCCATTCTAAGCTACAGCCTTTTAATCTGCAATTGTGTAGCCTAAAAAAAGCTCTTTTTTAACCACTGTTAATATTAATGTATTGAAATTTATGTGAACTGTCTCACTGCCAGTACAGAACTACTGAGAATCCCTGTTGCTGCTAGTGGGAATTTTTTTTTATAACCTTCTCTGGGGACTATTTTGTTTATGGTATTTTTGTAAGCATTTTTTTCTTCCCACTGCATCAGTTCTCTGTGTCCTTTTCCATGAAAAAAGAAGGTTTTGTATGAGACACATTTTCTCTGGAAGTATGAAGTACAGGCCTCAGGGATTCTGGAAACAATTTTGATTTATATCTAAAAATAGAAATATTATGCAATTTGGAAATACGACCTATCATTATCAAGGCAAATGCTCTTAACCTCATCTTCCCTCATGTAAAATTCATGTCAAACACTAAGAAAAAAAATTGTCACAGATGTATGCATGTTTTATGAGAAACACAAGGATAACTGGTTCGAGCTGCTGCCACCAAATTAACCGAAAATTCAGTTAGGGGAATAAAATCATTTGATTATAAGAAAAAGTCAGGTACTTCAAGCGCATTTATTAAATAATCAAGGATGGGATGAAGAGGGGAAATAGAAGAAGACAGTACAAGCAAATGTATTCTCCCCTCCAATGTGAGGCACAAGGCAAGCTGGTATTTGGCTGCCAGGCCACATAATGTGGCCAGGGGGAGGGTAAATGGGCTTATTTTTAGTCCATTCCTCCCAGTTCCCTTTTGAAACCAACAAATCTGAGTATAATTTACTTTTGTAGATTGAGAATTCTTAAGCTGGTTGGAGAGATAGTCTCAAGAATGAGTGGTCTTGAGTTAGAGCCACAGCCAGCTGGAGCACAGCTCCAGGCACTCTCTGTACCATACAGTAAACGTAGCTACAGTCGGACCCTTGGGGCTGAAAGACTTGCAGGCTTCTATCCTGATTTCCCCACAGAATTTCAGAGATGTGTCCCCATCTAGTACAGGGAGGAGAGAAAAGTCAGTGGGCAAGGTATGAACCACCCAAGTGGTTTTCTCTGTGTGAGAGCAGCTGCAGCTGAGGAAGTTGAGTGATTTTTGCTGAATTTCAGTTTTGTGCCTTTCCAATAGGTTTCTGTTTCCTACCTGCTCCTCACACAGGCACACGTTCTGGGATGCCACTGGTCCATACAGCTACAGCTGCTCAGGAGCACTGAGGGCTGTGTGTGTGTGCATTGCTCAGTCTCTGATGGTGGCCCAGATCTGTGCTGAGACTGTTGCTAGTCAAGTACTACCAGACTTTGTGGGTAAATTCAAATTATAATGGAGGGGAGCTGCTCTTCCCATTGGTCTGGGCCATAACATAAGCATGTCTCTCCCTGAGATCTTTCACAGCAGCAGTTGCTGAAGCCTATCACCACTTGTATTTATCCACACAATGTCCTGCTCATTCTCTGCACTTCCAACAACATTCAGAACCATGAATTTCAATGATTTAGGATAAGCAGCAGTCATTCCTTGTTCCAGGAGATTTTCCTGGTCAAGACAGAAGAGAAATAGCTATAGCATGTACTGGCTATAGAGCAGAGAGACTGCAGAAGCAGCTACTGCCTGTGGAAACCGGCTGTTCCAGGCTGCTTCCATCTTGGCTGGATCAACTTTTCATTTGGTGGTCAGGATTTGAAACTGTATTCTTCACTGGCTTGTTCTGGACTTTACATAAAGGAATGGCTTTCAATGCCATAATTTTCTTCTTCAGGAGGTAATGAATATATTAACTGTCAGGGCTTCTCTCCAGACCCTCTAGATTTGTGAAACTGTACCCAGGCTACACAGAATTCCCCCAGAACAACTGAATTTTTTTTTTACCTTTTTTTTTTTTTTTTTTTTTGTATCTGTGTTTTTCTGGTAAGTGGAAGGACTTAGGCAGGCATGCAAGTATCTAGAATTCAGTTCCTCCTCTTGCTAACATCCCAGAACTAGAACTATGTGCAGCTTGCTGTTAGAGATCTTTTCAGGTTGTGTTCCTTGTGTTCAGGTAGCTAACACCCAGCCATGGCCTGCTGAGTGACCTCTGCTGGGTCTGGATGCTAGAGGGCAATGTGAACCAGCAGAGATGGCTGTGCAGACAGGGCAGCTCAGAGGGAAAAAGGAGCAAATATAAAGGCTGCTGAGGAAGCAACAATATTCTAGGGAGATTTTTCAAATCAAAGAAATGCTGAAGGATTAGGGCAGGACAGAAGGAATGGGGAAGCAGAACAAGAGACACACGCTTGGGTAGTAAAAGAAGGAAGAGAAAATAATAATTAAATCGGTCACCGTGCTGATTCATTGCTTCAAAACAGACTGTGTGAAATATCATAATTTTATAGTTGCGATATTTGTTAGTTAAAAAACATTTTACAGATTAAACTGCTCTGATTTGTAAAATTCACACAACTCTCTGTTACATGAGATTTTCTGGTTCTATTTTGTACTACCTGTTATTTAGGAAGAAACTGGCAACCACCCATGTAAATCAAAATGAAACACTTAGTAGTAGCAGTACAGGATGAGACAAGTTAACATTGCTATAAAAAGTAACACAGTTACTTACACACAATGCTGGGAGTCTCTACCTGTTACTAAAACATTCAAAGCCGCCACAACAGGATCACATTCTGTACAGTCTCCAAGTAAAGCACGAAAACAGCCACTGCAATGATGGGAACTTCATCAGAAAGCACTCCTTGTTACACACACACAAAAGGAAAAAAAAATTATATATATTATGCAAAGTAGGAGGACAAGTTAGCAATGATGTAACTCATCACCTGCAAGGGCAGCCACATGCCCTGGTTTCCATGGCCTTTTCAGGGCTGGTTACAACACTTGTGCATACACGCTTTGCATGTCCACATCTACAGGTTTTGAAATTGCTTATAAGGAGGGAATTGAATGGCAAAATTGTCGCCACTCTGAGCATCTTATCACCACCCACAAGGCCATTCCTTGGTGGGTGTTCAGGGGCCAGAGGAAAGACAGAGTTGGGAAGTGTCACAGTTTGGTGGCAGAGGAGCTTTTCTAGGGCAGGGAGATGGAACCAGAGTGCACTTACTGGTTCCTGGTTACTGTGATCCTAGGGAACTTCCAGCTGCCTGTAATTGCTGGCAACAGCTCAGTCCCTTCAGGGCAGGGAAGAAAGAATAAATACCTTCAGCCTTTAATTATAGCTTGTTCTTACTCCCCAGTTAAGAAATGGAAGCTGCTGATAACACAGTCTGCACAAAGTAGGCCTGAGTTGGGAGCTGATTTTTAAAAACACAAATAAATGCACTTGTTGTCCTTTTGGCGAGAGAGAGGCACTGGAAACAAATCATAGAGGTGCCAGAGAAAACATTTTGTGAAGAGTAAATATTGCTGTGTCCTTGTTTGTGCCTCCCCATCCCAGCCCCACAAAGGAGGGCCGAGTTACTTGCAGAGTGCCAGCCTTATCAGCCCTGGCAGATATGTGCTGGGCCACATGCACTGCTGTCATGCAAACACGGTTCTGCTGAACTGGTTACCTGGTTAGGCAGTCCTAATAGCAGCTGCCAGCAAATGCTGTCTAGAAATCAGAGCTTCTGAATTCCTTCACAGCTACAGCAAGGCCAAAGAATTGGCACTGATAACAGAGTCGTTCCTTGCCAAAATAATGTTTGTGGGGTGGTCAAGGTTTTTAAACTTTTCCGATTTTGAAATCCAATATTATCCTGTGTCTCAGCTGAACTGTCAGTGTTGGCTCCTATTCTACAAACTAGATTGCTGGAACTTGTGAATAAATTCTCAGTAATTAACATTGTACCAAGTAAGACAGAATTCTAAAAGCAAAATAATCCCAGGAAACCTCAAAAAATTTAACAACAATTTGATATCATTTGTAAACTTGAGAAAACGGACTGTTTATCACTACATGATAAAATGTTTCAGTAAGGTAATGTAGGGAAGCTCTTTTTCCTGGTTTGTTTCTGATCTAAAATCACATTACTCCATTTCCTCAAATTAGATTAGACTCACATGGGATACGTTCATGAAAGGGTGGTTGTTCTCATCCTATTGCAAGGGTTCCATACTGTTATCTCCTTATCACAAAAGTTTCATACGCTCTCAGCATTTCTCGTGGGCAACTCCTCAGAGCACTGACTCTTCCTCCTTTACAAAGCAGCCACTGACTCCAACTCCCTTCTCAAGCAGCCACCCCACTCTTTATAGCACTCTTCTTCTCATTGGTTACAGCTGTGGCCTGTTAAAGTCAGGCCTGTTCCTAATCTTTGATAATTGGCCCACCTGCAACTCCTTATAAGGGTAAGATTACTTTCTACACTATCTTTATTTTCTTATACTCTATCCCCCTACAGGTGGTATGACATTAAATTAATATTTTTAATTTTGGTATCTGATCAGTCACTGTAATTTTTTTGTTTTCAAGCTAGAGTTTGTGGAACTGTTTAAGTACTGAAACATACAAAAATGTGTTAGCCATTTTGCTTTCTTCAGGCAACCTCTGGTGTGATCCAAACTTGGATGTAAGGCTGAGCCTAAGGTTATCCTACAAACAGCACTGAAAGCAACACTTAAGCACAATTTAAAGAAAATCCAAATATTTTGATAGCAAAACCTTGGTTTTAAATACCGAATTTCAACCATTTTGCATGTAAAGTCTGATCTGGAGTGAAAATGGGAGAAAGAAGAAAAAAGATTTAACAGATTGCCAAGGAAAATTTTGAATTTACTGCAAATTGGATTTAGACATAGCATAATTTCTGAGGAGAAAAGAAATCATACAGGAGGCTACTTTTCAGAAATTCTGTATCAGAGTGGTATTGAACTGGTTTAGAGGTTTTTTTGAGAAGTGTTTGCACTGTCTGTCAGAGCCAGCCTTGGTACCCCCATCACCAGGCCTGAATGAAGGTATCCCCCAAAGGGGTTCCTGCTGGGACAAGGTGTGGGTTTGGGGGGCAGAGGACAAGGGACAAGTGTACTGGGAGTGCCTGCAGGGTGCAGGGGCACTGTGGGACTCCCAGCTCCCTTCTATCCCTTCTACTTGATCTTAGTAGAAGAAGTTTATATGTAGGATATGTCTGTCATCTGAAGGGTGAGGTGGGAAAGGCCTGTTTGAAAGATGGAAAACCCAGTGAAGCATTTTTTCCATGTAAGCTGTAATTTTGGAAATTTATTTAAGGCACTCTGGAGACCAAAATGTGTTTCCTTAAGGGCCCTTTAACTTTCTGTGAGAACTGCACCAAACAGAGAGTGTTAGGGGTATGGGAAAGGGGAGACAGAATGGGAAGCTCTTGCAAATGAAAGCTGGGACAGGTGCTGCTACAGTCCCAGAAATGCTCTACATCTGACATGAAAGGCCCTGAGGAACAAAATATTTTGTCAGTCAGGCTTGGTCTTAAATTGATGGTGCCAGATAGCTCTACCAATAGAGGCAACCTGAAAGGAAACACAGCAGCATCACTGTCAAGTGATACTGGAACTGCCATTTCTATTGACATAATTTATACTAATAAAATGAATTCTAATATTTAAATTGTCAGTCTTATTCATAACTATCTAAGGCCATTAGAAAGAGCATCCTTCTCTGATGCAACTGGGTATTTCAGATCATAGTACAAGATAGTTTAGTTTTACATGATTGGCTTTGCATGGCTTTTTATTCTGCTATTCCATGTTTTCTACAAACCACTACTTGTACTGGCAGAACTGCCCTTTAATATTAATTATTAAGCTTACTTTTAGCTCTCATCTGTGATTTGTGCTTACTCTTGACAGCATAAAGCATCACTGAGCTGAGCCAAGAAGTGTCAGCATACACCAGCCCTGTGTTGGCTCCTGCCAGTGCAAAAAGCTGATTAATTTAGCTACAGAGGCAGAGTGGGGAGAGAAACAAGCCTGGAGTTAATGCAGAGTCAGCACCACCATATTAGTGACATACTGACCAAGGGTACCATTTTCTCTTCTTTTTAAGCTTAATATGTAATACACCTCATGGTACAATTAAAATGAGCTACCTTTTCATTAAAAACAATGAATGCAGAGGTGTGGTAGTGGTGGTGGTGTTTTCAAATCCTCTTATTTTGGAATGTCCCTACTATGTCCCTTGTCAACTATGATTTGCAATACAGTTGATGATGACACAAATTCTCTCTGCCTTTCAAATTCTGCTGCACAACTAAAGGAGCCATCTGAGGTGTCCAAAAGTGCTGTGTCAGAGCACAGCATCACCTCAGGTGCAGTTAGGTACAGGTTGATACTGGAAGGCAGCAAGGAGTTTTAGTTTATAACAGACACAAAACTATAATTTTACAGCTGAGAATGGTTTGATGGTTGCATCTTCTAACCACTTTGGGAGACACCAGGGTATCAGTATCTACCACAACTGTTTATCAAGGTACAGAAGAAAAGCAGATAGGGCTACAATCTTGAAGTCTTCACTATCTTTATTATTTAAATATAGGATATTCTGTTGCTACAGCATAGGTCTGCTAAAATATACATGAGGCACCAGACACAAAGATCTCATCTTTCTTGCCTAACACCACAGAAGTCTCTCAAATGTGATTTTGGTTAATTTCTGCTCACATTTACATGCACAAGCACCTACTGATTGAATTTCATACACTGATGGGGTACAATATTGTTATGGAAAACACAATTTATCTCCAAATGTCAGTCTTAAGCCTGCTTCCTAAGGTTACCTGCTTGAGATAACTTGCAAGTATATTTGGATATAATTCTGTGGCCAGTAATGAATTGTTTTTTCTCAAAACATTGCTTACTGCTTTCCTATGAAAGTGCAAGTAATGCTGAACATTGGGCAACCTTACTAGTCCTGCCCGTGAGATGGGGCTGGATTCTGGCTTTGGTTTGTTGTCTAAGTTTCCCAATAAGGAAAGAAGCCCTGAGTTGGTGTGACATCTAGAAGCCCAGCTCCCTTCCAACTGTGTGCTCCCTTTCTTTCCAGTGCTGAGACAGAATCCTTTCCTCTAGGTGCATGTTCCTTGTCTGTGGGTCACCCCTGGGCCAGGAAGTGTAGGCTAGCTTGGGGCCATGATCCATATAGAAGGGCAAATGCAGAGCAGCTTCTGTGCAAAGAAAGCCAAGAGGAAACCAACTAATAGAGTTAGCTCAGTCGAGTTGGGAGGCCACTACTTTGGAGTTAAACTACTGAGCATCTTATCAGCATGGACTGTGTGACTCTCTGATCTGCTTTGTCTGAATTTTCTGCTTACTGTTAATTCTAAGGTGGAGATGTCTTTTATCTCATATGTACAGTGAGGCCTGAATCTTCACTGGGGCCTTTCAATATTTAAGATGTCTGCCAGTGACACTGGTCCTCCACTGTGAAATACTTGGAAATCATTAGCAAAAGATTCAGCAGCCCCAGGCTATTCCTTCTCTCATTGGGGTCAGAGCAGCAACTGGTACATAGACTAGTTGTTATATGTGAAATGTTACTGCAAAAATGACAGACAAATGTTTCTCCCCCAGAATAACTGCTGACATTGTCAGTGCAGCACACCACTTACGTTGAGAACATGTTGTAAACAGATAACATTTCTCTACCAAAATAACTGTGCAACACTGCCTATAAATTAGTTTGCAAGAGGCGATCTCAATGGTGCTTCTCACTGAAATACAAGCAAAAGATCTATCAGGTTTTGTACTCTTTTGGTCTGCAACTTGCTGCTTCCTAAATGAACAGAAAAGAACTGCCACTAGGTCTGGGTCTCACCTTAAAACATCAAGTAAGCTAAGAATCTTGTACAAAACTTTATATTTCTGTAGACAGTTTAGCTAAATTCCTATTATCAGTGCTAGTTTTTGATCCCAATTACAGGCTGGCCCAAACTGGTGAGGCCTTACTGACATCTGTAGAATTGCATTTCTTTACAAAGATAATTTGGGCTGCTGATCTAAAAGGTGGCACTGTATGAGAAAATGGGTAGAGTACATTCTTGCTTTGATGCAGATTGACACATAATAATTAATCATTTTAATAAATTACCTCTGTCCACTGAGACCAGTAAAATTTCTTGTTTACACAGAAATTTTACAGACAGCAAAACCCCAAAGAGCTAATGTTTTACAGTACAAAAATATAAGCTTATAACACAGAACTGATAGGAAAACCACATGCAGTGTGCCTGGATAAGAAAATACTGCTTGTATCTTAGTGCATATAGCTAAGAATCAATGCAATGAGAACACTGATATTAAAAGCTTAGCTGCAGCAACTTGGGCTGGATTTGTACTGGAACTACTTTACAGCTGACTTCATTTTTTGAGGTATTGGTACTAGGGGCAGAGAAACTGAAATATAAAATCCTGTGCAGTAGTGGAAGTAATCTATAACCTGTTCATGGATATTCAATTTACCAGCATAGGTCAACAGGTCCAAAATGAGTAAAATATGGGTACAAAAAGAAAAATAGATATGAATCATTTACCCTGTGCTACTCACTTACTCATCAGGTGGATCTCTGAACTCCTAAGGACTTAAAACACAGATGATGAAACTTTAAAAAAACACATCAATAACCTTGCCTTAAAAAAAGAAGCAACTTGTAGCTTTCCTTATGTTTCTGCTAGATAGTTAACTGAAAGCTCTTAGGCAAATGATCTTATAATTAAACCAATTTTCTTCCATGGCCACTTATTCTCCTACAAAAATGCAGCTGTATCACAAAGCTATCTACTATCAGATAAAAAAGATCTCCTTAATTGGCCTGGGTCACAGTTTGAAATGTAGTGAGCAAGGACAGTGTTTGGAACCTTCAAAACTATTTACCTGTTGTCTTCTTATTACAAAAGCTGCCATACCTTCTCAATGATTTCTTATGGGCATCTCCTTGCAGTACTGACTCCTTCTTCTTCACAGCATGACCAACAAACTCCATCTCCCAGCACAGCCAACTCCCTCCTCACCCCACTAACCCACTCTTTTGTAGCACTCATCTTCTTATTGGACACAGCTGTGGCCTATTAAGGGCAGGCCTGTTGCTAATCTTTGGTGATTGGTGAGCTGCAACTCCTCAGGGGTGAGACTGCCTTCTGCACTATTCTCTTACATTCTATCTCTCCACATATCTCTCTCCCACCAGAAGTGCTGTTTAATCCAGTACAGCCTAGTAAAAGGACTCTTGAGACATATGAGTTTCTCATTCACAACCTGCTTCTTCTGAGATCTTTCCTAAACAGGAATGTATTAATTTGTTTTTAATGCCCTTGTTGTGTTTCTCATTCTTTTCCTCACATTCAACATAACAGAATGAATTTCAGGACTTTGATCTTTAGGGGTTATTTCTGGTCTTTAAAAAAATATTCCTTTCTGCTAAGGAAGTTTAAAAAAAAATCAACAAAAGGAAAACAAAAGCTGAGAATATAAGAGGAATCCCCACAGCATCATTTACTGTATTCACTAGCAATGGGCAGAGAATGAAAATCAGCCCTGTTGATGTGAAAAGTCCTTAATCCATCTTTGCAGAATCAGTTACCCATTTTCAGCCAGTTCTGTCTAATACAGTTTGTAGCCTGGGAGTAAGTTCAAAGGTTACAGTAGAGGGAAAATCCCAATACATGCACAATTTGATCTTCATTTATTAACAAAAATTAATGAAGAGAAAACTTGGTACACAGTTTATTGCCTGTAATATATTTCTTAAGGAATGTGCATTCTTTTCTTGCAGAAGTACAGACTTGAGGATCTGCAGAAACCTAGTTTTACATTGCTAGAACAATTCTAAACAAAGTATAGATTTAACTTGTTTGAATGGCACCTTTCATACAAACCCAACAGTCCAAGCTCAATTGAGATTGCAGAGTGCTAACTTTCTGATCAAACCATCAGTGAAGTATACTACTTTCCTATTTTCCCTAAATATCATCACTGGGGCAAGGAAGTTTTCCTGTTTACAGTAGTAAATGATAAAATTTTCTTCTTATCTGACTCATGTGCCCTAGAACAGTGCTATTATTGCATTTTGCCATGCTTGACCCCTTTATTCTGATTATTCTTCCTGGTTTGAGTGAATGATGTAGCTGTTTTCAGTCAGCAACTAATCTAGAAATTCAGATATTAGAAGCTTGGGACTGTTCTTCTTTTTGCATGTCAAGGTATTCAATGGTGGTGAATTGGGCATAATTTCATGACAAGAATAGTAAAAGGCATTTGTCAGCTTTTAAATATGTAAAAGTTGCAATCTTTTCAATAAAACTCTAAGATGGATTTTTTAAATCCCAGAATATAGAAGAATAATTTTGTGATAAAGACACTTTCTTCTTATTGTAAGTCCTCTCATGAACAAAGATCATTGAAATTAATTCATAATACTTCATTGAAGTTTTGGGAGACACATCAAATGCTTGATAGGATTACATGTGCCTCACTCCTGTAACAACAGAGTAGAACTCTGAGGAACAAATACCAAACCCTAATTAACCTTCTGATTCAGAAAGTCCTAACACAGTGTGTGCCATTAAAACAGTCAGAAGTCCTGTGATCTGAGTCACTGATCTTTGCTTGCACTTGTCTTGGCTCAGGATTTATTGCTGCTGCCCGTGGTGTAGTGGACAGGGTAGAGCTAGCAGCCTGAAACAGAGAACTCTTGCCCAAGTTCTGTCTCGCTTTCCCCTTGGCAGATGGAGGCAGAAGGGACACGAGAAAGGATAGCCTAATTTCTATTTTCTGTTCAAACTAGTGATATAACTGAAGCTAAACTGAGGCAGAAACTGGTTAACTGATACAAAGCTTACTCACTTCTCACTCTTCAGCCTGGAACATCAAGAAAGTAAATTTGAAATGAAAAGCATTCCACAAAAAAAAAAAAAACAAAAAACCAAAAAACAACCAAACAAAAAACCCCCACCAAAACAAAAAAACAAACAAACAAACAAAAACCCTCAAAAAAACAAAAACCCACCAAAAACAAAAACAAAAGCTCCACATAAGTGAGTTTACTTAGGAAAAAGCACTTTAATGCATATGATTTTGAGCAATCGTTTCAGAAAGAAGAAAAGGTAGTTTCAGAGTAGAGGCAGATTTCTGAAAAACACGCTCTTCTGCAGCCGGCTCTGAGGGCAGCTGGGCGAGGAAGCGGCTTCCAGGAAGCTGCGCTGTGCTGAGGAGGAGCCCACGGGCCGAGCGGTGACTCAGCCCGCAGCTCAGTAAACACCAGCGTGTCCCTCGCACACTCACCACGTCCGCGTCACCGTGCGCTCACCGCACCGACGCGCAGCGGCCGGAGCTGGCCTGCCGGGGAGGAAACCTCTCAGCCAGCTCCTGCTGCGGGCTGCGTCAGAGCCACCCCGCAAACACTGCCCGCAAACACAGCCCGCAAACACACCCCGCAAACACAGCCCGCAAACACAGCCCGCAAACACAGCCTGCAAACACAGCCTGCAAACACACCTCACAAACACAGCCCGCAAACACACCTCACAAACACACCTCACAAACACACCCTGCAAACACACCTCGCAAACACACCCCACAAACACACCCTGCAAACACACCTCACAAACACACCTCACAAACACACCTCACAAACACACCCCACAAACACACCTCGCAAACACAGCCCACAAACACACCTCACAAACACACCTCACAAACACACCCCGCAAACACAGCCTGCAAACACAGCCTGCAAACACAGCCTACAAACACACCTCACAAACACACCTCACAAACACAGCCTGCAAACACAGCCTGCAAACACACCTCACAAACACATCCCGCAAACACACCTCACAAACACAGCCCACAAACACACCTCACAAACACACCTCACAAACACACACCTCACAAACACAGCCCACAAACACACCTCACAAACACACCTCACAAACACTCCTCTCGCTGGGCAGCAGCACGGGATTGCTCGCCAAGTGCCAGGGCTGCAAAGGCTGGCACACACTTCTGGAAAGTCAAGACGCTGACACCGTGTTTGTGCTCCCCAGGCTTGTGCAATAGTGGAGTGGCTAAGAAAAGACTGTGGTAATGTAGGAGGATTTAAATCCAAAAAGCTTTTCACAACTGCTTTTTGTTTATTAAAAAAAATCTGTAAGAAAATCTTAACAATGTACTTAAATAGCCACATTCTATAAAACTAAAACTTACTTGATATAGCAAGAAAGCTTCTGTAATATGTGACCTTATTGCTTTGAAATGTGTAGTAAACATTTAGTCACTTTTTCTTTGGAACTATAATATTCATCCAAAAAATGAAATGTATGGAATTATTAAACTTTTGGATTTGGAGGAGTAGGTACTTTCAGTGTTTTCAACTATGTTATGGTGTGGATGGCAGAGAAAAGAGTGTTAAAGCAAAACAATAAATAATCCATAAATAACCTAACAGTTTTATTTCACTGGGCACAGCCCTGGTCTTCAGCATAAACTACTCCCTTAAATTGATGGAGGTGTTCAGGGTGTCTGCTTATATCACCTTCTGATTTATTTACTACAGAGGAGTGATATTTTTGGAAACATCAGCTTGGCATGTACACTGAAGTAGGCAGAGAGCTAACAAAAACATCAGTTATCCTGGCTTCTAGTTGCTGTATCAATTAAAAAAAAAAAGAGGGAATCTGAGTCTTCTTGTTTTGTTTGAATTGTAGGTGTATTTCAGCTTGATTACAGGTCAGTTTTATATTTTCTGTAACAAGAGCCTAATCATTCCAGTCTGAAGCATTCACTCCTTACTATCACATAGTAACATTAAAAGTGCCCAGGACATTCCTTCTGCTACCAGCTAAAACCATATAGAAAACACCAGCCTTAATATGATATAAAACCAGTAATAAATGTTATTCTTCTTGGAGCTATAAGTGAAAAATCACTTTGGTTTTTTCTCATCATGAGATTTTGCAGAATCCTAGCCAGAAGTGACTTATTTTCAAGGAGAATGAAATCCTTTTGAGAACACCTGCAATGTTGAGAAGCTGTTTCAAGTGGGGTGTCCTTTACAACATGTCTCAGAATCTCTTGTGTCTGGAACCCCATCCTTGATCCTTGCTACTTGCCCTCATGGCATATTTTACTGTTCATGTGTCCCTGACATTATTCTTGTAATTGTGCTGACATTTTCTCTTTTAAAGCCAGGTTTTAATTTTCAGGTAAATACTCAGCAAAAATGACGGTAATTGCTCAATATAACACTCTACAAAGATCAATCTATGTTGACCCTATGTGGCCTAATTTCCAAAGGCATTGTCAGTCACACGTGTGGTCTGCTCAAGTGTAGTCATAAATATATGGCATTGTTTAAGGCTTAATATAGTAACATGCCTCAGCAACTCACAGTTCCATAAGTGCTAAGACATTTCTGACTCCAGCATTACTATCTCCTTATTTTGTAAAGGAGGAGACAGAGACACACAGTGATTAAGGGATTAGGCCAAGGTCATACACCAAGTGCGTGCCAGCTGGAGTTAGCATTTGGGTCATACTCTGACTGAATAAAAACTACGTACCTTGCACAAGCATGGGGAATGGGAGTTGTTTTTGCAAGATTCACACAATGCTCAGTGTGTGAAAGCAATTTCTTCAAGCAGCTACCACAGTCAAGCTCCATTACTTGTCACTTCAATATATTCCATCACTTGTCTTCCCCCTCTGGCTGCACTAATCCACAGAAAGTTCTCCTCCTTCAGAAGGCCTAGGCCTGGCATTAATGGAGTGATGGACATGGGCTGGAAACTTGGGGGTCTGAACAAACCTTGCTGTGTGAAAACACAAATGAATGTGAGTAATTCCACACAAATGCGATTCTGATGTCTTTCTTATGTGCTAAGTGCACCCCTACTTGGCAGTGATTTCCTTCTTAGTAAGTATTAAAGAACAGCCACTTTTGAAGAGGCAGCTCTAGTCTGGATCAGTGCTGCACACAGAGGGAGTCTGAAACAGTAACTTCAGGGGTACCACTTGCTGTGTTGTATTTCAGTGGAGTACTCCCTGACAAAGAGAATGTCAAAAAAAAAGCGAATGCCCATCAGCACAGGAAGTGGAAAGAAGTATTAATCAGTCAATGAACATACAGATATTGTAAGCAGAAATTATCTAGTCAGCATTATTTTTCAGATTTGTTCTGGTGAGAAGAAATCACATAATGAGGAACAAAAATCACTAGCAAACTCCTAAATATTGTATCAGATTGAAAAAAGATCCCGATTCCTGATTGAAGCTCTAATACATTACTCAAAGTACTTCTTTGAGTGAAAAAAAAATAAATTGATATTTGTAATTGCGCAATTCATGCAACAGGACATAGGAGTATTTATGTTTCTCCTTTCAGAAATAACTATGTATCTGAAAGATATATCCGGTATTTAAGGTTTTTACTCCTGCTTAATAGTACTTTAAATCCATGATTCATATTCAAGTACAATTTTAAAAATTTTGATTTTGTTCTAAATTTATCTGTATTTTTATATCCTCATATTGTCCACAAATAACTATGTATCTGTCCAGACACCTGAACCAGAAACTGCATTCCGTGTAAAAAGAGTGAAATGTTTGTTTGATTTCAGTTTTCGGTCTTCAGAATAAAATAATAATATTTATCTGAAACTTTTCTTCATGAAAAAAAGTAAAGGCAACTGTTCTAGCCTCATGCAACAGGAGCAAGGTCACTTAGCAGATGCAGGTCTCACAGGCCTGGCCTAATTCTGCTGCTTCTGCTCTGGTGAAGAGTTAAAGAAGACCAAGTTTCTAAATTAAAAACTGTACACTCAGTCCTTCTACTGCCTTGTGTCTGATCTTTAAGCATATCAGAATCTTCCTGACCTCTGAAGGACAAGCACAGGCTAAGGATAAACATGTAAGTCTCATCTGAGCTGGAACAAGTCGCAGCACCAGAGATGTAATATGGTAAGACAGAAAGGCCCTTAGAGATCAGAAACAGAGACAAAAGAACTATTCTTGTGTTCTGAATAAAACCTGCACCAATAAAGATAACGCTTTCTAGATGTGTTACTACAACATTGACCAATAAAAATGTCAGCATTCAGCAAATTTTAACCAAGCATGACTGCTATTGCCTTTTTGTTCAGTGTGTAGTTTTAGTCTCCTAATTACAGGAAATATCGATGATGCAGGTAGGAGTAACATTCAAATGTACAATAATCTTATTTACTGTACTTATATTAATAGGCTTAAATTCCTTTGCAAAACATGTCATACTACAGAGAATGAAATTATTTTGAAAGTCCCTCATTTAAAATTTTTAGCAGTTTACTTCCTTTGTCTTTTAATCATGTGCAAAGTGGTTGCACAGCATTTTGCAGCACGTATGGCAGCGGACCACTCTACTGGCAAAGGTGTCTCAAGCTACAGGGCGTAATTGCAGCACTTCAAACTCACTGCTCGGTAAGAGCAAACTAAAACCTTCGCTCTCTAAGACCCAGCCCTGCGACGCTCAAATCCGCTCACCAGATCCATTTTAATGGAGGTTCGGGAGGGGGATCAAAGTATTTTCTAGAGCGGCCCCTGAAAGTATAAGCCCCGCCGTAAATGTACAGAATATTATATCGAAGTAAATAACCAGAATACGGGAAGAAATAAAATGACCTGTAAAGGATAAAAAAAAAGAAAAATCCCCACGCAGTCATGTGAAGGCCACCCGGGCCGGGGAGGGCCCTTGGCCGGGCAGGCCGCGCCTGGGGCAGCCCGGGCCCCGGCTCTCAGTTCCGCAGGGCGGCGCGGGGCGGAGCGGGCCCGCGGGAGCGGCCCCTTCTCCGCCGAGGCTCCGCCAGCGCCCCCAGCGGCCGCTCGGCCGCCTCAGCTCCTCCCCGAGCGCGGCTCCTGCCGCGCCCGCCCACCCCGCAGCGGGCGGAGCGCCATGGATGCCGCTGGCCGCCGCCTGCCGCGGGGCTCGGGCTGCCGCCGCCGCCGCGCCGCCGCTCCCGTCTCGGCGTGGCGCTGAGGAGGGCTCGGCTCCGGCGAGGAGGCTGCGGGAGGCTGAGGTGAGCGGCGGGGGTGGCGCGGGGCCTCTCCGGCCTGCGCTGGGGGACGGCGCCTTTCCCGAGCAGCCAGGCCGGGTCACCCTGCGCGGCCTGCGGCTCGCCGGGAACTCGAGCGTCGCTGCCCGGGCCTGTCGGGCCGGGAGGGAGCGGGCCGGAGCTGCGGGCGGGGAGAGGCGGCGGCTGCCGGAAAGTCTGTGCGAGGGGCCGGGGGCAGAGCGGGGCGGCGCTGCCGGGGAGCCCCTCACGCCGCCGGGTGCCCCGTGCGGGGGCGGCGAGGAGGCGGAGGCGGTGCCTGCCGTGCCCCGGGCGGCGCCGTGTGGGGAAGGGGCCCAAAGCCCCGAGCGCCGCGCGGGCCCGGGGCCCGCCTGGCTGGTGCGAGCAGGCCCGGGCGGCGCGGGGGGAGCTGCGCTGCGGCCTGGCCCCTGCTCCGGGCTCAGCCCGGCCGCTCCGCGCTCCGGGTCTGCGCGCTGCCTCCTGTACGGCCCGGCTGGGCTGCGAGAACAGCAGGTGCCTGGGCTGAACTTACCCCACTTTCGCCGTCTCTTAATTTTCTTGTTTCTCTCGCTATCACTCATCTCTCCGCTCCCGGAAATAACGATTTAGTGGTGTTAAGGCGAGGTAGAACACTTATAATGCGATCCCACTTTTTTTGTCTGAAAGTAGTTTTATGTAGGATTCGAGCCGGAAATGCAGTCTGTAAACATCTTGGAGAATCATAGGCAGTGTTTAAAACACAGAAAACCAGTTTACTAATATTAAATTAGTTTTTAGAGTAAGATAATATCAAATATATAACTGGTAAGCAATAGCTGAGGGGCCTGTAATGTTATGGTCCTAAATTTTAGAAAAATCCTATCTGTTGTGCTTCTGTAACATCTCTGAGTTTTAAGCTGTTGTGAAAGAGCTGATTCAGTGTGTGTTTCTTCATGTAATACTAATTTCTGATTCCCTTTTGTATACATGCCCTTGATGGGGTTATTTTTTAACTATTAACTCATTAGCAGCAAGTAAACAAGTAGGCAGACTTTGTCCAGATCAAGCTTCTTCCTCCCACATCACCTCCCCCCTGTTTGTGGTGATACTGTCCGGCATTTCATATTTACCTAGGAGTTTGATGAACTACTTCTTCTTCTCTAAGATGTGTTTTGAAAGAGTATTATTTTTCTTGTGTGTCTAATTTGGAGAGATTGGTTTGTAACTCATTAGGTTTTATATGAAAATAGTCATGTGTGCTGTGTTTTTAGGCAAGGGAGGTGAATTTGACTGTTTGTTAAACACAAAGTTTAGGCAAGGGGACTTTTTTGGTCTTCAGCTTGCATGTACAGCTCTGGCACTGGGCCAGCAAATAATGTTGTTTTCCTTATATGTATGTGAATTATTTGAATCATTCACTGGATTTTTTGAAAGGTGTGAATTAAATATTTTTTTCAAAAAAGTCTCCCAATAACCGAACAAACCCCTAACTCTTGAAAACTGAAGTGATTTTTAAGTTGTCTTTTTATATCCTTTGACATAAAAAGCCTCTTTTCCTTATGTTTGAATGTTGTTTTAAAAGATGAAGGATTTGAACTTTTAAAAGGTTTCTGAAGATTTTGAAAGTCTGGAATTATACATTTTGGTTTTTTATTTTATGGATTTCTGTTTGAAATGTGAAATTCATTATCTTTCTACATTTGAATATTTTCATGAGGAGGTAATGCATCTCATAAAGCTGACCACTTTCTAATAAAGTGATATTAAAGGAGAGGATGGTCAGGACATCACTTTCTCTTAGCTTTAAGAATACACAAAAGGGTTGAGCACAATTTTTCTAGCTGTAATTTTGAGTTCTCCTCAAAACAGAGCAAACTCTTTAGTATTTACCTGCTTAGAAAAAACCCCATTTGCTGGTAAAATATGTGGAAACTTCCTTAATTTCATCCCAAACAGATGCTATACATTTTAGAGAGAAGCAGATACAGAAAATTCAACGACAAGGTTGTGGTGATGATTACTTTTTTTACTTTTTCTTGCCAGGTGAAAACTGCAAAAGCGCGAGGCTGACTGAAGAAAGAAAATAATTGTGCTGAAGTTAGTCTGGCTTCTACAATTAAAGGATATTTTTGGTACTTTTTAATTGAAGTGGAGGCGGCTTTTTTTTTTGTAAAAAACCATGGCAGATGTGGATCCAGACACGTTGCTGGAATGGCTGCAGATGGGGCAGGGGGATGAGAGGGATATGCAGCTGATAGCACTGGAACAGCTCTGCATGCTGCTTCTGATGTCAGACAACGTGGATCGCTGCTTTGAAACGTAAGTGCATCTGCCTTTCCTTTTTGGAATGCTATTTTCCCCTTTCTGTGGCTGAATGTCATATTTAACATTCCTAGAAACTTTCAGCCTCAAAAATGTTTTTGCAAACTGAACTTCAGTTTAGATCACTGAAATCAAGAGTTTCCGTTAATGTCACGTTAAGTACTGTTGTCTGATTAAAAATGTAGTGTTTTTTGGGTGATACACAGTGCCTGTTCTGACCCAGGAGCTGGTTGCAACTCTGAATACATTTCTTTCAATTAAATAATGTGCATTTGTATGTGTATATGTGTGGGATGTTGGTTTTTCTTTTGTTTCTTTGTTTCTTTTTTACTTTTGGAGGTGGTTGTATTTTTGGTTTTTTGTGTGTGTTTTGGTTTGGTTTTGCTTTGTTTTGTTAGAGAAAAACTTTTTTTGCACTAGGATTATGATCACCTAGATATATTTAAGCATCCATACTCTCACAGTACTTTTAGCAAGGGATATAGTAGCTTTTTTTTTTTGAGTTGTGCAAGTCCAAGCAAAAATCACAACAACCACAAATATTTTGCCCCTTGTTTGGGGCACGTTGCTGTTCATGCCACCCTCCTTCTCAGCTGCATTTGTACACTTTATATAGCACAGTCCCTGCACTCAATCCTTTTTACATTTCTCACAGCACAAAATGCTGATTTAATCACTGCTGTTACTGGAGTGTTTCTGGGCTTGTGTTACGCTACTTCCTATGAGAGCCCACCACTAGTCTGGAAAAGGTGGCAAAAGTGTAAGCAATCACAACTTTGACTTTTTTGGTTGGTTTCTTCAGTTCTGATTTTCATGCTCTTCCCTCTCTTCCTTCCCATGGTTTTGTTCATTGCTCTCACTTTCTTTTCATAATAAAATATGGCCAGTGTTTTTGAGATACCTGCTGCTTTTTAGGAGTGTGGGTTTAGAAGCACTTGAGAAGGTAGCTGTCTGTTACACTGTTCAGTTTTGTAGCTCTGATGGAAACAGTTTTCAGACTTACCTCTTAGAAGTTCTTCTCATGACTGTATTTATTACAGGAAATGTAAAATTCATACACCTCTAATATTTGGATTTGTAGTAGTTGCAGAGCACTGAGCACAATTTTGTACAGTGCTTTAGAAATTGAAGCTGCCTGTTCTTTGCCTTGGTGAGCTTATGGGTAAAATTTTGACTTGAAGAGCCTTACTGTAGTGAGATCCATTCAACTTCCCTGTCTATCCTCATACTGCTGATGGAGGGGAGCCTGAGAATTCACCATTGTAGAACAACACTTGGTAGTTAAGAATGAATTTTTCTGATTAATCTGGGTGAACTGCCTGCTTCAGGATATTCTGTTCTGTACTGGTGCAGAACTAGGCATAAGCATTTTGAAGGTTATCTCCTGGGTATTTGAGAGTCAGGAATGAAATATCCAGTTTAAAAAACCAGTTGTGGGTTTTATGCATCTTGTTTAGAACAGGCTTTTATTTCAATAAAAGTGAATTAAGTAGTCCAAGTGCTTCTTTTTTTCTTAAAGTGTATATAATGAATGCTCTGTTATTGCACTGTTGTGGTTTTAAAATTATTTATGTCTGAAAGAAGAAATATTTAAAATGCCATTTGGCATTTTAATTTTTCTTTTGAGCATTGGTATAGTGTAATTTTACTGGTCTTCTAAGTTCTCTGTTTCTTTTGTCTTGTAAGTTTTCCCTAAAAAGAAGAGAGTGAAATGTAGGTAGGGGAAGAAGTTACCAAAGTTCTCTGCCTGTTGAAGTGATTTTGCAATAATGTTGAAACTGCTACTGCTACTTTTTATTGGCTCTGTGACCATACTGAAGTATGTGCTCTGGTACCATGGCATCTGGTGAGCTGACATGGTGCATCATTGCCTTCTTCCCATTTCTCACCCACCCTTTTTATTCCTCCCAACCATACTGTTCTTCCTGCCACTCTCAGGGCTTACTGGACTCCTAATTCTTGCATGTGCGAGCTGCTCATTGAACCTACTGAAGGAGGCTGTAAGTTTTCTGCTGTTACAGTGAGTTACAGCATACAGGGAGGTGTCAGATGAGCACTGGGGATGGAACTGCACAACTGGAGGTATGGGAGAAGCAGAGAAGGGTGTGCAGTCTTCAGTGGAGAGCTCAATGATTGTCTCGTGTGCTTATGTGTGCCTGCATTTCAAAGTGACTTTATTTTGGAACTTTGTAAGGAGCAGATATCTTGGAAAGTGTATTTAAAATCTTTCCAAATGACAGTTAAAGTATTGTCATGTGCTGAGAGGGTATAAATAAAATAATAATGGATAGTATTTTACAGTTCCTTTTCAGCTTGTTTTTTAAAGGAATTGCTGCTTGCTGAAACAGGAGATTTACTGTGTGACAGAGGGGCTGCTAAACTCTTTTTTCAGGAACTAATCTTGAAAATATTTTCAGCATGCCTGATCTAGAATATGGATGTATTTTTCTGTTGGTTAGAAAACTAGTCTCTAGACTTCACAAATTTTTTTCTTCTACTAAATAAGAACAGCATTTCCAAGTTTTTGGATGCTGTGCACATGTTATTTGAAGATCCTGGAATTGTTCATTTGTATTAGTTGTACGTAGAGAAAACATTAAAGAAAATTTTTAATCTCAGCAACTTTGAGATGGACTTTTAAAACAATTTCTTGGAGAATTAAATGGGATGTTTTTCACATCTTATTTAGAGTAACTTTAAATATTAAGTATTACTCCACTTTTACGTAAGATATTATTTGCTTTTGTGGTGTAAGCTAAGAAAAA
Source organism: Ammospiza caudacuta (assembly GCF_027887145.1). Lineage (NCBI taxonomy): Eukaryota > Metazoa > Chordata > Aves > Passeriformes > Passerellidae > Ammospiza > Ammospiza caudacuta. The sequence continues at coordinate 39,162,011 of NC_080598.1, read as the reverse complement.
GCCCATCATTTTAGTGAAGTACATCTGGTGATTGAAGCTGGGTATGCTGAGGACTGGCAAAAGTGAAACAAGACCACATCAGAGTATTGACATGAATGCTATACATCTCTAAAACCACAACACAGTTTCCATACTGCTTTCTTAAGGAGCTTAGCATAATACACAATCTCACTAAGCCAAGAAAGCACAAAGTTGAATAAAAAAAAGGTATTGAAATGTTGGATTCAGAATCTTGCGCTTCATTTTTGCAAGAGTTACTTGCAGACATGTTCTGAAGGAAATGATATAGCTAATAACAAAAGTAATAATTTGCTTTTGTACAAAAGTAATGGATAGTGAAACTAGTGTTTCAGGTCAGCTCCAAACTGGAAGCAGGCACACGTGCAGGATGGTGTATTTATTTCATAATGTTCTTGCAGAGTTCTAGCAGCATCACAGCAGATTTCAGGGTATGCAGCTGATGAACAGGTAGTGCTGCCAAATAATTGATGTTTCTTTTCTCCTTCCCAGATTTACATATTACATCCAATTAAAAGATTTTGGAAGTTACTCATATGTTAACATTACAAAAATCAGTGGCATATTCATCTTCTGGTGATAATGAGTCACAGACTCTGCTAGTCAATTGTCATGAAGAATGGCTAACATTTTACCAGCAACAAAAGCCACTAACTTGAACTACAGAAACTTAATGAATGAGGAGAAATGCTTTTGTTAAGTAGTTTAGTTGGAGTAAAACAGCATAACTGTTGTGATTATAAGTGTTAGTCCCAAATTGTAGTTAAACTATGTGCTATTAAATCCACTTGAATAGGAGTTTAAGGAATGCATTTAATATGAACTTAATTGAAATTTTGGGGTTTTTTTTGTCTTTTAAATTACCTGTAACAGTTTAAATGTATGTAGAGGGTCTTAGTTGCAATTTCACATTATTAATGTAGCTTTTTTCTGAGTAGGTGTTTCAATTTATTCTTTTTTCACCTCGTGCAATTGTTTCACTTTTTTGGTGAAATAAAATTAGAGCTCTTCTGGATGGGCTTTCTGTTGCTGTCAAAGTACCTAGCAATTAATTACAATGAAAATTTGTAGATTAAGGCACTGCTATAACAAAGTAAGACCTGCTCAAAACCTTTTTACAGCAGATGAAATAGGCCTTATTAATGCTCAGAAGGAGAAAACATCTTCCTGTTTGGCTGTTCTGTAAGTTACCTCTGTATATTTGGCACTAACAGATTGTAAGCAATAAATTATCAGGAGTTATCAGCTCATTTGACAAATACAAACAAATTGTACAAAGGGTCATATGTTAGGGTTCTAATGTGTAAAATAGAAATCCTTTCAGTTTATTTTTTAGATCAAATATGTTTACTTTATTCACACTGAACTTTTTTCTTTTCAGAGTATCTGTTCACTAGGGAAGAAGTGCATATCTTTATATTGTATTTGCTAGCAATTATAAGAAGAAATTCTAGTGGACCAAAAACTGTTCTTGTGAGCCAGTGAGACTGTTAGAGTAATGTGGAACAGTTTAGCTTTACTTCCACCTGCTTAAAACTACATTCTCCTGTCTTTATCAGGATTGCAAAACTCCAGTAAATCAAAATTAGATACATGGACAAAAAAAAAAATCCTTTAGAGATAGGGATAGAAATCCAAAGTGCTGGTTTTCAGGAATATATTTACAATCTGGGCTGCCTTTACAAAACATCTTTGTAACTCAGACAGTAAAGTGCCCTTTAATAGGTCTGATAATTATGGAAAAACTAACAGGCTGAGAGAGCAGCTCTGTTGGTATCAAGGTGCTTTCATGCTTTGTGTCTTATAGATTTGCTTGTTTTCTTATTCTAAGGAAAAAATAAAATCAGATCATTGTTACACTTTTGTGCTGGAGTGCAGCAGTGAGTAAATTAGATTAAGTATTGCTGTCAAAAATAGACTACAGTTTTCATTATTTTTAACCATGCAAAGCACATGTTCTTAGTGAATTATTGGCTTTTGTTGCTGGTTTGCACTAATGCAGACATCTCTCCCAAATGAAATTTTGTAACCTTTGCAGTGGCAAGTCTCATGTGATTCCTACTAAGCTTTTTTTCTTTTAATGAAGGCAGAGGGTATGGCAGCAGTGGAATACCAGTAATTTACTGTGTGGCCTCCAATATAGGGGGATCTTCATCATCCTATAGAGTGGTTTTCTGAGATGGAAGTAGGGGTGTGCTGTGTATTTTTCCAGTCTTGTTACAACCTAATGTTTAGAATCATTGCTGATTTTAGGGCTGTTTTTTTGTTGTTGTTTTTGGTTTTCTCTCTCTTTCAGTTACAAGAATTTTAAAATACTTATGTCTTTCTGGTTGCTCTTTGTAAAATGGGAATTGTGGCCTCATTGTCACTGGTATTGTGGAGATTAATTAACCTTGTCTAGTTATTTTGAGAATCTTAATGGTTGCAAAGGTCAGAAGGGAAGATTAAGTCTAAATTGACACCTTCTTTTCTGTCATGGCCATTATATTTTATATGGTTATTACTGGATTGAGCATCTTGTTTGATACAAGCATAGTGTGTAGCTAATGCTTTTGAGAGGGCATCCTACCTAATTTTACCCTCTCTTTTGCTATTAAATCTGCAGCCTAAGTTGTCCTTGTTGAAATTGACTTGCTCTTTTCCATAAGAATTGGCCAGTCTGATGAATTCTGTAGACAGCAGTCAGTTCACCTTGTCCTGTGCAGATTAAAAGCCTGCTCTTACTGTAAATGTACCTGCACACAAAGGCTTCATCAGCTCTTGATCTTCCTCCCCTTCTCTAGTTCTTCAGTTTACAAGTTCTTCAGAAATGATTTCCAGTGTTGCCTTCATCCATGCTGTTTATAGTAGTGCCTCTGACTTGCTGTTACCAGTTAAACATGCCAAGTTGTGTTAGATGTTTCCAAAACTTTGTACAGGAAGTGTGGTTTTAGTTATCTGTCTTCAGAATTGCTTTCAAGGATATGAGTGCTTGCTGCTTAGGTATGGCTTGATGTATTACCTAGACTAAAATCTGTAACTTGGCATTTGTGTGTGTCAAAACACATTTTGTTTAAATGAGCCCATGCCTCTGGATGTTCCAGACAAATCATCACATTGTCACTATTTACTAGTCTGGCATTTAAATTTCTTTTTCTAGTGATATCTTCAAATATTATTTGTTTTGCTCAGAATTTTGTGTGTGAAATTAAGCTGAAGTGATTCCTGCGAGTACTGTGCAAAAGTTGGGTGCAGGATGTTAAGGCATCAGGTTAATGACTTTTGAAAGTGTCAGCTCCTAAGAGATTGGAGACCAATAAAAGATGTTACAGGAATTTCAAATTGCAGGGTTCCTTTCTTGCATGACTAGTGGTCAAGTGATTTTTAATATTGGCCCTTAAGAAGAGGTGTAGATAGCACAGATGTTAACTAGATTGCTAATAGGGAAGTGGAAGTTTTCTTGTGTAAGTCAGTTATTTTTTTGAGCACCTGGGAATCCAAAAGTAGCTAGTGGTTATATGTGCATATTTAGGCATGCACAAAAAATGATACTTTTTGTTTAAATTGCTTATTTCCTTTTGAAATGTTGACAGATGCAATCTGTACGCAAAGCATTCTCCGTTTGCACAATTGAGGTTGCTACTAGTGGAAGTCATAGGCAGAAAGACCTGTAGTTTCACATTCTTTAATTTATTCAGCTATTGTGGACTAAGAGTCTGTAAAATATTTACAAAATGCTGGAGATTGGAGAACAAACATGTGGAGTTATTACCCTGAGGTATGGCATAGCTTTTATGAGATGCTGAAAAATGATAAAGGCAGCCTAACATGTCCTTTATAAATTCAGGAATAAGGCAAATGGTAATTTATTTAGAAATTCAGAAATTACCTATCCTGTGGAAACTGTTTCCTCATATGGATTTTTCTTATGTTTCATTTTACACAGCTGATATTTATTGAATGTGTAGTCGAATACTAAATGTCCAATACTAATTGTCTTCCTGCCTAGTAATGAACTCTCAGAAGAGGGTTCAGCTCCATTATTTATTTAGCTAAAAGAAAGTTTGAAAGTTTTTTTTAAATGTCAAATTCTAATTCTAAATTAATTTCTTCTAATTTTTAATAAAGTGGAGCCTGTACTGGAATGAATACAGGATGGAATTGTTAATTCTTCAGTTTAATTTTATTGGCCTGGGCTGTGGTGGCAATTAAGAGTAGGGATTCAGAGTTGTGCAAGTTTTAATGTTTTGTAATTCTGGAAAAAGTTCCTAAATTGTCAGTTAATTTTTTGCCTTTTCTGTGCACATTTAAAATACAGTATGGTGTGTCTGATGTCTTATACATAGTGGTGTTTTCTGGACTTAATTTGTATTGTAACAGTGTTATATGGAAACAGTGCAAAACATGTTTTGGTAATGGATCCAGAAGAATACATACAGGCAGTGCAGGTGCGTGGGCTCTCTTGTGGATGGTCTGGATTACTCTGCTGTTGGTTTTGGTTCATATGTGAAAACAAAACAGTCTTCCAGTGAAAGAACAGTGAAGGCAAAGGCTGAGATCTCTTCCCATAGAAAGAATTACACATAGGAAAAACAAATTAATCAAAAATGAGTTGAAATGACTTTTGCTTTAAGAAAAATCAGTTGTGCAGGATGTTCTTAAAAGTTTCAGAGTTGTGTGACGTGTTGCTGTAAAAGCTTATCTGATAAATTTTTCTTCAAAAACTGTTACTAAAGGGAGTTAACTTCAGTATTTTAGTTTTTATTTAAAATTAATATATACTAAGTAGTGTAGACATATAATTCCTTGTTTTCCCACTTCTAACTGGTTTCAGCAGATGGTATGCATTAAAGATCCAGCTATTGCTGGCAGGCAGCTGAGCTTGGTTTTCTGCCAGAAGTCACATGTCTTGGACCAGGCAGCTTTGCTGAAGGCTTCGTCACATGCCAGGGGCTCCACATCGACTGAATCCAGCGGTTACTTTGGAATTGAGTAACACACCCTAATGCTAGCAGCACTTGTTAACTGTTTTGGGGATGAACTGAACTGGTCTTTTTTCCTTCCTCAAGTTCCTGAAGTTGATTTTTTTTCAAGCATGGCAGTAGTGTAGTCTTCACTATTACCGTTTCTGTTTTAGCTAAGGATTTAAAGTGCATTAAAATATGAAATGTAATTACAGAAATGAGTTTACAGTGCCTATTTTTACTTCCTTGGTATCTTTTTACATTGGCAAGCTGTAAAATCAGCTGAGTCACTTCATTAGAGTTTAAGGGATTAGCACTGGCAGGAGCTTACTGCTGTAGCTATTTAAGAACTTTGTATCCGTATGGATATTTCTGTTCCTAAAGAGGTGGGTGTGTGTGTAAATGTTCAGAAGTGTGTCAGCATATGGAGTTATGCTGATTATAGTGCTGTAAATTCTGTAGTAATTTAATTATTCTGACAAATTTTCTTAGTCTTTCTTGACATCAAGATGATTATGATATTTGAAAAATATTTTTAGGTCATGTATATTTTTCGCAGAGAAAGAGTGCATATTAAAGGATTAGTGTTTTATGGTTTTTACAACCTAATAACTCACTTTAACAGTGAAAGTATGACTATATTTGTTTAAATATAAATTATACTGAATCAGCACTTTTCAATGTGGTTTACTTCTTGATGTCAGTACAGAATGCTCTAGTACCCTAATCTTAATGGATCATAATATAGATGGGAAATATTGATGAGGAATATTACCTATTTTGGACAAACCTATCTTTCAGCAAGATCTTTGAAACATGGTGGGTGGAAAACTTGGAAGACAGTAACTAACAGCAGCTCTTCTCCTGGAAGTACAGGAATAGAGTTGAGTGGACATTGAGAGCTGCAAGACTTAAAGTAATTAGCAAGAGCTCTAGTGTGGGTTGTAGAGTAACCTCATTAACTTGAAGTCGGTCTTTCACTAAGGAGTAACACTGAGTGACCTCATTAATTCACTAAGTAGTCCCTAATCACTCTTCTAAAATACACATTTGAAGCACTTTAGGAAGTGCCTAATGTGGTATTAATACAGCCCCCTAGAAATAAAAATCTAAAAATATTTTCCTTTCATTTTCATGTTTATTAAAAGAAGGGCCTAAATAGAAACCTGAACTTCAGAGGTACCTTTTTGCCATTATTTTCTGATTTGAAAGAATAAATACAAATAAAGAATTTTTCTGTAGTAAAGAAAACTCATAATCTTTTTGCTAGTTTCACTGCAAATAGGTAATTGTGAACAGTGATTCTTCGCCTACAGCTTTAGGAATTTTTCTGTCATAGTTTCATTTTTTTCTGAGATACTACTTTTAGTTAATATGTGGTCTGGATAAAAGCAGCATGTGAACCCAGTTTTGATACTGGAATGGTTTAGAAATTATGCACTTAGCCTTTTTTTTTCCTTGGTGGGTGTTGATCCTTGCAGTAATGGCAGGTTTATTGGTGTATTTTTCTCTTGGAAATCACAAGCATCATTTGTCCGTAGATGGAAGTGTACTAAAAGCTGACCATTGGTTTCTATCCTGTCACATCAGTTCATTCAGTGCTGTAGCTTTGATCTCAGTTTCCCTTATGTCCCAGGAAGTTTTGACAGTCTTGTTTTTCTCATGTAGACTGTTTTCTAAAGGTGAGTCCAATGTTCAGCCTGTGTCTGTGTTATGGACACTCCTGGAATGTTTTGTTTTACTGCCTGTCAAAATACATTTTAGTTCTGAGCATAGCCTTAGTTAGAACAGAAATAAGGTCTATATTACTATAGGGTCCTAGTATTCCTCAGCCAATATTTGAAGCAGTTTTAGGTCCTTTTGATTTGTTTTGGACTACCTAAGAAAGCCAGTAAGGATTTACCTTGGAATTGTGGTGTAATAGTGATGCATACATAACATGATTTGTCTGATTCACCCTTTGGCTCCTGCTGATGTTGACGGTATTTGCTTACTTGGTGCTTCATTAAAAAGAGGGGCTGGTCCTGAGAAGGTGCTTGGCCTGTTTGCTAGTATTGCTTCCAGGTAAGCTGGAGATTTCTCTTCCCTCTGCTGCCTTTACTTATGCTTTAGTGCCTTTGCTTGGGATTGGATTGAGTGAAGTCTTAAGGGCTACTCTGAAAACCCATTTTCACAGTTTTGAGGTATGAAGACCATCCACTGAATAAAAGCAGCACTTTCCCTCTCTTTTTATTGGTTAAATGCCTGCACAGATAAAAACCCAGTGGAGCTGCCTCAACAGTAGGGAGTGGCATACTTTGGGCATTTCCTATGCGGCTCTGATGATGTTGTACCTCATCTGTCATTGTGGGGCTGGTGTTCCCACCTAGCCCTGTTAGTTCTTTCTCTGGCACTACTCACACAGGCACCTTCTTCTCCCTGAGACAATGCAGAGCTGATGCTTATGGTTTCAGCCACAGGAGACCCATGTCATCACTTAGAGCAGATTTGGGGATTAAAGGGGGATCACTGTAAAGCTGACCCGTGTGCTTTTGTTTGTATGCAGTTATTGATAGAGAAGTTAACTACAGCATCAAGATTGAAGTCCCTCAAAATGGCAGCTAGGCAATTTTATACTGTAATTTTTTAGCCACCTGTTTGAGAAGATCATGGCTGGAGCACCAGGGATGTGTTCATATATCCTTCTTGCCTGCTATTACAGGCTGAACCATGGATCAATGTGCGAATGACACAACTGGTACTTGTAGTCTCTTGTTTTCAGGAACTTTACACCCTGGTAAGGCCTGAGGGAACTTCAGCAGGCCAAAAGAATCTGAACTTATCTTTATGGGCTGTGTGTGCTTATGAGTGTAATCTGTAAATCTCCAGAGGAGACTCCACAACCTTTCTGTTTGTAATTGCCAAGTCACTCTCCAGGAGGAGTCATTGCAGTTCCAAGTTACTAGAAAAAGAAAATTTTGTAAATGAAATATTGTACCTATTTGTAAAGGTGGAAAGGAGGACCCTGGGAAGTACTGCCCAGTCAGCCTCACCTCTGTGCCTGGGGAGGTCATTGAACAGATCCTCCTAGAAGCTGTGCTAAGGCACATGGAGGATAGGGAGGTGGTTTGGGACAGCCAGCATGGCTTCAGCCAGGGCAAGCCCTGCCTGACCAACCCTGTGGCCTTCTGTGATGGGGTGACAGTGGACAGGAGAAAAGCAACAGATATCATTTATCTGGACTTCTGTAAAGCCTCTGACAGGCTTCCTCCTAACAACATTCTTTCTAAATTGGAGAGAGAAGGGTTTGCTGTGTGGACTGTTAGATAGATTAGAAATTGGTTGAATGGTCACATCCAGAAGGTAGAGGTCAATAGCTCAGAGTCCTGACGGACATCAGTGACAAGTGGTGTCCCTCAGTGATCTGTTTTGGGACCAGTGTTATTTAATATCTCTGTTAATGCCATGGACAAAGAGATTGAGTGCAGCCTCAGCAGGTTTGCAGATGACACCAAGCTGACTGGTGTGGATGACAAACCTGAGGGGTTGGATACCCTTCAGGGGAATGAACAAAGTTGAGATGTGTGCACATGGGATTCTCAGGAGTTTTAACAAGAGCAGGTGCTGGTGCTGCTCCTGGGTTGGGGCACGGCCCAGTCTCAGCACAGGCTGGGCATGAGCAGCCCCAGGGCAGCCCTGCCCAGAGGGACTTGGGGGTGCTGCTGGCTGAGAGGCTGCACATGAGGCACCATGGGCACTGCCAGCCCAGAGAGCCAAACGTGTCCTGGGCTGCAGCCAGAGCAGCGTGGGCAGCAGGGCCAGGGAGGGGATTCTGCCCCTCTGCTCTGCTCTGCTGAGAGCCACTGCAGGGCTGCACCAGCTCTGCGTGCCAGCACAGGAGGGACAGGGAGTGAGTCCAAAGGAGGGCTATGAATGGAGGGATGGAGCATCTCTCCTATGAGGAGAGGCTGAGAAAATTGAGATTGTTCAGCATGGAGAAGAGAAGGCTCTGGGCTGACCTAATTATGGCCTTCCAGTAGCTGAATTGAGCCTACAAGAAAGCTGGAGAAGGAACTCTTACAAGAGCATGTGGTGACAGGACAAGGTTACTGCCAGGCACCGATCAAAGCCACTCTTGTTCCCCCCTGCAGTTGGACAGGAGATAGAGAATATGATGAAGGGTTCATGGTTGAGATAAGGTGTGGGAGAGAGATCACTCAGTAAATACTGTCATAGGAAAACCAAAGTTTAATTTGGGATATTAACTGAATTTATTGCTAACAAAATCAAAGTAGAATAATGAGATGTAAAGTAAATCTTAAAAACACCTTCTCCCCTACCCTTTATTCCTTCCCAATCTCTACTTCATCCCCCACCAGCAGTGAAGGGAGATGGGGAATGGGGGTTACAGTCAGTTTATCACTGATTGTTCCTGCTGCTGCTCAGGAAGAGGAGTCCTTCCCCTGCTCCAGTGTGGGGTTCCTCTCTGGAACATTCCTCCAGGAACTTCTCCATCCTATGGGCAACAGTTCCCCCCAAACTGCCATGTGGGTCACTCTTCCATGGGGTGCAGTCCTTCAGGCACAGCTTGCTTGAGTGTGAGTCTCCTGGATTGACAACCATCAACCCAGGGGATGGGCTGGGCATCCATCTGCTCCAGTTTGGGTCTCCTCCGTGGGCTGCAGGTGGATCTCTGTGTCCCTGTGGTTCTCCATGGGCTGCAGGGGAATCTCAGCTCCAGCACTTCCTGCCCCTTCTCCACCTTGGTGTCTGCAGAGCTGTTCCTCTCACGTATTCTCACCCTGTTCTCCTCTGGCCACAATTACATCTGTGCAATGACTTTTTTTTTTTCTTAAATATGTTATCACAGAGGTGTTGCCACCATTCCGGATTAACTCAGGCTTGGTGAGCAGCAGGTCCATCCTGGAGCCTCCTGGCACTGGCTCTCCAGGACATGGGGGAAGCTTCTGGCAGCTTCTCACAGAAGTCACCCTTGTAGCTCCCTCTGCTACCAAAAGCTGGTCACACAAACCCAATATAGTGTTCCAGAGAAGCTGTGGATGCCCCATGCTTGGAAGTGTTCAAGGCAAGTTTGGGTGGAGCTCTGAGCAACCTGGTCCAGTGAGAGGTGCCCCTGCCCATGAGGTCCCTCTCAACTCAGGCCATTCTATGATTCTGTGACGAAGCCTGGTTTTCTTATGGGGAGGCTGGAAATCATTCCTCTAAGTCAGAAAACAAAGGTACTGACAGCTAGTGGAGATTGTTCTGTACCCACTGATTGAAAAAGTGGTCTCTGATTAGTGTAGCTAGAGGTTCTGGCAAAAGGATCATTTTAAAACACCCTTAATCCTTAAATTTGTGCTAGAGAGCTGTGCTTTTATATGGACAGCACTGCTGATAGAGTGCACTGGCATCTGTGTGCTGACAAAGAATTCAGTATAAGGGATATGCTCTTAGTAACTTAGTATTTTACTGTGTCTGCTGGGTAATTAGTGGATAGGTGATGGAATTTTAATTCTTTAATTTTATTTAAAAAATACAGCTGAGTTTCTTTTGTGTTGTGCTTTGTAAGCTGTTAAATCATAGGAAAAATGTAGGTTTTAGATTTGCTAAGTATGGCTTTTAACTTTCTGCAACTGTGTGGCCATCTAAGAAAAATGCTCTTACTAGTATTAAAATAGACAGTGGAGCTCACTGCCTTCCACTTGGTAATATATCTGTGGGTTTGGTTTGTTTGGGACTTTTTAAGATTTGTGTTTATTGGATTTTTTTTCTTGTAATATAGTTTGAAGAACCTTGTTCAATAGCAATGTTTTAGTGATCTGCCTGGTGTTGCATAAAATTCAGTGTAAAAGATCCAACACCAAAACCCTTGAATACATTGTCCACTTGTAATTTTATGTACTGAAATGCTTCTTGTGTCATCATATGGTGGTCATCTAATAAGGAGTACAAATTCAGAATTGCAAAGTTACTGTTTAAACCCTCCTTAAAGATGTAGAGTTAAATAACAAATTTCTTAAGAACAACAGACAGTATAGGCTGGATAGGCCAATATAAGTTTTACATTTGTGTATGGGCTGTGTTGAAGCTTCACTTATTGATTTGTCATTAAATATTGTTGGGTAATGTATTTAATTGTCAGACAGCATTATTAGTTACTTCACAAAGCATGGTAAGATCTTGAAGGAAACTATTAGCATTTTGCTGTCCCAGGATTTGGTGTCTTTGTGTGAGTCACTGCATACCAGATGGGATACTGAATGACCTCTGAGTCTTCAGAATGATTCATCAACAAGTACTTCACCTGTCTTCCAGACTAAAAAATATGTTGTTATTCTTTATTTTTTGGATTTAGATAGGTTTTAGGGCATCTTTTTCAAAACCAAAGCCCTACTTGAAGGAAAAGTTCAATATTTGCTTCCTGTGGATTTAGTCTGTTCTCCTTCCTACATCTAGGGTTGAGGTATCCAGCTATTTTGACTACTGTTACAGCATCTATCCCCTTCACTTAATTCCCCATCACCTTGGAAGTGCTTTACCACTGTGGTGAACCATCATAATGCTAAGTTTTGCTAAATATGCTACTGGAAGATAAATTGATGTGAAATATAGCTCAATGACTTAGAACTTCTGATCCAAATCAGTCTTAGCCACAGTAGTTCTAATAATGAAAAGTATTATTTCAGTTTATAATCTGTAATGTTAAGAGGAATAGAAGGAGGACCATTACAGCTTGCTTTTTTTGTATTGAAGTTTTGGGGATATTCTTCACCATTCTTGCATATGGAAATGAGGCTAACAATAAAAAGGAGAGCCAGAGACTACTGAGACATGGATATGGAGAGAAAATGCAGTGGATGCAAGCTACATTAATTAAATACGTTTGCAGTGTGATTAAGGGGAAATAATGAGGCAGGGGAGGAGACTGAGATAGGATAAAAAGACAAGGGAAATAACATAGGGAAGAAGGACCACTCAAAATCAAATTATGTATTAAACCCAAAACCTTTGTATATAAAATTTCATTATTAAGTAGCTATTAATCATCATGAACCTTGAAGCACTTTTAAAGAAACATGCATTCTGTTTGGTGACATGAGGTTAATTCCCAGAAAAAAATCCCAACAGGATAAATTTTTCCCCTGTATGACTGTAAAATTTCAAGAGTATCTTTTTCTTCTGGATTCTTAAAGCAACATCTTTTCAGATTACCTATTTGAATTTTCATGTGTGTATGAGATGTAGGGTTCTAAATGAATGTTTTGAACCAACTCTCAACTAGTTGAGCAGATTGTGTATGTGGAAAGTGTTAATGTGGGAGTGTATTAAATTGCTTAATGTAGAGAAGTGTGCACAACATAGTAATAATGTCTTGTGTTTTTTTTCCTGCAGATGCCCTCCTCGAACTTTTTTGCCAGCACTGTGCAAAATTTTTCTTGATGAAAGTGCTCCAGACAATGTACTGGAAGTAACAGCTCGTGCCATAACTTATTACCTGGATGTGTCGGCTGAGTGCACCCGTAGGATTGTGGGAGTGGATGGAGCTATCAAAGCACTTTGTAATCGTTTAGTAGTTGTTGAACTTAACAACAGAACCAGCAGAGATTTGGCTGAGCAATGTGTGAAAGTAAGTATACTTAAGAACCTCTTGTTTTTAAGGAGATGGATAATTTGCTATTTCCAAAGAGCATCCTCTTATTCCAATCCTTTTTTTTTATTAAAATGTGATAAAAAAATATGGACTATGACAAAAGTGTACATGCTGATACTGCTGCTTATGCTTACTGTCAGTCTGGTGCTCTTCACAGCTCAATTTTTTTTCAAGAAATGTATAGAAAAGGAAACAAAAAATATTAGAAGGAATTTCTTGTTTGTCTTCTGTGACTAGAATGCTAATGGAATGCCAAGGGCTATTTTTATGCTACCAAAGAAATGAAGAATTGCACCAGATACTGATAGATTATCTGGTGTAAAATAATTGTCTGCTACCTCTTCAATAGCACTAGATACAGCTCCCCAGCACCCTTGTGAAGTTTTTAGAGAAATTTAGAAGACCTTAAATCTCTCATTTAAAGCATAACTCATGGCCATGTGGTAGCATATAGTTGGAGTTCTTGATTACCATGGCATCAGAATTTATGCAAGTATTTCCTATTTACTGTATCCAGTCAACTCAGAAATGCATCACTGGGGTAATGGTGCTCTTAAAAGTTTCAAAACTTTCAGTTGTGTGTTTCTCCCAGGATGAGAATTTATTATCTACTTTCATGAACACTTGTTATGACCATCCCTTTGGGGAATGTTCTTGTATTGGCTCCCATATTTTTGAAGAAAGCTGTAACTACTAACTACTAGAGTAGTTTTGCCTCTTTTGGATGTTGAGGAAGAGAGTTGTGATTTTTTTTTTCCTTATTGTTTAATTTTCTTAACCAGTTCTGTAGATGGGTATAAGTATCTGACTATGGATATAAATAACTGACTTTTTGTGTGTAGTTTATTAAAATTAAATTTCTTTTTGGCATAGGTGTTAGAATTAATCTGTACCCGCGAGTCAGGAGCTGTGTTTGAAGCTGGAGGGCTGAACTGTGTTCTGACATTCATTCGTGACAGTGGACACCTGGTTCATAAAGATACTTTGCATTCAGCTATGGCTGTAGTATCCAGACTCTGTGGCAAAATGGAGCCTCAGGATTCTTCATTAGAGATCTGTGTGGAATCACTGTCTAGTTTATTAAAACATGAAGACCATCAGGTAATGTAATAGCTTGCTCAATGTGCTGTGAATTTAGCTTTCGGTATGTTTAATAAAGGAATGACTAGGTAACTTTATACAGCTTCCCTAATGGTGTGTTTACATAGGAGTTGTTATATTTGGGTATTATGGGTAGTTTCCTTTATAGTTGTAATCATAAGAGAATAAAAAGCACGCCTTAGTGTTTGGCTCCAAGTGCTGATGTTTGAATATAATCTTATTTAACCTCTGAAAACTGTATTGAAAAATATCTTGTAACTTTTTTTCAATTCATTTGAGACAGTTTCTGAACTAATTATTGTTCTTTGACTGTACCTCAGTCATTATGAAATTGAGCATAAGTAAGAGGCAATAATTAATTTAGTTTGTGTTTCTTTTGCCAAACTAAGAGAAGCAATAAGAACATCCATGGTCAGTGCTGGAAGCCAGCTTAAATGATAGGAGTAGAAATACTGGTCCACTTCGGTATTACAGTTATAACTTATTTCATCTCAAGCTTCTAACTTGAGCTGAAGTAGTCCTTGTAAAAATCTAGAAAATGAATCCCAGAGGAATTATCTTTCTACTGGTAGAATCCTTTTGTGTATGTCATATTATTGCTCTGGAATAGCCATTTAGCCAAATTCTTGCTGTAGCCTGGCCAGGCTTCTTGTCCAGACTCAGAACTGAGTCCCCATTTTACTCTGACCTCTGTCCTCATTCCTTTCTCTACATGCACAGATCCAGCCTCCAGTCTGGCTTATTAAGCACAGCATATTTGGGAAACTAAATCTCTCTGCCTGTGAGATAATTTTTTAAAATATATTTTTAGATCTTGAAAATTTTCAGGGGGCTGTCATACACTAGACATTTCAGAACAAGCTATGATGTTTTTAGCCATTAAATAATTTTATTAGTACTCTAATCATCTGAGGCAAGCTAAGCTTGAAATTCAGACCATTAAGTCTGTACTATCTTAACTGTTCCCCAATTTATAAGGTGTTAGAGAAAAGCACTTGCTGGGGCTGTTGGAGATCTGAATGAGAGTTCAAATTAACTTAATTGTTCAGCAGTTAAGCTTAGAGATAAGCATGCTTATGATGGGACCCAGATGATAGAAAATATATCTGTACTGGTATCCTTGAGAAATAGGTTACTCATGGAACAAGCCTCAGGATTACAGTGGATATTGGATGTGTATTATGGATTTGTCCAGTAATGTCCCTATTCAAGTTTGTTGCTCCCTACCTTGTCCTTTTACACTGCTGGGTTTGGTCACTTTTTGTGCAGGCTGCCAGTTAGTAACACCACTTGATGGATAAGTTCAGGCCAGATGAATGTAGCCCCAAGAGCAGCTTATCTATAATTTTGGGTTTTTAGACTTTGTGTTACACTTGCAGTTTGGGAGAAGAAATGTAAATACTTTCCAAGTACTCATTTGCTTTGTAAGTACATTCCAAGTACTCTTTTACTAATGCCACTAATGCAGTGTGTTAAATAAGTGATCTTTTTTGTGTATTTCTGGCAGCTGTTAAGATACAGATCTATTGAGTACTTGCAATTTACATTAAGATTGGCAGAGTTGTTTATCTGTGTTGTCAAAGAACTGGAGCAAGATGCCAGAGGACGACAGCAGTGGCCGTTGCACATGAAAGAAAAAATGCAGTGCAAAAAAGTACTGATAATGCAGAATGTTTGGCATGTACAGACCATACCAGAAGTCAAGAAACTTAATGGAGAGTTAAGATTTTTGTCTTCCTGAAGTCTGGCTAATACTCTAATCTTGTTCTGTGTATCGATGAGTAACTGCCTTGAAGTCCTTGGTCTGTGATAGCAGACAGTTGTTTTGAAAATGGACTATGAGTTGACATTTTGGGGAGTAAGAACTGTAGTGATTCAGAGTTGGGTTTGAGAATAGGTATTGTGGGGCTTTTTCTACTATTTCTTGACATCAGTCTGGTTTGCTACTGCACATCTTTAAAGCCAAATGTGCCTGAAGCAAGTTATCTCGATAGGCCGGTGCAAACCTCTTGATCTGAAACACTGAGACACTTCTAGTGTATAGATAGATGTTGAAGGCAAAACCTTCCTTTATTTTTAGTATTGACATGAAAAGATGTTGGGTCCTTTCCTGGGCAGTTGGCCAGCAGTATTTTTTGCTGAATTGTTAAGAGGATCACCAGTAAGCCGTGTTTCCACAGTGTCACTGGAGTTTTTAGTGTGCAGTTGGTTGGTTGGTATTTTTTTCGTTCCTTTAGTAACATTCCTAAATTTGGAAGTTTGTATTTTATTATCACAAAAATTCTTGCATGTCCCTGTGTCAGGTGCACAGTGGATAATCTGCCTTATCCAAGAGCAAAATTTCCTTTTCCCACTTTGTCCTATTTTTAGGCTTGTTCCAATTGAAAACTTTATTGTGCTTAAGAGAAATATGTAGACCTTTAAATATAACTTGAATGATCAAGCTTCATGGTAAAATCAAGTTCCTGTATGTGGTCTGTATTCTTGTGGATATCCTCTTAGCACCTTCTCACCTTAAGTAAAAGATATTTCATTGGTTTTTCTTGCACATCTTTCTTAGGTTTCAGATGGAGCTTTGAGATGCTTTGCTTCATTAGCTGACAGATTCACAAGGCGTGGAGTTGACCCAGCCCCATTAGCTAAACATGGATTAACTGAGGAGTTGTTATCTCGCATGGCAGCTGCTGGTGGGACAGCCTCAGGACCATCTTCAGCTTGCAAACCTGGACGGAGTAGCACTGGAGCACCATCTACAGCTGCAGACTCTAAATTAAGTAATCAGGTGTCAACTATTGTAAGCCTGTTGTCAACCCTGTGTAGAGGCTCTCCAGTAGTAACACATGTAAGAAATCCTTTTATGCTACAGCTTTTTGTTTTCATGGGGCTTTTCCCTTTGTATACTTCAATATATGCAAGATCTATGTTGCTATTTTATAGATAGATATACACATAAATATTTATAGATCATATTTTTTAATAGATATACATATATTTATACATACACACACATGTGTACACATATGTACATGTAAGTTGCTTTTAAAGAGGGGTAAAAAGGAAACATTTCATATGGAAATGAAACCCAATTCTGATAGTATTTTCTAAAGCCCTGTATATTTTTTATTGTTCAGACTTTTAATTATTTCCAGGATCTCCTAAGATCTGAACTTCCAGATTCTATAGAAAGCGCGTTGCAGGGTGACGAGCGATGTGTGCTGGATACCATGCGGTTAGTAGATCTTCTTTTGGTGCTACTGTTCGAAGGCAGAAAAGCCCTGCCAAAATCCAGTGCTGGATCTACAGGCAGAATCCCAGGATTGAGGAGACTTGATAGTTCTGGGGAACGTTCTCATCGGCAACTGATAGATTGCATCCGCAGTAAGGATACTGATGCACTGATAGATGCAATTGACACAGGAGGTAAGCAAAAATACTCCAAAAAAGAAATTATATGCTTGCTTTAGCTTTAATTTTTGTAGTCTGAGTTGTCAGAACAAATGCTGAGGTAGTTAATTGAAAATCATTATATACAAGTTGGCTTACTTTGTTAAATACTCAACAATGTTGTTAGTAATCACACCTATGCCACCTTTTTATTGCAATTCAGAGCATAAATGCTTCTCCAGAATTACTGAGGATGCTTAATTTTTTAAGACCTTCTTTTTATTTAAAGAATACTGTTGAACTTTGTGGTTGTGGGAACTTTAACTATTTCATTTAATTTTATCTTTCAGCTTTTGAAGTAAATTTTATGGATGATGTAGGACAAACTCTTTTAAACTGGGCCTCAGCTTTTGGAACTCAGGAAATGGTAAATTAGATTTATAGACCCTTAAGAAGTTGCATTATTTATGTAAAGGAAGATAAAAAAGACTGGTTTCCTTTTTCTGATCTAACAGGTAGAATTCCTCTGTGAAAGGGG
This sequence comes from Ammospiza caudacuta, assembly GCF_027887145.1. NCBI lineage: Eukaryota > Metazoa > Chordata > Aves > Passeriformes > Passerellidae > Ammospiza > Ammospiza caudacuta. The sequence goes on along the minus strand of NC_080598.1, from coordinate 39,144,394 downwards.
TGCTGATGTTAACAGAGGTCAGAGGTCATCCTCATTACATTATGCAGCATGTTTTGGAAGACCTCAGGTAGCAAAGGTATGATTTAAGCTGACTCTTATAAACCATTACCTGCTAACTTTTCATCTTGCTCTATTCAAAGTGTCTTCAATGCAATATGCTGGACACATGGACTATTAAATATTTATGTGTTCTTTATAGTATTTATCAAAACACAGATTTGTCATTATAGGGCAGTAGGGCAGTAATGAATAAAAGTAGTTTATATTAGCTCTACAGATATAAAAAGCACAGAATACTTACAAACATGAGAACACTGTAGGAGTGATGTATGAAAAGCCCATTTGCTACTTTGGAAGAAGAAATGCAATTTTTTTTCATACATAAAAATATTTATTCTTAGACTCTCTTACGACATGGTGCAAATCCTGATTTGAGAGATGAAGATGGGAAAACTCCTCTGGACAAAGCTCGGGAAAGGGGGCATAGTGAAGTAGTAGCTATTCTTCAGTCTCCAGGTGAGTGCAATATTTAAGTCTGTAACACTTGCTATAGTAGAAATGCTGATATGTGTTAAGTTATGCAATTATGATAATTTTGCTCTATTAAGGTTATTTAAAGAAAATAAATTGTGACTTACCTTCCTTAACCCATAAAGTATGCACAAAAACATTAGTATTTTAAGATGATGTTAAGTGAGGAGAATTACCAAAGAAATAACTGAGCAGGCATGAACAGTGCCTGCTCTTCAGCTGTGGGATCAGGCTAGGCTGGGATTTTGTTGTGGATTCAGAGCTTGTCAGCCTTGGTAGCTTCTCTGGTATCCTTTCTGTGTGGGAACTGCACTTTCCCTGTTCCTGAGAATTCTGGTGCCACAGGTGATACTTGCTATTAAATACTTTTATTCAAGAAGTTATGCACATGTGAATTTTATATTTTTAGGAATGCATGTTCATGTTCAGGTACTTGAATATTAGTAAAGAAAACTCGGATGTTTACATGGTGGTTTTGTTTGGTTTGTTGACTTTTGCAATTGAATGTGTTGGGGAAAAAATTTTTCCAGGGGATTGGATGTGTCCTGTCAACAAAGGGGATGAGAAGAAAAAGAAAGATGCAAACAAGGACGAGGAAGAATGCAATGAACCCAAAGGAGATCCAGAAATGGCACCCATATACTTGAAAAGACTATTGCCTGTGTTTGCACAAACATTTCAACAAACTATGTTGCCTTCAATAAGGTAATATTATCATGAGGGACAGTTTGTTAATATGTGCTTAGAAAAGCCAAAGTAAATCTAAAAGTTCAAGTAATGCTGGTGACAATATGTATTTGAATAGAAGTGATTGTTTGGGAAGTGTTGCAAAAGTGATTTTTACTTAGCACTTTAAGCAAAATTTTTTCCTTTCTGGTGAAGTGATGTGTTGGAAAGAGCCTGGTTAGTCATGGGAGAGCAGAGCATACTCTTGACTGTAGCATCAGGATGGAAGGATGCTATGTTCATACAGTATGCTGTATACACTGTGCATCAGGATTTGGTTACAGTTGTTTGTAGCCACTGTAACGAAAGCTGTAATTTAGTAGAGGAAAATTAATAAAATCATGTCAAGATGCATTAATTGGAAAATCAGCAAGACTAGAAAAAGCTATTTTAGAAGGTTTTAGGAGCCTTAACAGTGTATTAACTGGACAAGATGCTGCTTCTAATTCTGTTGAATTGCAGAAATGTAATCTAATTTATTACTTAAAAGGGAATACTGTGCATGGCATAATGCTTGTGATAAGTTGCATCTGATCATAACCATTTAGCCTTTTATATTACAATATGACATTTATTCCAATCTCTTATGTTCCCAGTGTTTACAGGTACTTTGAGTGAAAATGCAAGATAAATAGGCCTCTAGTAGAGACAGACTCCACTTGAGCTGATGATAGAAAGCTTAAACTAGGTGATTTTAAATAAAAGAAATAAGAAACTATATTAACAATCTCTGTGTGATTAATTGTTGTTGCAGATTGTGCAAAGTAGTTGGCTCTCTACTTGAAAGTTATATTAATGAATCAGACTTTTGGAACTTGGTCAAATAAATTCATCTTTAACCCTACAGGAGTGATTTCCTTTCATATTAGTTATAGTTCTTAGTGGGGAAAACTGCCTAATCTAATAGCATGTTTAGAGTTAAAAGATAAAGGGATCTCAAAATATGGGAAATACACGAAAGGCTGAATACTCTGAGGGTGACAAAGTGTGCAGAAGTGAATTGCCAGCACTAAAAGTGGGTAAAGACAGGACGTAGAGTAGGTTTACTTAATAAAACGTTGAGGAGAAAAGTGTATGTCAGACTGATAGTGCTATAAAATCAAAAAATACCAGAGGTGCATTATTCTTGAAGATAATCCAGAACTTAGTAAGAGTAATACAAGAACTGAAACAGGTTAAATTTTTTGTGTTTTGAAAACATGCATAAATAGTGTACAAAAGAAGTCTTATCTTGAACCTTTTTGCTTGCTTTATCACTGTAAGAACCTTTTTTTTCTATGATCTTTTACAGGAAAGCAAGTCTTGCACTCATTAGAAAAATGATACATTTTTGTTCTGAGGCGCTCCTGAAAGAGGTTTGTGACTCTGATGCTGGCCACAACCTGCCCACAATACTGGTTGAGATAACAGCTACAGTGCTTGATCAAGAGGTAGGAAGAATGAAGATGTTATCCTTTGTGAAACTAGTACAGAAAAAGGATTTACACTAATTGATTCCAAGTATTTGTTAATAACTAACCCTAAAAACTTTACAGTGTTCATCTGTGACCACATGTGCAGTTCAGTGTGTAAAGTAACAAGATCTCCTTTCTTATTTTCTTTTCATCCCAATGTTTTGTAGGATGATGATGATGGCCATTTGTTAGCCTTGCAGATCATAAGGGATTTAGTGGATAAAGGTGGTGATCTTTTTCTAGACCAACTGGCTAGACTTGGCGTAATAAGTAAAGTGTCAACTTTGGCGGGGCCATCATCTGATGATGAAAATGAAGAGGAGTCCAAACCTGAGAAGGTAAGTGTGTGGAATTGATTTATTTGCTTTATTTGTTACTGTAAAACTGACACTTCTAGTGAAATGTTTATTGTTACAAAAATGGCCAGGGCTAGGGAATTAGGATATTAAATTAATGCTTATTTTACACCACTTGTTTTAATAATTTTATTCTCTACCTTCATTTTCTGTTAGCATATTATTATCTGCTGAGTTTTCCTATTCATACTTCCCTGTGATTGTTATTTGGTGCTTGATTTTACCTAGTGTTTGGAAAGTGACTGGTAAACAAAATGCCGACTTCCTAAAGTACTTATGTCAGAAGTGTATCTCTGTTGATGTCCATGCATTAAATAGTTTGAGATGTTTTAAATGGTGTTATCAAATATGTTAAAAATATAAAAAAGAAAATAATTTTCTGCTTAATGAAAGCCGGGTGTATTGAAGTTATTTATCAGTTTCCAAGTCTTATTACCAGTCAGATGAACTGAATGGATAACAGACTTTTTCTGTTACCACTTCAATTAAATTTATAGCTAAATCTTAAGTGCGTAGTTCAACTTTTTTACTGTGGGGTTTGGGTTCTCTGGGGTTTCTTGGGGGGGTGCTGGTTTTGTATTTTAGTGGTTAGATATTAAAAGTCATATGGACATGGTCCTAGATAACCAGTCATATGTGGCCCTGCCTGAGCAGGGGTTTGGACTAGATGGCCTCAAGAGATTTCTTCCAACCACAATCATTTTGTGCTTCTTTTCTCACAATTCAAGTTTTGAACAGAGGCGGATATTGCAGGCAGTAGGCCATTGCTATTGTTGAGTAGATAAAGCTGTGTGTGAAAGGAAACTTCTAAGAAGTATCTTATTCTATTAAAGAATACTTTTAAGGATATGTTTTATGGGCAGAAGTAGTATAGTTCCTACACTTTTGGTTTGAGTAAGTCTTCTCTCCTAAAGAGAGAGAATCTCCTCCTTTAAAAATGTCTGTGGTGGTTTTTTATGTTTGTTTGGGGTTTTTTTGGTTTTTTTTTTGTTTGTTTGTTTTGGGGGTTTTTTTTGGGTTTTTTTGGGTTTTTTTTGTTTTTTTTTTTTTTGTTTTTTTGGGGGGTTTTTTTTTTCCTCTTCTTTAAATGGATTGGAGATTTTTTTGGTTCTTGTTATTGCTTAATACAATGTTATTGCAGGAGGATGAGCCACAGGAGGATGCTAAAGAACTGCAGCAGGGTAAACCATACCACTGGAGAGACTGGTCAATCATTAGGGGAAGGGACTGCCTGTATATCTGGAGTGATGCTGCAGCCCTGGAGCTATCTAATGGTAGTAATGGATGGTTCAGATTTATCTTGGATGGAAAGCTGGCCACAATGTATTCCAGTGGGAGCCCTGAAGGAGGATCTGACAGCTCAGGTAGACTTTTTGTAATTCAAGTCCAGGTTAAGTTTTGAGACTGTTACATTTGTTTATATAATTTGATTTGAGCTATTTTGTTTTGCAGGAATTGGCTTACTAAATAGTAAAGGATGTAAACAGGTGGAAGGTGGTCAGTTAATTGTGATGCATTTTATCAGATAGCATGTGTCCATAACTTGACTTTCTTGGTGAATTGTGTTAAGTAAACATCTTGCCAGCAAAAGCGTATTAACTTTTTGTTTTGATTCTTCTTCACGCATACTTAATTTTTTCACCCCAGTCATTAAAAGCACTTTGTAGTGGCCATCCCAGGAAAAGCAGGTTGAAATGGTGATTTGTTGTTTGCTTCTAGCTAGCAGAATGAATTTGCATGTGTTTGAAGACAAAGTAATGGAAAGTTTCTCATCGAGATTGGGAAACAAATTACAGTGTCTTAATTGTTTGTTGGAGAGAGGATAAGGGAACAGACCTTATGCACTGGCAATGCACAGCTAGTTCTGATTTTCTGTACAGAATACACAACTTGTTCTGGATGCAGAAACAACCCTCCTTTTATTGTTTCATCTTTTTTTTGCAGCAGTTCATGCATTTATGAACCTGCAGGCATAAAATGCTTTGCAATATTATGATGTTTTCAATGAGCCATTGACTGAAATAACAGAACATATTATGATTCAGGATGGAAATGAAGTGCTAATGACTTCATGCATCAAGTTTGGGGCAAGAAGACAAAATGCAATATGTTTCTGATCATAATGCAGCTGGAAACCACTTATAGATTTATTGGGTTTTTTGGTCAGAACATGTGACTTTGCATTCTTTTTAATAAGGTTAATGCCTTTAAAGGTAAATAAGTCCTGTATTGCGATACTTGTTTATCATACAGTACAGCTTTAAGAAAATTAATGAAGACAATTTCTTAAATTCTCATACAATTCTTAAAGTCTCATTTGGCATTCCCTGGATGCTGAATTTTTTGGTTTTCACTTCCCAATGGTCAAGGCAAGGGGATGAGACTATTTCTGTATAAGATGAGTGGAATGGTGACAGCTCAGATGAATTTGGAGTGAAGAGAACTTAGAGGAAGTCAGTTTGAGCATTTAAGATGTTACTTCAAATCAGTCTTTCAAAACAGATTGCATAAATCCAAAGTTTTTTAACGAGATACCTAGTCTGAATATAATGAGGGAAAGGAGCTAAATGTAGGATTAAATGAGGCTTCTTAAAATATGTACTCAAATAGACATCTACTAAGATTGCTGATGTTGCAGTGTAATTTGCCTGAACTTTAACCATGAGCTCTAAGCATGTGCAGCAGCCTTTTTTACTTAAAAAATTAATACTTGTTAACTAAAATGACTACAGTACAGTATAGGCTAGAATGGTATCAAGTCCTGAACTGTACTATATGTTCTGCTGTCCTAAATCATTAATGATCAATCTTGTGGTATACTTTTTAGTAACTTCACAACTGGCAAAAGTATAGAGGGTTGAGTAGTGACATCTGTTAGTGTGTATTGCATGATGACAGTTGGGGTGGATGGTCAAATATATATACTGTGAACATTTTGGAAGGTCTGTACTCACCCCTCTCCACATTAACTCTGTACTTGTTTTGTTTGAATTTGTAGAAAAAAAAATTCAATGCAAAAATTGAAATTTAATGGTAATTCTGAAGCTTTTAGTAAGTCTCAAAATTTTGTCCAAGGGAACCTGAATTTATTCCCAACCACGCAGAAATACAGTACTTTCAGTGCAATGTGCTATATAAATGTATTAAAATGTAATTATGGAAATCTGAAAACAATTAACAGAATTTTCATCTTGCGTATCATATCTCAAATATTTTTATAAGCCTTTTCTGTATATGCTATGAAATTTAAACAGTAAGGAATGTTGTGCCTCGAGGGCATATTTATTTTTGCATAATTTTGTGTTATAACAAAAGGGCATATTAAAAAAGCCTAGAGCTTGTCATTGCAGCAAAAGGCAAACAGAAATAATCTTTAATGAGGAGCTTCCGTTTTTACTTTAAATGGAAATTTTGAAGTTATGTACTTAGCATTTAAATGATTAAAATACAAATATATAATTTAATGAAAATTTTCATTAATGATATTATGATATTTTAAAAATTTCTTATTTCTGAAAACCCACTTTTGAGAATAGTTTGTGCTCACCATTCTGAGACCCATATTTCAAGGACTAAAAATTTATTCTGAATTTCTTTGATCTTCCTATTATAATTGTAACAATGAATTAATACATCTCAATTGCATCTCTCAGAAAGAGTTGCATTGTTGCATTGCAGCTTTGATGTGATCGTAGAATAAATCACTGTTGAAGTACAGAAACATACTACACAGAAATTTAGGACACTTTAAGACCCTTAATTTCAAAGTTAATTTTGCATTGAATGTACTCAGTTGTTTTACTCTTGAAAAAAATCTGCATAATGATGGGAGCAATTGTTGGAAAAAACCAAATTTGTTTCTTTTTAAATAGAAAGTAGGAGTGAGTTCCTTGAGAAGTTGCAGAGGGCTCGAAGCCAAGTAAAACCATCTACCACAAGCCAGCCAATTTTATCAACACCAGGGCCAACTAAACTTACTGTAGGAAACTGGTCACTGACCTGTTTAAAAGAAGGAGAAATTGCTATTCACAATTCTGATGGTCAGCAAGCTACAATACTGAAAGAAGACCTGCCAGGCTTTGTGTTTGAATCCAACAGAGGAACAAAACATTCGTTTACAGCTGAAACTTCCTTGGGTAAGTATGTAGGTATGTGTTATGTGCAGGTAGGAACAAGTGTATGTGAGAGTTTTATTTGTTGCTTTTCATAGCTATAAGAAAATGCAACTTTTCTAAAATATATGTTGCAGGGTCAGAATTTGTGACTGGCTGGACAGGTAAAAGAGGAAGAAAACTGAAATCTAAACTGGAGAAGACAAAACAAAAGGTTGGTGATCTGTAAATTTTATATTTAGAATTTAATTGAGCTTGTTTTATATTATAATATTCTTAGGGAGGTTTAGTTTCCTCTTAGAAGATTAAAATCTCTGATTTCAATGAGATACAATTTTATGTGAGACTTGAAGGGGAAAACATCAACAAGAACAAAACACTTCTTTGGGTGATTTTATCCAAAAGTCTTGGTAAACTATGTGCTCCTTTAGAGGAAAATGAATTTTTAAAAAATGTAGGAAAATCCAGGCTTCCTGACTTGCATTAATTCTTTAGGTTTTGTGGTTTGCTTTTTATGTCCTTATGCTACAAGAAAAGATGTTAAAATCGATAATACGGTTGTGCCAGAGGCATATAATACTTCTCTTCATCTAGGTACTAATTTTAGACTGGATTCAGTGACAGGCTGCTGGAAGTAACAGTCTACATTGTTAAAGTCTACATTGTTAAGAGTTTGGTAGTGAAGCAAAATGAGTAAACGCCCTCATTTTAGTTATCTTTGAAATTCTTCTTTCCTCTCAAAATGAAGGGGGAAAAGGAGGAACTAAGAAATCAAGTATTAAGCTCTTTACAAAAAAACCATAAAATAACAGTGCATTTTGTGATCTGCTTATGCCAAGGGCTCAGGCTGATCTTTAGTCTTTATCTGTCTTACAGTGCAGCCAATATATCCTGTGCCTTATATCTGCAGCATTTTAGGACATATATCTTAGGAAATGTGGCACTAAATTGAAAGCTGAAGTACTGTGTGTGAATGATAATATGTGGGATGATAAAAGAAAGACAGTGCTCTCTTATGCCTGAAATTGTACCGTGCAGTTCTAAAGCTTATGTAATGTATTATTGTAGCACATAGAATGGTAATAAAAAGGAAAGATTTTGGGGGAAATTTCTTACAAAAGAAAGATGTTGTTTAATCAGAACTTACTTAATCTGTATCTTGTGTGAGCCAGACTTTGTAGAAAGAGTAATTCTTACTAAAAGAGGTTGTATAGGGACTTAGTGTGAATTGGTTTAAGGAATGTTGATAGAGCATTCAGAAACTGTATTAAAGGTGCTTACGTGTACATTTAAAAATATTACCTGAGCCATGATACAGTTCTAAAAGAAAGATTGACAGACTGAGAATCATACCTTTTCATACTACCCTTTATGCTGTAATCTAATACATGATGGTAAGTTCCATTTCTGTCAATAAGATTTTGTGTATTTCCATTTATTTCTCCTGTACCTTTTTCTTTTCACAACCTTAGCATTTTGTGATGCACATGGGTTTTTATGCTTCCCTATTTGTCTGCCTGTTGGGACATAAAAATAATGACCAAGGTTGTGGTATCTGGGAGTGTAGTAATGATCTCATGACAGTAAGGTCTGACTTCTGATTATCAAAATCCATTTGTAGGTGCGCACTATGGCAAGAGATTTGTATGATGATCATTTTAAAGCTGTTGAAAGTATGCCTCGAGGAGTAGTTGTAACACTGAGGAACATAGCAACACAGTTAGAGTCTGCATGGGAACTTCATGCAAACAGGCAGGTAAGCGTATCTCCTTTATTTTTAATGGGTGACATCAGTGGAAATCAGATGATGTTCAGACTCGTCTGTCATGATGTGATGCAGAGTCATGAAGCAGAGGTAGCATGTCTGAGATGTGGGGAGTTTTAATGCATGTATTAGCTAGTTAGGTACTTTCCTGGGTAAGGAATGATTTTTCAACTGAAGCTAGTGGACAGATTACTTTGTTTCATTATAATGATCTTTTTGTCTTTCAGTGCATTGAGGGAGAAAATACATGGAGAGATTTAATGAAGACTGCTCTGGAAAACTTAATTGTACTGTTGAAGGATGAGAATACTATTTCTCCATATGAAATGTGCAGTAGTGGCTTAGTTCAATCGCTTCTGACAGTTTTAAACAACGTAAGTTTATAGACATAAATGTTTAAAGGAAAACTTCCTAACAAAATGAAGTTAAGATGTGCACAGTGTAAAAGATCTGTTATAAATTTGTCTTTTTCTGGTCTTGGTGAAAATTTGGCAGACTTGCTCCAGTTACTGGTCTACCTATTGAAAATAAGATATTAGAGTAGATGACTAGTTTGAGTGAAAATAAATCAGCTCTGTTCAGGTCTAATGGCTGATGATTAGCTTTGGGATTGGGATTTCAGTGAGACTACATAGATGTCTTTGCCTGTCTGTAACTTGGTTTTTTTCCTCCTAGAATGTTGATTTGGATGTGAAACAAGACTGTAGTCAACTGGTAGAGAGGATAAATGTTTTCAAAACAGCATTCAGTGAAAATGAGGATGATGAAAGGTAAAAATAATACCAAACCAGGAAAATCCTCTTTGAAATTTTGAAGCAGTATGGTATGTTTAAAATAATTTAAAGAAAAAGTATCTGTTCTTTCCATTTCAATGGAATAGAAAATTGATCTTGAAAGACAGCATCTAATATTGAAGTAGCAATTGAAAGTTTTTATCTCTAAGAGTTAACGTATAGAACATCTATTGACAAAATAAAGGTGACTTGTTCATCGCTGTGCAGATTAGTATCTTTCTTACTGTGCTGTAACCATGTGACTAGAACAGATACCATCAGTATAAATAGCATGCTGAGATAGTTTCCTCAGGTGGATCCTGTTTTCTGAGATACTGTAACATTTTTTCTTTGTTTTGTGGTAACATAGTACCTGTTCTCTTCCACAGTCGTCCAGCAGTTGCATTAATTCGGAAATTGATAGCAGTGTTAGAATCCATTGAACGGCTACCTCTCCACTTGTATGATACACCAGGATCTACATACAATCTTCAGGTAAATGCACAGTGATAACAGCATATCACACTCAGTGGTGCTCAGCTGAAGGTTATGTGTTGCACACCTTGTCTGCAAGAATCACATTCTTGTAGAAGTGGGTAGAATTAGGTAAACACCAAGCAAATTTTGGCATCTGTTTCCTCTAGTGCTGAAATGCATGGCTGTTCCTCTACTGTCATTTAAACACTGTGAGGTAAATTTTGATTGAAGAGATAATGTGTTCTTTGTTTTGTCTTCAAGTATTGTCTTTATAAAGGAACATGCCCTCTAGTTAAAGGGCATGTTACTGAGATTACGAGACAATTAGTAAGAACGGGGATAGGCTTTAGAGGGTCATGTCTATGGCTCTGTGTTCAGTTGGTAATGCAAGATGCCTCCAGGCTCAGCAGCTTGTTCTACAGGAAACTTGGCAGTTTGGCTAAAAATATTACTTTTTTTTTCCCAGTTTGTGTGGAGTCTTATTTTTTTCTGTTTGAAAGCACAGTTCAGAGTTTTGCAACATGGGTAGGGAAGTATAAATATTTCTGGTTTGATATTAAATGTCTAGGAAATAGTTGAAAAAAGTTGCGAAACCACTCTTGCTGTTCAGTATTTTTGAAAATAGTTTTCAGTTTCTATATTATTGTATTTGCTAGTCAACAAATAAAAGCTATGAAGACATAGGAAAAGTGAGAAAATGTTACTTGAGTGTGTAATTGACTTGCACATTGTCATAGTAAAGAATTGTTTGGATAATTGAAGAGAGGTAGTACTAGGAGATGACTTTTTAAAGCATTTCATTAGAATATAGTGCTGAAGTAAAAGCAACAATGATACATGATAGGCCATTAAACAGTTGTAGTGAGGTACACTGTTTTTATTAAAATCCCAAACCTAAACAGGAAAGCCTAGATGAATGTTTAGCTGTTCTTTCAGATCCTGACAAGGCGCTTGAGGTTTCGTTTGGAACGTGCCTCGGGGGAGACGTCTTTGATAGATCGAACTGGTAGAATGCTCAAGATGGAGCCACTGGCAACTGTTGAATCTCTAGAACAGTATCTGCTGAAAATGGTGAGCTGCGTAGCACACACAGAGTTCACAGGGAATACTTATATTCTGCTTCTTTAATATTTGACTTTTTTTCTTTCATATGTAGGTAGCAAAGCAGTGGTACGACTTTGATAGGGCTTCATTTGTTTTTGTACGAAAACTACGAGAAGGTCAGACATTTGTGTTCAGGCATCAACATGATTTTGATGAAAATGGAATTATTTACTGGATTGGAACAAATGCAAAGTGAGTTTTTCAAAGCTAGATGTTTTAAAGCCAGACACAAGAAACTCTAATCCATGAGGCAGGGTGGGGACAAGGAATTCATAATGAAATGAAATCTGTTATTTCTTAGAAGTGGAAGATATATTTTAATCAATAGAATTAAATTTCTTTTGGATCTGCTTAAATAATAGAAAACTATTAATCACTTGTGTTCAGAATTTGTTTTATGCTTCTGTAAGAAGATGGAGTGGGGAAGTTTGGGTCTTTGTTTTTGGTTGCCATGGTTCTATTTGATTTTGTTGGTTTGGTTTTTTTTTTTCCTTTGCTACAGTGTTTTAAAAAACACAAAGTGATGTTTGAAACAAATCTAAAATTATATTGATAATTTTGGTGTGAGAAACTCAGCTGTTATATGCAATTTACAGTAAATGTCAAATATCGCTCAAACTAGGTTTTTTTTTATTTAAGTAATAATTGAACAATATATTTCTCTTTTTAAATACAGAACTGCATATGAATGGGTAAATCCAGCAGCCTATGGATTAGTAGTGGTTACATCCTCAGAAGGAAGAAATCTGCCTTATGGTCGTTTAGAAGACATCCTGAGCCGTGACAGTTCAGCTCTCAATTGTCACACAAATGATGATAAGAATGCCTGGTTTGCCATAGACCTTGGCCTTTGGGTCATTCCATCAGCCTACACATTACGCCATGCTCGAGGTTACGGACGATCTGCTCTCAGAAATTGGGTTTTCCAGGTATCTAAGGATGGACAGAACTGGACTACTTTGTATACTCATGTTGATGACTGTAGTCTCAATGAACCAGGGTATGTCAGTGTATTTTATTACTTTTCATAAGACTGAATGCTGTTAAAAATGTACTTGACTGTAGACTAATTTAGTGTGTACTGTGTTTGTAATAATGTATCTATCTAAAGAAGTGGTAAGTGATACATATTATCAAGGATGGGCTGGAGATTAAGTGATTCACAGGTTTTCTGTGTGGTTCACATAATGATGTTTGTGCTTTTTCATCACTGTAAATTTTGCATTTTGTTTTTTAACAAAATCATAATGCCTACACTCATCTGAAGTTTGCCCTGGTGTTAATAGGTTTATATATCTTGTAGTGTGCATACTTGATCTGTGTTAGGGTTTTGTTTGCTTGGGTATTAAGGTTTTTTGGTTTTGCTTTTTTCTTTATTCCTGTTACCTACCAACACCCCTTTCTAATAAACTTAAAGGTCTACAGCAACATGGCCTTTAGATCCTCCAAAAGATGAGAAACAAGGTTGGAGACATGTTAGAATAAAACAGATGGGAAAGAATGCCAGTGGGCAAACACACTATCTCTCCCTGTCTGGATTTGAACTTTATGGCACTGTGAATGGAGTATGTGAAGATCAGCTGGGTAAGAAAAAGAAATATATCTCCTACTTGCTCTTTTAAAATGCTAATGAGCATACCATATAAAAAAAGCAGTGTGAAAAAGGAAGTTAACTTTTGCAGTTGAACTTGCTTAGAAATAAGCTCAAAATTATTCCCTGTCCAATACTTCCAAGTGTTTTCAATTTACATGTCTTGTAGGAAAAGCTGCCAAAGAAGCTGAAGCAAATCTGAGAAGGCAGCGACGTCTGGTCCGTTCTCAGGTGTTAAAATACATGGTTCCAGGAGCTCGTGTAATCAGAGGAATTGATTGGAAATGGAGAGATCAGGATGGAAGCCCACAGGGGGAAGGCACTGTTACAGGAGAACTGCATAATGGTGAGCATGAATTGCTTGAATTTATGTTGTTGAATCACATCTGTCACATGATTACATCATGCAGAATGGGTAGCATTAAAGTACTTCCTTTGTAATGCCTTGATAAAGTTGATAAAAGTTCAAATACTTTGGAGGGAAGAAGCTTAAAATACTACAGCTGTTGGGGTCCATTTGTGAAATTCCATTTAAGTGCATGAAAAAAATTTTTGCTGTAAATGAAACTTTTATACAGTTTTGTTTAATAAAATATTAAACTGTTATTCAAATATAAAACTGTTATTTAGACATCTATTACAAACTATATGAAGGTGAGTGATGCAAAGTGATAAGTTAAGCTTTGGGCCTGCAAAATCTATAATTACCTTCTTCATTTCTTCTAGCTGAGCATTTGCAATATTTTTCTTGACTTTTGTTATATCCTGTACCTTTCCTACCTTGCAAGCTTCTTTGGGATCAAGTTTTTGTTTTTGAGTTAAAGCATGAAAATTTATTAACTTAAGGAGCAAAATAAAAACCTGCAACAGCCAGGGAAGTCAGTACTGAGAAAGTTATTCAGGAGGCTCCAGGAGAGGTGGTGATCTTGTCAGCTGAACATGCTTTCCACCATTTCCCTGCTCTTCCCTCTATTTTGAGGTATATAAGGCTTGTCTTATTTCTGAAGCACCTTCAGCTACTTTTAGGTTAATTTTTAGCTAGACTTGAGAGTTTCTTCTAGTTAGTTGAGTTGTCAGCTCTCAAACATGGAAAAATATCCCAAGTACAAATCCTTAAAATTATTTGAAACTGAACTTTATTTAAGCTGTTCAGTACAGCTTGTGGGGAAGTTTTCCATCATCCATATATTTTTCTTATCAGATGCAACAGTACCCTTAGCTACATGATAACTTTGAAGACTTTAGGTATTATTGGGAAGTAGTATTCTACCAAAGCAGTGATTTTATTACTGTGTTCCAGTAAAACTTCCCCATTTAACCATAGGTAAAATTGAGGTTCGTTTATCAAATGGTGATGCCAAACTCATCTCATTCCTGTGACAGCTTTTTTTCATGTAGAATTTTGAAAATAGGGTCTAATTTACTTTCTTGGTTGTTGTTCACAAGTATAGACAAATGTTGCTTTATGGCTGTAATAGTGGAGCAGTACAACTTTGAGTACATAATATGTACTGAAAACTTGTTCAGATTTAAAACTGCTTGTAATTAATATTTTAGGGAAATAAACTATACAGAACAGAACCAGTTATTTAGTAATGCTTTGAAAAAAATACCTAGTTCAGATATTCACAAAGGGGAAAAATTATACTGTTGAGCTCCAGTATTGAGCTTTTTGTGTTTGATAAAAAAGGCAAATCATGGAAGAAAAAAAATTCAGATTAGCTTCACAAGTTTACCCTTCAAAGGTTTAGTGGCATGAAGCTACTCAACTATAGCTTGTGAAGAAGGAATAAAATCATACAAGAATAACGTGATCTAAACCTGCTCATTTGGGGATGAGATGTCTACTTACCATATCTGAAAACTTTATCCTTTTTTAGCTACTTTTCCTCCAGAGTGATATTTGTAAATAGCAAATTGCCTGTGATCATCTGTTTCAGTCTAGGACTGGTGATTTTTGAATAGTTAAAAGCTGAAGGTGTACGTGACAGTAATAAAAATAATATTTTACTTGATATTAGCTCTTTCCTGTTTTAATAAAGAAAAATATGTGTTTATCTGGACCTGATATTTGTTTTGACTTTGTCTGAGATTGGAGAAGATAACTAAGCTTTAGAAGTTTCATTTTTGGATGAAATGGGTTTCAAATAAAGTAGTTACACCAATATGTGCTGCAGTTAAGATACAGTGAGAAATATTAGAAGGAATTTTATAGGTGACTCATAGATTGTGGTACATATTTAGACAAGTAAAAATTAAAACTTTTTGTCCCCATTTTTGTCCTAGTTAGCTAAATTTTGTATGTTACCCTCATTATTGCAGATTTATTATAGTTAGCTGTGAAAAAATTTTGCTACTCAAAATAATAATTTAATAAAGGAACTTAAGAGTAGCATCTCTTTGGAGTGTTGTTCTCGTCCCAGGATAGTTTTTTTTTGTGAAACATATTCTCTTTGCAACCCTTGCAAAGAGTTTATGTAGCCCTTACCTGATTGTCATAAGATTTTTTTATGATTAAGGAATGTTTGAGTATTTGGAACATACTGTGAACTAAAAAGCTGGGTATCTATAAATTAGTTCTTTCAATCTAAGAATAAGAAATCTCAAACTAAGCAGTTTCATGACATGTCATCTGTTGGGTAAATATGCTTATCCACAAGCATCCAACAAAGAAAAATATTATTGAATGTCCATGTAATAATTATAGCTTCTTGACAGATGCTAGTAAAGTTATGATACGTTTTAATGTACATTTTTGTTACTAGAGATTTCAATTTTGATAGATATGAATAAAATTTTGAGAGATTCTAGTACATCAGGTCCCTTCCTGAAGGAAACTTTATTTTTGGCTGGATTCTGTGGCCCTGAAGATTAAGGTGGCAAGAATGAGCAGCCTCTAAATTGACGACATTACAAAATCCTAAATTGTTTAGATTTAAGCACTTCCTTTTTAATTGGCGTTAAGGGTTACTTAGTGGTTTCATTGATTCAGACATACAGCCCTTATGAGAAGCTGATCCCACATTGTGGAGCTGCTGTCTGACACGCCTCCTGTCTGCTTTCTGCTGGATCTCACAAACTCCTGTCCCTTTCCAGGCTGGATTGATGTCACCTGGGATGCTGGTGGCTCTAACTCTTACCGTATGGGCGCAGAAGGAAAGTTTGACCTCAAGCTTGCACCAGGGTACGACCCTGATTCAGCGGCATCACCCAAACCTGTTTCATCCACTGTTTCAGGCACAACGCAGTCATGGAGCAGCTTGGTGAAAAACAACTGTCCAGACAAGACGACTGCTGCTGCAGGCTCCTCAAGTAGAAAAGGAAGCAGCAGTTCTGTGTGTAGCGTGGCAAGTAGCAGCGACATCAGCTTGGGTTCGACCAAAATGGAGCGGAGATCAGAAAGTGTATTGGAACAAAATATAGTTTCAGGCCCTGACGTCCATGAACCAATTGTTGTTCTGTCTTCTGCTGACAGTGTGCCTCAGGCTGACATAGGGTCATCTTCCAGTGCGAGCACCAGCACCTTAACAGCGGACATGGGAAACGAAAATGCAGAGAGGAAGTTAGGTCCTGATAACTCAATACGTGCTCCTGGGGAGTCCAGTGCTATATCCATGGGAATTGTTAGTGTAAGCTCTCCTGATGTGAGTTCAGTCTCTGAACTGACTAATAAAGAAGCAGCTTCCCAACGACCCCTGAGCTCTTCAGCGAGTAACAGACTCTCAGTCAGTTCTTTGTTGGCTGCTGGGGCACCCATGAGCTCCAGTGCAAGTGTTCCGAACTTATCATCTCGAGAAACTTCCAGCCTGGAGTCCTTTGTACGCAGAGTGGCAAACATAGCACGTACCAATGCCACAAACAACATGAACTTAAGCCGGAGTAGCAGTGATAACAATACTAATACTTTGGGAAGAAATGTTGTGAGTACTGCAAGTAAGTAAGCTGTTTTTATTTTTAGGTGATGATTTTGTTGTCTCTTTGGCTTTTGTTACAATTGAGTTTGGATTATGTTGGCTTAATTGAGAAATGTACTTAGAGCCAGCCTTGACCTTGTGTAGGCCTGTAGAACTTATGAAGGACTCAGAGTTCCTGTCAGCTGAAAAGTGGTACATTGCCCTGTAATGTCAGATCACAGGTACCCATCAAACAGAAGGGAATTTGAAATTGATGATTGAAATTGATGTTGATTATATGTTTAAGGAGAGAGTATGGATTAGACCAAGCGATGGAAGTCTAGCCACAGTAGCTAATGTCAGGTACTTAGGCTTTCTGACCTGTGTAGATTTTGCATATTTCTGTTATTTTTCCATTTTCTCAGGAAGGGCAGTTTGTGCATATTGTGAAGTGTCTGAGCATATGAGCTAAGAACAAAGCACAAAGGAAAAAGAATGGCAGTATAATGAAATGTTAGCAGATTGCTGATTTTGTCAAACTGTATAACATAATGTACTCTAATACTGAGTGTGTTTTCTAGAGATTGTTATTAAGGCTTAGATTTGGTGAACTGTTCAGGAATATTAAATGTAGGGAAGTTTGTAGTTAACAGTGTTTTAAATGACATTATATACATCCTTTAAGCATTTGAATGCTCTTAGATTATATGTAGGAGCAAGGTATTAGCAAGATAAGTTGTAAACCTGCTTGTTGTGAGTTCACGCTTTTTTTGAGCATGCTCCCATCAAAGTTGTTGCTTGTTGGGTATTTTGTTCTCTGATGGTGGTAGTACTTTAAACAGAGAACTGCATTTCATGGGCTAGGCAAGTTAGAAAAAGTGAAATTACCCAAGCTAGAAAAAAGCATAAATTTCTTGTAAAGGTTTCATTCTTGTAATGATTGTCAGTGAAGCTGGTGAAGGGTCTGGAGCAGCTATGGGGTGTTTAGTCTGGAGAAAAGGAGCCTCAGGAGAGATGCAGTTGCTCTCTGCAGCTACCTGAAAGGCGATGTAGTGTGGTGGGGGCAGCCTCTTTTCACAGGTAGGGAGTTACAGGGCAGGTTTAGATTAGATAATAGGGAGAATTTCTTCATTGAAAGGGTGGTCAGTCACTGGAATGGGTGGCTCAGGGAAGTTGATTTGCCATCCCTCAAAGTGTTCAGAGGTTGTGTGGAAGTGGCACCTGGGAACATGGTTTAGCAGTGAACATGGCAGTGCTGGCCTAACATCTGGACTCAGTCTTTGAGGTCTCTTCCAAACTTAACAATTCTATGACTCTGTGCTTCCTTATTTAGAAATGTGGTGCTTGCTTTTAGTATTTTAAAAGATTTTTAAATACTGAATGTTTTCTTTTTTGATGGGGAGATTTTTTTTAATGTATCCTTATATTTATGTTGTGATACTGGGGATGGGGCCGAAGTCTAACTTGCAATAAAAATGTAAGTAAGATACTCAAAGAAAGCTTTCCAGGAATTGATCCTCTTATAGACAGATAGTGGCTCTGGTTCTGAACTAGTTTTATATTGAGAGGAGAAAAAAAGAGACCACCTTTAAAAAACATGGTAAAATACTTCAACAGCTTATTTAAAATTTCATGAATGTTTGATACTATACACTGCAAAAGTTAAAAATAAGAATGAGGCATCTTAAAAATTTAATTCTGTGATGAAAATAGTCATACTTTATATTATCTGTTGTGTAGGAGTTATTTTGGTTTATGCTTTTTATATGATTAGAAACTGTAAATGGTAACTCACATTCCTAAAAGAGATCAGAGATTAAATTTGAGCAATCTCACCACTTAGAGCTCAATTAGAGCATTGTAAAACATTTGATTTATTAAAAAAAATATTTTTTAAAATTTTTTGGGTTTTTTAGCCAGTTCAGGTTAAAAAAACCCAACCAACCAAACTAAAGACCAACCAAACCAAACAAAAACCCCCATCACCAAACAAACCCACAGCAACCCAACACCCCAAAAGTCAAGACTGAAATCATGGTTAGTGAGATAAGTCTCTCTGGACTTTCTGTACTGGTTGCATTGAAAACATCAGTATTTGCCAGAAGCTAAGTGGTGTCTAGAGTAGCCAATTTCCATTTGCTCTTGAATTCAGACCAAACATAATGCTGATGCTTAATGGCTTTTGTTTACTGTAACAGCAAAGAGTTTGCTGTTATTAATTAGCAGAAGGTAAAAGATGTGAATACTGAGCAACTTATTTTCAAGCTCTTGAGCAACAAAAGAAAAACTCTTTGGTTTTTCACTTCCATGCTTTCATAAGGAAGAACATAAGTTTATTAACAACCCTAAATTTAAAATTTGCACTTTCCCTCATCATTATGCTATGATTTCACACCCCCCTGCATTGTTATATTTTTATTTGCAATATGTTAGCTATGTTCCTAAGGGGCAGGGATGTATGTAGTAACTGTATGTAACGGAGGAGGAAAGCAGAGATAGTAACTTCCCCCCCCCCCCCCCCCAATAATGAAACTTCTTCTTTTAAAACTGAAAAACTTGCATTTGATTAAGTTCAGAAAAAGTAGATTGAAAAGCCTAAGACTTAAATTCTTAGTATAGATGGCCCTTCAACTTTTTTTCTCCAAACAGTGAATTTAGGGTTTTGACTGAATTTAGTGAGTCTAGGTTTTTTATTGAATTTAGTGAGTCTACAGTGAATTCAGGTTTTTTTCAGTTGTTCACTAAATGCATTTGATGTTTTATTTGAATGTACATTAAGGTAACTTTTTAGTTGTTACTGGCTTATTCTAAAAATTATAAATCATCTAACAAATGATTTATGTTTCACAGTAGTGTCAGTTCAGGCGTGTTGACTGTGATGAACATATATCTTAGTACTTGTTTGAAAAATAACTAGTTAGAGCTAATTTAAGAACCTTAGAAAAATGCACAGAAATCACAAGTTTCACATTTGTTTTAATATGTTCTGTTCCCAATTCCCTTATATAAAATTGTTTGCACTATATAATATTGTTATTTAGATGTTAAATTTCATTTTAGGCTTAAAGACAGATCACAATGTTGGAGTAACAGATTTCAGAAATTCTTTATATATATTGAAAATGAAATTAAGTCATTTCAGGTTTATAGGGGGATTTTGGGGATTTATTTGATAAAATTATTTATTTTAAATGTTTGCAAGGGAATAAGCTCAGAAGTGGGTGTACATGTTGTAAAGTGCACTTTTGCATTGGGAAACCCTTCCCCTTTATAGTCTGTTGTTCTTTATTATAAAATAACACACTGATAATTTTTCAACCCCAAATATATTTTTCAACACAGGAGTCATGCATGTAAGTTGTACTCTTCAAGTCATCAAATCATTTATTTTATCTTACCATATCTTTATCTATAGCTTCTCCTCTTATGGGTGCCCAAAGTTTTCCTAATCTGACTACAACTGGTACCACATCAACAGTGACCATGTCTACATCCAGTGTTACTAGCAGCAGCAATGTAGCTACAGCAACTACAGTTTTATCTGTTGGTCAGTCGCTTAGTAATACTCTAACTACTAGCCTAACATCAACATCTAGTGAGAGCGATACAGGGCAGGAGGCAGAATATTCTTTATATGGTAAGTTTCATTTTTAAATGAACATAAGCATTAGACTTCCCATTAATGACTTTCCCTTTGATCCCCTTGTTATGATTTTCTCATATAGTAGCTTATTTACTGAAAAGCATTTGAAAGTTGAGCTGTTTGTATGTTACTTGTTCTGTAAGGCAGTAAGTAAAATAATGTTAATGTAGTAGTATTTCCTTGTGTTTTCAAATCTTTATTTTCAGCACTTTCTATCCCATATTACTATTATTTATGGTATAATTTGTCTAAGCACTTGAATATTTTCCCTCATCAAGTTTAGTTCCTAATGTAGTTTGCATATGTACTTCTAATTACAATCAAAATGTTTGGGTTTTTTTGTTGTGTGGTATAGGCATGCTACATGCAAAGTCTCATGTACCTTGTACTACTCTGATTGAAAAGCATCTACCATTAGGCACATTGTACCCTTAAAACAGCTTCCAGGTATCTCAATACCATAATAGTAATTTCAAAAAATTGGAAAAAACACAAAAATTGTCAGGAGGAAAGAAATTACGTGATTTGACAAACAGATCCAGAGTTGTGTGCACACTATAACCTAGAAACAGACTTAGGACAGAGGGTACTTGAGACATATGAATACAGGGAAAGAAGATTTAGATCATTCGGTCAGTAATACACAGGAATCAAGCTGATAAAATGAAGTCAAGAAAAACCTGGGTTGTATATTGGAAAATACTTCCTAATGTAAAGTTTATTCATTTGTGAGATATTCTTGGAAGATACTTGATTTATTTAATTATTGTTACATTAAGATTGTGTTATATTTTGTTGCCTATTGAAATTGCTTGAAAAATTTCTGGTCATTTCAATGGGTATTGGAATTGAACTGCTTGGAGGCAGTTGATTAATATATCTGCATATACCATTTCTCTTTACTCTTTATTTAAGTCTAATTTGATACTTTGATTGAGTGACATGTTTAAGATATATCACCAACAACTGAGCAAGTAGAGTGCATTCTCGTATCACTAGGGGTGATAGCAACAATAGGAAAGGTGTTTGGGCAGTACAGATGGTTTCCATGTGCATAGAAAAATGTAAAAGTTCAAAGCTTCATCCCAGTCCACTTAGATTGCTGTGAACTTCGTTTCTGGTTTTGGGAGGTTGTTTTTTAAATCTTAGTGCTAAGTGAGTAAAATGGAACTTTGCCTTCAACTTCTTATTACAGTAATTAATTAGCAATTGAATCTTTAAGATATTACTCTTAAATTTTTATCTTATATGTCCTTTACATTGTAAGTTAAGGTCTAAACTACATGTTTTTAGTGGAAATTACATCACTCACCTGTTTTTAAATTATTGAGACACAGAAACACACATGCATTTGTACACCCTTTTCTGGTGATCTTTTGTAATCTCCAGTAAGTATAATTATAAAATTTTATAATCAAATGAGGAGCAGATCACTCTTGCTGATCACTATCAATTGTACCAATAGTAAGTGCTTCTGTAGTTAGGCTGTTGACTAGATCCATGGACTTTTTACCAGGTGTATACTTTTGTCACAGATTTTATTTCTGTTCTGCAGTAAGTAATGTTTTCTTTTTCTGGTTTAAGTTTGAGATTTGTTTTTGCACTCTTCCCAGTGCTTCTGTTCTCTATTTAAAAAATTCTGCTTTAAAAGTTACTCTTGTTGTTTGTTCTGTATGTAAATATATATATGTGTGTTATAGATTTTCTTGATAGCTGCCGAGCTAGTACTCTGTTGGCAGAGTTAGATGATGATGAGGATCTACCTGAGCCAGACGAAGAAGATGATGAAAATGAAGATGATAACCAAGAAGATCAAGAATATGAAGAAGTTATGGTATGATATAGTTAGCATTGATGGTATCTTAATTGACTAGCAGGTGCTTTAAAAGTCCACAGATTTTATTTGGCAATAGGAAGTCCTAGCTACAATATTTCCATTAGTTAAAACAAGTTTATTTAGATTCATTTAGTTTCTTGCATATGGTCAAAACCACAAGTGTTTTTATACACTAGCATACCCAAGAAACTTACAGGTCAGAGTTCATGTCTTAAACCAGGCTAGGAACAAGTTGACAGATGTTAGAAATGATGGATCACTAGTTCACAGGCTGATGAAATGGTATAACTGTGGATATATAATGCATGCTGCTGCATTTGTAGTTGATTCAGTTTGGGGTGTGTTTAACTGTAGGCCTGTGTGAAGCGAAAGTTTGCCAGAGGAAATATCTCTCTTCTAAAAAATACTCCAGCAGAAAAATCAATGGGGTGGGGGTGGGGGGGAGGTGCTGGACAAACCCAGCATGGTAGTTCACATGGTTCTTGCTTAGACTATCAGGAGTTCTGGCTTTTCATTTGGTTGTTGTTAACTGGTATGAATAGTGCTTGGTCTTATACTATCACTGAAGTGATCAGAATGAATATTGCAAAACCTAAGAGGAAAAATAGAAGGCTTCACTAATGCTAATTTAATATTTTCCAGAATAAATAGAATATTGTTTTATGGAATTATAGAAGCTTTGTCTTGTAATTAATATGCAAATATTTTTTTCATTTGAACCAATATATATAGCATTTTAACTTACTGTGTTTATGGTTTTAATAGAAACTCAGGCACATGACTAAACGTCTTGTTGTTTCACCTTCTGCACAAAGATACAAAGTTGGGAAAAAATCAAGCCAGTACAACTTAAGTGGATCTACAATGCAGACAGTAACTTTAGTTTGTAGAATGTTGATCCGTTTAAAAAAATGGTTTAATGGCATTACTATTATTTAAAAGTATAATATATTATATTTATAAATTCATAAATTATATTTATAAAAATATAATAATATTATTTTAAAATTATTAAATGGAGTTACCACAGTGTGTCATATGGTCCAGCCTCCTTGTTCAATTGGGGTCATCCTGGAGCACATGGCACAGGATTGTGTCTTGATGGTTCTTGAATATCTTCAGATTGGCACACAACCTGTCTCAGTGTGTGTTTGCTCACACAGCAAAGTTCTTCCTCGTGTTCAGGTGGAACTTGTGTGTGTCAGATTCTGTTTCTTGTCCTGTTGCTTGGCACCACTGAGAAGAGCCAGGATCCATCTTTTTGACACTGTGTCATCAGATACTGGCAGACATTGATGAGGTCCCTTCTCATTTTTCTCATTTGCCTCTTCAGGAGGCCTCTCCAGGAGCTTCACATCTTCCTGACTGAGGAGCCCCAAACTAGATATAGCACTCCAGATGCAGCCTTACCAGAGCTAAGTAGAGTTGCAGTTTAGTGTGTGGCTGTTGTATTCATGAACTCTCAATTTTTTAATCAAATTATTCTCTTTAGCAGAATCAGAAAAACAGCTAGGATTTGTGTTTTTTTTTTTTTTTATTTGCCTTTTTTTTTTTTTTTTTATTAGGAGGAAGAGGAGTATGAAACCAAAGGAGGCCGTAGGAGAACATGGGATGATGATTATGTGTTGAAACGACAGTTTTCTGCATTGGTTCCTGCTTTTGACCCAAGACCTGGTCGTACTAATGTGCAACAGACAACTGACCTAGAAATCCCTCCCCCAGGTATGCTGACAAAGTATGTGATGCTTAATCTGGCTTTAGGATGGAGATTTACTGTTAAGTGCCCACTGGATCTGGGGATGCTGTCACTATTAATCAGTACAACATGCTCTTGTGGCTGTGTGGCTTTTCTCTGTTTGAATGAGAGTTTCATCTACCCCTGCAGATCTAAGCATTATTGAGGGAAGAGTAAATTAAGTGCTGTGTAAAATGAGCATATTTAGGAATTTAACTAGGATCGTCTCTTACCATGATAAATAATAAAATTTCTTGATACATTAAAGATGTGCTAAAGATGCCTGGTTTGACCTGCAGGGACTTAACTGTGTTAATGCTACCCAGAATAGTTTTGATTGGAGAGACTGTGCTGAAACAG
Organism: Ammospiza caudacuta; assembly: GCF_027887145.1. Taxonomy (NCBI): domain Eukaryota; kingdom Metazoa; phylum Chordata; class Aves; order Passeriformes; family Passerellidae; genus Ammospiza; species Ammospiza caudacuta. The sequence goes on along the minus strand of NC_080598.1, from coordinate 39,120,037 downwards.
TGCAAAGCTGAGGCAGGAACGAGGTAATGCAGTGATGGAGAAGTGTGTACAGTCAACAGCACAGCACCTGATCTTGCTCCTTAGTTCATTCTTGTTCAAGCACGGTGGATGTACTCAAGAGTTCATTGCAGAGAGGAATAAATAGGTTTTAGCATAGATGGAAATAAGCCACTGCTTATTCTGAAGAACTGAAAGGCAGGTACTGTGTAGGAAAAGAATGCATGTGCTGTGATAATATATAAGATGTTACCAAGATACAGGCATCAGAAGGGATTTCAGAAATTTCTGTTAGTTTTGTTCCCATAAAGAAATACTTCAGTCATAATTTAGTTGATAGTTAGAACTCTGTCTCATCTCTGGCATGTGTGCAGTAAGTCATTACACTTCCTTCTTGAACCATGTTATTGACATTTAGGCCACCTTGTCATGCATTATGAATTTTTTGGTAAGGGTTCTCAAATGATTTTTGCAGGTACACCTCATTCAGAACTCTTGGAAGAGGTGGAGTGCATGCCTTCACCACGTTTAGCGCTTACCTTGAAAGTTTCGGGTCTTGGAACAACTCGAGAAGTAGAACTGCCCCTAACGAACTTTCGATCCACCATCTTTTACTATGTACAGAAATTGTTACAGCTTTCCTGTAATGGCAGTGTGAAATCAGACAAACTTAGACGGATTTGGGAGCCAACATACACGTAAGCTCACCACTTCATTATTCTGTGTAGAGACTGCTGTGGCTGATTAGCAAATGGATGTTAATTCTTTAACTCCTCCTCTGTAATAAGCAATGCTAGAATTAGATTTTTTTTTGTATTTATGTCAGGATGTTATTACTGGTTTTCAAACTACTGCTGTGCCTGCAAAACCAGGGGGAAAAATCATAACCTTTAGGGATCTGCTTGGGAAAATCCCATGACGTTATAGTCCTAGCAAAAAATCAGCCAGGAGAGTTGGTTGATTTTTTTTCCAGGATCACTTTCTCCAGACTTAAGAATAAGTCTATCCCAATATGTAGGAAGTCAGAGTCAGTAGGAGACCTCCATGGATTAACAAAAAAGCATGAAAGGGAAGCATGCAAGGAGTGGAAGAAGGGTCAGGTGATCTAGGAGGAATCCTAGTTGTCCCAGCTTGAATACAGAGCATTAGGAAAGCCAGAGCACATCTGGAATTGAATCTGGTGATATGTGAATGGCAAAAGATTAGTGAACACTTTTATACAAGTCCATGGGACCCAATGGAATGTACCCATAGGAGCTGGCCATTCTCTGTTATCTTTGGAAGGTCATGAGGGTTGGGAGATACTTCTGAGGACCGGAGAAAAGGAAGTGTCATTCCTGCCTCCCTCAAAGACAGGAAAGATCTAGGGAACTACAAACTGGTCAGTCTTTCATCCCTGGAAAGGTGATGGAGATAGTCCTGGAAACCATTTTCAAATGATGAAGGATAAGGAGGTGATTGGAAGTAGGTGGAATGGATTTATGAAGAGAAAATCATGCTTAACCAGCCTTATAGCCTTCTACTATATGCCTAGCTCAGTGGATGAGAAGAAAGCAGCAGATATTATTTTTCTCAACTTTGGGAAGGCCTTTATTGCTTTCTCTCTCAGTGACAAACTTAGAAAGTATGGACTAGATAGTGTCTCAGAAATGTCTGAACTGTTGGGCTCAGATGGTTGTGTCCTTGGTGTAAAGGCCAGCTGGTGTACCCCAAGGGTTGATGTGAGTCCAGGACCTTTTAAACATCTACATTAGTGGACTGTATGATGGGACAGAGCAGACCCTTAGCTTCCAGACAAAACAAAACTGGGGAGGAGTCACTGTTGGACCAGATGGTTGTGCTGCCATTCTAAGAGACTTCATCATGATGGAGAAATGGGGAGACAGGAGCTTTGTGACATTCCACAAAGGGAGATGTAAAGTTTGTCAGCTGGGGAAAACAGCTCTGTGTGTTACCGCTCAGGCTGGGAGACAGCCTGGAAAGGAGGTTGGTGAAAAAGGCCTTGTGGATCCAGGTGGGCATAAAGTTAAACATGAGCTAGCAGTGGAGCCCAGTAGCAAGGAAGATCAGCAGCACCCTGGGCTGCATGAGGAAAGTTGAGTGAGGTGATCATCCCCATCTGCTCAGCATTGGTGAGTTACACCTGCAGTGCTCTGTCACAGTTCAGGGCTCCTCAGTACCAGAGGGACAGGAACACTGGGGTGAGTCTAGCAAGGGGCTGCTAGGATGATTAAAAGGCGCATTGCTTCTGTCATACAAAGAGTCTGAGAGATCTGTATCTGTCTAGCCTGGAGGAAAAAGGACTTGTGGGCTCTTACTGATGTGTATCAATACCTGGTGGAGGACATAGGGAAGCCAGACTGTGGACTTTTCTTTGTTGTGACATTTGAGAGGGCAAGAGTTAAAAAGGGCTCAAACTGAAATACAGGAAATTCTATTTACATGTGATATTTGAGGGCCCTTCCTGCCTCAGTTATTTTTTCAGTGTTAATTTGACCTTAATAGCTTTATAGTAATAGACAGAAATTGTATGGCTTGTGGTGGGGATTAGGGTAGTAAATGGGCTCCATTTACTACCCTAATCAATGTAACTTCTGTCATATTAGAAGAGTGATGTATATAGGAGTGACAACTGCAGTAAGGAGGGGTACAGTATTTTTAACTGTAGTTCAGATTTTGTCGGTGCTTTTCTGTGTGCCTATTTTCTGAGTTGTCTTCTGTCAAAAATTGCATGCTGTAACAAACTGGTTTTTTGTTAGAAATAGTTGAGAAACATGAGAAATAGTTGTAAATGTGCATGTCTTCTAAGTTAATGCACAGCAAGCTTCTCTAGGACTTCAAAATTTTAAAGAGTTGGTGCATGTGTAGTGAAAAATCTAAAGTTGATTTGGCAAATTGGCACAATGAAGGTTGTTTGATTACTCCAGTCTCACTTAAAGAAACATGAATACTTTGCATGATTTATCATGAAAATAGAGCTTGAGAAATTTGCTACTTCAGGGTATCTCAGACGTTTAGTGCAACAAAGAACAGCTGCTGTTGCTGTTTTACATCACAGTATCTAAATGTCACTGATACCTAACAAGTTGATGTATAACCTCAGAATTTAGAGGATGTGCTATGAGTATGAAATATTAATTTATTGTTTTGATGTCTAGAATCATGTACAGAGAAATGAAGGATTCTGATAAAGAGAAAGAAAGTGGGAAAATGGTAAGATCTACTTGTGTCTTTGTTTTATGGCTGTTTAATAAAAGCAAAAGAATATTGTTGCAGTTTTTGAAATGCTACATTAAAAAAAACTAACAGTTTTCAATTACTTAAAGAATATTAGTGAGTGTATTTGTAAATGCATGCTCACTTAAAAAAAGACATTACATGTTGCATGTGAAATCTTAAAGACTTTACAATCAGGAAAAACCAACATTTGGTGGTTCCTGTTGTAGGGTTGCTGGTCAGTAGAGCATGTGGAGCAGTACCTTGGCACTGATGAATTACCAAAGAATGACTTGATAACCTACCTGCAGAAGAATGCAGACTCAGCTTTCCTGCGCCACTGGAAATTAACCGGCACTAATAAAAGTATTAGGAAAAACAGAAATTGTTCCCAGCTCATAGCTGCATACAAGGTATATGTCTGCATCCAAACTTTTTTTATTATGAATGGCTATGTGCTTTGTTTTGCAGCTTTAAAGATTCTTGTTGAGGGAGAGCCATGATATTTATAGGGAAGTTGAATGTTCAAAAGCCAGTTTCAAGTTTAGGTTTTGCTGCTCTTGCCTTTTCATTTTAATGTCTTCTGTTAAACATAGTTGTGTTAAAATGCATTTGGATCATGATTTGCACCATGCACAGTTTGATTAAGTGTTAAGTTTGAACACAGTAACTGTTTTGATTTTTTTTCAAATCAGTTTGGAGTACAGTCCTAGAGACAGCAACACACAGAGTTTTCATTCTTAACCATTCTCTTTTTACAGGACTTTTGTGAACATGGATCAAAATCTGGATTGAGTCAAGGGGCCATTTCTACTCTTCAAAATTCTGATATCCTTAGTTTGGCCAAGGAGCAACCCCAGGCCAAAGCTGGCAGTGGACAGAACTCCTGTGGAGTAGAAGATGTTCTGCAGTTACTTAGAATTTTGTATATAGTTGCCAGTGACCCTTACACAACACGGACTTCTCAAGAAGGTAACTTAGTTAATTGGCAGAGCTTCTGAAATACTTTAATGAAAAGAAATAAAGGAAAACTTTTCTCTTGATTATTTTCAGAAGGAGATGAGCATCCTCAGTTTAACTTTCCACCAGATGAATTCACAAGTAAAAAAATTACTACAAAGATTCTGCAACAGATTGAGGTATTACACTAATAAATTATATGCAGTGTATATCTGTAGTATTGTTTTATGACCCTGTTATTGTCTTCCTTACCTTGACTGTTGGAAATTATTGGGGTTTTTGCCATTTTTGATTTTTGAATTGTTTCATAAATGTTTTATTCCTTGCATTAAACTACAGGAACCATTGGCACTAGCAAGTGGAGCTTTGCCAGACTGGTGTGAGCAACTAACAAGCAAGTGTCCTTTCTTAATTCCATTTGAAACGAGACAGTTGTACTTCACATGTACAGCATTTGGAGCATCAAGGTAAAAAAAAATAAAATACAAGAAGTATGATTGCTTCCTTTTTATTTTTTATGTATGACAGTTTGTAAATGCTGATTTCCAGAAGGACCTTAATCCTAATGAGACAAATTTTTCTTGCCAAATGTGAATAATTTTGGGTGATGGAAGCAAGAAGATGGAAAAACTCAGAATGACAAGGAATTTAATTTTTTAACTTCAGCTGAAGACTTGCTTGTGTACTTATATAAGCCAGGTTTTCTTATTGGCCAATTTGTCTGAGTTACAGTTCATTGCATAAAGAACTACAAAATATAAAACATTTGGAGAATCATATGAACTGGAAGTTTTTTGGAAACATGTACATTTTTATTGTTCCAGCAACTTGTGATTGTTTTGGTTCATTTATTTTTAATTCATTAATGTTTTAACAAAACAGAAAAAAACTAAGAAGAATAGGCTATTTTGAAAGTTACTATAAGTTGCATAATGAAATTGGAACAAAATCAGACTTTAAAACATACAAGGGTATTCTCTATAGTTCTTTGTTACCTCAGAATCATTAATATCTTTATTGCAGCAGTCATAAATTTTAGAGTATGTAGACAGTGTACACCTTTTTGCTGGTATACTTTTTTTTGTAACAAGAAGGAAGAAGTAGGTTTTCTTGACTGTTGCTACACTTGATTTTCCAAATCAGAGGGTAGAGAGAGAGTTGCCAAAATGACAGTTTTGTCTTACATGCAGTAGAGGTGCATTATGAGGAATGTAAAATGAGGTATTTAGAAAGAAAGAAAAAGGAAGAGAAGAAAAGGTATTAACTTGCAAGACATCAGTTTAAATCTTTTTATTGTGTAAAAATTTTAACTTCTGCAGAAGGATGGTCCATATGTTGTGATCTTTTTTGTTTTGTAAGAAGGTTGTTTTTAGAGAAGCTGCATTTTTAAGAGATGCCTCAGGAAAGATTGCATGTTAGTTACTTCATAAGTAAAAAGCTTTCTTAAGCTCTTAAAATACTGAAGTAGTTCTTGAAACTCATATATTCTGTATGAACTCTGTGTACACTCTCTGTGTCTGTCATGACATTTGACTATTTTTTCAAAACAATCAGCAGATGGTAGCTTGGAAGGTAGCTTATTGCTGCATAAATGATAATACATACAAAAATTTGGAAATTTGACTTTGTGTAAGTACTGCTATTAAATGTAGCTGTTCTTCACTGATATGGGTCAGTTTGTCTATGATTGCACTTGAACTTTGGTTCTGTGTTGCTCTAAGGAGTGTGTAAGTAAATAACTGCAAGACTTGGTCAGTATCAAGGGGGTGATGTGCAACTGCCTTACTGTATATAATGAAAAGTGTCATATGTGTCTATAACAGTTTTGAGCATCTGTGATTAAAAGCTCAACAGTAAATGCTACCTTTTGTTCTTTCCACTGTAGTGTAAAAGCTACAGAAATTCAGATCAAGAATTGTATGTTTTCATTGGTGCCATCATCAGAATCTGGCACTTAGAAATTATTTTGTTTTCTGACTTCATAAAATATGAAGCAGCCCGTATTTTGGGGCATTTCTGGCTGATAAATAGTTTAGTTTGGTTTATACCTAAAAGAAGTTGGGAGGCAATTAGTACTTAAACAAGTCACTTTTTATTGGTGACTACTTTCAAGTTTTCATGCATGGAAGACATGGAAGTTTTAAACGGCTGGTGTTTGGTTTTTCTCCAGAGCAATTGTGTGGCTGCAGAACAGACGTGAAGCCACTGTGGAACGGACAAGGACCACGAGCACAGTGCGCCGGGATGATCCGGGGGAATTCAGAGTTGGACGCCTCAAACATGAAAGAGTGAAAGTTCCGCGAGGTGAATCCTTGATGGAGTGGGCAGAAAATGTCATGCAGATTCATGCAGACAGAAAATCTGTTCTAGAGGTAAAGCATATCTGCCTAGCAGAGCGAGGTTAGATAGCTGTTTCCAATGTACTGGACAGGATATTGAATATCCTGCTCCATTACCAACACCGAACATTTCACTAGGATTTTCATTTACTATTAACTTTCCTTATGTTTTTCTAGGTTGAGTTTTTAGGGGAGGAAGGAACAGGCCTGGGTCCTACCTTGGAATTTTATGCATTGGTGGCAGCAGAATTTCAGAGGACAGATTTGGGAGCTTGGCTTTGTGATGATGATTTTCCAGATGATGAGTCCAGACAGGTACATTTTAATTTGTATTTTAAACTGAGTACTTGTGTAAAAAAAATGGAAAATGAGCTAGACATCCAGGTAGGAAGAATACATGTTCATACAGCAGCTAATAATCATGGTCAAGAATGATCACTGGTCCGCAGCTTGTTTTTTTAATTCTTCCCTTTTTAACAGAGCAGTAGGGTATAAGAAGTTAGTGCAGCTATCTAATGAAATCCACCTTTAATCATGTCTGCTTTTTTTGTCTCTCTCTTAAATCAGGTTGATATCGGTGGTGGACTGAAACCACCTGGCTACTATGTACAGAGATCATGTGGACTGTTTACAGCACCATTCCCACAAGATAGTGATGAACTTGAAAGAATAACCAAACTCTTTCATTTCCTTGGAATTTTCTTGGCTAAATGCATTCAGGACAATAGACTTGTGGATTTACCCATTTCTAAGCCTTTTTTTAAACTCATGTGTATGGGGGACATTAAAAGTAACATGAGTAAGTTGATATATGAATCACGGGGTGACAGAGACTTGCACTGTACTGAGAGTCAGTCAGAGGCTTCCACAGAAGAAGGACATGATTCCTTGTCAGTAGGAAGTCTGGAGGAAGACTCCAAATCAGAATTTATTCTTGATCCACCAAAACCTAAGCCTCCTGCCTGGTTTAATGGAATTTTGACATGGGAAGACTTTGAATTAGTAAACCCACATAGAGCTAGGTTTCTAAAAGAAATTAAGGACCTTGCAATTAAAAGACGTCAAATTCTAAGCAACAAAAATCTGTCAGAAGATGAAAAGAACACAAAACTACAGGAATTAATGCTGAAGAATCCATCAGGTTCAGGGCCTCCTCTTAGCATAGAGGACTTGGGGTAAGTTTTCATATTTATTTATACATAGGCAAATAATCTTGTGTTAGAGAAAGAAGCCAACACATAATTACAAATGAATTAGTAATAAAGCTTAGTTTTTAAATAGCATCTTTGCAAGGGGGAATCCATGGAGATGCAGCCATATTCTATTTCTTTGGTTTGAGGATTTTTTCTTCTCACTTGCTCAGTTTCCTAATCTTAAATTTGGCTATGTTGCAATGATGTATGACTCTGGAGACATAAATACTTGTAAAAACAACTGCTTGTAAAATTACAGCTTTAAAAAAAGGGTGATTCAGTAATTTCTTTGCTCTGATAACTTGAAATGTATCAAGTGTTTTGGAGAGCTTTTAAAGAGGACAGATTGACATCTCTGTTTGTGTTCCTAGTACAATGTATAAATCCATGTTAAACAGAGCATGTATTGAGTTCTAGCAACTGTAAAAGACAAACTACTCATACCTGTGTAAACCCATGTTAGGATGTCATCTTCCCTAGTTTTAAATACTTCCTGTGAAACAATAATTTTTCTACCATTATATTTTAATCATATTGTGCCACAAAAATTATGTAGTGTCAGAATTCAGTAATTACTTAAGGCTTTGGAATCATAGACTGTCCTGAGCTGGAAGGAACCTCCAAAGATCAACCTGCACAGCACCATCCCCAAGGGTCACACCCTGTGCCTGAGAGCATTGTCCAAACACTTCTTGAACTCCCCCAGGCCGATGCTGTGATCCCTTCCCTGAGGAGCCTGTTCCAGTGCCCAACCCCCTCTGGGGGAAGAACATTTTTCTAATACTCAGCCTAAACCAACCCTGACACAGCTTGAGGCCATTCCCTCATGTCCTGTCACTGTCACCACAGAGAAGAGATCAGTGCCTGCCTCTCCTCTTCACTGTAACTGCAGTGAGGTCTCTCCTCAGTCTCTTCTCCAGGCTGAATAGACCAAGTGACCTCAGCCACTTGTATGCCTTCCTCTCTGGACCCTTCCCCATCTTTTTAGCCCTTCTGTCAGCGATCTCTAATAGAGATCACTAATCTCTAATTATATCCTCAAAGAGCTTGTGGAATTTAGCCTGCCTTGTTATAGAGAGAAGGCAAGTAGCACTGTTGAAGAGCCTAAATGCCTTATAGTTCAAATGGCTCTGTAATTGTTATTGCTGGAATTTAATGGAAATAGTTTTTCTGAATTTATGAACTAAATTAAATTATTTGAGTAGTTTTGAAGCTGATAGCTCTAAAATTTCAATTTATGATATTTTCAGTGCGTATCAAATCCAGGTAAATAGAGAGTAAGAATGTGTTTGCATACCATATGTTTGAAACACATATTATCTGTGCAGTCCATTAATGTTTGTAGTTCTGTACTTTTGTATATACATGAACAGTGGTTCAAAGTGATCCACTCACAATGATTTGAAATCCAGTGAGGTGCTTTTGGGTGTGACAGGTTGTAAATCTGGTGTCTTTACAAAAGCAGTAGCAGACTTGTTTTCAGTTATTAACTACTTTGTATTTTGAAGTTTAAATTTTCAGTTTTGCCCTTCGTCCAAAGTATATGGGTTTACAGCTGTGGATCTCAAACCAGGTGGTGAAGATGAGGTGAGAAAAGAACCTACCTTTACAATTTAACCATCAGTTCAATTTTTATGGTCTCAATAATAATTTTAATGAACAGTGAATTCTTAGAGTATCTATCTACTGTCTTTGCAGACTGTAACAATGGATAATGCAGAGGAGTATGTAGATCTCATGTTTGACTTCTGCATGCATACTGGTATACAGAAACAAATGGAGGCCTTCAGAGGTAATTGTAAATATAACAATGTATATGAAGTTAGGTGGAATAATGGGTGTTTAGGGGATGCTGGTTGAAAGTGGTGGCATAGAATGGCTTTCAAAAATAAACTTTTTACTTACGAATGCAATAGGTAAGATACTAATTTCAGAATACCTTTGCATTAGTTATGCTGTTTTTAATTGTGAAGATGTTCCACTTACCTTAATTAAGAAACTATTGATTGATTCTGGTTTGACTAAAATACAACTTAAATGCTGAGATTATTTTATAAACATTATTTGGACTCATGTTTATGACTGTGTCTTGTGTAAATTAAAGATGGCTTCAATAGAGTCTTTCCAATGGAGAAGCTGAGTTCCTTCAGCCATGAAGAGGTTCAGATGATTCTGTGTGGAAATCAGTCACCTTCTTGGGCAGCTGAGGATATCATCAATTACACCGAACCCAAACTGGGATATACAAGAGATAGGTACTTTTATTCTGAGTGATTTTTAAATAGTAACTAAAGGAAAGTGTTAAGTGATAGAATGTCCGGGATGTTCATTAGATGAAGTTGCCAAATTAGATTAAACCGGTGGTTACTGAGGAGCAGGTGATTGTCTAAAATTGCATGAAACAATGTGTTACAACAGATAGGTTAGAAAGTACTTGGTAGTTTTTTGATGAGGGAAGATTAAAAAATTATTCAAAGACAAGTAACTAATGAAAACATAATGGCAGCTAATGCAGATTACTAAAATTAGATTTTAGAGTTTTTATTCTCATATTTGAGAGTAGTTATACTTTTTTATGATCGTGCACATTTGTTACTTTGCTCATATTTCTTATTCCTTTCTCTTGAGGTGTAGTTAAAAAAAGAAAGTGTACTATGTAGGGGACAAATATACTTACTGGTGGTTGGTTATCAGAAGGTGGTCTTGATGTTTTTGGGTTTGTTGGGTTTGGGTTTCACTGCTTGTCATGTTTGGTAGTAATAACATAAAAATCACTTCTGGAGCTGTGTTAGAATAAGCCTGCTGAAATGTTTGAGCTCTACTTCTCTACCCAGTAATATGCATTCAAATGCAAGATACCCAAATAACACCCCAAGATAAGTATGTACCTATAGATTTTGTCTAAGGAGATTAAAGACTATTTTTTTTTATTTAAGGATGTTTTATTCTTAATACTCAACAGGCCCTAGAATCTTACAATGTCTGCTTAAACATGACTAAAGATTTTAACTCTACTGTGTCAAGTTAAGAGAAATTTTAAAACTCCCCACGCTCTCTTCTAGTGTTATCAGAACTAATTGCTTTACTTTATTTTCAGCCCTGGATTCCTTCGATTTGTGAGAGTCTTGTGTGGAATGTCCTCAGATGAGAGGAAGGCGTTCCTGCAGTTCACCACGGGTTGTTCGACGCTCCCACCTGGGGGGCTGGCAAACCTCCACCCCCGGCTCACTGTTGTGCGCAAGGTACGGCTCTCACCCTTGGAGCTGCTTGGGCTGGCACTGCAGGGCTTTCTAATTAACAGTGATGGCGTTTGTTTTGGTTATTCAATTTATGGCAGTATGCTATGGTTTTAGTGCTAACCTCTTGTTTCAGGTCTGCTCTCTGATACCATATATATATTTTTCACGTATAATTAATATATTTAAATATCAAAGTATTAGTCTACATGTAAAGCAAGTATATTTATAAATTGGCCTGTAGCTTTGCTGATGCTATTGTTTCTTGACAACTGGTGTTAGCTACGCAGCAAGTGCCATGACTTAGAGGCACTTTTAAATTCCATACTGAGTGCTGTTAACAACTGCTGTAAAATTCTCTTTTTTCCTCAGGTTGATGCTACAGATGCAAGTTACCCATCTGTGAATACATGTGTGCATTACCTAAAGTTGCCTGAGTATTCTTCTGAGGAGATTATGAGGGAGCGTCTGCTAGCTGCTACCATGGAGAAAGGCTTCCATCTCAACTGAGCCGCTGAGCGCAGCCCGCGACATGGAAGTGTTTTTGATCCTAGCGAAGCCTCTTGTGTTTGTGTGCAAAAATACGATCTCCACGCTGTGCTCTGACGAGACTTGCCTTTTTTCACCTGTGAGGCTTTAGGAAAATGTGGAATGTTTGTTAGCTGCTAATGACAAAATAAATCCTTGTAACTACACAGCCAGCAAGAAATTGGCACAGAACACTGTGTGATGCTTCAAGGGCTTGCACAACTGGAAATTAAGGTGTTTCTGTTTGACTGTTCCAAAGAACAGATCATCAGATTTTCAGTGTTCACTGATACAAATTTCTAACAGTGTATTGTGTAAAGTTTGTCTTTTAATACCCTGTACACTACGGTTGCCATCACTGATCCCTGTTTTGCTGGCTTTAAGCTAACTGGTCAGAAACTTGCTTCCTTTAAAATTTAGACTTAATGGGCATCTCCAGCCTTTTCTTTTTTAATGGTGCCTGCACTATTGGAGTATTTTAGTGGGTTTTTGCGTATAATCATGCACAACAATTTTTTTTCTTCTTTTTCTTTCAAGTGGGAATATATTTTGATTTCTCAAATGCCCTGCTATAAAGATCAAATCCTTAAGTGTGTTTGTGCAGCTCAACAATAAAGCTAATAAAAAACACTGGTTCCTAGTGCAAGGCACACTTAAAGCAAGTTTTACTTTCGGTTGTATTTTCTTTGTATATTATAAACATTTATTTAACTTGTTGCAGTTTGAAGTTTAAAAAAAAAGCACCCAATGTGTAAGCTCAAAAGTAATCATTAAAATGTTTGCAACATATAAAAATGTCTCTTCTGAATACTTCATTAGTACTTGCTAAATCTCCGGACACGTTCTGAACAATGTGCCATGCTTTTTTAAAGGTTTCAAAGAACTACATAAGAGAACTACTGATCTCACAAATTCATCTCCGTGTTCAAATCTTTTCAGAGTAAGTGGAAATTCTTAAGAGTGATCTGGCAGTGATCACCTGCATGTGGTAGGTTTTGGTGCTCTTCAGTGAGCCCATGTGATTTGAGACTATAGTTCTTTATTGCACTGGAATAAAATCTGGGTCAGATGATACAGCTGATTCAGCTTTACTTGAGCTGGACTGGCTTTCTTGGTGTTAGCACGTGATGTTTATTGAAAGAAGAGTAGCTTACAGTAAGATAAAGCAATATATGGTTTTGAAGATTTTAAAGTAGTTGATACAAAAAAAAAAAATAATCTATTGTGGTTGAATCTATGTAATAAGTTTTGCTTTGTTGTCTTTGGTAACAACTTCTTCTCAGGCCACTGCTGAGAGGTGCTTGCCGAAAGATTCTGCCTTGCCCACACGCATCAGGCTGGTGCCAGATTTCTTTCCATGGCATTGTTTGTAGGACTTTACAGCATTGTTTTTTAGATTTTCCCTAATGCAGAATTGGAGGGGGAATATCCACCGTCCTGCCCACTCCTGTGCCTGACGTGCTTCAGACAAACACCTGTGTCTAGGTTCATGCAACTCTGCTCCAGTCCCAACATCATGTTGTTTTCATAAACATGTTGCTGTGTGAAAGCCCTGTGGATTATTCTCAGACACAACACTCTTTGCTCCTTAGACCCTGGTTTCTGAGTGGTGTTTATGTGACCAGTGTGTGCTTTCACACAGAATACGCTTGTTCTGTACCAGGCTGTATGTAGGGTTGGGCTGGAGGTTAAGAAGGAGGAGGCAGATAACAGTTCTACAAAGGTAAGTGTGGAAGTAAGCTGAGATTGCCAACTGCCCCCAACTGACGGAGTAGTGTGCAGTGTGAATCAGCATGCTGGATGCCTGGGAATGCAACTGAGCGTGGCTGCAGCTTCCTGCTCAAGAAAGGAGACTTCATTTGGTACCTACCTGGTCCTGAGAACTTACATGTCTTGTATTACTCATCTTCTGTAAGAGTTTTAATCTTGATGCATGGATAGCATATACAAGAGGAAAAAAAAAGTACACTGGTGTGCCAAAATGGACAAGATTTTGTGTAATTTATGAAGCCAACATGACAGAAGAGCATTAAACTTCTGATTTTAATTCTCTTTTATTAATATTATAATATTTAAGTGCTAAATAAGTTACAACTTGCAGAGTATGCAGAAATACTTAATACATCTGTACTTTTCTTTCTGTGTCCATGACTTGAATGGCAAAGGGAGGGAAACCAGCTTTTTGATGAAGGATGGATATAGTCCAAAAGTAGGCATAAAAGTCACAGAACTATTATTAACAGTAAATTTGTATGAAAATAAATCAAGTTGGTGATTAGGGAAGGACTGAAGCTCAGTGTGAGTTTGTATTTCTATGTATTTTGTCTTCTAGGTCTGGCATGATACTACATAATTCAAAGGGATACCTAGTCAGTCATGGTAAGTTGCCATTTTTTCATCCTCAAAATGTTTAATAATTACTGACCATTCTAGGAAGATTTCTGCTGGGTCAGTGAAGCTGCATCTCAATGCATCCACGTGTTTAGCTGTATCTTTCCCATAGGGTACACAGAGTATAAAAGAAATGGAAAATATTTTCCAATTAATTTCAATGTTGCATGAGTCAGTCTTGCAACAGCAGAAAACTGCTGTGGGCACATTCTTGATGCTTTTGCCATCTTTTGTAAAACTGAGTCACTGTTGCATCTTCCTACCCTTCTGCCACTTTGTCAAGCACAAACAGAGGGGCGAGAATTCTGTTCCGGTTTGTTTCCACAATGCAACCATTTAGCACCATTTCATCCAAAATGATGTGCACTCTGTCCAAATTGAACATGATCTGGAAACATTTCAAGTTAAGTGTATTTTGAACAACGTGAAGATAATTCAGAAAAAAATCTCAGGCTCCTAAGTCTTCAATGAAAATTAACAAAAATCAGTATTTCTTAATTTATTCTAGTTTATTTAACATTATTTTAATAAAGCTAAGGAAACAGTTCAACTGATGCTTTTTTCTGATCACAGAGTGGTCAGAATCAGAGAAGTTGAAGCCCCAGCAGTATCCTGTCCTGGAATATAGCACTAATACATAGTGGCAAAAACCAGGTCAACTTACACTTAGATGTAGGTGGTTAATTTTACTGTCTGCCTGACACGTGTTGTCTAGATATGAAATGTTATCAAGGGGTCACAACCTTCTACGTGAAGATGCAAAAATTCTACATTCCTCCAAGGAAGGTAATTAGCAAGTTCTTAAGCACTAGATTCTCAAAATTTCCTTGCCCTGAATAACTAACAGTATTTGATCTGCTTGGACATAGCTTAATAGGAGTATGCTGATTCATAAAGTTGACTCATTGATCTAGCAGTAAATCTCATAAAGAAGAGGAAAAGTAAATAAATAAGCACATCGGTCCATAAGCACATCTGCCTTTCCCTAACTTTATCTAACAGCATCTGTGTCAAAAAAAACCAAACTATGACAGGCCTTCCAGGGGTATGAAGTGGGCAGTCATGACACATGAGTGTCCAGCACATCCACTGAACAACTGCCAAGGGTTATGCTGTGAAAAAAATATTGGGATGTTGCCATTTATCACCAGAACCTGAAATGGAAATGGGCACAGCAAAGCAGCCTGCTGGCTGCATCTGTTATGCCTCACTGACATACATGCACAGAGCATGAATAACCCTTTATCTGGCTTGCTCTCCACCTGTTGCTACTCTTTACATGTGTTCTATGCTGAGCACAACAGCTCTGCATTGCCTTCATTTTGTACCTTCTAAACCTTGCCATGTACTGAGGACTGCTGCAGTGGAGCCAGCAAGACTTTGTACAGTAACTGCTAAATACATCTCTCAACACTTCCCCCTCCTTTGAAGAGTCTCTTGAGTGTCTTCTCTCCCATTCTGCTACTTATGACACTGTGAATTGAACTCAAAAAGACAGCCTGGTTTTGTTCTAGTATTTCTATTTATGTTAGTGGTTTTCCCTGCTAATCAGTGGAGTAGCGAGAATCACGTTTTTGAAATCATGAAGAATTTCCTCTGCTCTCTGTGGTAAATATCAGTCTTATTTTTTGAACACAACTCAGGCATTGAAGAAGACTGCTGTCTCCTGGTTGCCAGTGGCTCAGACAGTGGCAGTCAGCTGTACTGCTCTGCTGAAGAGCTGGAGCAGTGTGAGTACTGAACTGCAAATGACAACAGCTCAGGAGCCAGGTATCTATGTATTTGTTCCTCCTTGCTGTGGATGCTCTGGGCTGAACTTGGTGCTACTACTTGGTGTGTTTGTGCAGAAGGGGAAGCAATTGCAGCACTGCTCCAGCAGCAAGTGCTCTGCTGACCAAGAGCACAGCATGTCTAAGTATGTGTAGCAGCACAATTCAGGTCTCCAGATAACTCTTCTACTAATTACTGTTAGGTGAGAAACTACAGCTCTCAGCAGGGTCTTGGGGATGGCCATGGTTCATCAGCTTCCAATCTGCTGACCTAAACTTAACTACCTAATTTAATTCTAAATAATTTTTTAAATAGCAGACTTCTTCCTGAATCTGACCATAGGCCTGCATTGTTTCTAAAAATCGTGTCTTTTGATACTGAGGAGCAGTGCTGTCCTTACAACTTCAAACAGTCATGATTTTTGTGGCACCAAAGACAGGTGGTAACTTTACTTGGCTTGGCAGTTTAAAGATTGAACCAAATTTCTTGCTGTGATAAACTTATTGAGTAAATCAGCCTTTACAGAAATATTTTAATCTGAGAAATTAGGATTTCTTTATTACAGTAATGTGAGAATTTTTAGAAAGACAGCTGTTTTGCTGCTTAGTTGACCTCTAGCACTGCTCTGCACTGGGCTACAGGATCTGTTAAGGAAATTAGATAACATTCCATTCAGTTTCTGTTAGTGAGAAAGCCAACTCCTCCTGGCTTTTAATATTTACACTTTACCACTGATTCACACTGCCCCAGTTCCCATGGCAGAGCCCAGATATTCCTCTTCCTCTAACAGTTCCAAAAATCTAAAACCCAAACAACTTGATCAACCAAGATCAGTGACGATGCAGCAACCTGCCACCCCCATCTTATTATTTTGCTTTATCCCATTTAAGAAAGCATTTAAATCACATTTTAAATGACATTTTGTCATCACTGTTTATTCCCCTGCTGTATTTCCAGAAGAGCCAATACCACGTCAAAGGAAAACTGTACCCATGCAAAGAATCTTGGAGCTGGTTCACTCAGACCCAAAGTGGTTCAATGAGATGACAATTTCCCTGCAGGCCTTTCCAGGTTATTTCCAAATGGGCTTACTCCATTGCAGAAAAGTGGCATGACTTCTGTCCATCTCTAATATGGTAGTCTCACAGTCATCATTCCAGAAATAGTAATTTCATCTGCTGTTTGAATGGGGATACTAATACTATTCTGGAAAGATCTATCAACTTGATTTTGGAAGGTCCCAAAGCATTTAACCTTTACCCTCAACCTAACATTCCACCTCCCTTCACCACAGTGTTCTTGGCAAACAACTGAATTGCACAGGGAGCAACTCTGTCTTTTCCCCTTCCTGTGAGTTTCACCTATGCTTTATAGTTACATCTTGCCCAACACAGCTCAGCCATTCATGTCTGTATGCCCTGCCCAGGGAGGGATATGTATTTGATCCTTAGCAAGGCTCATCCTCCCCACCTGTTAACTTGTTTGGCAAGTGACCCCAAATTTCAGGGTTTAAAGCCCTGAAGTCATAATCCACACCCAACTGAAAGCAGCCAAGCAAACCAGTTTGAGCAGCTGGCAACAGGAAAAAGCTGTATTTGGGGTTTGCACTGCCATGTGCTCCACCCAGAGCTGTCATTTAAGGTGCTGCTTCCAGTAAGAATCCTGGCTGCCCACAAATGGAGCACTAAGGGACTTTCACTAGATCCAGGCAGAGGAGAACAGGACTTTTTAAAACAAGAATGCAGAGGAAAACATGTTAATCTCTACATGCCAGCCTGGGCCAAGGTGAGTCCCCCCTGGCTCTGGCTTCCCAGTTTCTGGCAATGCTGCAGCAAGCTGCATACCAAGCAGTAGAAGTAAATGGTACCTACACAACTGGCATTTTAAATGTTACACTGGCTTTTGGTAACTTAGAGTTCCCCTTCTCAAAGACATTAATGTACTTTCTATTATCCCTTTTACGGCAAATGCATACTAAGAGGAAGTACCTGTGACACAAGTATTGTGTATATTGACAGCTGAACAGGGAAGAGGGGAATGAAAGAAGGGGAAAAGGCACAGCTAGGACTTGCATGTAATAAATAACTTCTTCCTAGGGAGGCATTTTAAGAGACCTCAGGGTTTTACAGACAAGTAATTGAAGGGTGTGTCCACACTTTAAGGGATGATGAAGTGCACCTTGTGATCACAGACCACACCCAGGAGCACAAACAAAGCTTTCTAGATAACAGTACAGGTACATATGGGGCAGAGGGTTTGCTACTGAATATACAGCACTACAAACCCTTGATTTCCATAATGTACATTCATCTTCAACTAGAGATTAGTTGGAGTTGCTTCTTTATTTAGTCTAGACTCACACATTCTGACTTATTTTTGCCAATGTTCACCTTCAATAACTTTTAGCCTTTCTAATGGGGAGGCATGTTTAAGGCACTGAAACTCATTAAATGCTTTCTTGACTATTTCTTCCTCAAATGACTACACTGATATTAAATAGGAGACAAAGGTGCCTTCAATTCTGTGAAATTCTAGAACAACTAAGCTATTTTTAAGCGAGTCTTATAGGCTTCCATTTTACCCACTTATGTTACAGTGCAAACTGATGTGCATCCTTATAAATTCAGAGAATGAATTCATCATTCAATTTTCACACTCCTTAAGTGCACTGTATTCTCAGT
This sequence comes from Ammospiza caudacuta, assembly GCF_027887145.1. Classification (NCBI taxonomy): domain Eukaryota; kingdom Metazoa; phylum Chordata; class Aves; order Passeriformes; family Passerellidae; genus Ammospiza; species Ammospiza caudacuta. Next base: position 39,101,726 of record NC_080598.1, on the reverse strand, counting down.
GTTATCCCACGGGGAACTGAAGAATAGTTGATTCACATGAAGTGTTCCCTGTATCAAAGCTTCTTATCTATCCTAGGAGGAGCAGCAGCAGCTAGTTGCAATAGAATGTAATGGCTTTTTTGGATCAAAACAACATTCTTCAGATGCTTAGTCCTAGAGCACTCTGTCACCCCCTCCCTTCCCACAAGGGGAGCATAAGTATATGTTTCTCTAGAAGTTAATAATGTCTTCAACTGCTTTCACCAGTTCAGGCAATAGAAAAGTTACCTTTAGTAATTTTAGAAACTGTCATACTTACCAGTGTTTTGTTCCTTATAAAGCTGCTGTCCTAACACGTGTTTTTATGGTCTCTTTTGTCGTCATCATAGCAAGAAAGTAGTTCCTACCCCACCCAAGCTGGAGTTTTAGTACTTCAGAAAACCCTGCCCACTTATTTTATAGACAAAGTGAGGCTTATCCAGTGCTATTAACACATTAGGGCATAACACCCCAAGGACAATTTCAGTACTTGTTCATTCAGCTGGCCCAACAATGCTGCTTACTGGTATTTTAAAAACAATCCAATGTCATTCCAGCCTAGGTACTTGTAAGTGTGCAACTGACTCTCAAAATGAAAAGAGACATCATAAAATGGCTAAGTGGTTCACAATTCACACATGAAAGCTTCTATAAAAAGCTGTCTGTTCTCAAGTACTTAGCCAATAGATAATCTGTGTTCATTTTTGCAGAATACAGGAGAGAACTGTGCAATTGTTCATGCATTGTTTAGCATCATACCTGCCTATGTCACACACACCAACATGATGTGTAAATCTTGTTGGGAAGGATTCAGATCTGCCCCAGTCCCTGCCTTGTGCCCAAGGCACCCTTCCTGACATCTGGCTCCAGACAGACCATGACATGAGTTATAGTGTGGATGCCCTGGATGAATTCAGGTGTGGACCTAAATGAAAGCTGGAGTTCTGCCCCTGCTGGAGCTGCATTGCCAGGAATACTGGGGTAATGCACTATGTCTGGGAGCTGCAAGAAGCAGTGCACGGGCTGCAGGCTTGGTGTGGGCTCCAGGGACATCTCAATTGTGTGATAGGCTCAGTCTTTGGATTTAACTGGGCTTTTCTCTGTGCATGGCTGAATAGCCTTAGTAATTATGGTCTATTTTAAATGGGTTTTGAGTTCATGTAATTTCCTGCTATTTTTTTCATGTTAGTAAACACTACTGGCAATATAAAATAGTCACTATCACATTTAAAATAAACTTCCTATGGATCTGTACACAAAAATAATAGCAGGGAGTCAGGAAATTATGAGTCTCCTGCAAGATACTCTGTAAACAAAGACTCTGTAAATAGTACTTGGTGTTCACTGTTGCAGACCTCAGAGGACACCTTCTCCAGCAGATATTTTGCATCCAAGCTAACTGCACTGAGCACAAGAGTTAGTGTGAGACCATTTGGCAAAGGCAATGGTTTAATCGCAGGTGAGAACATTTTCTTTCACATTATGAAAGGCAGGTTGATGGTTTATTTCTTGCACTGCAATAATAGCTAAAGGCACTTGCCCACATTGTTCTTCTGGGTCAGCTATTCAAGCTGTTGTCAAAAATAAATAGTCCTGAACAATCCACTTCATCTTAGTTACACCTCTGCTTTACATTTAATAAGGGAGGGTATCTCATTTGGACTATTTTAGGTAGCTTTTTAACTTAAGAATTAAGCTCTTCCTAAGTGGGAGGATTATTTTGTACATATATAAAAGTAAGATGTTTTATTGTAAAGTTGTTCCTGAAATGTATATCAAAAAAGTGCACTTCTGAATGCTAAAGCTACATACTTTGTGCATATGTCATATGTGTTAAGGAGAGATGTATCAGACATGAGCTTTTCAAGTATTTTTCCACTATGACCAAGTAAGTTAGAAATACACACTCCTATTTTCTAAAGATTTATATTCAGATCATCATGCAGATGAGACCCATGTAGATCAATTTCTGCAGGAATCATTTAGACATGGTATTGCACCCATTTCCAACATTAGTGTTGGCATATAATGCAACAGCTTCTCCAAACAGTGCAGACTAAGGACAGGGTGCCATCCACAGGGATCTGGACAAGCTCCAGGAGTGGGACCATGGGAACCTCATGAGGTTTAACAAGGCCCAGTGTTGGTGCTGCAACCCTGCCCAGAGGGACTTGGGGGTGCTGCTGGCTGAGAGGCTGCACATGAGGCACCATGGGCACTGCCAGCCCAGAGAGCCAAACGTGTCCTGGGCTGCAGCCAGAGCAGCGTGGGCAGCAGGGCCAGGGAGGGGATTCTGCCCCTCTGCTCTGCTCTGCTGAGAGCCACTGCAGGGCTGCACCAGCTCTGCGTGCCAGCACAGGAGGGACAGGGAGCTGCTGCAGTGACTCCAGAGGAGGGACACCAAGATGATTAGAAGGGTGGAACATCTCTCCTATGAGGAAAGACTGAGAGAATTTGGATTATTCAGCCTAGAAACAAGACTTAGGAGTGACTTAATTGGGGCATTCCAGTATCTGAAGAGGAGCCTTATAAGAAAGCTGGAGAGGGATGTTTTACCAGGATGTTTACCAGGGATGTTTACTAATGATAGGACAAGGGGGAAATGGCTCTGAGCTGAAAGAGAGCAGATGTAGATTAGATATTAAGAGAAAAATCTTTACTGTGAAGGTGGTGAGGGACTACCCCAGGTTTCCTAGAGAAGTTGCAGATGTCTCATCCCTGGAGGTGTTCAAGACCCAGGGTGGACGGAACTCTGAGCAACCTGGTCTAATGGAAAGTGTCCCTTCCCTTGGCAAAGGGGTTGGAACTAGATGACATTTCAAGTCTCTTGCAGCCCAAACCATTCCATGATATGCAGCAGCATTTTTCAGCTATTAAATGGGCTAGTGGGAGTAGCTCAAAAGTGTAGAGCTGTTGGTAGGAAATTGCTGAGCAGAGGCAGCAGCAGAATTCAGAATAGTCAGTAGACCAAATGACTCAGATAATCAGGCAACTGCATAATCAAAGTACACTACATGGAAACAGTGGATTCTTTTTATGTGTAATTACTAAATAGGTCAGATCAGTCTCTAATTTGGCAAAGCTCATATACATGAACACATAGCTCAGGATTAGAACTAACTGAATACAAAAATTGTATTTCTACAATCGCTCACACACCTTAAATGTCCCTTCACACTGGAATATCATTACTGTTCTTTCATAGTATCAGTGAATTTAAGGGGATTTTACTAACACCACAGCATTTTCTAAATTTCAGGAAGGAAACCTGAATAATATGTGTGAATGTATGTACAAACATACATACATACACACATATATATGTATGTGTGTGTGTATATATATAGTCAGCAAATGAGGCAGAGTTACAGCATGTAGCAAGCTTTAAAATATTTTCAAAAGTGAAATTAATTCTTTCCTGTTGTTTTTTGTTTTGTTTTTTCCTTTTTCAGTAAAGAAGTAAGAACAAGAAAAATTACAGACTTTTTCTATGTTCTTCATAAGTGGTAATTCATAAATAAACTAAATAACTTGACAGTACTTAATTGCAAGATGGCAACTGTATTTCAGGTGTGTAACTGAAACTCCTTCTACCAGCAGATCTGCATTTAACCAGCAACAAATATAAGCATAAGAACTGCTGGAGTAGAGTCATCACACAGTGCAATTGGAAGGACTGAGAAGGAAGACTGTGCTACATTCTCCTGGTTTAATTTTTCCAGTATTGTGTTTTATTTACTTGTTATTTGTGTTTAATTGTTCAGGACTGTATTTTAGTATTTGTATTTGGGTGAGTTTTAAATCATATTTTAATTAATACCCTGCAAAACGTAAGCATGAAAATATAGCAGTGTAAGGGTAGGAGTGGGAAAAGAAGTTAACACCTGGTTTCCTGAATATTCTCCTCCCACGTTTTTCCCTCCTTCCAAACATACAGACAGTAAAACTCACTTCTTGCTTTCATGAAGTAAGATCAAACTGCAAACATAATCTTACAAATAGTGCTGCTATTTGGCCCAAGACACAGCTGTGACATTCAGTTATTACAGTAATTTCAATATCTATTTTATTGTAACTCAAAGTGAAACCTTAAACTACTGAAGCCTCAAAGTTCCCCATGAATTTAACTTTTCATGTATTTAGCTCTCTCAAAGCAAGCTCTCTGTGTCTTACTTTAAATGGAACCAGGCTTATTTTAATGATGGAGGATTTAAATAGGTGAACATCACCTATGCTTTCCGAAAGGTGCCAAAATGGTGCTACTTACTCCAAGTGCAGAACTGGTGAACATCTGTATTGACTTGAGTGACAGTCAGTGCTATGAAGACAGTATGAACTGGAACATACACCAAAAAGTGATAACAAATGGATTTCTGATACTGAAAAGGATACATCTAATTCACTCTGCAAGGAAAAGAGACAGCCATTGGTTATGTTTTGATCTCTTATCTCAGATGATCTCATCTCATAATCATTAAACATAACACATCCCTTCAAAGGATAAAGAAAGTCTTCAAAACAATGACAGAAAATTTTATAGTGATTCAGATTTCTGTTCTGGACTGGACAATGACAAGGTCTTTCCTGCATCACTGCTTTGCTTTACATGTGTTATCTGTCTCTGTAATCAAAGCTAATGTTTTACTTTAAAAAACTCACTGAGGTCACCTACAAGTAACAATTTGAATATAGGCAGTGCCATCTGAGTGAGTGGGTGGAAAACCAGCAGCTCTAATCATGGCAGTTCCAGCCCTATATTCTCTCTTCCTCCTTCTGCAAAACCAGGACATTAATGCCAAGTTTACACATTTAAAGTAGTTACTGCACCTCATTTCAACAGCAAAATCTAGACACTGTATATTCCCATGGCTGTGGTAGTGGCTGCATATATTAGGAAAGGCAAGACAACTCCAAGCTTTGGACCCTTAGCACTTCTAAGTATTCTCCAGCCCCAGCAACACAATTCTTCATATAGTCATAATTTCCCTTTTATTTTTGGATTCACCCCAAGCAGTATTACTCACTTAACCAAAATGTCTGAGTTAGAAGCCCTCATGGTCTCTGTGCAGTCAGCAGCAGAGATGGGGACCTTCCCCAGTTGACTCGGCACACTTGAGGCATGACTCACCTTCTCGAGATACTCATCGGTCTCCACTGCCAGTAAAGGGAGCTCAGGATGACCAGAGTTCTAACTTAGGTGCCTCAGTGAAATAGCTAAACTTAGAAAGAATTAATCACAGCCTTAGCACTTAAGATCTTGCTGAGTTGGGTGGAGATTCCCCAGTCTCTAAAAGAGGGAATCTTTACCTACTACTGAGAGAATTGAGTTTGACAATGTGGTTTTCATTCATGGTATAAACCTGGTTTTAAGGCAGAGTAAAGCTGGTAAGGTTTTACTGGTAAAATTGCTATTACTTCTGTGGTCTAAAGATGATCTAAACTGGACTAGTTCTAGTCTACAGGCCTCTGCTGAATAACTCTGCCATTCTTCAATCAGAAGTTTTTAATGCATCACAGAAATTGCATTTTAAGGGCCTGATCAGTTTAAGTTTTCGCAGCAGTAAAAAGTAGTTGGAGACATTGAAATTCTGACCAGTATGCAGAAATTTTCTTGGGTAGCCATATAAAAGTGAAGGGGACTCAGAATTACATCTCACAAGCCACTTTGAAAGCTTTCCCCCTAATTCCATTAATGTTTGTTCTCATATCTGAATTCAAGCTCTGTAAACTCCATTAGATAGAGTACATGAGAATGTTTAAAGCTCTCAAGTCTAAAAATAATAGATGACAAAATGTCCTTCTAGAGTGGGACACGTTCTCTCCTTTCCCAGAGTTCTGTCTCCATTGCCATCATCATAATTTGGGATTCTGCTAAAATTCTGCAAATCCTAAACAGTAATTTGTAAAAGTACAGATTTATCCTTTCCTGCTCTGTGGTTACTGCGAGAAACCCCACCTAGAATTACAGCCCTTGTCTTTGTGCTCTGCCATTTATTGTGTTACATGATATTAAAACCAGAACCATCAAATGGCATGAGATTTCTTTTAGCACTCCCCTTTTAGGTTCCTCTGTGTCAAACCCAAAAGGATATGGAAAATTAAAAAAAACCCCTCTGGTATGATGAACTCAGCACACTTCCAGCAGCTATCAGTGGTTGGGTTATATGTGTGTTCAAAGGATTATATATATACTACATTTGTATGTATAAGAACTACATCTATTTTTGCTCTGCTTTAATTGATAACATTTGAGAGGTGGTTGGCAACTATTAACTCAATCAGACAAATAAGACTAAATTTTATTGTGCATTCCTGTGCTGCTGAGATCTAATCCCATTCCTAGTCACCACTGCTTAGTCTGGGACTACAGTCAGCAATTTTAAGAGAAATTCTGAGCTCAGTGCAGTCAGAGAGGGATGTAATATACTTAGTGCCAGCAGTCTCCATGGCTGGGGCAACGTCGGTTGAGATAACAGCCTAAAGCATCTAAAGAGTGAAGGGAGCAGATGACTTTGTCAAGCACGTCCTTGAATTCACAGAGGGAGCTCTGCCATGCCTGCTACAGTACTAGAACTGGGAAAGCAGCTATAGAACCTGCATACTGATATTTTGTATGTACAGTTACCAGTATAGTACCCTCAAGTACATGGACTACAGAGGAAACTATCCAGTCCTCTTGTCTGAGAGGGATATCCAACACATTTCAGCAGAGGATAACTGAAACTGTGCCAAGTATGATTCCAGTCATTTTTTTTTGGTAACAAGATTATTACAAACCCTATATTAAATAGAAAATGTTCCAACCAGAATTACAATGCTGCATTTTCAGACTTTGTAAAACAAGCAAGCAAAAAAATCTCACCACCAAAAGGAAGAGTGTCATTTTAAATGGAGCCATGTCTGATGTTGAATCCTTAACAAAATTACTATCTCTATAATAGTTGTTTTATCAGATATCCACTGTTGCCTGACAACAATATGGGGAGTACAAGTACAGACTGGTTTTTGAGGTTTCTTTTGCTCCATTCCTCTGATCTTATTCAGTGAGAGTGATGTCAGTTCCCTGCTTCATGCTTACACCATCTTAATAATGAATGAAGTTCATTTGGGGAATATAATGCTATAAAGTGCATAAGAACTGCAAAGTATACTCACTTTATTTCTTTAAAACTTATAAAATGCCCATGGCTAACTTAAGAGTATATGACCCAAAGAAACCCCATAAAACCCATAAACCCTTTTCTAACAGAAATATTTCTGGTATTCCTTATCTGATAATTTATAACCCATGTATACTTTCACTTCTCTGAAAAATCAGCTCATACTGCCTTTCCCTACAGTGATAATATTTATCAAAATTCTAAAATATTAAATATTTTTCTCCTTTGATTTATTCTCTGAAATTACACTTCCACCAAGTTTTGAAAGAGAAAAAATGTTTCGTAACAGATTCAGTGTCTCACTCACCACTCTGCTGAAGTATTTGTCCAAAACTTCCACAAAATTATGAATTAGTTCATATACTGCCATCTCATTCTGAAATTAAAACCAATAGAATATTAAATCAACATCTACAAAATGTACTAGTATTCTTTGTGTTAATTCAGTTTGTGGTGAATGAAAAGCCATTAGGCAATAGAGCAAGCTCAGGCCATGTAGTCAGCCAGCTGAGGTGCTGAGAGCTGGGCACCCCTGGGCAGTGCTCAGGGCAGGAGCTCTGGGCTGGCCACACAGAGCAGCTCTGAACAGCCAATGGATTCTCCCACTGGGTGCTGCCACCCCCTGCAGCCCTTGTCCCACCCTCTCCCAGCTCAGCTCTATGGACACACACTGCTAACTAGGTTAAGCTTACCCATGCTGAAGTCACACCAGCCAGCTGCAGCACAGAGCCAGCCTCTGCTGGGCAATTTCTGTAGCAAAGCCCAAATAATTTGTCCCAAATTGCCTGCCATGATAACCCTGACTTGAAGATACTGTGGTAGGCAGCAGCTACCTTCCACACCACCCTGTTAAGGTTTCCAACGTTAAGTGCTGAATTAATTTCTGAATTAATTTTTGAGTCATCAATGCAAACACTAAGACTCCCAGGTGCAACCTGAACATATGAAATAGCAGTACTTGTCAGGTTTCAGATACCTTTTTTTTTAATTTCCCTTTTTGAAAAGTAAAATAAATCAACATCTTTATATCTGACAGTACAGGAACTTTTTCTTTAGGACATTAAAAGAGAGAATTTTTTACATTGACTCTTTGAAATTCTCTAATTGCAATTGAAAAATTCCATACTGGATGAAGACTTGAGTTCTAGGCTGTGATAATCACTATGAATGTTAAGTGCAAGAGAGTATATAATTTCTTACCTCTGTCTGGTCGATGCCAACAACTATGAAAAGGGCTGCATACTGTCGGTACACCAGCTTGAAGTCCTTATACTCAACAAAAGAGCACTAGGCAGAAGCAAAATCAGTCAAATACAGCAGCTGCCATTTAAGCATACAACAGTATAAAGCACATTGCTCAAAGGACCTGAGCTTTAGGTTCGTAAGACCCACAGTGAACATGGATTTGCCAAGATTCATCGATTTTAACTTGAAAGAAATTTAGCACGGTAACTGTTACACCACACTTTTCATCTGCTGACAGAAAGCATGCCACCACTTTTTAAATGGAGAAACTGAAACATGAAGAACTTAAGTGACTTGTTTGGTGGTATAAAGGCATCCAGTACTTTCCCACAATTTTCATTTGCAAGCCCTTTCAAAAAGAGACCTAAAGGTAATTTTCCTATTTAAAAAAGTATCGATATTTTAATGTAAAAATTAAAAATACTAGACTTCCAGACCCAGCGGGGAATGAACATGTTTCCCCGCGGGAGGGAGCCAGGAGATGGCGCCGTTTCCCGCCGCTGGAGGAGCTGCCGCCGCCTTTTCTCTCCGTGTCGTTTCGCTCGGGGCCCGAAATGGCAGCGGCAGCGCCGGCAGCTCCTCCTGCGCTGCAGCTGCGCTCGGAAATGCCCCGGCGGGAGCAGCACGAAGATATTCCTTTCTTTAGCCACTATCAAAGCTGCCAACTAAGCGGCTTGTAAGAACTGCTATTTTGATTGAGGTTTGCTAGAATGAAGTATGTGAGGAGTGCTGTGCAAGGACACACAACATTAAGGAAAAGTAAAGAAGCTGACTTCAGAACTGAAACCAATAAACTTCATTCACTGTCCAAGTCCCATACTTCTTCTCTAATTAAAGTCAATGTGCCAAAGTTTGGTGCTTTTCTTAAAGAACCACTGATTTAATTAAAGAGAGCACTGAAAATCTCAACTTTCATCCAAAAAAATTTTCAACTTCTATGTTTTCTTTCTTACAGAACACGTAAACACTTCTTTTGAATAAAGAAGTCTAATACAGAGGCCTAAAAATTTGTGTTTCCAAACTCTCCTGTGCTTTAGATAATGTTTTCATAATTTGGGATCCTCTCCCCTAAATTTAAACTCGGAGCTGTCAGTACTCTGCCCTCCACCTCCAGGCAAAACTGTAATATCTCAGTAAAACCAGCAATAATACTAATAAAAATGAGTTTGTCATGACTTCTGAGCTTCTTCAAACAAAGAAGAGGAATCTTCATGACAGTGATACACACGACTCCAAAATCTCTGAAAGCTCAGAAAAACATATTTATTCAATACAGAATAACAGTTCAACTGACTGAACCCACAATCTAGAAACTCAATCTTTTATATTGTGGGTACAAATGAGATAATGACCTGTGATAGACACTGATAGGTTTCAGAATTATCAATAGGAAAGGTGTGAGATGTGGATAAAATAAAACCTACAAAACCTACCTCATCCTTTGAACGAGAGAGACAGTTTTTGATTACTTCAGCTTCCAGCACTGTCCGTTTATTAACTTCTACATGCTCATAATACCTGGACAGTCTTGTTTGACCTTGTTTGTTAACCATAAGAAAAAATTTTATCATTTCTTTTTTGTTGATTTTAGTGGTAGATTTCAATTTTGGGTGCAGGAATCAGGAGAAGTATTTCTGGGAGTAGAAAAAAAAAAAAGTAGTAATACATAGGAATAAAGACTTTCTAAAAGCTATCCACCCCAGGTATGCATATACTTATGACCGAGTTTCTTGCCAAAATACACAACATTGAAAAAAAAAATCTCAAATCTTTGCACACATGGAAAAACTCCCTTTCTTCCCACACAACTATTCACAAACTATCTAAAAAATAACAGCTTTCACATTAGAAATTTGCACATTTCAATCAAATTAATTTTTTATAGGATTTGGGAAATTGGAGGAGCAAACAATTACTTCTACTGATCATTTTCTTCTTGCATGCTAACTGGTTTGCAAATATCAGAAATTTGCTCAGTACCAAACCAGACTAATGCACTTCCTAAGAGCAAAATTTGCCCATAAGCACTTTTTCCCCTCCCCAACTTGTATTTAACAATTACATTCTTCCCATTGACACATCAAATTGAATGGAGAGATGACAAAGGGAAATGCATGGGCAACAACATATGGTCATTTCTTTAATGCAGAATGAGAATATTTGGGTATCTGCAGTATCAATATATATCTTGAGCTATTATATCGCTCCTGGATATATATAACTATATATATCCAGGAACTATTGAAATCCATCTTCTCTTGTCGGATTTCTCACCCTGATGCAAAAGGTAAATTCTGCACTTAATGAAAACTAAGTGTGGATCTTCAATAGCTGAAGAGAAATTGGTTCACATTAATTACTCAAAAGAGCTTTATCTCAATATAAATAAATATTGATCCACCCAACACCACTGAAATATAGCTTTAAAATATACCACATGCAACATACAATGAAAAAGAGCATTAAAAAGAGCACAGCATATGTCAGAATCTGCTTGCTAAACAGCTGACATCTCTGATGTTTTGAAAAGCATGAAAATAGAGTAAGCTGCAGATGTAATTTTTTGAAATAGAAGATCTGGGTTATTTTCTTTAATGCCTGAGAACAATCACTGTAATGTTTTCCATCTGACTTTCTATTTGCATCCCAGATTTATTGGCCCAAATAATCTTGAGGTTTGTGCACTGGAAATAAAACAACTACTGCAATAATTATTCCTTTTTTTCCCGTTCTGAAGAGTTGGTCCTTACCTGGTGCACCTTAGGTCTCACAGCTTCTGTGACAAAGTTTAAACAGAAAAAAACTATCAGGAATCCACAATCTATATACAGTGTAGCTCTTTCAGTAAAAACAGTGTATCTTAATGCAGATAAACAATAGGAGAAAAAATACAAGGCAAGCTCCATAGGAGCTGCATCATATTACCAGCAACTTGAATAAACTGGCTATACACCATCCATGGGTGACAAATCTTTCATGACAGTGATGCAACAAGTCCCAATGTATTGTGTTGACATTAATTAGTGCTTACTTGTGATTCACAGTGGTCACTGTTTTCTGAAAAAGCCACCTCTTTTGCCATCACTTGGATCTCAGGAAAGTGACCTTTTTTTTTCTCAGTGTACTGTGGTTTACTCTATTTACAAAGAAGTTTAGATTTCCACATGTAATTTCAAATGTATTTTTACTAATTCAAGTTGATACTGAGAATTCATTCTTGAGTGACACATAGCTCAGGATCAGTCCTCAAGATAGCACAGTCTATTTGGAGTCATGACAGTCTCAGAACTTTCTCACCTCCTCCAGGCACGTGAAGCCTCCCAGGATCACACTCCTGCTCTGTCACTCCCCCAGCAGAGTTGTGGATGCTGGTCACTGCTGCTGCTGTGGCACACGGGGCTTGTGCACTGCACCCAGGGCTTCTGAATCAGCACAGTTTGGCTCTGAGAAACAATGAACCAGGTCATTGAGATAAAAAATGGCCCAGACAGAAATATATGATGGGACCTTCACTGTTGGAGGCAAGCAGACTGACATTGATGACTAAATGGGAGACTACCATCTACTATCTTTGCTGTGTTTAGTATATGGCTCTTTTTCCCCCCACATTCTATTTTGAAGTTAGAGTTGCAATAAGATGTATTACTATTTTAAAGCATAAAGTTAAAATACTAAGATAATGTAGTCAGTTTTTGATAAAAACCTTCCAAGAAGGACAAGAATGAACAACTCCTTCCAGCTCAGAACGAAGCCCCCTAGCAAGAACCAACCTCATGACAGAAGGAACCCAAAACTTTAAAGCTGCTTAAAAAGGGGCATGAAAGAGAAACAATCTCAGAAATGCTGCTCCTTGTTTTAAGCAAGCTCAGACACAGGAGACCAACTGAAAAAGACGTCTGTCCATGCTAAACAGATAACAACAGGGGCGTAGACAGCTTTTCTTTTTTCATCTGAGTTTTACACTTCATCTCTGTGTTCGGCGCTGCTGAAACAGGAATTAGTGGTTCTCTGTTTCAATCCAAACTATTTTAATAATTTAGTCATAAATGGTACCAAGGGCTTGAGAAAAGGAGGACAGGGAGAACAGTACAACTACTCCAGGAGCACTGATTGTACTTTGAGTTACTGTTAAGCAATACATAACAGCAAAACATATGACAAATTCATATGTATGATCCTACTGCAGGATTGGCCCCTAATCCTAATTATTCCTTTATTAACCTAATCTTTGTACATGCTTAATCCCTTCCTGATGTTATGACTATTTTATCTGCATGTATCCTTATGAATGGCCAGGATTGTTTTACAGATGAAAATATTAAGACCAGACTGTTGTTTTTAGAATCTGCACAAATGCTCTTATCCAGAATAGATTAAAAAAAAGAAAAAAACTAATAAGGTTGAAGCAGAGGTAGAACCATAGTAGCCCTCAAAAGTGTTAACTGTAATATTCATAGGATTGGAAAACATAATCAACAACTTTTGAATCTGTAGCAAAGAGGTCCACTCTTTGTGTAGCCATTTCTTTATCTTCCTACCAGTCTCAAAGATAGGCTTCAAGATTTCAACCAGAAATTTTGTTCATATAAATGGCAGCACAATCACACAGTTTTGTGCAGAAAAAGAGGAACAAATTAACAAGTTCAAATAATAACTTTATAAAAATTTACAAAAAAAGTATGCAAGCATAGCTGACTTTGAGAATAATGCTAGTGTTAAGAACATCTTAAGGGGTTTCTTTATTTCCTTTAGAACTAATTCTGAAAAAAACCCACTTGTAGTAGTAAAAGCATCTGCTTGTACAATTTAGGCAAAAGGGAAATAACTGAGTTTTGTTTCTAACAAACAAAATTTATTTCTTCTCTTTTCATCTTGGTTTCAAATACAGAAAACACATTAAAATTAATTTTGCTTATATAGGATGTACAGAAACCAGTGAAGTAAACAAACAAAAAGCATATCTGTGTATGTTGATGGGTAAAGAAACCCCATTCCACCAACTTCTTTGTATTTGAGAAGCTACCTTTTATGATCAAAAATCAGTAGTCTGCTTAAAAAGCCAGCCACCTTTCCTCTGGTAGAAGTCTTACACGCTTTTCTGAGCATTCTCACGCACATGTCTGCGTGTACCCACGCACACACACACAGATTACCATGCTTTTATGCATGCAGAATCATATGGTTCAGGGGAATTGGTGACAAGATGCAAGCCTTTCATATCTCTGCCATTATTTTGCTCATTTTAGTAATGAAAAGACATTACTATCTGAAGGCTGTTTGTCAGAAATGAATAGGCTCTCTCATTCCAGGTCACTGGACAACTATCTGCATCACAAATGTGCTTAGGAACCAAAGAGTGGAAGAGACTACCGAGGTCCTGATGGACTGTCAAGTCCAACTCTCTCCATCCCAGTCAGCCATGCATTAGAAACTTTGTTCAGAACAGCCAGTGGGATATGCTGCCTTGCATGTCCTGCATACCCAATCTACAAAACACCTATGGAACTCTAGCACAGAATGAAGATTCCCTATAAACAAAAACCTCAGAAGGTATGGCTTGGGGAAGATGTAACAAGTCTGGAAACTGCAAACTTTCCTTCAAAAGAAATTACTTTCTGGAGTGACTATGTAGCACTCTCCTTTACTTCCCCTACGAAATATCCTGTCAAGATAATTTGGCATGCATGCAGATGACATACAGTTTTTCTACTGAGATTCAAATATGAGCTGTTACAGTGTGTTAGATCTCACCCTCATTAAAGCATCTCTTGCAGATAAGTATCGATGAGAGAAAATTCATATCATGATTGGCCTGTGTGATTCACACTGCCAGGCTGACATGGTTCAGGAGCTGCTTCCAGGACGTGTCAGCTCTGCAGGCTGCACAACCACATCAGACACCTCCAAGTAACTTGTCCCTGTTTGAGTGACACTCCTTTTCAGATAACAGCTGAGACCTCACAGAGAGGCAAAGCCTGCAATACCTGTTCTGCAGATAAAAAGATATTAAGTCTCCCAGGAGGCCATCCCAGCTGATTCTACATGCAGTAATAGAAAGTATATTTTAAATACAATTTTAATTATTCCTCTGGTATAGATACAAGCACTGAATTTAGTTTGTCACAGATTTCGCCAATATTTATACATAATCTGACACATAAATTATAAAAAAAGAAACACAACCTAAGTTTGAATTGTACTTGCAGTACAGCTGCAATTCAAATTAAGACGTGTCTCTCAAACAAAAACCACTCCAGTCAACGTCCACAGATTTAGAAGTATTTTAGTTATTTCAGTCTAAGAAAGGTTTGCAACATTCTAGGGCTCTTAGCTAGAATGTAAGAGATAAAATCTCACAAAGAAGAAATGGCATGACTACATATTTTCAGAACTGCTTCACCAAGAATTAAAAATAAATGTTAGATAGAACTATAGGCAAATAATGTACTTCTCTGTCCAACTCCAAGCAAGCTGATTTTCCGGATGCAGAAATCTAGTGGCACTTTATGTGTGTATGAAAGTAGAATCATAGGATATTCTGAGTTAGAAGGGACTGGCAAAGATCACTGAGTCCAGCTCCTGGCCCTGCACAGAAAGTCCCGAGTCACATCCTGTGCCCAAGGGTATTGTCCAAAAGCTTCCTGAACTCTGTCACTCACCCAGCTTAGTGCTGTGACCACTGCCCTGGGGAGCCTGTTCTGGTGCCCAACCACCCTCTGGGTGAAGAACCTTTTCCTGATATCCCACCTAAGCCTCCCCTGGCTTCAGGCCACCCTCTCAGGTCCCTCAGGACCTGTCACTGGGCCCCACAGAGCAGAGCTCAGTGCCTGCTGCTCCTCTTCCCCTCACAAGGAAGCTGTAACTGCAGTGAGGTGCCCCTCAGTCTCATCCAGGCTGAACAGACCAAGTGACCTCAGCTGCTCCCCATATGCCTTCCCCTCCATGCCCTTCACCAAGTGTAGAATAAAATCAGTTAAACTGGTATTAAAGCATTAATGAAAATTTAAAAGTGGCTAAATGATACAGGCATGAAGCACAAGGAGGTGTAGCAAAAGTAACAAGTATTTTTTATATTTTTCGTTATTGACCTTCCTATAGATTTATTGCACAAAGCCATGTAGCAAATGAAGACCACATACAGAATCAGAACCCTTGGTCTTTCTACTTTTGTTCTGTCAGTGAACAAGGCTTTAATAAAACTACCTATTATTTTAAATTTACCAGTAAGAGTAATTTTTGTAGTCTAGTTTATTACTCTGCCCATAACAATTCATCAAAAAGATGAAACAAGTATGTCTGCATGGCTTTAAAATAAAATACTGTGTTCAGTTTCAGGACAGGGATTTTTTAAAAAAGCAACCTTAATTATCTAGGGAAGTCAAGAGAGGAAGGAAAGAACAAAAATGTTTTCCTTTGCTGTTGTCAAAATGCTGGCTGAATATAGTAACAAAATTAAACTGCAATAATTCCTGTATACTCAGGAATGAGCAATGTCCTGAACAACCGCAGCTAAACAAAATGTTAAACTAGTTATGAGTTAAGTCTCAGTTTTTAGTAATGACTAGGTAACTGTCAGTAGACAATAAAAAGAAAGCTGAGGTGGAAAGGAGCTGGACTTAGATTGCCTAATCAGTATGGAATCAGGAAAAATGGACAATGACATTTTAGTAGGAAATGATTTAATGGAGAAGAAAGGAAGGACGGGATGAACTAACTGAACCATCAATACACACCTAAAGAGAGATTGGTAATGAAAGGAAACACCAGTACTAAGACAAACAGTGCTTTTTTCCAGTAATTAACAGAATTCCAGGTCTGTCAAGAATCGACCTTTTTTAGGAAACTACCCATGTAGTGAATGAGTACAGCATGTAAAAATTTTGAAGCGAGGCAAAACCAAAGACCTACTTTATTAAAATGGATGACCTATGGATCATTTGAAATGGGATGTGATGATAATTTTAAGTATTACATTTCAGAGTGGTATTTTGCAATCAAGGCAGTTTCACCATATTCAAACTACAGCCTCCAATACTGCATTGCTATCACTGATAAAACTGAGCCAGGTAAAATAGACCAGCAATTTCTTGCAAAAGCATCCTCACGTGGAGGAGTTTTGAATAGCGACCATGGTGCACTCCTCCTCCTCAAGGGGGGAATGCATCATACACACACGAAGATGACCAGAGATTAGCCAGCTTCCAGAAACATAGCATAAATTTAATGTATCTATTCTAAACCACCTCCTTGTAGGGCAAACTCAGCGCACCATTAAACCGCGCAGAGTCTCAAACACTGAAGTGCTGGGCCCGCGCTGCGCTGCCTGCGCGTCTCTTTAGGCCGCAGGCCCCGGCCTGGCCGCATTCCCGCCGGCTCTTCCAGGCGTTGGGCACTCCCGAGCGGCGGGGCGAACCGAGCCTCGCCGCCATTTCCGACTGCCACCCGGGGCACAGAGGAACCCGCGGGCCGGGTCCCGCGCCCCAGCCCCGACACCGACCGGCCCGCGGCCGGCGCAGGAGGAGCCGGGGCCGCCCCGCCGCAGGAAGCTCCGGGCGCCGCCGCCTCCCCGGGCCCGTCCCGCTCCCCCCGCGCGCGGCGCTCACCTCCCTCCCGCGCAGGCGCGTGGGGCGGCGCAGGCGGCGGCGGAGGCCAGGCCGCGGTTTCCCGGCAGGCGCCGCTCGCTCCCCGCCCGGCCGGGTGGGAGGGTGGGAGGGCCGCGGGGCTGTAATGGCGGCTGGCGGCGGCTCCGCGCTGCGCTGACACCCGGACCCGCTCGGCGCAGCCCCCCCGCCCGGCCCGCCCCCTCCTCCCCGCCCCAGCCAGCGCCGCTCGCCCCCTCCCCGGCCCCTGCTCCTGGCCCCCGCCGCGGGACGAGGAGGAGGGCTCCCCGCAGACAATGGACGAGCACCCAGGAGCCGGAGGAGGCGGTGGGATGGCGGCCGCCCCGAGACCGCAGCAGCCGCCGCCGCAGGCGGGTGGGAACATGAACCTGCAGTCGGGTGGGGGCTGCGTGGGGGTCGGAGCCGGCGGAGGAGGAGGGCAGCAGCCGCAGCCCCAGGGCCCCGCGGCCCCGGCCGGTCAGGAGGCGGCGGGCCCCGCCGAGCTGTCCCGGCCCCAGCACTACACCATCCCGGGGATCCTGCACTACATCCAGCACGAGTGGGCTCGCTTCGAGATGGAGAGGGCGCACTGGGAGGTGGAGCGGGCCGAGCTCCAGGTACGGGGGGCCGGGGCGATCTGGGACTGGCCCGGCCGGCTCCGGGGGCCGGGCCGCGCGCGGCGTGCGGGGGCAGCGCTGCCTGGGCGAGCGGGGTCCGCGGGGGCCGAGCCGCTCGCCGTGGCCCGGGGCCGGTACCTGGGCGAGGTCCGGCGGGCGGAGCGGCGGTACCGGCGGAGGCCCGAGCCGGGCTCCCGAGCCGGGGCAGCCATTTTGGTTTGTAGCATGGCGCCCGCCCGGCTCCGGAGCGGCCCCGGCCCCGCAGGCCGCTCGCCCGGAGCCGCGGAGCGGGGCCCGCAGCGCGGCCCGGGAAGGGCGGGCGGGCGGCGCTGGGCTGTGACCCTCCTCCCCTCCTCCCCGCCCGTAGGCCGAGCTGCGCTGCGCCTTGACAGCTGCGGCCGGCTCCCGCAGCACAATGACTCCGGGGCTCCTCGGGCCCGTGCGGGTTACCGGCAGCCAGAGCCTCCGGGCCTGGGAGGAGGCGCTGACGCCTCCCTGCAGCCCAGCGAGCTCTGGCTTTGGAGGGAAAAGAGGGAGTTAGGAGGCGGCCCTGCCTCCCGAGCTAGGGCAGGACGAGGAAAAGGAGTTCAGGAAAATCCTAAGTGAAAGACTTAGCTGGGCATGCAATTAGACACGGGTCGAATTTGTTCTCTCTTTCTTTTGGACTCGCTTCTTTGGAGATTTCATATCGGAGAAGAGCGAGGAATCGATAAGTCTGCGGTGCGGTCATTTCAGTATACACGAAAATAACCAGCTTCGTCTCGGGAACGGAAATTGGCTAACTTTTCAGGATAGAGAGCAAGTGTTGGAGTTGCAATATGCATTTCTTGCCACTAACGTTTGCTTTTAGTAATAGGATAATTTTGCTAATTATTTTTGCAAGTAAAAAAAAAATCATGCATAGACTATTACCAGTTTATGAACAGATTGCGAAATCCACTGAATGTGAGGTATCCACAGAGGAGCTATTATCTTTTTATAGGACAGAAATGTACATAATAAAAATGTAAAAATATATTAGCAGACTTCATTGCTTCCAGAAATTTTTTGTGAGTTTTGTACTGAGTGAATGTCTATGGTCTTGAAGTAGCATTCCATCAAATTGCACTGCAACAGCAGCTGGTGTTTGCAAGGCATATACTTTCAGATTTCAGAACTAAGAAGTAGGCCTGAGCCTGGGCAATTCTTTAGGAACTTCTTGGCTCTATAATAAGCATGTATTTTGCATTGTTTTTGTTATGGCTATAATTAAGAAAGAATTAAAACCCAAAGAGGTTTTACTGTTTGTTTCACTTACTGTAAGTCTTACCATTTTAAACCTTGTGAAATGGCTGAATTTAAAATCCATGGTAAACATTGGTGGGTGTTTTTAGTGAAGAGCAATTGGCTGTTTCCCGTTTTCTCTAGCATCTTAGTGATATGTTTGATAGCATGTTATAAATAAGTTACTTAGTGTTATTCATTACCAGATAAAACCACCTTGAAATATTTGTTTTAGGTATGGGCTTGTTACTTAAAAACGAGGTACTGGTGTACCCTAACATGAAGAGTACTCTGGAGACTTGAAAAGTTGTCTCTGATTAAGTGCTTCTCCGAACTCAAGTGGCCTCTGGACTCCCTGATGCACTCTCAGCCAGCTCTGCTGCTTTTTGTTTGTGCTTGCTGTTTGTTGTCCATGGCCGTACCATTTCTTTGGCGTGTCTGTGGAGGTACAGCAGCAGTTCTGACCCTGATTATGTACGTGTTGATTGACATACATGTGCAAATGTCATGGCACTGAGGCAGCAGAGTTGCTGCACAGTGCCTGTGCACAAGGGTGTTTTGGTTGGTTCTTTTGTAACTTTGGAAGCCAAGGGTAGAAGGGGAGGAGGACATCACTCTTGCATTTAGGTCTTACACTATACAATAGTGAAGACTGATACGGGAATGTGTTGTGAATATTTTTTGAAGATAGGTGTTTACTAGGTCTGTGGGTTTTTTATTTGCTCTGCAACTTAATTTGTGAGGTAACAGCATATTTTGTGGCCAGTAAAACTAATAGTTTGGATCCCAAACAGCAGTTTTGTCCCTTGAAGCTAATGAGAATGTTAATCTTATGTCAAGCGTGAGTTTTTTGATGATTGAGGCCTTCTGGGTTGGAAGGAAAACAGGAATTCCATAGCTTGGCAATGGATAATTTATGTGGAAGTGAGTATTGGATGATTTAGCTGCAACTCACCTGATGCAGGTAATTTAATTCTTATTTCTTCATTCTCTCAAGATGACAGTAAACTCTATAAACAGTGCTTCTCAGTGCTGGCCATTGCAAGTTCTTTACAACTTTTCACATACTTTTTATAAAGCATGTTTAGCAAAATCAAATGACTTAGCAATGTGTGTGATTTTATTTATGTGTTCTGAATAGAAGAATTTATTATTCCAAAGAAGAAGATGCTTTCTTATCTGTGTGTGAATTAATGAGCCTCCTGTGTGGTTTATTGACCCACCCCCTTTCTTTACCTGTGTAGTTCAAGTGACTGGGGGAATTGGCACCTCTAGTAGGAGCACTCTTTGCATAGAGAGATGATGGTGAAGGGAGATAGAATAAACTGTTACTGCAGAACCTGTCTGGATTCTTGTAATGACTTCTTTTGGTTGTTGTTGTTCCACCTATGGAACACAATTTTAAAATAAAGCACTTGTTACTTCGTTGGGTTGGGGTTTATGCCATGGCTGTGATGGCTGACAGAGGGTCTCAAACCTTTTGGACCTGAAGTCTTGTACTGGTAGACTGAGATCTACATTTACATCAGACTTTGAATCTAAAATGTTAATGGTTTTATGCTGTCTTTCCAGCTGCTCATGCTGTTCTGCCTGTGTGCAAAAGTGAAGCAGCATAATCATTAGACAAATCTGTGTGTGCAAACCAGTATCAGGCACAGAGATGTCAAATATCAGGAGTGCAGTATTTGAAACATAGTACACTTCTTTCCTTTCCCTTGTAATACTGGCTGCTGCAGTGACTTCTCAGGCTTTCACTGGTTGCTGTGTTGAAAATAAGCTGCCTGGCCTTGCATAGTGTCTTGTTCACTGCAAGTAATGGATGTGATCTGTTCACTAGTGAACTAAAAGATTTTCACTGTAGCAATGTAACTTTGATCTGCCAGTCTTATGACCTTGATGTTGGTCAATAATGACCAGCTGTTAAGCTGAGATAAATGGTCTTTTCTAAGACATGTATGCACTTCAGAGGAGTTATAGCAAGTCCATATTTAGTGTTACATATTTGTTAGAAATAACCAGTTGCTTAAGGTGGTGAGTGGCTCCATAGTATCCTAAAAGAAAAAGAAACTTGGATGGGAAAACACTGGAGAGATGCATAGAAACTCTTAAGGAAGGTAAAGTTGTGTCAGAAAAGGAGTAGCGTAGAAAAGCTTGTAACTTTGGGAGATCCACAGTCGAGAGATCCACTTTCTTATGGGGCTTGCAGACTGATAGTGCTTGTCTGGAATAGAAGTCTCAATTGTGCAGTTTATTCAGGTTCTCTGAACTACATGAAAACCATATTGAATATTCTCTGATACTTCAGAATCACACAAGAATATGTTGGGAGAGAATTGCCAATAGATGCTGCTTCCAAGTCTTTAATTAATAGGAAGAATAATTAAGAAACATAAACACTCAGAACAAAATATATACAATTTTGGTTTACACATTATACAGCCTCTCAAGTAACTTAGGTATGTATAAAGATTACTAGGACTGTTAATACCTTTTCTGTCCTATAAAATGACATCTTTGGCACCACTGAAGTTCCTAGTTTATCCTGTTTTACAAATGCTTTTCCCCCAAAATATTTAGAGACATTATGGAGCATATTTTCTAGTATTCTTTATTTAGATGTTTAAAAATCCCAAACCACCAAAACCTATGGATTTCAGATTTTACTTGCATGCCTCCCCACTTCCCTTTCTGCTGGGTATGACAAAGCAGACTCATTGAAGGAATTTTATACAGCATCTTCTTTAAAAGAGAAATGGATCTTCAGATAACATATGTAAAAGTGTTGATATCATGAACAAAATGAGATAATGTTCAGAGTGTATATACAGTCATGCTGTACTTCAGTATTTCCAAAATGTAGCTGGAATCAATAGTTGAAATACTTTCCTGCATGTTCCTTGTTTTAGTTTGTTACAGGTTTGAAGGAGGGACAGGGATACTGTTGGGAATGTTTCTCTCTTAAACTTGGAAGAGCAATTAATTCTTTTCGTAACAGACTTTGGCTTGCAAATAATTTGTTTTGATGATAGATTGCAAGTAGAAGTGGTTATGAGGGTTATAGAATGGTCGTTAGTTTGTTGGCCACAATCTGTTTCTCAGCAACTAGGGGGCATACAGTAAAAAAAAAGTATTAAAAAAACTCCTGGCTTTTCAGGAATTAGTGGCATTTTGTTCAGGGGACTATTGTAAATGCTAACATTTTCTTGGGTCAGAAAGTGTTTGGATAAGTTCATTGACGCAAATTCCTCTGGATGTCTGAAAGATACTGTCTTTTTGATTTACACCTGTTCTGGGATTTGAAATGTTTTGTAAGGCTTATTCTTTAGTTTTGATGCTGGTTCTGTGGAACTGCCTGTTAGCCCATGGTCACAAGTTGCATACTGAGCTTGGGGGTCTATTGGTCTCACCAGGCAAACTATTCTTATATTCTCTTGGCCAATAAGGTAGCTTTGAAATGGACTCATATAACAGTTTGAGCTTGAAGGAACATTAAAAATCATATGGTTCTAACTTCTCTGCCATGGGCAGGAAAATGCTTTGATTTGATTGTTTGACAATATATTTAGTGCTGTTTTGATTCTATTTCAGTACTGTTTTTCTTAAAAAGCAAACCCTGATTGATATCAGGGTCATTCATTGTGATATAACAAGCAAAGTTAAGGCAGGAAATTCAGATGCTGCTGTTGTGAAATGCAGTCTCTTAACCACATGATTGTTTATGAATTGCTTTCTAGATAGTTGGAATATGATAAATTAATAAACTGCTATTTCATTGGATCTTACAGGTGAATCTCCATATTTATTATGAAATTAGCTTAACTAAATCTGAAGCAATCCTTAAAAAAACCCCAAGGGATACTTGATCAACACTGACTAAAAATAAAATGAAGTAGGTAGTAAGAAGTTGGCCAGCATTCTTACTTGTGATAGTTGTAAATGCCACAAAGGGTGTGAGTAATGCATGCATCAAAACTGTCTGACTTCTGTTTGTGCAAACTGTTCAGGTGCTTGCTGTAGCGGGTTGCAGAAGTACATCGTGGTCCAAATAACTAATGTTTATTCACATGATAAAACATTTGAGTATTTAATACCTTATTTTATAATGACAGTTTTTTTCTGTATAAAATAGCGTACATATAAGACGTTAAACCCCAGAAATTTCTGTTCATTAATCATTTTTCTAAGGTAATGGTGAAAACAGCTGCATATTTTATGGAGTTAAGCTCCTTTTAAGTTTAAAGCACTGAATTGAGAGTTCTGTGTATTTTGGTTTGAGGACAATTAGACATAATCAAGGGTTTCCCTACTGTGGCTTCCATAGCTGTTTAGCCAGCTGCATTAACAGGCACACAGTTTCTTGGTAAAACTTCAGGTGCCTGTTCCCAGGAGGTTGGAAGGCTGTTCTTCTGTGTTTCTGGGTAAATACTGTCTTTCTCCATAGGCTTCTTGGCAAGACTTCCAAATTAAAGCATGCAAAGATGCTTCCTTTTTTATATGGATAACCCTGTTCTTCCAATTTTATTTTTGATTTAGATCTTTAACATTTACATTTCTGTAAAATTTTCTTGCAGTATTCACCTCATGGAGGCAAAACAATAAAGGAGTGCAGGACATGGAATTACATTAAGCTCCATGTAAAAACAGGAACAGGAAATACCTGGATAGCTCTGAGCTTTATGTACGGGATACTGGTCAGTGTAGTAGTTGTGTAGCTTTTTCTGGAATATTGTTTCTAAATAATTCCCTTCTAGCAACACTTGGTATAAAAGTGTTTTTTACTGTGTAATAATTGCCTTTTCATAAATGATTATTTGCAATAATAATACTCTTAGAATCAGTGCACAGAACTGTCATTTTATAACAGTTACTCTGGTGAGGTTTTCTTTTAGGCACAGTGTAGAAATGTGTGGCAGATAAGTTATATAACACTTCCTGGTGAAGAATTACTTCTTTTTTTAAACATTGGGCATGCATTTTACTTCTTAGTTTCATTGCAATTATACCTATGCATATTTAATAGCACTTTGGGAAATCTCATTTCAGAGGACTTTTAGTGAGGATTGAAGTATCTGTGGGTATAATTATTTGTTTCATGCTGAAAGTAGGTTTTGAGGTAGTGGTGGGTGTTCTTGATCCTTCTTGTCATTTAAGAAATTAGGAGAAAATTATAATGGATTTATTTTTTCCTAACTGTTGAAGAGAGTGGCTAGGGAAGTTGGCTTCTCCAGGGATTTGATGTATCTTCAGGACAAATGTATGACTTGCAAGAGCT
The DNA here is from genome assembly GCF_027887145.1 of Ammospiza caudacuta. Taxonomy (NCBI): domain Eukaryota; kingdom Metazoa; phylum Chordata; class Aves; order Passeriformes; family Passerellidae; genus Ammospiza; species Ammospiza caudacuta. The sequence continues at coordinate 39,077,551 of NC_080598.1, read as the reverse complement.
TTGTTTGTTTATCGGATGGTGGTTACTTTTTGTCACTCGGACTGTTCTTGAATTATCCTAAGCCGTGCTCAGCAGGATACTTAGTTTAGTGATACCTTCTTCCTTTATCAGTGCAACTCCTACAGGTATTAAGAGCCAGTTAAGAAGCTGGCTGTTCTTCAGGACCAGTCCTGAAGGTACAGCATAAATTTAAGCAGTCTGTAGGTTTTTCTACACTATCCACTATAGTATCTTCATAAAAATGCCTGATTAGAGGTAGCCTGCTGTTGGCAATTAAAGGTAAAAGTACATTTTTATGATTCCAGAACAAATTCCACTTGATGAGAGGTGAAGTGCATTCCTGGCTTTATTTTAAGTAACTGTATATGCAAAAATCCTGTGTGTGTTGGCTGTAATGTTCTGAAAAAAATGTGCTTTTCTGAATGCTAATTGAAATGATCCTGAAATAGAGAATGACCTTCAGTAAGTCCAGATGCCTGAAGGTCTTTCTGATTATATATATATATATTTAAATGGGTTGGTTGCTCTAAAATTTCTTCCAGTTGTTCACCATGTTTTCTTTTCACCCAAAATACAGTCACTCCTTACCTGCTACCAAATTTGAGGTTGATGATCCTATAGTACTCCTCCTGGAAGAAGAAAAACCAAAGAAAGTCCCTTGACTTTATGCCAGTGACCACTATAAGAAGCTGGAGAATGCTTGACTCCAGTATTTAACTTGAAACTGTGCTGGTTTGCATTCCTGGAGGATGAGACCCCAGGGTGCCAGAACAGAATTCTGCTATATGCCTTGAGACCCTGGGAAAAGAAAAGATCCTGCTTTGGCAAGCAGGAGTCCCAGAAGAAAGTTTAAGCAGAGCATTTAAACAGGTTTACAAATTTTATAACACATATTCTGTTTCATATCTTCAGCAAGGTTAGTACAGTTGTATTGGTAGAAGGCAGGACTACTGTCTCTGTTAACTCCCTGGTGAAGTGGTGTAAATTAGACAGTGCTGGTGATGTTCTGTGCCAGGAAGCCAGATTAACATTTAGGAGGTGCAAAATACCTGCTCCTTGTCAACTTTCTCTCATGCCTCACTGAAAATACTGCCTTACACACTTTTATTTTAACTGCCTTACTCTTCCATAACTTTAATTCCATTAACTTGATTATATTAAATTTTGTTGTTGGTGGTGTTGCCATTGCCTTAATGCAAAGCTCTGTACATTCTGTAAGATTCTATTCTTTTATTATTCTTTTTTATATATATATATGTATGTATGTATATATATATATATGTATGTATATATATTTTTATATGTATGACTTCTTACATTAAAGACTTTATTAGTTCTTGGTCCCTTAGGAGTGTGTGCTGCTGAGCTGCAGCTGATGAACACTGGCATGAGTGTTCATCACTAGAACAGCCTAAGTCAGTTAGATCACTGTGTTCCCAGTCTGCTGTAGATTATGCTTTTGTCTTTATTTATTCCTAAATAAGAAATAGGTGTTCCTAATTTTGGAGAGGAAGGGTACATTCTTGAGGATGTTTGCCACACTGCAATTCCTCCCTTTCCTTTCCAACTCTGTAGTGACTGTAAGAACCTGCCACACTACAAAGTGTTCAACTTCACTCTTATTTATGTACTCTTGTACTATGAATACTCATAATAGTAAAGAGACCTAGCTTAATATTCTAATTTCTATTTAGTATTAACTGTCTAACAAAGCTCCAAATGTGGCACTTTGTCAAAAGTAGCTTTGTGTTAATGGAATACTATACCAATATAGTGGTGTTAACAGTGAAGATACCTTTAATTTAACTAAATTGAAATACTGTCTTTTGGTGTGTATATATAATTAGTCTTATTGGTTGTAGCTGTCACATTATTGGAAAGAAATTTCTTTTACTAGCAAAATGTATTGCCAAAAATGTCAAGCAATTTAGAAGACTGTGTGTGAATCCTTTTAGGTGGTGATGGTCCAAGGTGTGTAACTACTTTTGGGTTTTGTTTCAAAGATGTTATTTGCAAGATTCCTGCATTTAGGAGAAATACAGAAAACAGAGGTTATGATGACAGAATGAGCAACTGCAACTGAAGATGAACTTGTGCTGATGTCATGCTGATTTGTTGTCTTCCATGACTCCTGTGAATTTCCTGCTAAAAGAAATTAATAAAACCTCTGAATGATCCTTGGCTTTGCAAGTGCTATAAGGGAGTTACAAATACTGAAATTGGGAAGTGATTTCTGTCTTGTGATCTATGCAGATCTGGCAGAATCAACATTGTAATATAATGTCTCATTGCTTAGTAACAGTTTTAAAAAGAATGCTGAAAATTTGATATAAAACCATTTTGAGGTCTGGAAATAACATCTTGAAGACTGATCCATTTAGAATTCAGTCTTCTCACTATATCAGAAAGCAGTCTGTGAAGTAGCCTTATTAGGTGCCTCACTGGGTTTTAGACTTATTCAGAGGTTTTTTAGTTTACAGTAGAAAATAGTTTCATTTAAGGGGTATTACACAGCAGACTGGAACTTCACCTTAAAAGAAAAAATCCCAGTGAGAGTGTGATAGATATATGTGTGAAGCTGGGTAACTGCTTTTTGTTTTTGTTTCTTGTGTTCTTTGTGCGGGTGTTTTTTGGGGTGGTTTTGTTTTGTTTTGATCTTTTGTATTTTGTTTTGGTAGAACAGCCAGAGAAATAATCAGGCAACAAGTGTAAAACATACTGACATAATTTTTATACAATGAAAATTTATGAATCCTTTCTGCATGGAGACACAGGAAGGAAATTGAAATGGATTCACAAGAAGCTATCTATTGCTCTGTAGTCTAATCTACTGCTATTGAGTTTGTATGTTCTTCCCATGCTTTTTCTTAAGGCATTAGACTTAAATGAAGATCTGGACCCTTGGAACTGAGGGAACTAAGGGATTTCTTGGTTAAATGAGAAGGAAGCCAGTGCTATCTCTACTGTAACAGGTGGAATGTAGCTAACATAGCTAGTGTCTGCTAAGGCAGGCAATGACCTTTTTGTTTGATAACTAAAGCAGAGACCTCAACAGGTTATGGATAGCAAGTATCAAAGTACAAGTAGTTTGATAGCTTGTTGCTGGATTGTTGAATATGCGTGTCCAGGGCAGAAAGCTGTTCTGGAAAATTAAAGGTAGAAGAAAATGTGCAAGAACCCTTGTGGTGTGAATTCTAAGACTCAACAATTGCCAAGTAATCTTGACCTTTCTTTAAGAATTTTCCTTACTGTTGTTCTGGTTTCATTGCACTTCAGTGTGTTTTTTGCAATCAGTTTGTGCTGTAAGTTGGGATAATTCCACAGCATTATGTGAAAGTTGCAGACCTATTTTCAGCACCCTTATTATTTGTATTTCAGTAATATAGAGGGAAGATAAAAGCATATTCAACAGTTTCTTTTGAATCTCTGATTATTGTTGCATGGTTAAATATGAGTTTGGGTCTGGACAGACAACTACTTTGGAGACTTCAAAGTAAAGTGAAATTTCCTTAGGCATCCAGTCATCGACTGGACTTGATGATCTTATAGGTCTCTTCCAGTCTTGAACTTCTGTGATTCTGTGATTATTTTAGCATTGCTTTATGTAGAACTTGTCATGAATAAATGACATCAATGATGATGCTAAATGTTTTCAGAATACATGCTGCACTGTGGTGACATGGCTTGTGATAGCCAAGAGTATTTCTCAAGTGTTTGAAACACTGTGCAATCTGTGGTTAAAGGGCATTTTGCCACTGGTTGTTGAACCTGGTGACTGGACTCATACTTGTCCACAAGCTTGTCTGTGTCTGTTTTCATTAGTTTTTCTGCAGAGAAGGTACTGCTCACAAGCTTTGCATCTCTTAAGCAGTTCATACTGGAATAATGTAGAGAATATTTTAAAATAGAAAATTTACATAGGAAATGCTGTATACAGTCTTGTTAATTGACTGAGGGAATACTTAGAGTTGATAGCTGATATTTTAACAAGAATCAGCTTTTGTCATTGGTGTTGAAGCTGTGTTGTGGGCTTTTTCCAGCACAGACATTTGGAAAATACCATGACTTAATGGATTTTAAAAGTGCAAACCTGCAATAATTTCTTGCCACATGATAGTCCAGTAAGAATTCCTTTTCATTTGTGAAAAAATGCTAATTTTTGGCTGACATCTGGAGATGTGCCAATTGACTGTAAGCTGACTAACATCCCAGTTTTCAAGAAGGGTGACTCTGGTCACAACATGCCTTTCAGTTCCTCTTCAGTGACTGGTGAAATCATAGAGAAGCTTATTCTGGGAGCTATTGAAGAACACCTGAAAGACAACGCAGTCCCTGGTCACAGGCAGCATGGCTTCATGAGGGGAAAGTCCTGCTTATCACACCTAATTTCCTGTGACTGTGTAACCCTTCTTGTTGATCAAGTAAAGCCAGCTGATGTAATCCTTCTGGATTTCATTTAAGTTTTTTGATTCTTTCTCTCAGAGGATCGTTCTGGACAAAATATCCAATGCACAGCTGGATAAACACATCATGCAATGGGTGATCACCTAACATCTTGTATAAACTTTGTTTCTGTAAAAGGCATATGAACACCTTAAATTTTTATTTTATTTATTGGAAAAACTGATGTGAAACAAATTAAAATTCCATAGAAAGTCTGTTAAGAAAATAGATTGAGTTTTAATAGTTTTACTTTGTGACTCGAACTTCAGGAAGTTCTTTGGGGGAGGATACTTATATTGTCAGTCTGAATTGTAAAGAGAATTAGTTTAATTTGTGTTTGTTTGCAGAGCTTTCTTAAATTATTATTAGAAACATGACTACCTTACATCTTTGGAGCTTGCTTTGAAACATGTTTCATGGATTACTTAACCTGCTTAAGAAATGCAGTTGAAATACTGAAAGCAGTGTCTGCTGCTCAGACACTTCACAGAATAGTAAGTGCTTATAACTAATAAGAATTACTTTTGCTGCCTGCGTTTTATTTGGCTGTTTGATTATCTTGTGTGATGACATTTGATATTTGAATGGAATTGTTGTAATTCCTCAGTAGAATTATATTGATACTGGTGAAAAAAACTTGGAGATAAAAATGAATGGGTTTGTTTGAAGTCAAAATGATCATTTGTGTCTGCTTAGATTATGTAGTGACTCCAAGCATTCCTGTTAGCTGTCAGTTGAATAAAGAAATAATGCCTGTTTAATGGCTTTCAGATAAAATCTGCTGGATCTCAGGTCTGATGTCTGATTTTGGGGAGATCTAGTATGTAGGGACAGTGACTGTTATTCTGACATTGTGGCATAGAGCATTTTGGTAGTTCTTTTAGAGTCTGTTAATGATAATGACCAGGTTATTTTCACTTTCCTGAAGTTAATATTATAATTGAGTGTTACAGAGTAGAATGTGCTTTCAGGAAGATGAAAGTTGTTTTACACATTCCTAGGCAGGAGCTTACTTTTCTGAAGGAGTATCTCTGGGACTGAAATTGAAAATAAAGACTAATTTATAAATTAAATGTGCTCATTGTTTGGTAAGTTTTAAACTGAAACAAAATATTATAAGCCTGTTCTTGCATGAAGAACACTACTACAAGAGTGGTCAATGAATGATAAACTCCCAAGGCACTTGCATTTGTTATTAAAAAAAAAGTTGTATAATTTCGAGTTTTTAGAGTTGTACATTTTAGTCAACTCTAGTCAACATTGAGGAGAATGCTACCAGAGTGTGAATTCATTGTTTTTAGGCCTTCTGCTTCTTTTGGACATGTGGTCTCTCTTTTTTTTCCCCTCACATCCACTGGTTTCTCTGTACTGGATAAAAGTTTAGGGACAGAGAGTTGGTTTGCTTTGTTTACAGACCAAGATGTTTAGAGGGTTGTTAGACTTTGAAAACACAATTATGAATTGTATGAGTTTTGTTACTGTACTGTTCTTAATACCACTTTGGTTAAGAGAGTGGTTGTAAAAATCCTAAGAAAGAAATTATTCAGTGAAAAAATTCTCAGGAAGAGTGACAGAATGAAGGCAGTCATATGCTGAATGTAAGCTGTAACTCAGAAGTTTGACCCTAACACAGAAGAGGATTTTCTCTGAGTTGGTTGAAGAAGCTGATTGAACTTGGCAGTAGTGAAGAGGCAGACCTTTGAGTGTGACTGGTGTGGTGAGAGTTGGAAAGAGGAAGGACAGGTTAAGGAAAGGAGAAAGTTTTGTGAGCCTGGTCTTTCCCATACCCACTGCAGCCTGATGGGGGCATAGGAATGCATAAATCCTCCTGTATGTCAGCCGTGTCATTAACCTCCTTAGACCTAGCTGGGATTCTTGTTTCTGCTGCTCTTGTCCAAAAGTTGCTCCACTTTTTTACGTCACTCTTCTAGTGGTTAGGATTTGCTTTTAACAAGCTGTCAGAAACTGATCACTGGAGTTTTTCAAAAAAGTATAAATTGGGGAGCAAGAGATGATCATCAGCTCAAATGGAAAAGATCTGTAAAAGTGTAACCTTCAGGAAACATTTTAGCTTTGCTGCTCTTAAGTGTAGTAGTTTGCTATCCCCATATTTAACTGACCCTTCATAAGGTTGTGCAGAAAATTACTTTATTTAGTTGCAAATGTTGTTCAGATGTACACTGCTGTTAACCAGTTGTTAAAATCTTTTTACCCCCACATCTTTTACCTGAGCTTATTTTATGAAGCAAATATCTTCTGTTAATATATGAGGTGTTGTTTCTCGATTTTTTTTGTCTTCCAGTTATTTTTTAGTCTACAGGGTCTTTAAGAGTATTATGTCTTTAAAACACATATGGTCCTGATGTTGCCATTGACATGTATTGTACTGTGCAACTTACTAGAGAGAGTATCTCAAGACTTTAATTTACAAAATATTTATTTATTTATTTATTTATTTATAGTAGTCAAGGTCTCTTCTTTTAGTCCTGAATTGACAGTTTTAAGGATTAATTGGATTCACAATAAATACGTAAACGTAAGCAGATCAGCAAGAATGCACTAAAACTCATGCTTTTAGTTGTTCTGAAGGAATTGAAGTTTTAAACTGTGTTTGTTGAAAAATGAAGGTGAAGGCTTCTCTTATATTCAGTTTCCCTTTTGTGAATGGGAACTGGAACTTTGATACATGCACAGATGTGTTCACTCTTAAATGAGAGTGAACTACTTCACTTTCAGGATAATAAACATCTAAAAAACATGATTAGATTAGTATTATTGTGTGATAAAATGTTCCTGTTGTTTTGAGGTTTGTGACCTGCCCTATTAGGATAAGCACACGCTTAATGTGTGCACTGAGTAGTTTCAGTGTATTGCACTTCTTTCAAAATTTACTGGCAGGCTTTTCCTACCTTCCTCCTGGAAGTCTGAATGGACTTTAGAAAAGCAAAATAACAAGCAGTGCCTAGCTGGCATTACTTCACATACAGTTGAGTTTTTTCAAAATAAATTTACAGATATTAAGAGTTAACAATATTTAGAACTGAAATTGAAAGAAAGTATTTCTGAGTGTAGTCCTGTATTGGTAAACTTATTGGAATTTGATTGTTTGAATTGTATGGGAAAGTGGTAGTGCTTCAACAGCAGAAGAGAAGGCTTTTAATCAGTCTTCCATGCTTTACCATCCAGGTTTCTTTTATGCCTGTTTTTCCCTTTAATACGTTTCACTAGATTTGAGATGCTCAACAAGTATTTTAAATATGGCATGTCAGAATTTATTAAGAAAATAAGACTATCAAATCCTATATGGATATCCTAACTACTATATAACCTTTAGGTTACATATGTAATTTTACCTTCCGAAAATGTTGTAATAACTTCCCTCTGTTTTCCTCAATGGTTTAGAGAAATACATTTGATCAACAAGAAGTTTGTCCAGCTTTTCTGGGCTGTTAAAGGAATAAAGTGCAATTTTAATGTGAATGCTACTATGCTTGGTGCTGTATGACGTGTAGAAAATAATTCTAAAGTTTTAGGAGCTTCTTTCAAAATAAAGGGGGGGGAATCCTAATTTTCTTTTCCTTTAAATTTTCATATATGAGTTTCCAAATGATATACAATATTTTTAATAATTTAAATTTATGTACAAGTAACTTAGTAAACTACTTTAAGTCTTCTGTTACACTTTCATCAAACAGTGTAATTGCATACTAGGGATGTGGAGTACCAGTGAAATGTGATTTTAACATGTTAGATTTTTTATTTGTTCCTTTCTTTATGTGCATTTTGTAGTTTTTTAACACAAGATAATTCTTTGTCCTGAGATCCATACTGTTCAAGCAGCTATTCAGTAATTCTTTATATCCTTGAATTCTATCTTGCCTAGTTTCAGACATTATTTAATGCATCCTTGCACAAATACAAAGTATGTGTCACTCTAACTACTTCTCAAAGCTCCCTGAATTCTCTTTCCTAATAAAGCTGAGCAAGTTGGTGTGGTGGTACTCTTACTTGGAGCTGAGGGCCAAGGTGTAGAGGGAGCCCAGAGTTGTTTAAATGTCAGTTTTGCAGAAACATAGTAGATCTCAGGGCTTTGTGAAAATACTGAAAATACAAAAATTTACAGGCTGGTAGAAGAGAAGGAACCTCCTCTGAAAATTAAAGCCTTGGTTAAGCTTTGAAGAATTGAAAATACAGTCCTTACCCGGATTGAAAACTGTTCTAACAGAATCTGTGCACAGCTAAATCCGGCTGGATTTTTGTAAGCCATGAGTGGCCATGTTTTTACTTACAGAACTATTACATGCTTTATAAAAGAATGTGGTTTTCTCCCCCTTAAGAAATGTTCTTGCTAATACATTTTTAAAAATGCATTTTAATTGAATTTTCAATTCAGAAGAGTTAAGACTCGTATTTGACTTTCATAGTCTGTCTGCTCATGTTTTTTAAACCCTAGAATGCAGGTTATGATATCACGGTCAGTTTAGGCTGAACGAGGACAATGTTGCCACTGAAAGGGGTTGTTACTTCAGTATTCCATTTGCATGCCTTATGCCAGGCTGAGTTACTCCCGTGGCTTTGCAGACAGAGTAGGATCAGGAAACTGATGTAAGTCAGAACCAAGTAAAAAATAAACAGAATGATTTTCTCAGTAGACTTGATGTGTGTCCACACTAGCAGCTAAGTCAGCACAGTGGAAGGAACAGAAATAGGAGGTGGAGGAGGATTGGTCCTCTTGGTGTCAGCCTGAGGACTTGCAGATCATTTGAAGGCAGTGGAAGGAATTCTGTTGTAACTGGGGAGGGTGGAGTGTGGGGTGGAAAGGTGAATACAAATTTGTTGCGTGCCATTTTGTTTCCCATTTTTTTGCTTCAGTCTTTAGTCATCAGTATATTTACAAATGGTATCAAATCTATCTCTCTTGAGAACTGTTTCAAAGGAAATGAGTATGTAAGGATTGTGAAAGTTGTGTTATGTAGATACAATTTTTTGAGTATTTGTCTTGTGTGTGGAACCTAAGTTCATCGTCCCTGAGGGCAATTTGTTTGCTTTGTGCTTTTATCGACCCTGAGATTTACTGCTTTTTAAAAAAGGAGGTGTGTTAATTCATAAGGCTCATAGTCATGCAGTGTATCAGGTTTGACACTTGTCCTTTCTCAGTTCAAGACTGAAGGAAGCAAGTTGATTAATTTCTAGAGCAGAGTTTTGGTGATCTGATTCTTGGTTTTGTATTGAAGGTCTTGATGACTAAGTATACCTCAAGTCTAAATTGATTTTCTGTGTTTCTAAAGAGTGAGCTCATAACTTCTGCATAGCTAACTTCTGCTATGTTTTAGCCATGTGATGGTTACAGTGAGAAAGAATAATAAATCCCAAAATCAGTCAAACATGTGTACAAACAATTACAGAAAGAAATTCTGATAAAAGAAGTCAGATAATATTGACAAAAATGTCGGAGCCTTAACTGCATAATGTGTTCTTGTGTGGTAACCTTTCTGCTCAACCTATTGGACTCTGTAAAGATTGTTATAAACACTGTTGTATAGAAAAGTGGTTTTTGGGCTCTTTTTGTAAAGCAAATCTTTAGGGGTTTATTAATTTTTTTTAGGTTTTATTTTTATATCATTATTCTGTACTAGATTAATTCTCAAGATCATGTAGCTCATTAAGTTGTCTGATTGAAAAGTGTGAGGTCTGGGCAGTACTGTCAAGTATGGAGACTTGATTCTGTGTGGCCAGGTACTCCAGAAACGTTTCCAAAAGGAAAAAGTTGGGCTGTCAGCATTTAGGAAGCAGATGCCTCCCTCTGTGTAGGTTACAATTACATTATTTTCCTCTCTGAGGTTGCAATAAGGGTCAACAATTGCAGCTAAGATTTGTCAAACAGTTACAAAAGGGTGCTGGCCAGTGGAAGATAAGTAAAGAGGAGAAGCCCAACACTTAAAGACCTTAGTTTTGGAAAGAGTTGAGAATTGCATTCAAGTCAAAGGGCATAGGAGCTTTCATAACTCTCATTGGAGAACTACCAGAGTAGTTCTGAGTTTATTTTTGTAGATGGAGTCTGTAGGCAGCCAGTAACTCCCAAGTGTTTGTAGTATGCTGTTGTGCAAATGTGCAGGTAACATTTTTTAAAAAAAAACCCACATTTGTAACTCTGTGTGCTGTGGAACAACTGTGCATTGACTAGTGAAAATTGGGATAGTATCTTAGACTTGTGAAATTGATCAGTTGCTGCCCTAGGTACTAGAGGAGTGGAAATTATGGAAAATTATTGTAGTTTTCTGTAGAAGGCTGTTAACTTTCTTTTTGATTAGAATAATTTTTGGAGTATGTTTTGGAATCTAGCATAGTTGCAGTTGAGTATAGTTGGGTTTATAGTTGCTGATTCTGGATCTTGTTCTCTACCTTTTATCTTTACATATCTGTGCAAACAGTACAGTCTGTTTGGGTGTATTTGTGGTTTTTTGGTGTTGAGTTGGTGTTGTTTCCTCCCAAATCCCTCCTCTCTTGCAATACACTTTGGTTCCTTGCTTCTTCTCACCAAGTGCCCGTGGTTAGTTGAGTGCTTTCATGACAGACTTTTAATTGCAATACTCTTAACTGCCTTGTTCTCACTAGGATTTTAATTGATTAAATCAGGAGTTAACTTACGCAAAGTAAAGAAACATGTTTGAATTTGGTTCACCGTTGAGCACAAGGCCAGAGTGGCTAAGATCAGGGCTGATCTGTGAAGCCTTACAGGCGATATCACTTGGGCTCAGAAAAGGAGCCATGCAGAATGCATCAATGCTATCACCCTGGTTAGCCTGTTTCAGGCTGTAACCACTGAGGAATGGAAATGTGCAACCACGCCCTTTACAAAAATCTTCTCAGATAGATTGGGTGCCAATTGTAGCACTTCCTCCCTCCTCCCCATGCCTCGTGTGGTAATGAAATGGTGGTGTTCTTGAGCTCAGTAGAGCAGTGTGGTCTCTACTCCTTAGTCTGAATCCCTTTTCCAAGAAATTTTATGTTGGATCTAGCACTCAATTAGCTATTCAATGACTTCAGTCAATTTAAAGTCATAGAGAGGACAAATGAGTTTGTAATGATGTTTCTGTGATGATGGCAAATCCACTAATGTCATTAACTGTTTAAATCTTGTATTTCCATCTGCTAATTCACTTGTCTTCCCTAGGATTTTGGCTTGCAAAAATCAAAACACAAGTCCTTTCACTTTGTAGTGAAGAGACTACTTTTTTCCTCGACAAACTTATTATGTTTATTTTTCAACTATAATTTTTTGCGCTAGTTGAGATGGCTTATATGTTCTGCTGAATTTATTATCTTCTACTAGGTTAGCAGGCAAGTAGGAGTTTTCCCTTGCTTCTTTTTATGTTAGGTGGGAAGTATGACTGATGCTTTGGAAAAAAGAAATCATTATTTTTCTTCATATAGACCAGGACACTAAACCCAATTGTCCCTTGATAGTCTAAAATTCAGCTGTTCTCAGTATTAAATAAAATGTGAATCCATAAAATAGTTGTTTCCTGTATAATGGATTTATAAATTCTGTATTTGAATTTAGGTCATCATTTTTTAATCTGTTCAGTATGGTGGCATTAAAAGGTGAATTGCTAATTGCAGTGTAGCTAATTTAATATGGCTTTTGGTTTGGAAGAAAATGTATAATAGAACTTAAGCTGAAAATGCTTCAAGGACACAAGTGTTGTATATATCAAAATGTTTCATATGATTGCCATTTGTGCCTTCTTGTGGAGTTACTACACAGGCTGTAATACCAGTTCATCTTGAAAAGAAAATAATTCTCAGTCTAGGGTAGAAATACTTCTGTTGTTATTGACTTGCTGAAATAATTAATAAAATACAGTTTTTTCTTTTTCTTTCTTCCATCTTATATTCTTCCTTGTGTGACAGACTTTGTTGCTTTATTTTGGGTACCAAAGGGAATAAAATATGTTTTTGCTTTTTTTGTGTGTTTTCAGGCTCGGATAGCGTTTTTACAAGGGGAAAGAAAGGGCCAAGAAAATTTGAAGAAAGATTTAGTGAGAAGAATAAAAATGTTGGAATATGCATTAAAACAAGAAAGGTAAGTATACAAACGGTTTAGTTTTTTTCTGACCTGAAATACTTAGTAGACTAAGATGAATTCCCTTCCATTAAGTGAAATGCCTTATTAGTTTATTGTGATTTACTTTATGTAAACTTATCTTTAAGTTGAATGTCTTCACCTTGTGTTTTCTAACAACTTACTGTCTTTTAAAATAAAAAGACATAAAGAATAATTTGCAAAATGTTTGGACTTCTGTCTTAAATAGACAAACGGGACAGTTTCTCTTCTCTAGGTTCAAGTTATGGTATACTGAGTAAGAGTGAACATACCCAAAGGGTTCATACCTTATTACTGTACCTTCATCTGTGCTTCAGTTGTATTAAATTGGAAAGGGTGAAAAATACTGCTCTCTTGTTCCTTTTCAACTATGTTGTATGTGTTGCATGATGAAAACTATTTTGTGAAGGACCAAAATCCTTTAAAAAATTGATTTTTCATTTTGTAGTTGGTTTGTTTTTTTTTTTTTTTAATGTGGTAGATGCTTGCATATTTAGCCTCACCAGGTGTGTTTTCTGTAGCACTAATTTCCTGCTTAAAAAAATTAAAATTTCATTCAGTCTGTACAGGCTAATGTCCTTCAAACCTACCTTCTTTTGTTGCCTGGTTATTTCATTTAACCAAAACTGGTAGTTAATTTTGTGAAATCACTTGGGAAATAATCTTGTCAAGTGCCTATACTTTCACTAGAGGACTCAGGTCTTATTTTTAATTTTAACTTGCTTCTAAAAAGTAGCTGAGTCCAATGTGAAACATCTTGACAATCAGGCAACAAAAATATGTAGTTTTTATTTGTGTACTTTGGTTTGGAGAGAACATTCCTGTCAGACTAAACTTCAAATTTTGTAGCAAAATGTAGTGAGATTTCACCTGGATATTTTTAAGTTAGTTGTCCAAGCGTAAGTATGTCGAAATATATTTTACATTATGGATCAGTGTTATCAGTAAGGGACTAGTACAGAAATAAGTTTCAGTTGTTTTCCCATTAAAACCTAATGTTTTGGCAAGATAGCTTTGTTCTTCTGTGTGAAGTGTCCAGTATAGAGGTGTTTCAGAAAACATTGTATATTCATACAGAAAGCCACATCAGCAAATCATATATTTTCTGGTGAAGTAATGGGCATAAAGGATCTATTACTTCATTCAGCCCTGTCCGTTTAATGAAAAGTAACTCAAGGTTTCCAGCCAGTGTATGGCTAAAAGTTGCATTGTCATATCAATATCTTCAGGTAATGTGCAAGTCACTCTGGGTTCAAGGCAGATGAAAGGTATGCAGGGTCTTGGGGTGTAACTAACACCCCATATCAAAGAAACAATATGCTGTTATGGCAGATGCTGGTGTCTTGCATGTAAGTAACTTTCTGAAGTTGAAGGAAAAGGTTTTGCGTATTTTGGCAGGAATGAACTGTGTGCTCTGTAGGGACTTTCTGCAAATGTACACCATAAAGCAGTGAGAATTGCCCACTTATTGAGATAAATCAGAGGCACTTAATATCACCTGCAGTGTGAAGGCATCCTGTAACAGGATGCACAATTTCAAGTTGAATGGCATTGGTGAAACCTCATTCCTTTCCTGAAATGAAGCTGCCCTTATAGTCTTCCCACAAAATTCTGAAATTCATCTGATGGCTAAGAAACAGAAGAATACGAGCAGGAATGTACTATTTGCTTTAGTTCTTGTGGGTATTGGGTGCAATCCTCCACTGTAGCAGGTTTCAAGAGGAAGATCCTGGCATAAGTTTCAGCCGTAATTCTCATGAAGATTGCTAGAAGTGGGAATTGAAACTTGAGTTGACTGGTGAATGTGTGGGAGGCAACGAGGAAGCTACAAATGCTCAGTAGTTTGAAGGGATCTAACTGTGAAAGTATGATGGATTGAGTAATTGAAAGCAAGCAGGTACTGACTTGCCAGTAAATCATCCAAGAATTACGTTATGTTGGTTTCTGGCTTGTTGCACTCAGTATTCAGGATAATGGAAGTTATTTTTTTTGTCATTGTTCCCCTGAAGAATCACAACTAAAGAAAATACTCCAGCTCTGAAGCAAAATAAATTCTGAGAATTTCAGACCTGAAGATTGTTGATAGCAAATCTCAGTGCTGCACCTGATTCCCCCGACCCTTTTTCTTCTTTTCTTGTTGCTCATTCCCTGATGCCATCAGAAAGTTTCATGCAGTGAAATACCAGTTATGAGTCAGGAACAAATTCATTCAGACAACTGTTGTGATTTCTCAGAAAAAGCTTGTGAGGCAGAACATCAGTGTGTAAGATTAAGTAAAATGCAGTAGTTGTTACAAAGTAGTTTGATATTTCTAGTATTTATCTCTAAGTATGTGTACTACTGTTTTAGACAAGCAAAATGTTATTATTTTAGTGTCCTTAAATGCTTTGATAGTGTATAATTTTTTAGTAATAAAATCAGGTCCTATGCAGTTACATGCATGGGGTTCCTTGGTGTGTATCTAGTGTGTATTTTATGGTGCTTTGCAGACCCAGGCAGATGTTGTCTGTTGTGTGCTCTGAGCCACTCTGAGCTTTGTTAGCATAGTGTTGTGCTTAAATTAATGAGACTTGCTGAAATCATGAAGCTGTGGCTCTGTTTTGGCTTTGTGGGCTTTGGACTGGAGCTAACTTACACCCTTCCAACTGAGTGGTGTGATTCAACAGTTAAATAGCAAGAAGCAGTTAAATCAAGTTAGATGTTGTTTCTTCTGCTCTTTTTTACTCATAGAAACCCAGCCTTAGATAAGTCAATACTCCAAAGATTGAAACATTGCCCCTTGTAGAATTCAGTTACTCTGTGGTGTGGAGGAGTATTGTCAGTGACTCGTCAATGACATTGTAGCTTGTTAGTGTTTTTTAAGATATTTAGTAATACCCCCATCAGGGAAAGGAATAGATATGCAAATACATAGTTGATTGGAATTTAATAAGGTTAAATTTTCGCTGTGAAATTGAAGTTGTGATTTGAAAGACAACTGGTCTCATTGCATGCAGCAATATTTTCTCTTATTTGTAGTGGCTAGTCATTGGTATAATTCTAGATCAGATACATCGTTATCTGTGCTAATGAACAGTTAAAGTAGAATTTTAATTAATGTTTTGAAATTGTAACTCCAAAATGGAACAACTGCTCCTAAATATTATGTCACAGCTCTAAATTGAAGAAATTTAGGTTGGATTTTCAATTATCGTGCTTTATTGGCTTCACTTATGAATTGAGTTAAAATTATTTTGTCAACTATATTTGACTTCAATTATTTTCATTTTAGTTACTTAGGGTTGCTGGGGTTTTTTACCCCCCAAATGGACAGTACTTTATAGGGCATATAAATTGTAGTATGTACTTGTAAAGCCCCAGACTAGCTTGACAAGTTTCTTAAAGGGGTTTAGGTTTTTAAAATATCCCGAGGCAGGTGCATGAGAAATTGTGACAAAGTTCTCAGGAGATTGAACAGCAAAGTTTAGAAAATAAGGGCAAATTTTAAACCAAACATTCGATCATGAAAAAACATTTCACAAGGGATTGACTTAGCAAACTGTAGCCCATCCAACTTCAAGTTAACCAGACATGCTTCAGCTGTCTTGAGCCAATAAGCATTTTCTACGATCTCTCACTGTACGTCTCATATTTGGGAAGCTTGGTGGAACATTGCCCTATTACAATGGGGCACAAAGTTTTGTCTCTCAGTTTAAAGAGAGCACCTGAGGTAGACAGTCTAACTAGTGCAGGGAGGAGCTATGAACATATTCATAAGTAGTTGAAAAATATGCTTCTGTTTAGTTGGCAGTTGGATTCAGGTCACAAAAAGTCTTCAGGAGCTTTACAATTTTTCAGTTAAAGTGTGATTGCCATGAAACGAGGGATTTTATCTTACTGAAAAGGGTCAGTAGTGCCATCTACTGACAGTTTGTTACTGAGACTGCCTAATTGCAATTTGAGCAGAAATTTGTGTAATCTTTAAGAAAATCCTTGCCATCAAATAAATAAGGCACCATTTGAGTACCAGCTTATACTTTCAGTTTGAAAACACTTGCAGTAGTGGCTCAGGCATTGCAGAAGGGTATTTGGAAATCCTTGATTTTGTCCAGCATGTGTTCCATTTTGTCCAGCATGATTTTGTCCAGCATGTGTCTTTGCTTGAGAAGTGTCATATTCAAGAATAGTTTTTATGAGTGATGGAAGCTAAGTGTTGTTCAGTTATTCTTAAAGCTTTGGTCAAATGTTTCATTTGGAGTGATAACAACTATATTGCTTAGAGGGCTTCATCAAAATAAGGCTGCTAATGTTTTTATGGATATTTTTCACTTTGGCTCTAGTGCAGAACACCTAGAGCTCTGTACCATGAGATTTTGAGTATTTTTGCAAAGGATCTAGGAGGTAAAAGTCAAACTGTCAAAGATCAGTGAGGAAGTTTGAGAATTCCAGTATATAGGTGTAGGTAGTTTGGACGAGATTCCTGGTTGTAAAGGGAGCTGAAGACATTGTGATAGGCAACTTGGGTAGAGGATAAGATTTTGAAGGCTTATGTATACTTTCATGGAAATACTACCACCAAGACCAGTATTTTACAAAGTGATGGTGTTTGGCCAATTCATGGGGGTGGTGGGATGGACACAGACACCTGTGGAAAGAATGGTCTTAATTAAAGTTGAGGCAGATGTAAGGGGATACATTTGATAAAACAATAAGCATATTACTCATTTGGCTTTAGCAACAAGCAAAAATAAGCAAGGTAATATATCTAATCATTGCTATATGAGAGAGAAAGACTAGTGATTGAGCAGGATACATCCCCAATTGCCCAAACACTTCACTGTTATCCAAAGTCACAGTCCTTGTGCAGTGAGGACCTGGAGAAGCCTTCCCAGGAATTGGGAAGATCCTATGTGGTATGTGTCTGCTTATAGGTGAGGTCTCAGGTTTGCCCAAAAACAGGTCCAGCTTTTATAGGCCCAAATCAACAAGTCCAAGTGACTTGTTAGCCTTTATTGCAGAAATAATCTGGTTCTGATGGCATGCTTCCTGACTAGCCAGGGCCAGAGCCCAGGCCATGGCTGGGAGGCTTTTTGCCTAAAATATTCCACTAACAAGTCTCTAGGGATAGTCTGGGAGGATTTCTCCTGCTAACAAGCCCTTAGGGACATTAGTTAGGAGAATTTCTTAATATATCTTACACAAGGTTATACAGATGTCTCTACAGCAGCCAGTTTGGCATTAAGAACAACTAATACAAATATTTTGATCATCTATTTTTAACTAAAGAATCTTGATGGTATTAATTGCATCATGTTCAGGATTCATCTTATAAATCAGCTCAGGCCTAGGCCTGCTGTTCAGGCCTTGGCATATCAGATGGAGAAGGAGAGATGAGGGTTAGTGAATCAGAGATCAGAAGATGGGAAGGACTGAGGTGCTTTTGCATATGAGGACTAAGAAGAAATCAGAAGCTAAGCCTCCTGTCAATGAGGAGGAGAAAATCCAGAAGAGAATACAGGTGGTGAGAGAAACAATCACTCTAACATGGCTCTTCTCAGGGATAGGTATCGTAACCTAAAACGGAGCAGGAGACAAATTGAAGCGGAAATCAAAAGTAGCAGATAGGCAGGAACCCCAAATCAGTTCATTCATTGTAGTGTGACTGGCTACCTATGACAGTGGTACAACTGGAAAAATTATTTCTTCTAAGTTCTTGAACCTGCTGGTTCTCTTATTGAAAAATACACAGGAAAGGTTCTTTTATTAGATGATACAAAGGAAAAACCCCACATTCTTGGAGAACACACTAAACTCTTGTCTATAAGTTACTTGATAATTGTGAGTAATTGCCAAAATACTGTCTCAAAACTGTGTTCTTGAAAGACTAGAAATAATTGCTTGATGCAAGAATTATCACAACAGTTCTAGCTGGATTAATTGTACTATGTTGGTATGGTTGCTTTAAATGGGAACAGTAGAATGTTTTGAGTTGTTCAAAGTCTTGTCGACTAATTGGATAAACATCTGCATACTTTTTCAGGGCAAAATATCATAAATTAAAATATGGCACAGAATTGAACCAAGGTGACTTGAAAATGCCAACTTTTGAATCAGGTAACTTTTTTACAATAAATTTTTGTCTGTTTAATTTATTGCAGCTTTCTTCTCTGCACCCCTCTCATAGGTCTGTTATAGGGAATATGCCTGGGGAAGTTATGAAGTAAATGGCGTAAATATTTTTTTAATCTGAAAATCAAAATTAATTGACCGTTTTTTTTCGTAGACGCTGTGAATGTTTTTATCTTAAATCAAGGGAAAGACTCCAAAGAAGAAAAAAATAGGCTATCCTAACTGCTTTTCTGGAGTGCATCTGATTTTGCAGTTGTAAATATCAAGTTGATAATACCAGTTTTGCTCTTCAGAGTATTGCAGATGGAAGAAAGCATTTCTCCTAATAATGCTGGGCTCTTTAATAAGTTGAATTGTGTTTGACTTCTTTTGAAATGTTGGTCTTTGGGCCTGTATTTGTATAGTGTGCCTTAAAATTGTGGTCTACAGATTTAAATGCCACCCGCTCCCTTTTTCCCTTCCCATTCTGATTTCCGAGTACCACATTTTGGGTACATTTATACCCAGTTGAAACTAGAGATCATGATGCATATTTCTGACTTGATGGGAGTTTTTGTTTGTGTCTAAAAGCAGTATAAATTAGATGTTAACTATGATGCTGTGTTTTTCAGAAGATACCAAAGATACAGAGGTTCCTGCAGTACCTCAGAATAGCCAATTGACCTGGAAGCAAGGCAGACAGTTACTGCGACAGTAAGTAGCCTTGTTGGATATTGGTGTATTCATACTTTTTCTTGCAGTTTGAGGAGCTCTATGAAACATAACTGAGATGGGCAAATAGTAGTTTGCTCTTCTGGACCTCAGAGTCCTGAGCTTTAAGCAGTACAGAGTAAGGTTTTCCATGTGAGAGGGATTGCGAAGCTTATATTTCCTTAAATGATACAACAGTGACATTCATTTTTAGCAGTGAATACTGAGTTTCCTTTTTCATCAAATCTGCTTTCCTCTTTCTTTCTTTCTTTCTTCTCTTAACATAACTAGGTATCTTCAGGAAGTAGGTTATACAGACACAATATTGGATGTACGTTCCCAGCGGGTAAGGTCTTTGCTTGGGCTCTCCAATTCAGAACCAAATGGTTCAGTAGAGACAAAGAACTTAGAACAGATCCTGAATGGGGGTGAATCTCCTTCGTCAAAACAAAAGGGACAGGAAATCAAAAGGTAAGTGAAGAGATAAGAGATGCTTAAAGCTTGATTTGGTTAGTCATTGATACGTGCTGGTCAGTTCACATTGAACTTTTGTCTAGGGAGCCTGTGAGCACCTGTGAGTGTAGCTGACCACTAACAATTATGAACTTAACTGAAATTGATTGTACATATTACATACATACATGAATGTTATACTAACATGATATACAGGAAAATTGTGTGTTGATGTTAAATTATGTAATGTAATCACTTTGGAGTCATTTTAAGGAAGGAATCTGTTGAATGGTGCTTTTGTAATAAGGGCTTAATCAGATGTAGCAACTTCTTCATTCAGCGATTTCTTGTTTTGCTGGTTTTTAAGATATTAAGCTCTCAGGTAGCAATTTTTTTTAATCTGGTTAAGCTTCTAAATCTCTTCAGCAAATAAAATGGATTCTCTCTTAATGTTTTTATTTTTATAGGAATTCTGGTGATGTTCTTGAAACATTCAATTTCTTAGAAAATGCAGATGATAGTGATGAAGAAGAGGAGAATGACATGATAGAAGATATTGCAGAAGGAAAAGAAAAGCATCGGATAAATAAGAAACACAAAGTAAATTTTTTTTTCTTTTTATAATAGATCTGAAATTCCCTTTCAAAAGGATTTTTTTCTCTAGAGATGTTAGAAATATATAATGTCAAAGTATTTGTTGCACTATTGTTATCAGAGTGGATTATATGCAGATCCATTACTAATAGATGTGGTGGTTTACTTAATATATTACATTGCAAACTTCAAAGTAACTAACCAGGCTGTTTGCAAATATGAATGCTGCGTTGGATTTTCCTGAATAGTTGGCAGTGTGAGTTTGGCTTGATGCAAGTCTTAAATCTCCTAAATTGATTTGTCAGGAACGGGTTTTCACCATACCTTGGACTTCTGGTAAAGAGATTATTCAAGCATTAAGTTAAATCCCTTTTTTCTATTAAAAGTCTGGTAATAAGATTATCAAGTAAATCTCTAAGCATATATTAAGATCTTACACTCACTTTTTGACTTTTGACAAAGCTTTTTTTAATAGAAAACAAAAGAATCATTTATAGTTATTTTTATAAAAATGGTCTCTTTCTGCAAAAGTAAAAACGTTGTGCAAATAACCTCATGTGGAAAATTTCTTGAACTGAACAATAAAATAAGACTTTTCACTGATGCCTTAGCTTCAGCAGAGAGTTTTTTTTGTTTAAGGTGAAGATATGGTTAGAAATATTAAAAAGACAGTTTTCTTAAACTATATTCCAAGCTTATGCTTAACACCGAAATAGAACTGGAAAGCAAAAAGAAGGAAAGGCTTCGGACCATAGTTTGTAAGCTCTCTCTGCAGAGCTGTTGATAGGGCAAGAAAATCAACAAAGTTTTCTAATTCTTGTGTTAAAGAAAAAAAGTGAAGGCTGGGGTGTGTGGGATTTTTGTTGCTAAAGCTAGTGTCAGTGTTCTTTTTATTTCCTAACATTCAGCAGACGGCGCTGTTCTCTTTTTTGTTCTGATAGGCCAACTGAGATCAGTTTCTTCTGCATTTTAAATTGGAAAATGTTTTCACCTGCAATAAATTACTCAGTGAGAATAGCCTATATATCTTCTAACCTAAATGACTAGAAAATCTGTTTATGATTCAAATGCAGGAAAATATTTATCTTCTTGCAGATTGGTAATGAAGGTTTAGCTGCTGACCTTACAGATGACCCTGATACTGAAGAAGCTTTGAAAGAATTTGACTTTTTAGTGACAGCTGAAGATGGTGAGGGAGCTGGAGAAGCTCGAAGTTCAGGAGATGGAACAGAGTGGGGTAAGACACTAACAAAAGCATTTAAATATAAAGGAAAACTTGTCCATGATGCTTAAGAGTTTTGTAAAACTTACTAAATGGTGTGGATGTGTGGATGAATGTGATGATAAAACATTGATTAGAAAATGATATATTGTAGGTGAAACTTTCATATATATGTTGTTGTAGGTACAAGTACAATTGTAGTCACATTACTTTCAGGTTTTGTTTCTGATTTCAAAACTAAGAGAATATTTTCTTTGTTAGGTAAGAAAAGCTAGGATTCTGAATGTTTTTATACCTGGATTAAATTTGCTTTCAAATACAGTTTTGTTTTCTTTTTTTGTATTTGTTTCTTATCAGGACCTTCAAACTTCTGTACCTAAGTTAAATTAATTTCTTGGGTGTACTTAAAAATGGACTATTCTTTTATTTTTCTAACTGAGATTTTTAGATGTTATTGCTAATATGGCTTGTATTAGTAAAATTAAAAAAACAAAACCAAAACCTTTTCTAATAGCCCAACTTTTTATTAGTAACTTGGTGGGAAACAAAATATGTTAAGTCAGTAATTTCTGCAACCTACATGCTTCAAAAGAGGAGCTTGAAAGGAGAAAATTTGTATAGGAAAAAGAATAGTGATCCAAGTAATGGATATCTGCCTTTAAATGGTAAATTGCCTATGAGTGAAAAAAGCCCCAAACTGCCATTAGATTGTGTTGTTTGAGCATTTTATATGACAATGAACTCATGCTTCAATAAACATCCCAATGAGCAAAAAAAATAATAAAGATTTACAAAAATTAAGTAATGGCCCATCTTCCAGGAAAATAATACAATCTTGATTTTGAAGGTAACAAGGATTTGAAAGCATTCTTTCCTAAAAACTAGTATCAAAGGATTAGTCACCTTTATTTTTAAAACTCAGTCTTATTTCTAGTTGGAAGATGAAGCTGAGCAGGCTGTTACCTTTAGTTTTGGTAATAACTGTCTATTTTTAGTATCATTTTAGTTGCTTGCTGTTGTTCCCTTTTGAAGTTGATGTTATTTAAACAGTTTCTTGATGATCTTTTCATTTAGGCATACAGGCAGATCTCTTGGTAAAAGATATCTCATAGCACCTGAAGCAAGAGTTTTTCACTTTGCTTGCAACATTCCTTCAGATATATAGTGATGTAGAAAGTTGTGGTTCTAGTATCAGTCTTACTATTGTATGTAAAAGGCAAGTTAGTTTGATACTGTAATTCATGCAGTCAAAGATTTATCCAGACTGTGAAACCTACTGTTTGAACTAGCTTGTCCATTGAAATTCCAAGTCACTGTTTCCAAGGATTACTTTCCAGTGTGTTCTATGTCTGGCATTTTCTCAAGTAGTTACCCAGTTTTAAGGTCTGTTTTAAAATTGACCCACCATGCTTTTCATACAGCTGTTAGAATGTTTATTACATTTTCAATGAAGCCATAGCACAGTAAGGCAGAGCAGTTTAGGAGTTTGTACACACTTGTGACAGCTGATTTAACTGCAGCAATCCCATTGCTACCAAAAAACTTCTATCTGAGACAACAAAGTGGGAAGGAGGAAATAAAACATAAACTTAGTTTCATCTTTCAAAGTATGTTCTCAGTTTTGTTGTATGAAGACAATTTTCATTAGTTTTTTTATATTTTGTAACTTAATATTTAAATCAGTCAAAGACATGCCTACAAATGTAATAGTAATATTTTTTTCACAGTATGTGACTGATTTTAGTACAGGTGTTCTTTCCTTAAATGGGCATTTAAGGATACAGTCCATCAGATCTTGGGATTGTGTTACTTTTTAACGATCAGTGTAAATATGACAAGACTTCTCTGTTAACGATCACAAATAGCATTTTAAATATTATCCCACTTAAATGCTTTCTAAAATGAAATAATGCAGTGCCTAAACCAATTTATTTTAGTTATTTTAAACTCTATGAAACTGTTACTTCAAATATCAGGTCCGTCCAGTTAGTTATTTATGTTGAGGGGAAACTTAATTTAAATGAATATGTACTGTTACTTCCTAAACAATTGCATCAATCATGAACTTAAATATTTCAGTTTAAATCCATATTTTTCTTCATAATGTAGGAGTTGCTCTGTTCTGTTTTCATAGTTTTTTCTTCCTGTTTTTGTTTTCCTGTCATTAGCCTCCTTCTGTCTCTTCTTACCTTTGCAAACATTTAAGCATTCTGAAAAAAAGGTTAATATTTACTTCTCTAATTAGTTTTGTTTTGTATCTGGAAAGCATCTGATGTTTAGGCTCTAAATATATTGCCTAGTTTTGCTTTAGTAATATTTACATTACTTAATTGGAGAGTATTATCTGAAGGTCCAACTTTCAATATCCTAAAATATTTCAGCACCAAATTTGATAGTTACATTTTTGCTGTTGATGACTTCTTCAAACCTGTCAGAGTGTTTGGAAGTCTGGATTGCTTTTATTTTCTGCTGTATTACAGCTTTTTATGAACACATTAAATTTTATGTAAGTGCCTTAACGTACTTTGAGTGTTAAATTAATTCCAAACATTGTGATTTAAAGTGTTCTGTCATGGAGCATGTTTTACTTAGGAACAGCTTTTCTTCAAAATAGTGAAAGATGAGGAAGTTCAAGCAGTGTTAAATGAAGAGTGAAAGTGATGTGACAAACTTAAAAAATATGTACACTTTTAAATGAAAAAAAAATCCTTGTGATTTTAGTATGAAGAAAAAAAAGCATTTATAACTGCAGTTTGCTTAAGCAAACAGCAATTTGTACATATTGTTATATATTGTGCTACATATTGCAGATGTCACTTATTACGAAGTCTCTTTGTTCTTCTTATGGTTTCACGTGTTCATCGCTGGATTTCTCTTCCCCATGAAACACAAAAGTTCTCTTTACAGATGGACCATAAGTCAGAGAATGACTGTGCCCAGAATTCTGGGTGGCAGTGTGAGACTGAAATTCAGTCTCTTGGGCCATCTTCAAAAAACTTCTGAAAAATAGAAAATTTAAAGCCAGCCTTTCTCTACTCAGTTATATAGATCAATGGACATCCAGGGTCCTCTGTGCTGTCCTGTATCACTTTAGTGCAAGGAAGGGAACTCTTGGGGGCAATGGCAGAGGTCTTCTAGGTACATGGCTCTGTTCTGAAATAGCCTAATATATCTAGGCATGCTGGAGAGAAGCACTGCTGGGTTTTCCTAAAAATCTTGTTTGAAATTCATTTCACAGCCTACCCAGTTAATCCGAGTTTGTGTTTTATCTAGTTTTCTAAGTGCAGCCTACATTTTTGCAGCCAACAGTGTTGGTTTTGAATATTTATGTCTGCAGGCTTGTGCTTCTTCTGTTGACTGAATGAGCCCAGTTCCTTCAAATTCTTTGTCTTTATATTCAGTGCCCTATTTGTTTTGCACTCTACAGACATTTTCTAAACTTCCAGTGTAGAACACAGACTGAACATGTTACATTAATTTTGTCATTACCTGCACTGTCCCAGTTTAATGCACTGCACCTTTTAAAATGTACCAAAATGGGATTTTTTAGAATAGCACTACATTGATGTTAGATGTGATCATCTTCTGGTTCTGTTTATTTCCCTAATCCTTCTCTGCAATGCTGCAACCTAGCTGATTATTTTCATTTTATTAATGGTGCTTTGGGATTTTATTGATTAGTTTTAAATAGATTTTAATGGAATTTTCTTTTAATTGAGTTTTTAGCGGTTTCAGTTTTTTTTCCTCTTTGACTGGGCATGTTCTCTGACTTACCTTTCTGTGCTTCTTGTGTTTCCTGAGTAATCACTCTTCCTCTCTGTCAGTGCTTAGGCCCAGTGATCAGAAAGACTGAGGTCTTTGTGTTTGCAGTTTGGTAGATGTAGCTGTAGTTTGGTGTAGGATGTCATCGTTCCCTTCTCATCGCCAGGGCAGCTCAGGGGACTCTGCCATTATGCTCCTGTTTCATGTTTCACTGCCCTTGCCATCTCTGTATTCCACCCCTTTGATCAAGATTGTCATCGAATGATGACAGATGCATCAGTATCCTAGGGTATCTGTCTGCTCATTCATTGTCATGTTTTGTCATGAAACATGTGCTTGGAACAACTCCTGTTTTTTTTATTTTAAATGCATGTTACTTCATTTCTGCTGTGTATGACTCCTCTTGTGTACTTTCATGATTATAATGGTTATAACTTCAAAAATGGGTACAATCATATTGTAAATATGATTGGAAGTTGGGAACTGAGGAACTAAGTCTTGTGATTTCATGCCTAAAGAGTTTGTGAGTATAAAGTTAAACTGGCACACAAACCAAGTTTGTTTGCTGCCTGATTGTCTACTAGCAAAAGTGCTTCTGCAAATGTTGTATTTGCCTTGTCATAGAAACAGGTTTATCTTTTTAGTAATTCTAAGTTTCCAGAAATTACTGAGATGGATAATTTAGAAAAGTAGAGAACTGACTTTTCATAAAGAATAATTAACTCTGAAATATTTGTCAAAAAGAAAAATATATGTCTTCTGAAACTACTGTGGAATGTTGTATTTCTCCTAATTATGATTTAATTTCTGGAATGCAGTGGGATGTCCACCTGTACAAATTACTCTTCTTCATCTTTGTGTGAAAAACTGTATTTATAGACTTGTTTCTCTGGTTATATGTAGGAGTAAGGTTTCTTTCTTGTGCATGTGGAATGAATGCGAAAGGATGCATGGTGGTCTTCATGAATAAACTGGCACTGACTTACTCAGCTTGCATTTTCATAAGAGATATAGCATGAATGCTTTTATTTGCTTATTCAACACTGGCTGAATAATTTCTTAACACTGTCTTTCTAAAGATGCAGTAATTGTTTCTAAATACCAATGATTTTTTTGTGTATTTTGAAGTATCTAACACAAACAGTTACTTATGAAGTTTAATTTGTTTGCTCCTTGGTAACAAATTACCGTACAATTTTCAAATATGTAACTGATAATATACAGTGCCTTGGAAAACTGTATTAAATGAAACTTGGTCTTTTATAAACTTAAAACGGAGACTGCACCTTTAAAATAAAGATTAATTAATAACTCTTATTAATGCTCTTATACAGCTATGACAGTAAATCACCAAGAGCTTGCATTGCCAATTGCTGATTTTTTTTCTTTTAATAATATGCTGCATGTAGACAAAGATGACCTGTCCCCAACTGCTGAGGTTTGGGATGTAGACCAGGGACTAATAAGTAAACTGAAGGAACAGTACAAGAAGGAACGAAAGGGGAAGAAAGGGGTAAAGAGTAAGTGCAGATTCTGAATCTTGTAATGCAACACTTTTTTGCCTATTTATATAGAAGACATTTTTTCTCATGAGTTCTGTTTGTTGTTTTGTGTTGTTTTTTTTTTTTGTTAAGCATCGTTTTCTGTAATGGGGGCAACCAACTTTAACTTTCTACCTGCTGAATGTGAATATATCAAAACTTTTGACAGGCATTTCATAAATGAGAAATGTTGAAAAGGCAAAAATTCAAGGTTAAAGAGGTGAAGAAAACTAAATGCATAGAAATGTTAGTGTAAAAATAATTAACTTGCATTTTGAGAACATTGCTACTCTAAGAAGTTTTCTGCAAGTTTTTGACTTCATCTGCTCCTTAAAGTATAATACTGTGATTCTGTGGTGGGACTGGTGATTGTTGGGCTTTTTCTGGGGTAGTGGTTTGGGGTTTTTTATTTAGTTTTTGGGGGTTTTTCTTTTTTTTTTTAATATGAACTTGAATCAAGTTCATATTAAAATCAGTTGCTATTTATGGTCTTGTAATTGTTTTTACAGCCCCAGGCATGGAGAATTAGGAAATGCTTGTAATATAAATACAAACTTTTTGGTGGCTTTATTTAGGAGATAATCTTTATTTTATAATGCCCTTCACTTTTCTGTGCATTTACCAACATCTTATTTGATGTCTCTCTATTCTGCTCAATTTTCTGACCAGTTGACCTATTTTAACTATGTAGTTTAAACCAAACTTCAGGGTTGAACTATCTGATAAAAATGCTTTTGGAAATTTATGTTATCAACTGTAACTATGAAGTTCTTAGTGCATAAAGTGGTATTAAATCTGTCATCATAGATTGGTTTGGTTTGAGAGGGATATTAAAGATCCCCTAGCTCCAACCCCCCTGCTATGGGTGAGGATAACCACCAAACCAGGTTGCTCAGAGGGCCATCCAACCTGTCCTTGAACACTTCAGGGATGGAGCACCCATAACTTTTCAGGACTCCTATTCCACTGCCTCACTACTCTTACAGTATAGAATTCCTACCTAAACTTCCAATCTAAACTTACACTTTTAGTTTAAATCCATTCCATACATCTGGAGTCACTGCAGCAGCTCCCTGTCCCTCCTGTGCTGGCACGCAGAGCTGGTGCAGCCCTGCAGTGGCTCTCAGCAGAGCAGAGCAGAGGGGCAGAATCCCCTCCCTGGCCCTGCTGCCCACGCTGCTCTGGCTGCAGCCCAGGACACGTTTGGCTCTCTGGGCTGGCAGTGCCCATGGTGCCTCATGTGCAGCCTCTCAGCCAGCAGCACCCCCAGGTCCCTCTGGGCAGGGCTGCCCTGGGGCTGCTCATGCCCAGCCTGTGCTGAGACTGGGCCGTGCCCCAACCCAGGAGCAACACCAGCACCTGCTCTTGTTAAACCTCAGGAGATTCCCATGGACCCTCTCCTGGAGCTTGTCCAGGACCCTTTGGATGGGATCCCATGTCACTTTACAGGAGCTCCCATGGTTGCTGTGCTTTTATTTTGGAAGTATTTTTTAACAATTTCTGGAGATAACTAGTAAAAAAAGTTTTTACTAGTTTGTATTGTATGGGTATACACTAACTAAATTACATGATAATTAAAATACAACTCTGACAACTTCTGTAATTATTAAGATTTCAATTTACTTTGTAACACCTAATGGTTACTGGTCAGTTAGTGCATGTTAGGTTTTTTCAGCATTTTTGCATGACTTGTACACACACATAAAAGTTTTGACAAAGCAAAGATTTTTAGTCTTTGCTTTAATGAGAACCTACAGTAGTCATCTGCATGCTAATCTGTATCACCATGTAACATGTAAATCGGCAGTTGACATCAAATTTGCATAATATATATGGTAGCATTAGAAATTTATTTTTAATACCAAAATAAACTTCTTTTATTTGACATTTTCTTACTAAATTCTTTACCTTTTAGACATTTTGAACCATAGTAGCTGCAAAGTAACAAAATTTTCTTCATCTAAAGGAATTTTGAAATCTTTGGTTCACAGAAGACAGTATTTAGGAGACAACTGTGTAACAGTGCTGAGAAATGACGTAAGTCATTGTTTAGCATTTTAAGTTTGAATTCTCCTTTGGGAAACTTTGAACACATATAGTCTTCAAAGGTGGTTTGTGAGATTCTTGGCTTGTCACATTCATGATAGTTTCTGGTTGAAAATTAGCATCTACATCGCTGAGCTAATTGGATGAGTGAACTCCGTACACAGAATAAAAGCATTCAAGGTTGGGCAGATTGATTTAAATATGATTTTGAGACTTTTTCCCTCAGCTTTTTAACATTCTGAAACTGAAAATAATGTTGAAGGGCTTTTTAATTCCTGCTGCTCATATCTGGTCATTTGGGGACTTCATCCTGAATACATACCTCTTCCTTTGCCCTTCATTGTTTTGACTTCTAACAGAATTTGAGTCCCATCAGAGCTTATCTGCATGGTAATATATATCATCATAAATGTCAAACAAATGTGCATTAAATGTCATCTTTTGCAATACTTTGAAGACAGCATAATAAGACAGACATTCTGATGGGTTCTTTTTTTGGATATGCATCTGTAACTGCCATAATCTGTATTTACACTGTAACATAATGGGGCAGAGACAGCCCTGGTCTCAGGTATGGAAACTTTCATTCCACATGTACACATAAATAAGTGAACAGAAGTACATCTGATTCTATATTTTGATACTTCTCTGTATCAAGAGATACTAGTCTGTATCCTCATGTTTTCTTTTGGGTGGAACATCTTAATTAAGGTCATCTTCTGTTAGCACATACATTTTCATTGAGTAATCTTGTTTGCTGGGGAAAAAGAGGGTGTCTGTCCAGGTAGTCACCATGTTATGTGGAGCTACTACCTCTTTATAAAAGGATCTTTAAAAATACCTACAAAAACAAAAATCCACCACCTCACAACTTTAATTTCCTTCACAATGCAAGCTGTAAAATAATGCAAAATCTGTTTATTGAAGAGTTCTTGTGTTAAAAAACCCCAGAAGCAGAGAAACAAACCGCACCGATCCAGGACTTACCGTGATACATAGATAAAGAGTTAGGTTTGATGTCTACAAAAGCAGATGTCTACTTCTCTTTTCAGTAATGTGCTGAATTTAAGGCCTCTTTCTTGCCCAAATTTGATAAGATCAATTTTGGCAGGTAAGTCAGGGGATGGCTATTTTTCAGATATAGCCTGCTGCCTTTGCAGAGTATGATAGTGGAGGTGTTGCATATCTCATTTCATTCTATGAAGTCAGCATAATGTGTTCTCAGTTTGAAAGTTTTCACAGCTTTTGCATATATGTATATATCACTGTAGAAATGAAGATACTTTTACTGTTTTTCTTTAGCTTTTTTGTGTTTTTTAAAAAACTTTCCTGCTCTTTTCCTTCAGTTTAATTGTTCTGTACTTACAAAACAGTATCCGTACTGTTCACTTTCCTACCCTTGATTTCTGGAAATCATATAATAGTTGATAGGACTGAAAAGAGATCTGAATTTCACCATCTTCATTATCATCACCTCTTCTTGACATATAAGAATCTCTGTGTTATATTCAGACTTGACTAATACATCTTCCACCTAATAAAACTCTGCTTAAGGCTTCTCAGACTAAAACTTTTCATCACTGAATATTCAGTTATCTTTTTCACTTTTGATCTCTGAAGAACAGTACACCGAGATGGTACTGTTAACTTTTGCTTCTGTTCATACCAGGTCACGTTTTTTTTTTGTCCTTGGCTTTTTTTGAGGGTAAAAGGATCATCCCGTTTTGTTCCATGACCATAGTTTCTTATGTGGAGGTGACACATTCTTTTCTTTAAAAATCTCCTTGTAACATTTACTATACTTGAACATGAAGGTACACTTGCACTTACATGTAAGCAGAAACTTGGGCAGTCTTCTGTAGTGGTGGCACAGTCTGGAATGCTGACATATGTTTCAGCATGAAATGCACAGAAGTTATTCAGAGCAGCAGCTGCTCTTTGTAAACTTCTGTCTGTATTGTATGATGTTTGAGGACTGTTCTGAGGTTATGCCTGAAGGACAAGAAGTGCCCAAACATACTGAAAAACACTAAAAGGCAAGGATATCAGCCCCCCAATTAGCGACAAACTAAATGAATGGCTGCTTAAAGATAGCAGAGCAGAGGGGCTACTTTTAGTTTCTTCTGAGTATGCCTCGAGACAAACTTGTCATGCTCATATGTTTGGCATGAAAGCACCTGGAGAAGATGCTTTCAGTTCAGATAGAGGAAGCGTTGATTTGTGGCATTCTGCCTCAATGTGTAGAACCATTCATGCATAGCAACATGGAGAAAACACGCTTTTACTTCTGGAAAGCAAAGGGTTCATGAAAGTAAACAGTTTAGTGTCCCAGTCATGACTTTTATCCTGTCATTTTATTGATTGCTCTGTAATATCTTCAAGAATATATTTACTCTGTCACTGTAGGTGCCTGGCTGATGGCTGACTAATAAAGATGAAGGCAAGCTTTGTAGTCTGTGTGGTGTAGAGATCTGTCCATTCTAAGAGTGACTTTTCTCATGTGAGATCTCACCTGCTGGCTGCAGTATTGAGTACTATACTTCAGAAATGAAATCCTTTCAGCATAGAGCTTGTTAAAAAAGAGTGTTTCATTCTCATTATTATTTTACATTCACTTCATCAGCTGGGATCACAGGTTTCTAGACATTCTTCTACAGGAGAATGAAATGAAACTTAACTGCTCAAGTCATCTGTTTTATGAGGAAAGCTTTTGGAAGCCAGTTTTATTCTCAGATTGCTTCTGGGTAGCAGTCTTTGTATATTTAACTAGAATACTAAGTGTTCTGTGAAGGAAAGAAAAAATTACCCAAAGCAGAAAAAACGTAAATATAGGGAGTTTTATTACTTGGCAAAATGATAATGTACTGCAAATATTAATGAGAATAGTCATACAGCATCCTTTTAGGGGTTTGTGAGGTATACTTCCTGTAATTCTTCTTCAATAAATACTTTTTGTTGTCTTCCCTCACTGCAGGGAATTCTCCCATTATCTTTAGAGAATTCTGTTATTCATGGACACTTATTTTTGAACACATTGATTTAAACCAGTAACATCTGAAATGATCAGATACTTTGTGAAAGAGTACATTTTAGTGTTTAACTGTTTGAATAACAGTTCTGAGTTTGTTAAGTCATCTGTAATCATAGTATTTGCATTTAACTTTTTTGGCAATAAAGGCTTTGGTTTAGTTTCAGTTTCCTCTTTAATAAATGTGAGACATGTCGCTTCAATATAAGAACTTGTTCACTAATGCTTCCTTTACTAAATGGCCTACAATATCTCTGCTTGCAGTCCCAGGAAGGGCTGTTTTATTGGTTTAAATTTGGTTATGTCTTTCATCATTATGGATTGTTTTCTTTAAAGAGGTTCTCTCACTGAAATACACTTTATAATTGAAGCTTGACTTTTTGATGTGGAAGCTATAAAGGTGAAAGCAGGGGTGGATTTAGTAATTTAAAGATATTCTAAATTATACTTTTTGTTTCCTAATGTCTACATATTAATTAAATGTACATATAATTCAGAATGCTTTGTTTCTAGAAGCTTGCTTTTATAATAATTTTAATATAATATACATCTGCAGTTTCATACAGTGGTGGAAGCATTCTTCTGCTGTGTTCAACAAACATTTCATACAATTTAAATACCATTCAAAGCAGGGAAAGTTAATTGTTTGTTGCACCCCCATTATGAGTTGTCTGTACTTTTGCTCTCATTTTTAAGCTTATTTTTAATTAGCACTCTGTTTTTTAATGTTAAATTGTTTAGTATAGTTAAAGTTGTGTAATATTATTAGAAAATGTTTAAATCATACATTTTTTTGTTTAATAGCGAATGTTCTTTTAGTATTTGGCTTGACTTTCCAGTAGGGCTGTAAGATGATTTTTTTTCTGTCTCCTACAGGAAATTGTAGAATAGCTCTACAGAACACAAAGGAGTTATTCTTTGATTTAGTGAATTTCAATTGTTTGCATGTAGTTTTCAGATTTGGTGTATTAACTCCTGCTTTTGATTTCCAAACTCTTACTAAACAAAAGCAAAGCACTATTTATTTTAAGGAGGTCCCATCAGTAATTATTCTTATTTAATGGATTTTTAGACTTCAGTCAAGTCAAGCGGTAGCAATCAAATGAATTTTTGCTGCTGACATTAATTTACAGGAGTCAACAGGACAAAACTTCACGACATGATAGCTGATCTGGGCGATGATGAGATACCCCACATCCCTTCAGGAATCATTAATCAATCTAGGTCACCCTCTTCTAGAATGACTGATCATGAAGGTGCAAGAGCAGAGGAAGGTACAAAAAATTCAGCTACTTACTATATTTCAGGAGATTTCTTTTAGAAAGCACACGCTGTCATTTATTATCCCCTCTGTAAAGCTGAATGCAGTTGCAGATTGCCACATTATTTTACTTGCAGTTCTTCCCAAATGGTTTTATGAGAATATGGCTGTAGTTTTTGTGGCTTTTTATAACTCAGCATTGTTTAATACGTTTTTTTAGATAACTTCATGTACAGCAGTGTGTTCTGACAATATTCACTATTAAATCCCTGTTTGGAAACACACTCCCATTAGCAAAACCTTTCACAAATAGGTTATTTATTGAGGGGAAAAAAGGTGAGTATAAACATTTAATGCACAGTTTGGATTTTGAAATGAAAAGTGGTGATTTAAGTTACGGGACTAATTAGTCTCTTTTCCTCAAATTTAATGTTCTCTTTTATAAAATTCCCTTGATCTATGTACACAAGTTTACAAATACACTATTTCTTTCTTTACAGAGTATTTATTTAAGTTTCAGGATTATCTTTGGCAATGAAAATTAGTGGCAAGCTATTATATATAAAGTTGAAAATCTTGTATTTAGCTTTTCAATTTTTTGTTTTAAAGGAATGATTTTCCTGTATTAGCTTTGAAATTAGAATACCATTATGTAAATTGTCCTCTGCTTAGAGCATATTAATTCAGAATACTCAGGTGTATTCAGATTTGGCTCTTTTAGGATGATCTTTGACCCATATGCCCTGGCTTGGTGTCAGCTATGGCAGAAATAGATATTGCATTACTGCTGATTCCAATAATCAATTGGTTCTCCTGTTCTTTTTCATCCTTGGCCTCACAAATACCTGTCAACAGACAAGCAGAAAACAACCCCAAACCACACTTCAAGGAGGTTTTTTTGTTGTTCTCCAAAACTCTCATTTTACAACAGTCAGCTTATTTACTGCCTTCCTTTTCATCTTTGTTTTTATTTCCATATTCAAGATGAAGCAGTATCAAATTTACCTGTGGAGTGCAATTGAAAAATGTACAGATGAAAATCCACATGCTGAAACTTGTAGACATATATTTAGGTTGTTTTTAGATTCAGTGTTTACATGCTTTAGGTTGCCTTTCAGCCATGTTTAGGTATTTAGGCCATAGATGTTGTGCAAAGAAACACAGACACAAACCTTGTTACGGAGAAGGTTGCTGTCTCAGGTAGAGGCCTTACATCTAAAATTATACTGGACAAAACCAGTATGTATTTTTGAAGAAATAGATGCTAGATTTGAATTTGATAGGGACTGACTTTTATTTCCTGGTTCTTGTAGCACAAACATTGTGTTAGCCTTCAAGTAAAGATTGTTCACACTGTTCAAATAAACTGCTTTCATGTTTATATTTTCATGCTGTTTAATGTGTCACTGTCTTTTTAACTTGTCAGTGTAGTTTGCTCTTTATTAAGTGCAATAATATTAATATCTCTGTCATCTTATTTGCTCATTTTGGTTTCTGCTTAGTTTTTAAACTTGAATATTAGATTGTAAGTTCTGCTATTTCTATCCTGAATGCTATGTGGCTTCTGTACCATATGGTGCAAAACTGCAAATAAACAGGCAGTGTTTTATTTGAATTCCTTCTAGATGTATTACAAGGCCAAATACTTCATTATCATAAAATACAGATTTTACTCAATTATTTATTCAGCTGTGTTCTAAAAGCTAAGATTTTGCAGATAACTTCAGGCTTTCTTCCTAGGATACACTAGCCTATGCTGAGGAATTTTGTCAAGCTATAGTTGTCTTTTGACAGTATGGAAGTTTTATGCCATACTTTGAATATTACAGTTCTGACATAGTGGTTGATAATTTTTTCTTGAAGGGGGTTCAGAGAGGAACTAGCTCTAAATGGCTTGGAATATCTCTTCCATACCTCTAAAGGTGTGAGAGTTTGGGTTTGGGTTTTTCATTGTTGTTTGTTTTTCATTTGTTTGTTTATTTTTCACTCTGAACTGCCTGGTTAATTATAATGTTATGCCATAATCACACTTGATAATTTTGGTCATGAGAAATTGGAGTTTCCATTTCAACATATTCTGTTATTTCAGAAATGGTATCAACATGATATTCCATCCAGTGTAGAGAAAATTACTTTCTTCACTGATTGTTTTTCAGTTTTAATATCTATAGATTGCAGAGGTGTCAATCTACAGATTGACAGAAAAAAAGCAGTAACAGCTAATTACTTCGGTATGAACAGCTGCTTTTGATGTACCACATATTAGCTTTGTGACAAACAAGATGTTGTACAGTAGACAACATCAGCCTATATGAGTTTACATATGTGATCAGAGATTAAAGCAGTTTGTACAATCACTGCTTGATTTTGACTTAATTGTGTATGATGTGAAGAACTTGAAGGTAAGAAGTGCTCGTTAAGATTGGCTAAGCAAATATTTAATTATACAATTTTATATTTCAATATTTATTTCACCTAGTTTCACCTACAAACGAACTTGTACTCTCACATTTTAACTTTAGATTTATTGATTGCAAACTCAGTTAAGCATTTATATTATACTATGAGAATAATATTGTACTGGGTGTTAGAAAATTTTTTTTTTTCTAGATTAAAAGCATTAAAACGTCATTTATTGAACTATCATTTGCATGTACCTATTGATGCATTGTTTTGGTATCTGACGATGTGGGTCTTTATTTTTAGTAGCTGTAACATCATGCATTTTTCATTGTGTTACTATTCTGCCATTTCTATTTTTGCAAAAGCAGTTTGCTGCCATTTTTTAAACTTCTCAAATATGCCTCACTTTAAGATATAAAATTCACAAATAAATTATAGAACACATGTACATACATACTGGCAGCTTTACTATTCTGAATTAGTCTTCTGAATTTTGAGTAGCATGAATTTTGAAGCTTTAAGTAAAGAAATAGTCACTCATGCAAACAAAACTTGACAAATTTGTGGTATAGGTTCTTGATGTGGTAGTCCTTTTTTTTTATTATAAAGCATAGGGAGGTTGATCTGTTAAGGTCAGGAGATGTTAGTTTCACAAAAAATTAGTATGACAGGTTACAGGGCTTACCTAAACTTTGTGGGCCTGTCCTAAAGATCAAATAGGAGTAAGGGGAAAGTAAATAGGTGTTTTGTAGGAATATATCTTTTTTGTAATACAAGTGGTTTGTAGTAGATCTTCAGATGTAGAGTTTTAGTAAATTACTGATGGAAATAAAAAGCTTATTCATATAAGGCCAAGGGAAGCTGTTTTGGGCTGTTAATGTAATGTAGCATTCTTATGAGTCAAACTAGTATGGATTGTGAATGTTTTTACAAGAGGTGATTGTGCGTAGTTAGAATATTGTTTGTTCTTTTTATGCAATTGTAGGAACAGCAGTCTGTATTCTTAGATTATGTTCTTGGATTCTCAGAAATAGTTGTATTGACTATGCTAATTAAGTTACATTTCTTAATAGTACAATAGTTCTGAAGCATTAAAACCTGTTTTATTCTTGGGAAGTGATGTCTTTTGATCTAGCTGGACTAGCTCCTGTTTGCCTAGCCCTAGCAGTGGTGCCAGACATCTGTAACTCTACACCTGGGGTCAGTCATTTTCATTCCATGGGAGTGGATCAGACCTAGGTTACCATTCAGAGAGTGGCCATATGGAATAATGGACATGTGTGTTCTAAACAGGAATGTGTTAATTATTAGTCCTCTTCTTTGGACCTGCTTCTAGAAGACAAAATCCCAGGAAACTGGAAACTGTTTTCGCTAAGATTGAAGAGTTTTCTAGGATTGGATAAGAAATAAGGAGTGGCATTAAAGTGAGGCCATAATTCTCTCTGCCAGATCAGTGACATTCAAAAGTCAAGCAAGTTTAAGTTTTCAAGATGTCACTTATAATTTAACATATTTTGCAGATGCTTATACTTAGCTGAAGTTCACACAGACCTTAATTTCACATACTCTACTTAAGAAGTGTTGCTATTTCTAAGTGGAAAAGAAAACTGAAAAATAAAAGTAGCTTCTAAAGTGTGCTGAAGCATTACGATGTTTAAGACTTCATTCCTGTTCCTTATTTTAAAATTGGTATTTGTGGGTCAGCAGAGATTTACAAAATCATTGAAGAGGGTAAAAAATATGGGTGAATATTTTAAACTTTATTATTCAGATGCAAATTCATGGTGAATGGTTATATATAACTTCTATTCATTCTAAATGATAATTAACAGAAATGTTAAATTTTAATTGAAGTAGGCGCAGCTAGACAACATGAGTATCAGTTGAGTGTTCTTTAAAATTAGAATCCAAAATCATGCTGAGAAACTAAGAGAGGAAATGAATAAATAATGGATGCTTTCATTTTTTCAGTTGCCTGAGAAAACTCAAAGCGGAAGAGATGTTTTGCAGGAGTGATTAAAAATATTTAGTGTACAAGTAGAAATATTTAACTAGTATAAAACACAAAGACATATTTGCAAGTGGATAGAAGGCAGGAAGCATGGTGTATTGAATGAAAAACTCAGCTGAGAATTTGGAAACCTGGGATGTACATTTGGTATTGCAGTGTAAAGTAATGTCAGTCAAGTCACTTGTCAGTATCAACAACTCTGTAAAGTAAGTTTGATCATTTGATTATGAAGCATGGTACAAGAGTTGTGTATATAATGTGTGTGTGTTTGCACATGTGTGTGTGTCCTCATGCTCTTGGTTTTTGTTTTTTTTAGTTGGGGCTGTATGTAGTACATACAAGTTCAGTTTGAACTCTGCTTTGCTGTTAAGTGATGAATAATGCAGCTTTTCATCAGTTTGAATTACTCTGTTGAGACTTAAAGAAACTGTTTTGTTCTTTGTAGCTGAGCCAATAACGTTTCCACCTGGAGGAGGCAAGTCATTTATTATGGGTTCTGATGATGTGTTGTTAAGTGTACTGGGCCTTGGAGACCTTGCAGACTTGACAGTAACAAATGATGCAGACTATAGTTACGATGTAAGTGCAATTTTATTTTAAAATTCTTTATACAGTTTAACCAATAGTGGTTGGGTCCCTTCTCCTCAATCCTGAACATTACTGTTGCACTTCTTTAGTAAAAGCTGTTACTTGGAACGGAAGAGCACCTTGCAAATGAGCTAAGTAATTTGGGTTACCAGAATTAAGTGAGATGACTTGGGTTTTTTCTACATTAATAATTTAATTCAGATTTTGTCACTGGAGGGGGAATGTGTTATGACCTAAAATACATATTAATGTCTTAACATGACCAAAATTACAGTTATACATTGAAATGGAGTGTTGAGTAGGCATGGCATAAAACACAAATGTTGATATTAACTCATTTATTTGCTGTTCTTCTGATGGGTAAGTAGTGTTAACAGCATAGACTATATCTAGTAGTATATTTCAGATGTAAGCTATTAGGGGGTATTTCTGTTGTAATCCAGAGTGTTCTGACATTCCTTTGACCATATTGATTAAGCATCTACCAATAGTGTTAAACAAATTTTTTCTTGGCCTGTAACATAGGATGGCTGGTTAGGGAAGTGTTCAGGTAAGTTTTGCATGAAGTATTGTATTTAAAAAATCTTGTATTGGCTTGACTGCAGATTGCAGCTTTGTATTGCTGTCTTTTGTGAACTACAAATTCTTCATAAAACAGTGTGTAGGCATTTTGCTTATTCTGAGATGGAGGGATATTTAGTGGCAAGCCAGGACTAAGGTCAGCAAGCATTGCAATTAATATACCAACTAACAGAACTGTTACATGAGACTCTGCTAATTCTGACAAACAAACCTGTCTTTGTGGTGTGGAGAGTGAGGCAGAATAGAGGTTACCTTTGCTCTTGGGGAACTTAAAGGAGAGAATAGCTGATAAATACACAAATATGAAGTGCTGCCTGAGCTAATAAGAAATTTGCAGCAAAAGCACACATTTGTTGAAGGTTGGAAGGTGTTAATCATCCTGTAGATGAAGTTGATCTTACTTTTTCAATGTAGTTGAATTTTCAAAATTTTTTTCACTGAAACACTTAAACCCCCAAGGCTCTTTATTTTCACCTATTTTGTGCTCCAATATCTGGTGTATACAGGAGACAAAAGATAGAAGTAGAGTTTTTCTTACTAGGCCATTCACTGAAAATGAGTTGTGATTGACCATGATTATCACTTGGTTTCCCTGCTTCTTGTCCAGTCCTCTCTTCCCAGTACTCATAGGATATTTTCTTCCTTTTAAAGCATAGCTGAAAAATGCACAGTGGCTTCTGACTTCATGTGTCAGAAAAAACAAGGTATAAAATAACACAGATGGCAACAATTTTTTTAATATTTAAGATGACACTGACCTGTCACGACTTTGAATAGACTGAAATTCAAATGCTGTTAGTTTTTCATCACAATGTTTCTTTAGGTTAAAAATTCCATGATAGTTTTTAATTGCTGAAGTTATTCCCTCATAGCTATGGATTTGCAGCACAGTAAGACCATCTCTTACCTTGTACCTGTAATGCAGTACTTGTAAGGCATTGTAGTCCAATGCCCCTGTAATCTTAGGTAAAGTCACTTCCTTTTCCAGTATATCTCCAGACAAGGAGGTGTGACACTAAGTTAATGTGTAAGTAAAACAGAAACAATGAAAAAACCTCAAACCAGAACACTTAATGCATTTGCTCCCAATAGGTGCATGCTCTTCAGATAGCTTTTGTGAGCTATTAGAATGCATTAATAAATAAATCCACAACAGGCTTCCATTAGCTTTCATGTGTCACTCCTTGAGGAGTGTTGTATTTTGAAAAGGAGAGGATATGAATACAGGATAAGGGTTAAGTATAAATCTTAAGAACAACTTAAAAGATTTCTGTATGTTTGATTAAATTCACAGGTTGTCTCCAAGACTAGTCATCTGGTAAACAGTAGTCAGCTCAATTCATGTCTTTTTTTATCATCTAGTTACTTAAATTGACCTCAGTGCATGTAGTTGTTTGCATGCTGAGGGAATAATGTTGCCAAATCAGATGCCTCCATTTGTATATTTTTTGATTCCATAGCACCAGAGAATGGGGTTTTTCTGCAGTACGACTGACAAAGAAACTGTTCCATTTTTCAATCAGATCATGTAAACTTGGAAATCTCCAATAAGTTACAGAATTATCAAGAAAAAAGTAACATTAAAACACAAAAAGACACCACAGCTACTAATTATTGTTCTATAAAATTTTTGTTTGCTGTTGGGGAGTACTTGTTCGACATAGGGAAATGCATGTCTCTTTACAATTTGTTAGGATTCTCTTGACTGCAGGGGCAAGGAAGATCTTCATTCCCTGATGCCTTTTTTTGGTGGGAGGGAATTGTTGTTTATTTGTGTTGGTTTAGTTCAGGTGTAGTTTCAGTCCAGTTTGCCTGTGCTTTACAAGAAAGAATGAACGGGTTGTTTGATCCTTCTTGGTCTTTAGTAAAACCCGCTAAAGTCCACAGAAAAAGGGAGGAGCAGCTAGTGAAGTAGTCTGTGCTGTATGACTTCGATTATCTTGACTCTGTGTGTATGTATAAATACACACTTAGAGCATCCAGACTCAGTGGGCAGTGTTTCCATCTGCACCTTATGTTTTGAGAAGCTTTGAGGATGTCACACTTTTGAACATTACTATATACTGTCCCATTTCACCACTTTTCCATTATTCCTCTGGCCTGTTTTGTGAAAGAAATCTCACAGTTATCCTTTGTAATCATCAAATCCCTTTTCCAAATCTTTGACGGTGTTTTTCTGAGGT
This sequence comes from Ammospiza caudacuta, assembly GCF_027887145.1. Classification (NCBI taxonomy): domain Eukaryota; kingdom Metazoa; phylum Chordata; class Aves; order Passeriformes; family Passerellidae; genus Ammospiza; species Ammospiza caudacuta. Next base: position 39,036,529 of record NC_080598.1, on the reverse strand, counting down.
GGGATTGGGTTTTTTGCTTGTTTTTTGGAAATACATTACTGGTTAACTTTTTTCTTAGAGATTGCAAGGACCTCTTTGAAAATTTATCAGTTGTTCTCTTACTCTTGCAGTAAGGATATCAAGATCTATTAGAAACATGAATAGGGAAAAGAATTCTAAAAAACTGGTTTATGTATAGCTAAATTTCTAATAAAGTGTATGTGGTGTCTTCTAAAACAACCATGATGTTCCAGTCCATTTTAAAAAAATTTAAACTTCAAAGCTATGCTTAAAATAGGAAATGTACCTTACTTTTCATAACTTGTGTAAATTATATACCTTGCATTTTAGCAGATTTCTCTGTACTGCTGAAAACAAAATTACCCTTGCAACAATCCTTTTAAGAAAAAATTTTAAAAAAATAGAATCAACTCTTTTCATATTTTGAAAAATAAGGATCACTGTATCCAGTTCTATTTTCTTGAATGACTTTTCATCACAACTGTGGTGGATATTGTTGTTTGGCTGCACATTGTACCCAAAAAAATTGCTAGTCACCTGCATAATCTGGGATATTTCATGTGCTAAAATGAAGGATTGCTATTTCAAGTTTTTGACTCTCATTTCCGTAAGCCCCAGATCACTGCTAATACATGAGGGAGCATAAGTTAGCTAAGTGGGTGAATATGTTACGTAATGACGATTTAAAATATCAAGGGACTCTATTTTTTAGGAAGATACCTTCTTTTTTTCTTTTCTCCCCTTGTCTTGTCCATTTGGGGAGGGAAATAAATCAATGGTTTGGTCCAAATTATGTTTATTGCAGAACTCCAGAATTCCACTCTGTTCTGTTTCCTAAAATGAAAGGTTATTCTTTTTATGAAGCTTGCATATAATATGCAGTGTAGGGCTAAATAACTTAAATCTCAGTAAAAATATTGCAGTATTCAGTGTACTCTGAAGTAGGAAGATTGCAAGCAAAATGCTTTGTTATTATATGTATTTCTTGGTTGGCATTTAAAAAACCCTAAAAATTCAGGTTACATGTCTGGTATAACAAGTTTCTGTGACTTGATTGGAATTAGGTAAAGTTTGCACTTAAGACAGAAATTTACAGTAATATAATGGAAAAGCAAATGTCTGCACTTCTGTAGCTCAGAACACTAAATTTTATTGTCTAGACCTCTTTGTTTTGTTGATTGGATTTGAATTTGGTTTGAGTGAGTAGTGATAATTCAATCCAGATTATAGACTTGGTCCAAAAATAGTTATTACGGTATATGCTACACTATTATCTGAATATTTTCAGTCCTGACAGATAAAAGGTAGTAAGATTTGATTAGCTATGGGAGATTTTAATTTCTTATTAGTGTTGCTGAAATTAGTTTGAGATGTCAAGCTATTCTGGCCTACAGTCAAGAAACATACTTTACAATTACACGCTGAAATAGTGTGTAAGATGAAGGATACAATTAGCTTCCTTTTGTGTAAGACAGAGGATACAATTGGGTTCCATTTATTCTTAGTTTGCTTATTTTGTTCATCTAGTTCAAGTCAGTTTTCTAAACTACCTTTAGGGGAAAAGAGAAATACCTGGATAAGTTGTTTCTTTATGATGGAGGCTTAGGATGGGATGTAGTCTGCTTGCTGCATAAATATAAATTGTATTCAAAGCTGTAAATTAGTCTCTTGGAATCGCTAGAAAGGCTTGTATTTTTCTTGTAACTCTTCTTGGTTACCTATAATGAGTATGAAGCAGCTGTAATTATTGTATTCCAGCCTAACAGTCTGCAAGTTTAAAGTATGAATTGGATGTTCACAGTGTATAAATACGGAGTTTGCATATATTTTTTCATAAAGCAGCTAAGTTAATGTCTCACAGATACATTTGAAATTCATTAAAGACTTAAAAAATATTTGTGTAATGTTATGTTTAAAATCATGACAAATGTCTATTGAAATTTTGATTACTGTGTACTTGACTTCACCTGTAGAAGTATTCAAGAACTATGTATGTTTCTTGTCAACCTTAGTCAAGTTACTCATCAAAGGGAGATCGCTCACCAAGCACCTCAAGTTCATTTTTATTGTGTTTAAGTGATAAATGAGCTTTAGACAGCTGTAATCTCTTCCTTGGGTGCAGACAACATAATACACAATGAAACATTTCTCTTTCTACATGGAAGAGGAGTTAGTGTCATTGCACAAAAGGATTAAAATCTGTTCTGAAAATCAAGTCTTCTTTTCTGTGTGTTTAATATTATATATCATTCCAGCCTGTGTCAAAGGAAACTGTTACAACAGAAAAATTTGCAGACTGTCTAGCTGGCCAGATAAGGTTGTAGATGGATATAGATAAATCAATAGATAAATACAAACTCAAGGTTGAATATATATTAACTGAATCAAGCATAGGAGGTTTTCCAGAAATACGAGGGGATATATATAAAATCCATATTTTAAAACCCAAGATAAAATGACTTCTTTCCTTTCTCTTTCAAGTTGCCAGCTAATAAAGATGCCTTCCGAAAGACATGGAACCCTAAGTATACGCTACGCAGTCATTTTGATGGAGTGCGGGCATTAGCTTTTCATCCTGTAGAGCCTGTGCTGGTTACAGCCTCTGAGGACCATACTCTAAAACTCTGGAATTTGCAGAAAACGGTTCCTGCCAAAAAGCAAGTATATGGGTTTTATAAAACATCAGTTGTGTTTTAAATGCCTTTGAAATGGATTAAGCTCTTACAGTTTCAAGTTTTTCAGTAGAGATTTCACGTGGCATAGTAACTCTTCTTTTTCTTTCAGGAGTGCCTCTTTAGATGTAGAACCCATCTACACATTTAGGGCCCACATGTGAGTGTTTGATATTATTCATGGCTAATAAATAAATTGTCATTCATAACGATGTATTCTATCCTGTAGGCAGTTACCAATCAGCTTTTTTCTGTCTCTCAATAGTGGACCGGTATTGTCATTGGCAATTAGTTCCAATGGAGAACAGTGTTTCAGTGGCGGTATTGATGCAACCATCCAGTGGTGGAACATGCCTAGCCCTAGTGTGGATCCATATGATACCTATGGTAAGTTCCTTTTAAAAGATAAACAATTTCTGACCATTGTCTTCAACATTATTTATCTACTTGATGTTAATCTGCATTCTGGAGCTTTTGTGAAATATTACTGCCATTTCTCAACTATGCTGTATGTTTTCAAGTACTTATGTGTGGCAAACATTAGTTATTTATTCCTGCTTGCACTGATGATATACTTTGTGTAGAACAGTAATAGGGAGACTTAACAATTCCTAAGATTTATGCAGTAAAGAGAAAAATAATAATAATTTATATTTTTGAGAAGCCTAATATTTTGAACCAGAATTACAACTTCTCAATAATTATGCATTTCTTCTGATGGAAATTTGCCAGAAAACCAAGATAAGTATGCTCAGATTCCATGTCCCATGTTTCTGACTTGCATCTCAGGTCCCTAATTTTAGATATCTTTAATTTTAGATCTCTCTAAAATTAAATAGCTTGTAACTGCTTGGAAAACTCTGCATAGATTTAAAAACCCTCTAGAAAAGGCAACTGTAAAGTATCAGGGAGACGAAAATAAGATTGCTAGCTCCACAAGAAAAAATTAGTCCTGTTTTTATCATTAGTGCGATTGGGAGTTTTAGACCATACCTGTGTATCAGCAGAGTAAAAACTGCATCAAGTAAGCATCCAGTGTTAAAGTGGAAAGCTGATTTTGTGCACCTTGTACAAAAGAAGGGCTATGATCAAGCATCCTTAAGATGTTGAATTTGAAAGGAAGAAATAAGAGAGGAGGTGGTAACAAGAGTGAATAATTTGGGGAAAAGGGATGTAGTTGAGTTGTTTGTGGGGTTTTTTTTTTTGTTGACTGGTTTGGTTTGGTAGGGTTTTTTGGTTTGAGTTTGTTTTCCTGGTTGGTTGGTTAGTTGGCTGGCTTTTTTTGGAGAAAGATGGCAATGGTTGTGCAAAATGACTTGTGCAATATTCTAGCTGTTGCTTAAAGAGAAAGGGCAGGGGGAATATTCAGCTGGTTTATGTGGAATTTAATATATGTTGAGGTACAAGAAATAATGAATGCTTCTTCACTAAAATGGTTTCCTTTCTCAACTTTTTTTTTCCAGAGCCAAACGTTCTAGCTGGCACATTAATTGCTCACACAGATGCAGTCTGGGGTCTTGCTTACAGTGGTGTAAAGAATCACTTACTCTCTTGTTCAGCAGATGGCACTATTAGGTTATGGAACCCACCGGAAAAAAATCCCTGTATTTGCACTTACAATGGAGAGAAAGGTAACTTTCTGCAGTGGTTTTGAAAATCTGTTATGAGGCAGCTGATGATGCATCCAGACTCATTGTCTGCATTTATCCAAACTAGGTAACATAGCTAAAAGAATAACTTGTAAAATAATCATGGTGCTGTAGCATTATTTTAAAGAAAAGAGCAAATATCTTCTTTAAATACGACCTTAAATGCTTAAATTGTCAGGAATTTTTGAAGCGTTTTGTTCTTTCTAAAGATATTTTTTGCTCTTTCTAGAGCATGGAATACCCACATCAGTCGACTTTATAGGTTGTGACCCTGCTCATATGGTGGCATCTTTTAACACTGGCAGCACAGTCATCTATGATTTAGAAACATCCCAGTCAGTGGTAATGTTTTCATCACAAGTAGAATCTGGTAAGTAGAGCTCTTCTGTAATAAATACACATCTTGAATGAGGTACCTGTTGCATCATTGTGGTACCTCATTGTATGGTGTAGTAAATGAAAAAATTTTACTCCCCTGCTGCATCATTCAGTTTGAAAGATGGTTAGATGCTTGGAACAAACACTGTGGAAAGGTGTTGTAACTCCTCTACTCTGCTTTTGTGAAACCCTGCCTGGAGTGCTCCCTCCATCTCTGGGGCCCCAGCATAAGGACACAGCCCTGTTAGACTGTGAGTCCAGAGCAAGGCCATGAAGATGATCCCAGAGCTGGAGCACCTCTCCTATGAAGACAGGCTGAAAGGGTTGGGGTTGTTCAGTCTGGAGAGGGTTCTTGGGAGATATTACTGTGATCTTCCTGTACCTAAAGGAGCCAGAAACTTGTAGAGGATCTTGTTTGTACAAGGCCATGTGGTGACAAGACAAGGGGGAATGGCGTCAAACTGAAAGAGGGTAGGTTTAGATTAGATATTAGGAAGAAGTTCTTTACTGTGAGAGTGGTGAGACACTGGCACAGGTAGCTCAGAGAAATTTGGGATCCTTCATTCCTGGGAAATCTTCTAGGCGAGGCTGAATGTGGCTTAAAACAACCAGATTTGGTGGATGGTGGACCTGCTTGTGGCAGGAGGGATTGGAACTAGGTTATGTTAAAGGTCCCTTCCACTCAAGTCATTTTATGATTCTGTTAGCAGGATTTGAAAGTAGTTAGAGAACAGTAACTGTTGCTTTCACTACCTCTAAGATTTCTTAAGATTCAGTTTTCTGATTTGTATATGAAACCACAGTTTTCATTATATAGGCTTGACATGGAGGATATTAAGTGGGTGAATAATAGGTGAATTAAACAGAATATTTAATTCAGTGTAGAATTCTGCACAGGTTGGGATTAAACACACTTTCTGGTAGAACTTTGTAGAAATCCTGTTGCTGCAAATAAAGTGTTACAGAGAGGTAGCTCATCAAGAATTAATTGCATGTATTTGATGAAACTCCTTATGGAGGACTCTTTTTGTGACGCTCCTCATGTGATTCATAAGGAAAACCTCCAGTTTCTGCTCATTCCTTTCTAGAAAATGTGATTTAAAAGAATAGTGCAAGGGGAGAATCTGCTTCTCCCCTCTAAGTAGTGTAGTTTACTTTAATTATTAAACTTACACACTTCAACACAGGTTATAAAACTGTGTGAAAGCTATCTTATAAATACCTTTTGCAAAGCCTGACATTGAAGTGAGAAGGAACATCATGATTTGGAGAACTACCTTTTCTAGTTTGAAGAGAGACTTTTAAATGGTTTTAAGAAAAATTAAGCACAGAAATTAAGATACCAAGATAGTTTTTTAAAAAGAGTATCCTGTAGACTTCTAAAGAGATTTTAGCCATTCATTGTTTAAGTTGAAGTCACAAATGTATCTGACAGAATCTAAGAGTGTTAGGTTGACTTCAGTTTCTTGGATTCTCTCGTCTAGTAGGTGTCCCTTCCAACCCAAACCACTCTGTGCTTCTGTCTTCACCCCCAGACTAAATGTTTTTTGATGCAGAGGTGTAAGAGCTGTGTGCTAAACATACATTACTCATGCTACAGTTTGTTTCCACTTGGCTAGTGCTGCCCTGCAGTACTTGCTGGGTTTTATGTCTCAATAATCTTTCATGGGTGAAAACTACTTGTAAGCTTTAACCTTACAGTACCATGGCTAGAGTCTACCTCACTTTGCCCCATCCTGTGAAGCAAGAAGCTTTATTTCTTAGGAGATCCATTGGTCCTAAGATAATACTTACATAATGTTAAATAATATGCTAATCTTAAGTGTAATGCTAAAATACTGTCGTTTTAACTTTAACATTTTCTTTAAGGCAGATGAATATTCTTTTATTTTCAGGTGTACAATCAAATAATCATATTAACAAGGTAGTAAGTCATCCCACACTTCCTGTAACTATTACAGCACATGAAGATAGACACATCAAATTTTTTGACAACAAAACGGGTAAGGATAAAGAAAACCTAATTTGTCTGTATGAATATGTTTTAAAAAATCTGGATGATGTAGGGAGAAGAATCTGTTTGTAGAAAACTTACTACTGATTTAGTCTTACGTAAAACAGAACTTTTGATATTTCTAAGATTAAACCTTTTCAGCACATTCTCTGTGAAATAGTGATACCTGTTGCAATTGTGACTTCAGAAGTCAGAAAACACTCTCAAAACAAGCAGAGATAGTTATGAGGGACAAGAAAGTGGTCTTTAATTTAAAGCTTTCCTGATTTATAGAATATGTCTGCTTTCATTTCCATGCTTTTAACTCTAAGCATGTGTCAGTTATGTTTTTCAATTCTTAGTAGTTAAAAAGATCACTTAGTACCTATTAGGGCAAGAAATATCCCTAAATTCATTGTGGTAATGAAATCCTGTGTTATACTTAAGTTGTTGATAAGGTTTATAAAATAGAAAAGGATCTGGAAGAAAGAGGGTAAGGAAGGCTATAGGAGAAAGCTGCACTGTCTGTTGTGACAAAAACATTAAAATAATTGTAAGGACAAACTTCTTATTTGTGAAATTACCTGTCACTTCCTACATGTTGCCTATCAAATTGGAAGGAAAAAAAAAATCAAACTCACTTTAAGTAAGCATGTGCAAAACACCTGTTTGAAGTGTGTTTGGTTTGGTCCCAGTAGGAGATGGCAAACCCCAGTAGATTCCTGGGGTTTTTGTTTTCTAAAGCAAAAAGCTGGACATTTTTTCTACTTTGCACCTGCCATGAATGTATGTATTTGAATTGTGGTCATTAAATGCATTACACTGGTGTTGCTGAAATTAAGATTTATTACTTCAAAGAAACAAAGAATAAGGAAAAAAAAAATCTGCATGAAGAAATAATTGGGTCAATGACAGGAATCAGAGGGTAGAAGTAAATGGTCTGTTTGTGGAATAAAGTATCTGTGGATCTGGAGTGATGAGCAATATTTCAGCATAGTGAGTCATCTGAACAGGGAGCAGTATATTGACAGTTAACTGACATTCTGTAATTCAGGTTATTAAATATGAAGGCTGACAAAGAACTGGAGATCTTAAAAGACATAACAGCAGGCAAATTAAATTCCATGTGGATAAATGTGAAATTATACATGTAAGGAAAAATAAACATTGTAGTATAAAATAATAATCACTAGGCCAACTGTTCTTATTTAAAGTAAAACCTCAGAGTTATAATAAGAGGTTAGATAAAAATACTGCTTTGTTTCTTAGCAGTCAGAATAGCAAAATGCCTATTAGGAGGGAAAGGAATACAAGGCAAAAGTGAACATTTTTAATACCTTTGCATGAATACTTTGAATGAAGTCTCCCTTACCTCAAAGGGGATATAGCCAAGTTAATATGTTTCAGAGATGATCAAAGATCTTCAGTAGCTATAAGCTTCTTCAGGAAGAATCTTAGAAACTGAATAGTCTGAGATTCTTCAGGAAGAAGAGCAACTGAACAAAGCTGATTTATGTTCTTCGTGTTGGTCATGGTCTTACAGGGATTTATTTGCCCTCTTTTTCAACACACGAACTGAGGTTCAGTTGATAATCCCCAACAGGTGGCAGACTCAAAACAGGAGAGAGGCAGTGATTCTTCTGTGCAGTTAAACATTCTGGAACTCTTTCCAAAAAGCATCATGAGGTGCTAAAAGATGTTATTAGGAGTCCAGGAACAGAAGTCAACTTAAAGAAATTAGGAGTACTTGCATTAAGAGTACTTGAATGCAGAGTTAACTGTTCTGGACATAACCAAACAGTTAATTGTTAGAAGCTGGAGAGTATTTTGGGCAAGTATCACCTATAGTTGCCTTATTTTTCTCTCCTAGCAATGACAGAGATAGATGGACCGTTGATATGGCTCAGTAAATCTCATTTTATAAAGCTTCATCAAGACTCTCCTACTGGGGCAGTTATTAGGACATTTAAGAGATAAAGGTTCTCATTTAGTCATTTTAGGTCTTCACTGTTGTTGCTGCCAAGAAAGATGCCAAGTGGATAACCATTGTTTACAATGGGAATACCTTTTTGAGAGTTGTGTGTCATTTGCCCTTATGTTTATATAAGAGTTCGCAGTTGAAACCTTGTAATTTCTAATGGAATAGAATTATTCAAATATTACTGGACTCTAAATAAGCATGTTGTCTTATATTGTGTTTAAGGGGGATGGATTGATGATTTTTAAATGAACAATACTTCACAGGAAATTCACTGTTTATTTTTCTTTTAGGTAAAATGATCCATTCTATGGTTGCTCACTTGGATGCTGTCACAAGCCTAGCTGTAGATCCTAATGGAATCTATTTAATGTCTGGAAGTAAGGGGTTTTTTTTTTTTCACATTCCATATGTTTTAATATAAATTATGCATTTATGATGCACTACATTTCTGACAAATATAATCTTTTATTTTTCCTTTTTTTCTTTCCTAAACAGGCCATGATTGTTCCATTAGGTTGTGGAATTTGGACAGCAAGACATGTGTGCAAGAAATAACAGCTCATAGGAAAAAGCTGGATGAATCAATTTATGATGTAGCATTTCATCCATCAAAAGCATATATTGCCAGTGCAGGAGCTGATGCCCTTGCCAAAGTATTTGTGTGACATAGCAGAACAAACCTGCATCATAACAGCAGGTCTGTTTGGACAAAAAAGAGGGAATGCGTCACTGCCATCAATTATAAGGTTACCAATAAGACACTACATCTGATCTGCCTGGGTGAAGGCTCTTAAGTGGGGCAGGTAGAAGTTGGTGAAAAGTCACCACATCCTGAACAATGTCAGGCTCATTCATTTAACTGTAATTACTGTATTTGGGGGGGTGGGGACAAATACAAAAAAGAAAACCAGTATTTGTAGCCTTGACTGGATATGAACTGAGCGTATGTCTGTTCTTTAGGTGTCTTTAAGCAAACGTGGAGTCTGATCTTACAAAAGACTTTTATTTTGGACTCTGTGTGCTGCCTTAGGGTTAGGAATGTGGTGCTCTTGTGGGGGGAAGTGAGCTCCAAGAGTAGCTTTCTTTTCATCTCTTAGTAATCTTCTGTTTATCAGTTGAATGCCACAGATTCCCCTTTTAAACTTTTATTTTGCTTTAAAGAAAAGGAAATTTAACTTAAAATATTTTAGCATTAGTTGCACAAAATGTTTGGATAAAATTCTAGTTTTTATAAGTCTTTTTATATATTTAGCCTGTCACAACAGTGCTCAAGATTGTATTGATAATGTTTTTCTGCATTATAGAACCCTAAAACACAGAGATCTCACTGACCCGCTGCCGTGTAACCACAATCTTCCCTTCTTTTGCCTAATACAGCTCAGCTAAGTCCTTGCTTAAGGATGCTAATTCATCATCATCGCATAACTGTCTTCATAAATAAAGGACTGTAAAATGTGTTCAAATGAAACACAGAGGGGTTAACACCCCTAAATGAACTCTTAAAAAAATTAATCTTGGCATCCTATCACTATGTGATATTTTGTACATCTTACTGTATTTACGAATTTATTTATCAAGGATTACCCATCTTGCTAATGGCCTATTGTTATTTATTTCACTTTTTGTTGGTCTTTATATCCTTTTATGTAGTGTGTTAAAGGGCCCTGTATATCTGTTATGGCACTCTTTGAACAGTCTAAAATAGATGAGAAAATGGGACATTTGATAATTCTAAAGTTGCAAACCAAGAAATTCTTTTTCCTCTGGTTACAAGTACCTGGAGTGGAGTTGATTCCAAAAAAACAATCTTGTTTCAGAACCTTTGGAGTGAAAATTATTTTTATTTGCATTTCAAATAGAATACAAAAGTAGTTAATTCAAGATTCATAAATCTGCTGTGTTTTGACTAGTTACTCCCTGCTTTTATTTTATTTTTCAGAAGTGCTTCAGTTTATGGTGTAACTAAAAATTTTGTTTGTGTAATGCATGATTAATACAAAAAAGTATTTTTTCTAGTCTTCCACAAAACTTTTCTGATCAGTTTGCGAGTTTTGATGAGTTTTGTAAGGTTTCTGTTTTACAAACTATGAATCAGCAAATTTTTAAGATTGTACCGCATAGCAAAAGTACAGCTGTTGAAAAATAATGTATATAAAATGCATATAATAAATATTAAATGGTGTACCTGTATGTTACTGTTGGCTACATTATTTTGTGTTGCACAGTTTGAAAGAGTCATTCTACAAATTACTAAATTAGGTCTCAATTTTAGCAAAATGACCATTTGTTTATTATGCTTATAACCTGCTTTGCTTTTGCAAGATTGTAATAGTTGTCTGGATGTTGAGCAACTGTTCAGTTTCAAGCAGCAGTACCCACATATAAGAACATGTTTCCACGGTGTTTAAAAAAATTTTACAAGAACAAATCGAAAATTGCTGGTGTGTTCTTACAGCCCTTCTAAGATGATAATCTCAGTGTTTTTTCATTATCTTTGCATATGAAGTGAATCTGAAGTGATTAGGAGCCAGAAAGGTACTCTGTTTTTATTTCAAACTGCCACTGAATAGTTGTGTTGAATTAAAAAAAAAAAACAACTAATTTCAAAATGCCTGACATTTGCCCATATATTTTACCTCTGTCCATTTCTTTCCAAGTCCTCCTGTAAAGTTGATGAACAAAAAACTAAACTGAAGGTCAACATTTACCTATTCTGTGATGAGTCACTTTGCTCAAAGCTATCAGCAGAAACAGAATACCACAATATTAATATTTTTGTGTAAAATAGTATGTTTAGATATAAGTTAACTAAAGCTAGAACATGTTCCTATAAGTGGTTTAACTGCATTGTTCCATGTAAGTTTCCAGTTTTCCAGTAAGAATGTATTTCATGCCATCTCATGTCAAGCAAATTAGAACCAAAAAAAAAAAAAAAAAGGAAAGAAGTGCTCATGATAGGCAGTTATATTTTGGAATTAATTTTGTTTTAGTAATAATGTTGCATTGCTTGAAATGTTACAGTAAATTATAATTGTGTAGGAATTGGAGAATTTTGTCCTTTATCATGAAGATTGAGGTGAGGCCTTCCAGTAATTGCTTGTAGGACACTAAGACTTTACTTTTGAAAGTAACATTCAGCTGATTTGCACTTTTTGTTCTTTCCAGTCTAAAGCATTCAACTAATCAACAGACAAGAGAGTATTTGAATTTTATTGGAAGTAATTTAATAATCGCCTTTTCTGAAGCCAAACATTGTTTCTGGCAGCTTTTCCAGACTGCTGCATTTTAATGCTTAAATAAAATGTGATTGTTTAATAAACATTACCATGCATAACATTTACCTTTTTTTAATTGTATTAAAATTGAAATGATAAAAACCAAAATATTTGCTTATTTTCCTTAATTGAAATCTTAACGATCATCTTAGTTCACTAATGCACAGTGGATCAAGTGCTGTAGTGAGGCATCAGTTACTGAATATTACCAATAATTTCTAATACTTCTTAGTTTATTTATTGTGGGGTGTACCATGCTGAAACCTTTATTTGTTGGGTTTGAGTTTTTGAAAATGGAAGAGCTATAGTACTGGTGATGGGGAAGATGAAAGATGATAGTGCTCAAAGAAATGGTTTTATTTAGCAAAACCACCTCAGCTTATGAAAGGATTTACTTCTCTTTTGTGAGACCCAAAGGACTGGTGCTCAGAACCCGAATGGAAAGATATCTGAATGTGTTTATTAATACCTGTAGCATTTAGGGTGTGATTGATAAGTCTGTGTTAACAGACTTAGTCTCCATCTTGCTTTTTATTGTGGGAACTGTTTTAAGCAGATCAGTGGTGACTGTAGCTCACTCCAGCATAAACAGTAGTATGCTGTCCACATAAATAGTGAATACACATGAAAAATAATGTAACAAGCCCTGGTTAAGAATCTTCCATAATTTAGAAATACTAAGGACAAATTTATTTGCCAGGAGAAAATTGGTAGGTTTTCCAAGTGGAAAAACTAGACTTGAAGTTGCACTATCAGTGGCCATGTGTTTCACATATTGTATGCTAATTTATTTTGAAACTGATAGCATGCTCTGTCCAGGCATGCTCTGTCCAGGCATGCTCTTCTTATTATGTGCTTTAATTTACTTTGGAACTGATTACACTCTGCTCCAGCACTTCCCAGCTCACATCAGTGGAAAGCCCCTTGCTCACACAGCGCTGATTCCTTGCATTTTTGTTCTGTTTGGTGTCATAGACTCGTAGAAAGGCCTGGGATGGAAGGGACATTGAAAGTCATCTAGTTCAAGCCTGTGCCCCCAACATGGACATGGGCAGCTTCCATGAAAAAGGTTTTTAATGGCCCCATCCAGCCTGGCTCTCAATGCTTCCAGGGATGGGGCATCCACACCTCTGGACAGCCTATGTGCCAGTCAGTCACCACCCTCACAGTAAAGAATTATTTTCTAGTATCCAATTTAACTTGTTCTCTTTGAAGTTTGAAGCAGTTTTCCCTTGTCCTGTCACCACATGCTCTTATAGAAAGTCCCTGTCTGGCTTTCTTACAAGCTCCCTTCAGCTACGGGAAGGCCACCATTAGGTTAGCCCAAAGCCTGCTCTTTTCCAGGTTGGCCAGTCCCAACACTCTTGAGACTCTTGAGACTCTCCATCCCTTTCATCATCTTGTGGCCCTCCTCTGGAGTCACTGCAGCAGCTCCCTGTCCCTCCTGTGCTGGCACCCAGAGCCGGTGCAGCCCTGCAGTGGCTCTCAGCAGAGCAGAGCAGAGGGGCAGAATCCCCTCCCTGGCCCTGCTGCCCACGCTGCTCTGGCTGCAGCCCAGGACACGTTTGGCTCTCTGGGCTGGCAGTGCCCATGGTGCCTCATGTGCAGCCTCTCAGCCAGCAGCACCCCCAAGTCCCTCTGGGCAGGGCTGCCCTGGGGCTGCTCATGCCCAGCCTGTGCTGAGACTGGGCCGTGCCCCAACCCAGGAGCAGCACCAGCACCTGCTCTTGTTAAAAACCAGGAGGTTCCCATGGGCCCACTTCTCCAGCTTGTCCAGGTCCCTCTGGCTGGTATCCCATCCCTCAGGTGTGCTGAGCACATCACTCAGTTTGTCACAGCAGTGCCTGAGTGAGTGTGTGTATACATACATATATATATATACACACACACACACACACACATATACACGTACTTATGTTCTGCCTCTAAGAAGATTTAAAAAAAGAAATAACAAAAGCAGATACCTTCAGAATTGTTTTGAAATGCTACTTCTGAGATGAGCAAGAGTGTTTAAGAGTGTTCCATTTTCAAACTTGCTCTGTTGGTACTTTGAGAATGTACACCCTTGAGTCTTATGCAGATTAAATTAGTAACAGATTTTTAAAAATAAGTAGTTCTAGCTACAACAACTTTAAAATGTCATAAAAGTGCATTGGTTTGTTTTTAATTTTTAATATAGAAATGAACTTTGAGTTGATAATATAAAACAACAGCCTTTCTTTTTAGTCCTCCCTGTTATCTCCTTCTCCTGGGAGATCATGTCGTGTTCCAGGTGACTGGAGTTGAGTCATAAGCTGAGAGATGACTTCATAAGCTCGGTGCAGTCTTGTTGCCCACCTGCAGTGGGTGGAGGGAGCTGCTGGGGCCAGCCAGGCTGTGATGGCCACTTCTGGCTGGGCACAGAGCAGGGCTGCAGGAGCCCCTCAGCAAGCTGTGGAGAGGCAGGGCAGGAGAGGTTTTGCCCTCTGTGCCTTCAGACACCATGGTGTTGGCAGAGGGAGAGCTGCTCGTTTGTCCACTGTTGGTCACATATCCTTGAGGTGTTCCCTGAGGCTTGTCTCCATCTCACCTTGGCTTGCCATGTGGCTGTTGGGAAGCTGTCATTGATCTTGGTGTGCCTGGAGTGACCATCTGGGCACTTCCCAGACCTTGCCTGATGGCTGCTGGGGTTTTGCTCATGCACAGCAGCTGGCCAAGGAGATGTGGTTTTCCTTCATGAAAGGAGGGCTGCCCAAGGTGATGATATTCTTCAGTGACTTTGTGGTGACTGGCCTCATTGCCTTTGCTAAGCACCTTTTTTTCTATTGTTTCAGGTGTCTTTCTAGTTACTCTTTTGTACCTTGAAATGGATGGGTATCTGTTTTTTTCATTTGTGGGCAGCTGGGGGCAGGGGCTTAAAAGCAGAAGCTCTTGGAAGGGCCTGCAGGTGCTCTGCATGCACTGGTGCTGTGTTGGAGTCTGAATCACGGCTCTGTCTTACATGCCCTGTACTTTTGGTGGACTGGCTGGTAGCCTGAGGTTTTTCCCTCTGCTGGAGTTTTCTGGTGTTAGAAATACTATTGCACCTTAACAATAGCAAGTCTTTTTAAAATACTGATACGTCCTCATTACTAGGGTAGATGTTGGCAAAACCAGGAGCTGTGTGTTGGCTTCCTGAATTACTGGTGTGTCTCTCTTGCCTGAGGTAACCCAGGTGACCGACTCTGCTAGTCTTAATCAACAGTTTTCTGTAAAGATTTATCTGACAGCTATACAGAAGAATTTCTTAGCAGCGAGAAATATTTTCCCCAGTTTGACTGACCTAACACCTGACAGTTTCCATGGTACAAATGCATTATATTCTGACAGAAGCCTTCTTTTGGCAGATATTTGGGTTTAACAGAAGCAACTGATTTTGGTCACTTCTCCTAATTGTTTGTGTTAGTCTGGTCTCTGTTCTCTTTTGAGCAAATCTGACCATCAGGGAGTAAATTCCTTGTTGATATATTTGCTACCAACATGCTGTGCCAGACAGGTCTGGGTTTTTTCCTAAACTGGCTCCTAGTCCTCACCAGAATTAGTTCAACAAGTTTATGTATCTCAGCTAATTTAGAGTGTTTGGATGAGAGAAAGCTGTTTTTGTATCTGCCTTTTCTGAACAAGTATTCTTAAAATACCCAAGGGTGTCAGCGGAATTTCAGAAACTACATAATAGTGAATTTGCTTTTCATTTGAAAAAAACACTATTTTGATTATATAGTTTGTTTGATTTGGAACTTATCAAAGCTTTCAAAGTGGTGCTAAGTTAGTAATTTTTGTAATTTTCCCATCTAATTTAAAGTATTTTCCTAAATCTTGCCAGTTTTTTTCTCAATCTTTTGACTTTTTGTTGTCTCTAACTTGTATTATTTGGCAGATAATTGTTTATCATACTTGTAATCTGATCACATCCACCAGGGCAGAAAAACAGTTTTATATCCCTTTGCTTACGTTCTGCCATACTCCAATTGCTGTTAAGTAGTAAAGGCCATATCTGACCTCAGCAAAGGTTGGAAAAGTTTAGTTAACATTTGCTAGCAAAAACAGCAGTGCAGGATTCCCATACTGGTGCCCCAGGAACTGGTCCAGTGTGAAGTTCAGCTGTAGGTTCAGTTCTAGCCTGGGGCTGAGGGTCTGTTTGGGCTCCCAGGAGCTGCTTGGCAGTGGGGAGTGATGCTACCTGCTCCTTGTGCCTGTGGCAAACCCTAACCCTGCCCTTCACCCTCCTGACCCTGCTGCTGTTCACAGGCAACTGCTCTGGGCGTGGAATGCAGAGACAAATAGGACATAATATTTGCTTGTGTATAGATGCAGGTGAATGTAAACAAATCAGTCAGTAACCAAACAATAAATACCCTTAATTTCATGAAAGCGGATTATGATCAAGGACACTTCACTAACTAGACTTGATTGATTGAAAGGAAAGGAAATTTTGATCCTAATGAGATTAAATTTAATATGGTCATTTGTTTCAAAGCAGAGATTAAATCCTGGGATTTAATCATAGGCAGCAAATTTTCAGAACCTATTCTTCATTCAGCTGAAGCTAGAGGCAAAATTTTTGAGGCCAATGAGGGCAGAAGAATGCCCGCTCCAGTTAGTAGACTTATATGACAGAGAAGTGGCTCACACTTCAGTTCTAAACTGTTTGCTGGAAGTTTCCATGTGTTTTGTGTCTCTGTTTGGATGACAGGTGATCACAAGATAGTCAGCCACGTTCTGCTTCCACTTCCCAAAAATACCACTTTTGTTTACTGTCCTAGGGCCAAACCAGAACCACTGATTTTATTAGGCTGTGGATTTAAGTCCCAGTTTCCAGGCAGTTTACTTAAGAATAAAGTTGATTGCCTTTGACAGTGCTCAGGCCTTCTGTGACACTTGCATGGAACAGAGAAATTTTCTGTCATTTTTGTGGCTTTGATACTTTCTGGACCTGACTTACCCTTCAAGCTAATGAAAGGAAGGAAACTCTTGACAAAATTGGTGGAGCTATGTAGTGATATTGAGAATTGCCCCATAAGGAAAAAGCAAGGCATAAGCAGTTGTTCCTGCTTTTCTTCAGAACAGGGAAGGTAAAAATTCTGTATTTTATGGGGCCATGCCTGACAGAAGGGAAAGCTCACGTGACAACACTAATATGAAAGGCAAATGGAAGTAATTAAAATATTTATCTGAGAATCTACTGTTCTGATGAGACTATACTAATGTGCCAAAAAATCCAACCCTGTTCTTTCTCTCTTCCCACTTGAAAATTGCTTTGTAAGTTGTAGAGAATTGTAATTGTTGACTTTTGATGCAAATGATTTTGGCTCGTTTCTGCATAGCTCTTTATTGGCATTGATTTTAAAAGGCATAGTACTTTTAAAGTGACTATTTTCTCCTAAGAATGTTAGGATGGTCTTTCTTTTGGGTTTTTCTTGTTCCTGGCCAATGCAATATTAATAATTTTGCAGTGATAATATAAGTTGGTTGACTTCTGAGACCCATTTTGCATTCTGCTTAAGGATATAAAGTAGAAGGCTTTTACTACAAGTTTGCAGGTCTGGCTGCAGTTTACTGGCCTTCGGTCCTAGACTGTATACCTGCCTTTCATGTACTGTACTTGCCAGAGCTAGAAATAGCCGTGCTGTCAAGAGATGAATACACATAGTAATTCATCGTAAAGAGAGGACCTAAATGCCTAAGATTTATGCATGGTGCAAAATTTGAGGTGCAGAAAATTTGTAAACAGAGACAGAGACACTGGCCTGAGTTTCCTTGTAAGACTGAGACATATTGCTACTGACAAAGGAAGTCATGCTCCTTTCTGTTATAAAATAGCCTGTGAATGGAGAGTTTACCCAGGAAAGATCTTGTGGCAGGGAATGCTCAGGCATGTGTCCTAACCAAAGCATGGCTGTAGGTTGTAGCTCTTCCTGGAAGTTATCATGTACAAAAAGGGATTTCACTTTATTTAGGACAGCAGTTTAATGAAACTAAATAAAACTAAGTGGGAAGGATGAGTTTTGAATGGTGTTAACTACTATTTCATGTAAAATTCCAAACACCTGCATGGGAATTACAGTTAAGCACCTAAATTCCTAACCTTTTCTAAATGAAGGAATCCTGATTTTTTTTTTTTTTTTTTTTTTTTTTAATATGTTGATGTGATATGTCATCAGGACTGGGATTGCACATCTGAGGCCCCCTGAATCTGAGTACTGCTTCGGAAGATACAGCATAGAAAATCACAAAGTGTTTAAGTTGGAAGGGACCTTTTAAAGATCATATAGTCCAGCCCCTTCACAATGGTTTTCATTAGTCTCACAAGAGAACAGAATTGATCTCCTGCAGGCCAAAATCTTGACTGACAGCCCTAGATCTGCAGCAGTTTTTCCCACTGGAGTTTGGATAGCTGATGGTAGCTGCAGCTCTCTTCACATTCTTTGTACTGCTTGGTCCAGCAGCATAAAACTGAATCCTTGTGCGTGGCTTCACTTACCTTGTTTAACAAACCAGAGCTTCAGCCCTGCCCTGCCCTCTGCCATGCTGTTCCTCCTCCAAATTTGCCTTCTACTTACAGCACAGTCCACATCCTTTCCACCCTGCCTTTGGATCTCACCAGGTCTCAATCCTTTTCTGTATCCCACCAATGTTTTTCCCAGAGTGAAACTGCTCACAAATTCTTGCTGGCACATAAACATTGTATCTTTAAAAAGTATTTTCTATACTCCCCATCAGAGTGTAATAAGAGTGTATGAAGGGTGCAAGTAACATGGCATCACCACTCCTGAGAAATGGAAATATGTGAAGAGTTAGCTCTGCAGTTTTCAGTGTCCCAGAGATGCAAACCTGCTTTTTGTCTAATGAATGATGTGAGATAAAGCTGCCTATTTCTTTGCAACAGCAAAAGCAAAGTAGAAGAGAAAATGTGATTCTATCAGCCAGCGCACTATTTATATTCAGATGATTTAACTAGCATCACACCTAATGTGAACAAAACTAAAACTTCAATATTGACTAATTAAAATGAAAATATTTGTAGAAATAATACCCTTATTATTTGAAAATTATTTGGAATTAAAGATCATACAGTTAGGAAGTAACACATAGAACTTACTTAAACTATATGAGGTTCATCATAAAAAGACTTCTGTGTTATGAGATATCAAAACAGACAGCAGCACTCCCAGTTTTCTTGCAATATATATTTCTATAAAAAGTTTATAAACTAAATTAATTGAATTTTTGCACAAAGTTGATATAGCATATGAATTTATACAGCAAAGGCTTAATACTCTTACCTATAAACACATAACAAAATTAGGGATAACAATTGCTAGAAAAATACAAGGAATCTTTGCCATTTATGTTTAGAGTAATATATAGTCAGTTATAAGTTATTAAAAAGCACAGCAAAAGCCCAATGAATACAATCCTTTCTGTGCCACTCCATAACTACTAGAAATTTTACAATCAATAGTGGGGTAGAGGAAAAAAGGGAAACCCCAGATTGATAGGAAAAGTGCTGTTTTGTTTTCTACTATATATTTTATTTGCAAACCCCCTTCATTTATTCAGAATATTTGGAGTATGTTATTCACACCAGGACACTGGAATAACTTAGAGAATATCACATCATTTTAGCCATATATGTGTCCATATAAATATATCAACATTACTAGGTATGTAATCAAATGAAAGCCTTTTCCAAGAAAACTGTTATTTTCAGAAAACCTCACGCATCTATAGAGGTGTTTTTACTACCATTATGAAGTTGTTATTCTCTGAACTACTAAATCCAACTTAATGTGTCTGCCTACTCTCTTCTTTTCTGACCATGTAATCTGATATAAATCCATTAGGTTTAAAGGTTTGAGATACCTCTGGACTTGAATTTGAATGTTGTCAGTTCCCACTGTGTGGTCTTATTTAATCTCTTGGCCCAAGATTCCTGTCTCTAACTGTCTGGCCAATAACAACTTTGTCAAATCAAGACAATACAAGGCAGCAGACAGGAAATATCCGGTTGTCAGTTTTATTTGGAATATCACTGTTGACTTCAGTGGTGCAGAAAGCAGCAGTAGTAGCTAATATATTAGGATCCAGATTCTCTACTGTGCCTTAAATGCCTTTAAAATTCTGTGCTAAAAGAACCAACCAAATAGATCCACAGAAATCTGTGGGTAGAAGTTAAATGACTTTTGATATAAAATTTGCCAACCAGATCCAACAAAACCCCAACTAGTAAAAATAGACTCTTTCAGCTACAATCTGTCATATCTTTTCTCAAGCTGCCTGGCAATAATGGATGTTGCACATCAGGAGCACTGAAAGTACTGTGTTATCAGCAGAACTCTTTCCAAAGATACAGAATTGTAAGCTACAGAAAGCTTATAGAAGGTAGTACCTTATATTTAAAGATTTTTTTAACTCCTAAGAAGGTGTTTAGCAAGTGTCAGGAAAAAATGTCAGAGCTGTATTATTTCCTCTCAGTATCTGCTATTCTTAAGTGCACAATATGCAAAGCTTTGAACTTCAGGATGCTATATGCATGTCAAAAATATTAACTGTTGGCCAAATCCTGCACTTCAGGATCAAGTACAAGCTCACAGAAATCTTTGACTGACTACAGAAATAAAAAGTAGCCCTTCATCTTCCTCTGTATTGTGATAGCATATATAAGAATAAAACATCTGTGCTTTAGAGGGACCATTTCAATTTCATGACTTTTAGTTTCAAATAGTAATAGTGAACTGCAGATTTTTTTATTGTTTAGA
Source organism: Ammospiza caudacuta (assembly GCF_027887145.1). NCBI lineage: Eukaryota > Metazoa > Chordata > Aves > Passeriformes > Passerellidae > Ammospiza > Ammospiza caudacuta. The sequence continues at coordinate 39,015,804 of NC_080598.1, read as the reverse complement.
GTCCAAAAAGTCTTTACAGATGCCTCTAATAATATCAGGAACCATCTGCTCCAATCCTGTGAACTCCCTGGTGAAGAAGGTATGAGATTCTCTTGGTTCAGAAGCCATGTCTTTCAGATCATCCAAAGGTGCCCAGGCAACACCAACAGAGAAGACTGTTATTCCTACAAAAAGGAAATAAATAAAAAAGACCATTTTGCCTGCAGATACAAAAAAACCCCAGCCATTTCTACATTAATGAATCAATGTGGATTTGTAAAGCATGTTTCAACACCTGCAATCTGTCAAAGATAATTAGATTTTGCCACTAAATACCAGGAATTAGATTTGACTCAGGAAAAATCCTGAAGGAAATATGAGGCGTCATAAGAGCTAATGTCCGAGTTGTTCTTGTAGTAACACATAGGATTGTAGCAGTTACAATGTCAGTCTTGAAACATAAGTAACGCTGTGTAAAATAGTTTTGAAAGTAAGTTTGGTTCCTTTGTGTATGCTTAGTGCCTTTATATACTCATACTTCAAGCATCACCAGCCCAATGAGCTTTTTGGCCACAACTGCTTATTCCCTTCCTAGATGATGGTGGAGCTACTTGGCTCATTATTCTTACTCTGCTGTTTGGGGAAATGAGACTGGGTGTATGTTGATCCCTAAGCTGCCATGAGTGAGTCTAGTCATACCTGGCTCTGTATTACTGGTTGCTGGGGTATTTTTCACCCTAATGGAAAATAGTTCCTAGGGGGTGCATTACATTTTGCTGAATTCCAAGTATGATACTTTGCAAACTTTAAAATCTTAACATTTGCAGCACAGCAGAAATAGGAGGGATCAACTTCCACCGCTTTTCAAAACGCATACTTTACCTGCTTTTTGTGCAGCTGCAGCAGGTCCTCTAACATCATCGTAAGACTGACCATCGGTGAGAACGATGAGGAAATTCTTGTTAGGCCCATCTTTCACTGGCCCAAACACATTCCTGGTGGTGAAGGAGATGGCATCGCCGGTGGCCGTGCCCCCGCTCATGTAGTGGATGCCGCGGATGGCCGACAGGACCTTGTCCTTGGTGACAAAGTCGGTGAAGCCGAACTCGGTCCTCTGGTCGTAGGTGAACTGCACAGCTGCCACCTTGGAGCCGATGTCAGAGATCTCAAAAGCTTTGGCCACGTTGCTCACGAACTCCAGCACGAGGCGGAAGTTGCTCTCTCCGATGCTGCTGGAGCCGTCTATCAGGAAACCGATGTTGACGGAGTTGTAGCAGGTCTTGCTACACAACATCTGCTCGTGTGAGCACAGCTTCTGGACAAGAGGTTTGACATATTTGGTAGTACCAAACCAGGTGGGCATTTGGTAAGAGAAGAAGCCATTGTTTCGACAGACAGCCTGTTTGAAAACATAAAGGGAATGGGTGAATGCCAGCTGAGCAGTTCGGTGGATAATACTCAGACACCTATGATTTTACTTTCAAAAGCAGGTTAGAAATGAAGCCTCGTGGCTGGAACTTAGGATGGGTTTTTGTGTGCTTGTCTTTAAAGAAATTGAAACAGCTGTACTTGAAGTCAATGTAAGCCATAGAGCAGCTTATTTTATCCAGTAATAAAGCCAACCCTGCCACCCAAGCTCTGAAAGTTTTCAAATAATTTACCTTTTTTCACAAGAAGTGCAACAACTGAAAATTGTAATTTTGTTTTGTGTATGTGAAAAAGTCATGATACTAAATAGCCAAAGGATTGAAATTTCTGTATTTTTGCTTATACACTGAAAATTATCCTCTGTGTTTTCCCTTTGAACTTGGTGATACCTTTGGATTTTTAATCTATAATGTCACAAACACAGACAGAGTTGAGCAGAAATACAGCTCCTGATCATTCAGAGGAAAATTAATTTTCCCCTAGCTTCCATCAGATGCATGAAAAAATGGGTTAAATTCAAAATCAGCTCTCCAACTAATCCAGCTAAGATCAAAATGCAGAAGGAGAGCAGAGGCCTCAGCCACTTAAGGTCATGTCTTTCTGTGTCTGTACAGGGACAGACAGCGATAGTACAAGGCGAAAAGATCTCCTGAAGTAGGAGAGATCTAGAGTAGATACTGGGAGAGAATTCTTTACTGTGAGGATGGTGAGGCACTGGGACAGTTTACTCAGAGTAGTGGATGCCTCTTCCCCAGAATGGTTCAAGACCAAGCCTGAGCTACCTGCTCTACTGTGTGGTGTCCCTGTCCGTGGCAAGGGGGTGGGAAATACATAACCTTTAAGGCCCTTTCCAAATCAAACCACTCTATGGTGCTTCTGTAAGTGCCTAAGGGTTGGACCAGCCTTCAAAACCTCTGGGGTCAGCAGCTAGGTATCTTATCCCTAGAGCTTCATTCTGTTCATGCCATTTCTGCTGAAATTAGACATCTGCAACCTCCCTGTGGAAAATGACTGATTTTCTCACTGCAGAGTAAGTAAAGACGGACTGAGCAGAAAGCTCATGTAAGAGTAGGTGTTTGAATTCCTGCTCTAACTCAAAAGTAACAAGATCCAAAACTCTGCTTACAAGATCAAAGTCTTGTACACAGGCTTGCTGGGATGTGTTTTTCCATAATTTCTGTTCTCTTGGTAGTGAAAGTAAGTAAATAATTATCCACAGAGCTGGTAAGAAATAAGCACCTCCCTGTCTGCCCTTTTGTGAGAGAGAATGTATCACATCAGTATGTCATTGCTTTGGCGCATTCAGCCATACCTGAGATAGGGGAATTTCCTACCCTGAGAGTCTTCATGCAATTACAAATTCCAGGAGCTGCAACTTGGCCAAGCTTCCGAACTGGGAGTACAATGATACCTTTGTGTGGCCCCTTTAGCAAGGAAAAATCTCCAGTGTTTCTTTAACCTTCCCTCTGCTCATCTTTTAAATCACTTATGAGCAGGGATAATTTAATGAGCTGGTTTGAGAGAATATTTTTATGTCTATACATCTATGTGAGTTATTGTATATATATGTATTAGTTCATTAGAATTTTACTGTAAATTCTCCAGAATTATATTCATGACTGTAAACCAAATAATGACATTCTTCCTTACTTTGTCCACAAAGCCAATGTCTTGTACCATTCCCAGCTCCTCTGTTGTGGGTTTTGCTACAGACACAATGAACACATTGACTCCAAATTCTCTGGCCACTATGCCAGCTTCTTCTAGATCATCTGAGGGCCAGCCATCCAGGAACACTACAATGATCTTGGGAATTCCCTTCCGTGCTCCATTTTCCAAAGAGAAGAATTTCTGAGCTGTGTACTTCAAAGCTTTGCCTTGGTTTGAACAGGAAAAGAACAAGAAGAAATAATGCATACAGTGATGGTACATTCTGGGATCAGCTTTCCATCTGAAATTGTGCAGGATTTATGTTATAACTACAGGACTAAGCCAGTGTAGCATTGAATGGGTGCCCCAGGAAATTTGATAATAATGAAGCTTGGGCAACCTCCAAGTTAAAAACTAATGACATCAAATCAACACCCCTCCCCTCACCAAAAAACCCCACAGATAAAGCTGAGGTGGAATTCCCTGAGATTATTTTTGCTCATGGGTCTAGTTTCCTACTAGGAAGTAGGTATATTAGTACCTGCCAAATGGATTGGAAGGAAGAAAGTACCTAAATTTAGCTTGTGAAATGCAACATAATTAGATGCTTAGTTTCAATATCTGGCTGGTTTTGTCTGTGATAATTATTTTTTTTTTCAGATTAGCTGGTAGGGACTGAGTTTTGGATTTGTGTGGAGAACTGTGTTGACAGTAGGGGGATATTTTGTTATTGGTGACAGCTCCTGCACAGTGCCAAGGCCTTTCCTGCCTCCTGTGCCACCCTGCCAGTGAGAAGGCTGGGGGTGCAGAGCCCGGAGAGCTGGCCCCAAGCTGGCCACGGGGATATTCCACACCACGTACGTCATGGGCAGCATGTGAAGGTGTGGGAAGGAGAACAAAGGAGAGGGGACATTTGGAGTGTTGGCATGAGCTGCTAGGTGAGCTGGAGCCCTGCTTTCCTGGGGATGGCTGAACACCTACTTTCCCATGGGACATGGTGAATGGTTTCCTTGTTTTGCTGTGCTTATGTGAGTGGTTTTTGGTTTCCCTAATAAATTGTCTATCAATCTCCAAATTTTCTCATTTTCTTCTTCCCAATTCTCCCCCCATCCCACTAGGGGAAAGTGAGCCAGCAGCTGCACGGGGCTTGGTTGCTGGCTGGGGCTAAACCATGATGTCTTCTCACCACCACTCACTCCTTACTCCTAGTATAACTCTTTCATTAGCCACCCAACAAGAAAGAAACACTAACCCTTTTATGAGTTTGTCCCAAGATATCATTCTGTTTCTAGTGAAAAGTCAATTACTGTTTAAATGCAGGAAGATTTATACAAGTATAAACAGTTGTACTCTAATTAAATGTGTAATAAGCATGCCTAACTTCTAGAAATTAAATGTGAGATGTGAAAATGTTCTAGTGGAACATCACTGAACCTGATTAAGGTAAGAGTGGCATCTAAAACACTTCCTGGCCTATGTGAATTCTAGGAACTTCAACATTTACACACATACATATACATACATATATTAAAAATACATAAAGAAGTAATTTCTGTTTTAGGGGGAATATGAGCTCACCTGTATTGGAATTGCCTCCTCTGAAGCCTAATTCTTTTATGGCAAACAAAACTTCTTTTGTAGCAGTAAAGTTTTTCAGATAGAATTCAATTTTTGGATGTTCACTGTGGAAAAACAAAACAGAGTAATAAGGTTCACTTTTCATACTGATATTAGCAAACTAAAACACACTTGAAATAGTTTTGCTCATGATAATATATATTCTTCTCTGGATTTCAATTCTAAAATGTAAGTGTGCTTCTTGCTTAGTAAGTCTTGCAATCCTTAGGAAGAGGAATTATCTGCCTGAATGGATAAATTAAGGACAGCCTGATCCTCATGCTTATCAAACAGATGATAGCATTAGGTTGAAAATACATAAAGAAAAAAATTGAACATGCCAGACATTAAACTAAAGGAATCTGTGTAACTAAAGATTGGCAGGTTTTCTACTTATTATAAGGATTTGCATGACAAATACCTTCCTTATAAAAAGTCCTGCAAAGTGCAGTTTGAGTGTTTTGATTTGAGAAGTTCAAGGTATGCTAGCTACTGACAAAGAGGTTAAAGACTTTAAGTATTCTGTCTCTGGATTTCATTTTTAATTTACAGTAGAAAGCAAAAACAAGTGACCAGTTACAAATTGAAAAAATATCAGCTGTAATATTTTATCAGTTAAAGAGAAAATATTTATTAAATATTAAAATATAGATCAGGTAAGAGCAGGTTTTTGTTTTGTACATGCACATAGCCATTAGGGACTATTCTCTCTACAATTTTTAGAAACTGGCATCTCTCCTTTTCAGGGTGTTTCCTGCTGTTCTACTAAGATGAGATGCAAAGCTACAGCAGAGGAGCTGTGAATCATCCAGCTTCTCTCTATTCAAATATCGAGTATCAGAGAACAGAAGATGTTCAAATTTGTCATGTCCTGTCACATGCACATCTCAGTATAGCACAGAGCAAACAGTGCTATGGCTCAAGGGATTCTTTCCCTTGCCATTCATCAGCCATTATTGAGTGATTTTGTTCTGCAAAAGGAGAAGTGACACATTAATTTTCTCTTATCGATTACTCCATTATATTTTATGCAGGTCTGTTCTTACCTGGCTTGTACGACCCCAACATGAGGCCCTTCTGTTCCAATTCCCAACATTACAGCTACTTTTCCAACAAAGTTTTTCTGCAAGTTAAACCTGCGTTGGCCAATGTTGTAGCTTCCATCAATGAGAAAGGCAATATCAGCTTTACAGTCTGTGAACATCCAAAATAATTATACTTGTTAACATCAAATAAATGTTAGGATTCTGCTTTGCGAAAGTTAAATCTGTGTGTTCTTACCTTTGTTTCCAGCCTTTTTATCAAGAGTCTTCTTAGGTCTTTTACCTTCAGTGAAAAAAACCAGCATGGATCATTTAAGAACAAGAGGATGAATGGACTGAGGTAAACCAGAAAGAGCTCTGAGTAAAGAAATTACAGTGCAATCTATCTGCAGTAGGAATTGTCAACCATTTTAATAATTGAAATTGGGCTACTACTGCTTTGCTCCTTGGAGAATATTCTTTTTCAAAGGAAACAGCTTAACCTTCCTTTCTACACCTGACTGACTGATTACTGAGTTGTACAAAGCCAGGAAGATTTCTCTACCTCACCTTCCCAAGTGCTACTGTTTCTCAGTTAGCAACCCTGCTGTACAATGGATTTTTAATGGTTTGGAAGCAAACCGTGGTTTAAACTGTAAACCAGGTCGTCTATTCACGAACAACATCAAAGTCCAGTATTTATACAGCACTAACTTTCACAAAAAGGGTTTAATGCAGCATTTTCTGTGGTGAAAAACAACTAAATTTCTGCTATGCATGTCCTGACAGCACTCAGCTGTTCAGCAGTTCTGTAAGAAGGAATGCATTAATTCTGTCTTCTCCATGGCTTAGAAAGAATGAACATCACATGAGCTCATGAACTCTTACCTTCCTCTGTGTTATCTCTATTACTTTTCAAAAACCATTCAATTTTTTTTTAAATTTGCATGAAATCATTTGCATAATTTCTTAATTCCAATCTTGTTAGTGAGATCAGAATCAGTCTCCAAGATTACATACAATTCCTATTTTTTTTCCAGTGAAAGAGACACTGCAAAACCAGACACTGCAGCTGTTTCCTTCTTCAAAAACAAATGGGTCTCATGAGCACGTTGTCCTGGCCAGGTCCTGCCCAGTGCAGTGCCTCCCTCTGGGGGATGCTCTCCCCTGGCTGCGGGATCACGCACCTGTGGAAGGACGCGCTGTGGACACCGATCGTCCCACGGCTTCCAGGGCTGTGCTCCTGGTACCTGCTGAAATGAGAGCACTTTTACTGCATTTCAGTGTACTCAGATGAAGTTACAAGTGCTTGAAGAATTACTGTACTTGCAATAACCTTTTTTTGCCATCTGCCATTAGCTACTCTGGGAGTAGGACACGAGCCTAGACAAACCTTTGGTGTAATCCAGTCCTTGTTTTACAGGTAATTAATTTCTGCATTTTAAACAACAGCAGCTGATGAGTAACTACAGCATATATATCTGATGAGAGGTTTTGAGCTGTATTAGCCATTATTTCCAGCAGATAAAGAGAGGACTTCATCTGGAGAACTGGATTTCACCTTCACCCTCACCAAAAGCACCTCTAATTTTAAGTGCTTAGCTAGCAACTTGCAGTGAGCACAAGGAATACAAGTATCTTAGAGACAGTAGGCTGAATTTTAGCTGTGTAAACATAAGAACACATTACAGAGATCTGCTTCACAAATTTTCTATACTAGCAAACACCCACTTCAATATTTTTGAAACCACAACAACGCACACAACCAATATGTTTCTGCATATGATTTTATGAGGGCAGTTTATCTTCACTGAGTGGCAAGGCATGGCAACAGGCTTGCAATTAGTCAATTACTAATTAACAACTACCTCAACAATGGGGACAGAAACTTCTGGACTAAACCACAACATTGCACTGTAGCTTAATGACCACATCACATGTTAAGTTGATGTTATTACTATTTCTGGAGGGTCAGTTTTCTCTTTGCATGGAATGTTGCACAAGGTAATTGAAGGGCCCGACAAAGTGCTGTTCCCTGCACAAATGCAGGCAGAGGGAGAGAAAGGATAAAACTGAATGGCTGGAAGTGGCAGGAGGACTGGACTGCAGTGGCAGGATCAAAGCACTGACTTTGATCAGCTTAAACTGTGGTGGAGCTGTCCACTGCCTGCTATCATGTCATTATATTCCAAATAACTGACCCATCTTTGCATCAGCTTCTGTTACAGACTAGCTACTCTAGCTGGAATAGATTTTCTTTAGGTAATTGAGGAAAAAGTTAAAATAATGAATTAGAAGTGAAACCTTCTGTTGCTAAACAATCGCTCTCTCAATGCATACAAAAGCACTGAGGAAGTGTCCCATGGTTCTGCCAGAGCTTCAAATATAGTTTGCAAAACAGTGAAACAGTGAGTGTGATCCACCTACCAGTCACTGAGAAAGATGAAGCCCATCTAGAGAGCACCTGAGACTGGATGCCATTAGCATTTACAGCAGGGTAGTTTTCCTGTCCTGGGAGAGTCTGCACCCTTACAGCTCCTCCTGTGTTGGTAATCACCCCACTAAGGTTGAAAAAGAGTTGGTATAAATCAGACATTTTAGTCACAAGAAAATGCAATACAGGTAACGCCATCATTAGAATTTTTGTCACCAGCCTTCTCAATAAGATCTAATAGAGGCAGGCAGTTGTGTTCAGGCTAGAACAATCTTGCCTGAACACTCTATAGAATAGTTTCCCCTAAAAGTCTTTAGGAGAAACTATTCTATAGAGTACCACACAGATTTATTTTTAAAAGTCAGGAAAGCCTAAAATTATGGCACTTAAACTAATGCAGAAGAGGGATGCTTCAGGCCATATCAATTCCTAAGTGACAATAAGAAGATCAGAACTGTCAGATCTCTTATTATTTTTAGAGGTCAAAAGTCAAAGTTGTACTTCTCTAAGAGGGAGAAAAACTTGGTGCCTTGTAGTGTGTGGGCAGGTATAGCTCTGTGGGAGACAAGCAATCATTTCATGAGTATTTAAACACAGCAATGTGTGCCTTGGTGTTTGCTTTTTGGTTCTGTTTGGCTTCCTGGCTGAAAACACAACCTGATTTAACACATTGTGAAAGTAGAATAATCAAGACCAGAGTTCAGAAAGCTTTACATATATTTCTGATAATATGAGATCTGGATATCTATGGTAAAGGCAACTTCCACATGAAATTCTATTTGGAACAGTGTTAAAAGATATTAATTCTTCATGGATGTGACTTGCATTTCTAAATTGAACTATGATTATATACATTTATACATGTGTCTGACTTGCATGCCATGGCTGCTTTGGTTAAACTGAGCTCAGCAGATTTTCCAGGAGCAGCTTTCACTTCCCTACTTATTATGTTATATGCTACTGCCAGTGCTGCTTAACAGGGGCTTTATGTAAAAGCTGCTAGTCCATTCTCTTGCCTAGCTTGTTAATAACAACCTGTAATTTATACCTAAATGGTATTTTTCACTCAAAAATGGACACAAACAGAAAAGCAGATACACACAAGGCAGTAATCCTGTACCTCACTGCACAACAGCTTGTGAAGGAAAGTGTACCAGTCAAGAGTAGCAGAAAGATCTTATAAAATACAGGACTAAAACACACTTAAAAATCAGCTAAAACATACTTAAAAATCTGAACTGAATTGAGATAAATCACACATTAACTGCAAAGTTTTTAAGATCCCCATGCAAGAAGCATTTCTTTGCACTATTGGAGAAAGAGATACAGGGTGTTGCTGAGTTTTGAATGAATTTTTCAAGGAGTCTAGACTTCAAAACTGATGCTTAGACCACAAAGAGTCTTCTGGCCATGGGAGGTGATCCTTATAGATGTAACTGCAGTCAGTTTATCCTAAGGGACTTTAGGCAAATGGCTGAATTGCCTGAATTCCCATCTTTCCTTCCTACTATCACCATCTGCAACCTCCTTCCAAATAATCAGCCTTTCTCCATCACCCCAAGAATTATCCTCCTCATCTCCAAACTGGTGTCCTGCTGCTGCCTGATTGCCATCAATCACAGATATGGAGCCACTCAGGATTTCACGCCAGCATCCTCTGGACCCCTAAGCTGTGTTCCTTCTTTCTTTCTTCCTTCCTTTCTTTCTCTGCACTCCTATTGCTTTTAGCAGGAAAGAAGTTCAGCAGCAGAGGCAGGCATGATACCAAAATTTCCCGGGGACCTACAGCAGCTCAGAAATCCCTTTGACCAGATAACATTTTTGTCAACATTCTTGTAGCAAACACTGGGGCAGCTCAGTGCCACTTGTGTTTATGGGCACATTGTGGACAGCTGGGTAATACCATGACATGCTTTTGTTAGACTGGAGTTCTGCGAGCCCAGTGCTTAATGAGGACTGGTCTCACCCTTTGACAAGTTAGGAAGGTTGTGAAAAAATTTACATGCCTATTGAACATCTAAATGCTACCACATTGGGCTAGGTCTCCATTTAGTGGAATTGGCGCTGGAACAGAACTGCACAAGCTGAGAACCGAGTCCTTCATTTGACCTTTTGATTATTAATCCAATTAATCACTCAGTGGTAGATTTAACTCGGTTCTTCATGCCTACATAGTGTCAGCCTGGTAGGAGGTTCTCTATTCTTCCCTCAACAAATATATCTTTTATCCTTCTGCCCAGAAAAAGAATAATATTAAATAAATATTTTGTTTCCTGAGAGTAATTACACACAAAATGAGACAAAAAGCCAAATATAACAAGCTAAAACAGGCAGAAAGATTATTCATCTGTAGAACACAGAATTTTTTGTAGCTGAATTCTGCTAAATTATTTTCATGTATTACATAGCATTTTCTTGCATTAATAACTGCCTCAAAGTAATGGAACTACTCACAGGACTAAGCACTATTTGATTTATATAAAATTAAGGAATCCAGCCTCAATGTAGACCAAGGATGCAAACTGAAGTGTATGTACAAAATTTTCAAAGCATAGATCTACTTACATCACAATAATGGCAAACTCCAATCACCTATTGGGAATGGCTTCTTGAAGTTTCCTTCATGCCAATATGGATTTTAGACATTGCAACACAGGGCAAGAAGGAGCAAGTATCTTCTATGTTTTTGTTGGATTTTGCAGCCAGCACTGAATTTAGCTGAGAACTAAGCAGCTATTGTCTCTTCTCCATGCATCAATCCTTTTTTGCCAGGACTAGTTATAGCTGTTAACAGTTGCAGTAAAGGCACCAAAACATTCTCATGTAGCAAATTCTGTTCTGACATTGAAAGGCCAGCAGAACTAAAAGCCCCCAACTTAAAGGCAGTCTTCAGAAACAGCAGTTCTCCTAAACAGATAATTTTTCACCTTTAGCCTGCTTTTTCAAAACCTTTGAAAAGAAAAAAGAGCTTTTTTCTCTTTAAAGACATCTTTGGCAAGAAATAGAATGTTAAAATAAATGGCTGCATCACTAAATATGAACATTGTCTCAGGAAAAATAAAAAAGACAATGGAAAGAAATCTCTGTTTTCCTCAGTTCAAAAGAAAAGCAATAAAAAAAGCAAATCCAAAGTCACTACCTGCATTCAATCTAGACATTCTTCACAAAATTTTTTTATATTCCTCAGCTAGGAAGAGTGAAGAATAGAAGAGTAATTTTTTTAAACCTCCATGAAGACTCTTAGAACACACTAAATGGAGATCTTAATTCTTTTTACAGAAGCATCAGAAGGAAGCCTGTCTAATAATAAAATACACATGGAGACATGTGAATTTGAGACAAACTCTTCAGCTTTAAAAACAAACAGAAACATATCCCCATGACACCTCCCAAGCTCCTTCTAAGTCCTTCTATAGTACCTTAGCCCCTAGATTCTTTTACAGCATTTGAGAAGTTCCAGAGTTTCTACTCAAAACCCCTCCTTAAGTCAATTTTTCTTTTTAAAAAACAGTTAATTTTAGTTTACCTAGGAGTTTAATTACTGTACAATAAGCCCAAGTTTTGGAAATCTTGTTAAAAGTTATAAAATTTTAATTGACACTTGAAATAAGATTCCAGATAGTAATGACAGCTTCCTAAATATTACTTAAAATGCTTGGCGTGGGTTTTTTAATGGCATTTAAAGTGTCCAGCAAGGAATGTTAACTCAAGAAGGTTTTATTTTCCTCATTTTTCTTCTAGCAATTTAAATTTCCATAAAATTTTAAGTTTATAGTTGTGGGTGTTTTAACATAAAAAATACTGTGATAGCTGCAGTATCACATCAATATGTTCTGATAGAGCTTTCTTCTGTTGCTTGATGCTAAAAAAAATGCAACCACTTTTCCTCCACTTCTTTTAAACAGTTTGTTTGACACAATATTTTAAGAAAGTCAGAAAGTGAATCTGCTTTTATTCTTCAATTATTTACTATTTATACTGTGTCCTTCCATATCTACTAGTGATACAAGTGATTTCACAGTGAAAGGCCACCTGTGGACAATGCTGGGCCCTGTCAGAGAAAGTTGACAAAGCAGTTTGGAGGAACACTCAAGCACAACTCAGGTAACTTGCAAGCTGCACAGATATAATTTTTATTTTTCCTTGCTTTCTCTTCTCCCAGTGACATTCCAATTGAGTTAATAGGACCCAAAGTCCAGAGAGATTTCTGCTATGATGGCACCAAAAGGCCAGGACTTGTAAGTGTGGCAGAGACTTTATAAACTCACTTAGCACATGGATTAGCAATGATCTGACTTACCTGTGTATGGCAGCTCCGCAGACGCTCGAAAGAGAGGCATAAACTCCATCCCCAAAGACATAAAACTGCCACAGAGGACAGTTTGCTGGGCAAAGGACATCTTCTGTCCCCTTTCTAAGGTCAAGTCCTCTTGTAAAGCACGTGATAGCAGTAGAAGCTAAAGAGAAAAGAAGAACTTTTGACCTGAAAATCTTAAGAGTTTGTTGTTGGGTTTTTTTTTTTTTTTTAATGTCTCTACAGTTTCCAAGTTTAAAGCAATATCTGAGTTTGAAACTAAATACAATGTCTGTAAAGATGTCGTCGGAGCTTGCAAATGTACAGTTATGACAAGGAAACACACACTTCAAAATTACTTATGGGAAAAAAGTGGCAGGAAAAAAACTCCCATGAACAAACAACATTAAAATAACATCAAGGAACATTACACAAGGAAAAGCAATCCATTTCTGTAAATTTGCTGCAGAGACAGAAAGGCAAAGGAAAAACTTTTGAGGGCTGACAGACCACAGATACAGGTGGCAATTTCCAAGGAAGAAACTAAATCACTCTGACAACCCCACAAAAAACTCCAGCCATAAGATATCTATGAGTCACTTGGGGAATTCTGAATCTTCTCTCCAGTGGCATTCATGGAGCAAGCTGACAGCAGCATTTCCCTTAGCCTCTTGCAATAAATCCTACTGAGGCCAGTGTTAAAAAAAAAAAAAAAAAAAAAGGAACACACATCTCGTTTCTCCAGTAATACAGTAACATCTAGAACATTGGTATCAAGTCATTACAGTGAAGTTTACATCATTATGTGCAGAGGACTGTCAGATTCATACAGTGATACAAAAGTTATCTATTCAGCTGAGGCACACGCATTTTTTGTGTAGAACTCTGCCTTTTTTCAGAAGTTGCTCTCCAGGTTCCCATCATTAAGCTTTCACTGTGCTTGCCTGTGTGCAGTGAAGGTATGCAGACACAGATTAACATCAGTAATTTCACTTGGCAATCTGGTGCTTTTTCTTTTGAAAACATTGAGGTCTTTATCTTGCCTGGTCACTACCATCCTTCTACTACACAAGATAGCACAGTCCCCTGCTCCGTTGCACAGCAAATTAGAGATTTGGCTTAGATCATTATCAACTCAGCAGCACAAGGGCAACCCATGCCTGCCTGTTTACTCTGAAGTTCCCAAGGCATCTAGAAGGTGCAAGAACCTTTTCTAAATGCACCTGGAATACTACCTGTGCACAGATGAAAGCTGGCAGAGGCTGGCCAAGGCACCAGGGCATGCACCACAGCATCATATGCCAAGGACTGTATGTTTCAGGGATCAGTGATCTGTCTCTTGCCTACTTTTCTGCCCACTATTTTCATTCTCGTTGACTGAATGTGTTTTTTGACCCCAACATATGCTGCTTATAAATGAAAGCCCTTGGAGCATATGCTGTTCTTCATCAGGGGATGGAAAAGGTGATACCTCCAGCTGATCTCACTGACTTTAGAGCTGAAAAGCAGAAGAGTTGCAGCCAGAAATGCAAAGTGAAACAGGTCTGTTCATTCTGACTTTGTGAATTGAACACACATCATCAGCTATGCATGCAATTTTACTCTTAATTATATACAATAGTCATTAATGCTATGCTGAAACAATGTTAAACTACGTTATCACATCTTCCTGAAAAATCATTGCTGCTATTTGTTAGCACAAACATGGGACTTGTACATGCTGAATCTGCCTATATAGTTCAGACTAAGAAGAAAAGAAAGCAGTAAGCACTTTTTTACTTTTCCCTTTTCAAGATAATAAAAACTGTCTACCTAGCAAGAACTAAAGTGATTCAATCTGATTCTCAAGTATTCTAATAAATAAAAAAAAGTTTCTTTTAGGACTTAGTCTTACCTACTCACATCCTAGCCATGCTTAGTCTTATTTAACTGCCTTAAAGACAAAAGATGGAAAAATCAAGCAGAATTGGTGCTTATACCTAGATGCTCCATGATTTCAAGGTCAAAAATGCAATATTATTGGTATAGATTGGTAAAAAACTCTGATTTGCTTTCCACTTTGAGTCCCCTAATCCTTTCGTGGAAGTTCTACAAGTGTGTTTGCCAATTAATGGGCACTGAACAAGTGGTATCCACCAAATGACACCCAGCAAGACCATCAAAATCAAACAGCAGCTGCAAGGCTGGAAATCCTTGGAGGAGCAATTGCAACAAGCACCACTGGCAATCTCTGCTCTCACAGCACTGCTTGTGCCTCTCACCCTGAAACATTTTTCCAGCCTCTACAAGTGCAAGACACCACAGGAAGTTTTAACTCCTGTCGTTTCTAATGTAATGTACTTGACTGAGTTCCCTGGCTGGCTGTGCACACAAGGACAGCAATTAGATGTGTCTAGCTAACAGACCCTGCATTGCTTGGAGATCTCTATTTCCCTCATCACCAGGTACTTACTAATTACTGTCATGTGGCAGGCTTTTGCATAGCACAGAAGATGGGGGGAAAAGTAATCTTTCTGTGTTTTCCCTGGCAATCAAAACACAGAAATCCATTGTAGCCCAGCCACAGGATTTTTCTGTACTGGCAGCCTGAAGACTGTCATCATCCTTGTCTCAGGCTTCCCAGGGAAGGCTGCACGTAGCTGCTGTGTGAACTGAAGAGCTGACATGCTGGAGCTAGGAGATTTAGCAGTTCATACCTCAGCTGGATCAGCACTGAGGTAGAAAGACACACTTTGAGGAAAATAATGCTCTTAATTAAAAGCAAAAATTTCATTTTCGTATTTTCTGTAGGTAGACTCGGTTTTCTCTAAGCCATAACTCTAAAATAGAGACTACACATTAGAACACATTAGAAGTGTTTGGTGAAATATCAAAATGAAAGCAAATCTTTTTGTTGACTACCAAAATTAAGACTTAAGATATCAGCTCTGCAGTGGTTTTTGTTCTTCCCTGTTTGTTAATGCATCATCAGCTATCCAACCCACAAAACTTCAATGATTTTGTTGCAAACATTAAAATGTATTAATGAGGTCAGAATACTAGAATATATAAAATTGTTTTTTGGCAACTTACATACTCATAATTCTCACAAACTTAATATATGACATTACTATCAAAATTGAAGAAGCGCTTGTTTTTGTTAGTCTATCCAAGATACTTCAACATGGCAAAAAATGCCAAAGAGCTGTATCTATATATAAAGTAACTGAGATAAAACCTCTGTGTTTTAATCACTACAATTGAAGAATGCAAGAGCAGTAGCAGTGGAAGCATTTCTTTCAATACTTATGTGGTGCAATACTCTAAATCCAAGTATTTTTGCAAGAAATAAATAAGTTTACAATACACTGGAAAGGATTCAGTTCTAGACTCCAACCATTCTGGACTCTGGTGAAGATGTGAGACCTATGCCCTGTTACATTCAGTTAGGCTTTTAGAACCACAATAAAACAACTATCACCCCATCCTGTCAAGACACAAATCCTTCAAGCTTCACAGAAACACACTACATCAGAATACCATACAAAAGCAAGGTAAAAAGAAAATAAACTGTAATTCTTCCTGATTTAGGCCATATTTAAGGGTAGGGATGAATGTCTTCCATCATTGTTGATCGTTGACCTAAAAAAAGCAAAAAAAAGCAAAGACTCACTTATCTCTTAAAACAACCATGTTTTCAATCATTCCATCAATTTCTATCTTTTTGGTGCCTCTTGCCATGTAGTCTGATTTTGCCATGAGTAGCTGCCTCTTATATCAATCTATAAAAGTTGTGGCTTAATTTTCAGCAGGAGCCACTGCTTTAAGTTATTCTAGAGGAATAAAACCCATAGGCAAAATCTGATCTTTTCTGATCTTGAAGCTTTCATGCATTGCTTTGTGAAAACAGTTTGTTTATGCAAAGGAAAAAAGGAATCCTATGTACATTATTACAAAATTAAAAATAGAGGTTCCTACATGAAAACCAGCCTTATGAGTTGTAATATAGAGAAGTACATCCCTATTATGCTTTCTATTATTTTAGTATTTAGTATTTTTTTTTTATAGAAAGATTTTAAGTCCTTTTTTACTTTGAGGCTTCAAACAAGCCTGTTTTTTTCTATCTTATGCAAGGAGTATCAACAGTTGGAAAAAAAAGGACATACTAGTAAACCTACGTTTCATATTTTGGAAGACAGGTGCACAGATTGCATACTAATTGATGTAAATTTCTAGTACACATCCTGACCTGGACAGGGGCAATGGGATTTAGAGTAACCTAGTCAGGGCAATTGAATTCATTTCAATCTGAGCCCTCTGCCCTTTTCTCACCCATGTAAGGCCACTGGCCATCACATGGCAGCGTCCACCCACCCACACAGCCTCATGTGTGCACTTGGCAGCATCTGTGTCCATTCCAGTGGGAGCATAAAGAAAGTTTTGGGATGCTCCAAGATCTTCACACACACTATGAGCCTAAATACAGTAGATTCTTGAGGGAATTAATGCTCTTTCATTACTTTGTGCAACAGAACTGAGGCACTTTTATGTATGCAAATTTCTAGTTCAACAACCAAATGCTGCTGAATTTAGGCTCAGAATAGCGGTAAGAGGGAATATCTTACAAAAATTGTTCACATTAATGATATTTTAGCTGGTTCCAGATACCTTCAGGTTACAGTGTCTTCTCTGGCCCTGAATGAAGCATTCCAGAAAATATTCATTTGCTTTCTGCCAGACTGTCAGCACTTCATGTATAATGCACCTGCAAAGTAAAAAAGGGAAAGGAACTGGGGCATTAGAGTAGGTTTTCCATTGCTGTGCATTTTTTCCCTTTTTTAGCCATAGCAATTCTGTAACAGATAGCTTTTATCAGATTAGCACAAAAGAATTTTCCAAATCTTTGATTCACCACAAAATGAGCAGCAAATCCTGATTCCTAATAACTGTGAAATCGTTAACAGCCATTCAGAAAAGCTTGGGGTCACTCACCTCCTGCAGGCCAGGCCTGCATCTGGAAACATGTTCTTCTGGAGGTTCCTGTCCTCCTTTGGTGGAAAGTTCCACTGAAAGGGGCAGACAAACTGCTCGCGTCCTTCGGTCACACATTTCTCCAACTGCTTCCCGCGGCTCCTGGTTCCCATGGAATTATTCTGGTTCTGGGAGAGCCTGCTCTCCAGCAGCAATGATGCAGTCCAACACAGGATGGCACAAGAGGCAGTCCCTGCCATAGCCTGCTAGGCATCCTAAGCGTGTTCCTTTGCTTTCCAGGTCGAAGTAATGGCAGGGCAACTTTAAAATTTTTTTAATCAATTCCATGGTCTAAAATATGCCAGAGATCCTCAAATTGCCAAGCACCGTACGAGTGCCTTTATAACACACGCAAACACACTCCCCCTCACTCTTGCCACCGGCACTCCCCTCGATGGGGCACTTGTCACCACGGCGCTGCTTCAGCCCGTGCCAGGGAGGAGATTTCCCCCCGTCTGGAAGCGTTCCCAGACACGCTCCGTGCCCCTCTGCAGGTTCCCACCGGCCGGCTCCGCAAACCCTTCCCGGCCCGGGCTGGGCTCCCGCGCATCGCGGCCAGGGAGCCGGGACAGGGCCGGGCCGGGCACGGACGCTCCGAGGGGGAAATTCCCGCGGGATGCGGAGGGGGAACAGCGGCCAACTCACCCGAGCCGTCGCTGCCGCGCACCGGGCCGGAGAGCAGGAAGGCGCCTGCGAACAGACAGGGAGAGGGTCGGGGGCTGCTCCGCGCCCGCCCCGCCGGCCCCGCCGCCGCCCGCGGTACCCACCGAGGAGCAGGGCCGAGAGCCACATGGCGGAGCCGGGCCGAGCCCGCACCGGGGGCAGCGCACAGCTGAGCCCAGGAGAGCGGCGTGTCGGCCGGGTCACTGCACTGCGCCGTGCCGTGCCGTGCCGTGCCGTGCCGTGCCGTGCCCGCACCTCCGCCGAGCCGAACAGCCCTGACAGCCGCCGCTCCCGCTTTAAACCTCGGGCGGGCGGAGGGAAGGAGGGCCGGGGCTGGGCAGCTCCGCCGCCGCGGGGCCCGCAGGTGCTGCCGGCCCTCCCCCGCCGCGCCCCCCGCGGCTCTTCCGCTGGGAGCGGCGGCCCGGAGCCGCCGGCTGCGGCAGTGCGCCTCCCCGCTCGCTGACTCGCCCCTCCGGACCGTGTGCGGACGCTCCCGTGCCCGGGGAAGCGCCTTTGCGGTTTGCATTCCCGCCCCTGCCCGCGCACCCCTGGATATCCCCTGCACCCGCGGGGCTCCAGCACCTGATGGCAGGTGTCTGTACTCCAGATGCCTCGGGAAATGCGGGCGGGGTGTTAGCGACTTCGCCGCAGCCTGTGCCCCTCGCTTGAAGCTGAGGCAGGGCCGGAGCTGTCCTGAGCGCTGCGAGGTGCGGCGAGAGGTGCCGGGCCCGTCCCGCCCGCCCCGGGCCCGATGCCGCAGCCGCTTCGTGCGAGGGCCGCACCCGGTCCCGCCGGGCGCTGCCCCGGGGAGAAGCGGCGCGTTTGAACCTCACTGAATCATTCGGAGAGATGGAAATGCCCGAACAGGCGTTCCGGGTATCCCGTTTGGTACAAAGGGTTAGCGCAAATACTGCAGGTGCCTGCCTTTAATTTAACTTAAATTATTAAATTAAATTAAAGGAGGGAAAAAAAGCAGCAAAACCAAAACAACCACCCCGCTATAAACCAACCAACCAACCAACCAACCAACCAACCAACCAACCGAAAACCAAACCGATCAAACCAAGCCCCCAGTTTACAGCCCGACCCGTTTCCACAGCCCAGTGCACGCACGCCCGTGTGCTGTGAAGCCCCGGCTGGCGCTGATGTGCATTGGGGACAGGTCACTTGGGAATCTTGGGCAGAGGGCAGAAGTGCGTGAATTTTAACGAATGCCTAAAAATCGCATTTTGTGGTGGCTGTCAGCATACACTGCTTGATTTTTGCTTAGGATAGCTGCTCCCGAAATGAACTTTTAAATATAGCTAAGCCTTCAGACTTCATAGGAATTAGGATTTGCTGAGGCAGAAAATTAAGCGCGGGCGGGTGTTGCAGCCAGCCCTGAGAGCGACAGGCTTTGGGAGGCAGCTGCTCAGGGCAACTCGCTTTAGGGCTTTTTAAAAAAATATTATTTTTTCTTCTTAAGGTCGCATAAAAATGCTCTTTGTGAAATATCTCTTCGTATGATTGAAAAGAAATATATTTGAGGTCTCTGCGATCCGTTCAGAGATATGTGGCCTTTAAAAGCAAAATAGGAAGCATGACCGGGTAAGTTATTAGTAATTTATTGCTTTTCCGGAGTTTAATTCAAGAAAAGCGTAGAACTGGTGAGAACACGATACCCCTTTCCCCCACAGCTTTGATCATCCCAGTAACACATTTTCGCGCTTCCCACACAGGATAAAGGTGGTGATGCTTTCCTCATGACAGGGTCCTCTCCTACGGGTGCATCTCAAATGCAAAATTATGCAAGGCGGATGGTGCAGATGTCAGGAACTTCTACTGGCGTTTCTCTCAGCTTCTCAGGACCCTGAGATCTTGTCGAGAAGTTCCTGCTCGTCAGCAGGCTCTCTCCACAGCAAGAGGTGCCCTCGAGGAGTGGGTCGGTCACATTTCGCCTCCGTGACAGAGGCCGCCGAAAGGTGTGTGTGTGCGTCCCTGAGCTCTCCTGCCGTGCGGGGTCTCCCGCAGGTGCGGTCTGCTCGGCACAATTTCTGTGGCAACCCTCGTTCCCATTTCCTTAGAGGTGAGGTATTGAAGAGAGAAGGGACATTCGCTCAGTGTTTTGTTTTTGAAGAAAAGCTCTGTGCAGCCGGAGGGCGCGCAGGGGGCGATGGCAGCCGAGGGGCGCTCCCCGCTCCCGCCGGTGCCGCTCCCGCCGCTCCCCCGCCAGCCCCGCTCCGGCCCGGCCACGACAGCGGAGCTCAAGCCCGGCCCGGGCGGGGGAGATGGTGTTGGCTGGTCCTGGGCTAATGTTTCAACTTGTCGGGGGGCGAGAGCAAATTGCTCCGCTGAAACTTTTGTCACACCGGCCGGCGCGTTTGCCGCAGTGAAATGTCCCGGGAATACCTTCCTCCGGAGGTCGAGGGACAGGCAGGAAGGACAGGGAGAGGCATCCCATTTATGCCGGGAAATACGGGAAATGCCTGAACCGAGGGAGACTGGCTGCCCTGCCACACAGCCCCACAGAAACCTCTCTGTCCTTTGTGTGAAGAAAGGCTTTGTGCAAAGATCAAAAAGGACAGAAGAAAGCGCTAATTAAATTTTAAGCCCTATATTCCACTTGGGTAGGAAGGACCCTTCCTGTGCCTTTCAGTTTACTTGCTGGGGAAATACATTCACCCATCCTTATTGTAGTCCTCCGTTACATCCTTTCTACATTTTTATTTCCTGGAGTTTTATTTTATTTAATATATTTATTTATTTATTTATTTATTTAGAGAAATTTTATTTCATTTTCTGGAGTTTTGTGTTTCTGGCTTCTCCCTGCATTCCTTTCAGACCTACAATGCTTTCCTTTACACCTTCTTCACAAAGGCTACTTAAATCAAAACTCTTTGGCATTGACTTGTGCACATCACCTTCAATTTTATGTTCAAAAGGTTCTGGGCTGTGCTTGAATTTTTTTGTTTGAAGCCATGCTGTCTTGGGAAAGGCACTCAGGAGTTGCCAGGAATGCTGGTATGAGCCAGGCAAGCTGATGCCAGGCTGATGTAGCACACACATGTGCGTGGTGCTGGGCAGCCATCTGTAGCAAGGCTGTTTGGTGCCTTAGAGACAGATGGTTTGAAGGGACTTTAGAGGGGTACCTGCAAGTGTTACATTGACTGTGGACACAAATTGAGCCCTTATCCTGACATGGGGCTCAATTTGTCTTAGTTAGGCTCCTTTATGAAACATTAGTTTTTGTTTTGTTCCCAACTTACTGTCTTGCAAGTAAAACAAACAGAATCATATCCCCTTAGGAAAAACAGGTCGAATAAATAAAAACATTCAAGCCAGAAGAAGGAAGCATATGATTGTGCAAGCAGCACCTAAAGTAAGGACTGTCACTGGATTTTTTGATACCCTCTGTGCTGGGTGGCAAGGGAAGCACTTGTTTATGTAAATATAATGCATGCATTCAGATATATAGCATTAAGCAGCACCAGGGCGCAGGCTGGAGCTCTGGAGCTCTGCCACTGTTCCTGTCCCACTGCTGAAATGCTCCCTGGCAGCCCTTTGTTCCCCAGCACCTGCTGGGCTCCCAGCACAGGGGCTGCTCCGTCCTGGAACCAGTGCTGCCTTCTTCCTGCGGAGGCAGAGAGCGCTCCCACGCACGGACAGGCACCAGAGCATGGCAGAGGGCCAAGGCCTGTGGGGACACCTCAGCAGGGGCTACAGGGACAGCAGCCACCTTGTCTGGCACTGCACAGCCTGGAGTGCTGTCCAGGATGGCTTTTCTGCAGTGGGCTCTCTACTACAGCCAGGAGCAGTGTGGAACCACCCTCCAAGGCACCAGCCTGGCACCCTGAGCCATGAGGAAGGCAGGTGCCCCTTTCAAGAGTTCAAGCATGACTGCTAGCAACAAATTCCTGGTGGGCAGCACACCCTCATCTACCTGCAGTTGACACCTTTGAGATCAGCAATTTGTTTCATACAGTGACTGCAGGGATCTGCGAGGAGGGACTGGATGTGAGTCTGTCTCCCCTCCTCCCAGAGTGGAGGGAGAAGGGAGAATACCATGCATCTCTCACCTATGATCAGTACTGATCTCACCTCTGTCCTGCCCTGTTGTGTGCTCTCCAGGCTAACCTGAAGGCTGGTCCTTACTATGATGTCTGAGGAGATTTTATTTTTCAAGAAAAAAATTTAACTATGTTTATTACTATGGGTTCTATTACTGTATTGATTCAAATAATTGTCTTAAATATTTCACTGATATGAGGATAAAAAAGAGGCCTGGAGACAAAATAACAGGTAAGGGCAAACAGATTAAATTTACTTCACATATGAATTTTAAAAGCACACGTGAAATTGTAATGATTATTCCAGAAGTAGTTATCTGGAATTAATAGTTAACCTGGGTTAATCCTTGGATTCTTAACTTGGGATATTTTGAAGATGTTTGTTAGCTTGGAGGTGTATTTCTATTACATTTCGAAAACTTCTTTGTGTTAAAACATTGAGGACTCTTAAATAATCAATAAAGACAAGGATGGAGCCCTGCTTCCATTTGCTGCTCATTGACTCTCCTGTTTCACTGTGTGCAGGAGTAAACTGCCAGTCAGAAAATCTCTTTTGTACACTGAGAACTGGGGATGCTGGTATCTGTGGCGAAACACAGAGAAAGGTGTGTTCTTTCTGGAAACAGAATTTCAAATCCTGTTCCTGTAGCCAGCACCTGTAGTCTGAGGGTTCATCCATCTGTTCAGCCAAGAGGCTGCAGGTACTGCTTCCTGTTCCTTGGGCACACATTTCTTGGAGAAATACGCATCTTTCTGTAAGCAAGGCCCATTTTTCTGTTCCATATAAACATTATGTTAACCCTGAATGGAAGAGCCTGATGAGAGCCTGCCTGTAGTCATATGGCTGTTGTTGAATGTGTGGCTTCTGTTATTCCTGGCTCTGTAGTTGGTGAACATGCTGTTCCTTCCACTTCCTTTGGTAGCGGTCATCTGCACATTCTGAGGGTAATCCAGGGCACCGCACACACACACTGCAGCCATTCTTAAAAACACAAATTCTTTGTCTTTCCTTCATGCGCACTTACATTTGCACACAGTACTTGCAAGTCTTCATCGTGAAAAATACATTTTTTTACTAACTGTAAATTCAGCTTACCCACCTTAATCTCATATAATTGACATCTAAAGACCCTCTGTAATGTGCCTTTATTGCTAGTCCAGAAAAGTACATATTGCCAAAACGAGCCATTACTTTGCCATTTTGACAAGCAGAAGTATGTCCCTGGTGAATCGTCCAAAATCAGAAACATGCAAACCTGTTTGTAACTCTTTTATTTCACTGGGCTTTTGAATATAATGAACTAACGGAGAAGAAACCTAGCTGTGTTTCACTAATTGAATGAGAAAACCCATGGTTTTGCTGAGCATGAGTTAATCATCTACACAGATAGTTGAAAAGAGCCACTTTTCAGTTTCTAGAAAGAACAGACATTATAATGTATTATTATATTAATTAATTATATTATTATCATAATGTCTGATCTCTGTATTATTCTAATTTTTTGTTTAAAATATTTTTTGCAGAATTCTAATGACAGCAAAGTAAACAGATTTATGATATCTATTTAGGTACCATTATACCTTTATTTAATACTGAGATTCTGATAACACTCCGAGATTTCAGAAATAATTGTGTTTCTGTCATGTTCAGTGCAAGATAGGCTTGGAGGAGAATAACTGTTGATCCAGGGCAGTTTTGTAGTCTCTAGAGATGAAATGTGTCTTTTTTAATAGCAGTGGCAGTGTCATCCATTACTTACAGGGATGACAGTTCAGATTTCACTTTGGCATGTATTGTAAGCATTTATGTGAGTTTTAAATATCTTTATAGTTTCTATTTTGCCCATTTAAAAAAAAATCTGACACTTGTAAAACCACTATTTTTTACACTTGGAGCTTGATTTATTCTTCAGAATTCAGCTCCTTTAGCTAGAACTCATATCAGTCTACCAAGTGGTAGATTTGGCTTCTGAATTTTTTGCAGTTAAATTACTACCCATCTCCGGCAACAGATGGAGCTGTAAGTATTTTTCTCTCTATTAGTCCTTCATTTTTCTTTTATTCTCCCTTCAGTTATTTGAATATATTTTCTTAAAAGGGAAATTATTTACTACAACACTAATTTACCTCTAACTCCAAGTTATGTATTACCAGAAACACAACTTCTCCAGTAACTTCATCCAAGATATGGAAAGGCCAAGTTACAGAGCTGAAAGCAAATTGCTTGCACTTTTCTCTCTCTGAAGGCAGTGGCAAGTGTCAGCCTTTTTTCTGCTTGCAAAAGTAAAGAGAATGTGGCATCAGAGAATGGTGGCTAAGGATGGCTGGGTTTGTCTGGTGGCTGGTTTTGTGTGAGGGTGAAGATCAGTAAAGATTGTTTAACTCTTCTTGAGTCAGGCAAAAAGAAGACTCCACCCTGTGCACTTCCTTTGCTGCAAAAATGATGGTTTGATACTAGAAGTATTCTGAAACCCATCTGAACTTAGCCAGGTCCATCACTCATCTCTACTTGGGCATATACCTGGAGGGCAGCAATGGATGAGAGAGCAAAGATGCCATCCACACAGGGATGGCTTCCTTGCAGTGTGGCGCTCTCAGTCTGGCTGGCTGAGAAGCACAGCCCCAGGCTGCCTCTGGGGGTGAAACACCTCAGGGGTGAAACCCTTCATTGCAGGGGGATGCCCAGCACAGCCCCAGGCTGCCTCTGGGGGTGAAGCACCTCAGGGGTGAAACCCTTCATTGCAGGGGGATGCCCAGCACAGCCCCAGGCTGCCTCTGGGGGTGAAGCACCTCAGGGGTGAAACCCTTCATTGCAGGGGGATGCCCAGCACAGCCCCAGGCTGCCTCTGGGGGTGAAGCACCTCAGGGGTGAAACCCTTCATTGCAGGCGGATGCCCAGCACTGAGGGTAGATGGTTTTAAGGTGCCCTAAGGATGTACTGAAGGCTTTGCATGCTTTAGGCTCTGTAAGCATGTATGTTTGGCCTTTTGTGAGGCTGCTTTTTGAGCCATTTCAGTGTCTGCACTGGTATGGGAAGAGACAAGCCTGGTTCCTCTCGAAAGAACACAAGTTTGAGGGGAGAAAGCAAACAGTATATTGGCCTTTAGCTCTGCCAGTTCCAGTCAATTCAGAGAGATGATTCATTGTACAAAGAGTATTCAGCACAGTGTCGGAGTGAATAATTAATTTCTTTAAAACTTTTTCAAGTGAATGGTACTTTTGAGCTACCAGAGATTTCTGGATTAATTCTTTTGGGTTTTATTGATTTTTATTTCTTTCTTTTAAAACTGTATTCTGTCTTGTTAAATGTGTCTTAAAAACTTATTCAAATAATGAAATCAAAGAGAGGAAATATTTTCCCCTGCAAAACAGCAGAGACTAAAAGACAGAAAAAAACAATGCTTCTTTTGTTTTAAAAAGTCATGCTGAATGATGAATATAGATTTTCATTTTGGTGCAAAACTTTTTTTTCCCCTGTCAGCTATTGCCAGTTTGAAAGAGATATAAAATATTTTGAAATAAAGAAGCAGTTCAGAAATTATTGGCCATTCAAATTTTTTTCCCATGGAGAGAATTTTTAAAAACAAGTGCTGCTGTAACCCTCTGTGATAGAAATTCAAGGTATTTTATTCCCATATAGCTAGTGTAGTTTTGTAGGACCAGGGTCTCTCTGAGCCCCTAAGTTCAACACTTACATTGAGAATATTACACAAACATTGAGAATAACATGGGTTATGGTGGAATTGCTGGAAGTGTCTGGGATGACAATGTTTACTTTGATGTCTCTGAGACTCACACCCTGTAAGGGATTGAAAGGCCATAAACTCGTACGCTTTGTTCTCAGATTTTTGTTTTAATTCCTTCTGGTTTTACTGGTATTTATTTCCTTTCTTTTGACACTGCTGTCTGTATTGGCTCTTAAAATCTTACTCAGATCATGATATCAAAAGAGAGGAAGTATGTTCTTCTATCGTCCAGCTTGGCAGGGGGATTGGTTAATTCTGAAAATGGGAGTGTGGCAAAGGATTTGAAGCTCCTAATTTCTTACCTCAAGGATCATCACCATTCACTATCTCTGAATTGCACATTTATTTCTATATACCATCACTTTTGCTACTGTGATACAAGTAATTTCTTTTTGTAGTAACAATTGTGATACACTTTGATTGTTAGAAGAGAAAATAATAGATTTTAAAATTTATACCTGAACCTTAAATTAAAGCATTTAATTTCAATTTGATAATGAACTAATTATTGGTGTTTTATTTTACATTAGGGTTACAATTAATGGAATTTTGATTGAAAATATGAGCAATTTTATTTTTAAAACATTGAAAATCCCCTGCTTTTCTGAAATGAAACATCTGATTTTGAAAAATTCGAATATTCTAATGTTACTAGTAGTTAAAGATAAAAATATCAGATTTTTTCACCAGATTTAATTTCACTTTCTAGAATATCTGTCTGCAGTTCTGTTTCCTGAATAATTCACTCTTCATAAAAAATATAGCTCTTTAGGGTTTTTCCCAGTTTTATGCATTTGCTTGTGTGTGTGAAACGAGTACTGTAAGAAATATTTACATCTATCATATAATATTTGCATCTATCAATTATATAATTAATGGTCAGTACAAATAGCTTAATCCATAGTTAACCCTTGTGGGACTCAAGTGTCCACAAAGCCAAGTACTTTTTGTAACTTTCTTGCCAGCAGCAAATGTGGCAGTCTCACTTTTCCCCCCCCATGGAGATGTCTCTCCAAGACATCTGCTTTTATTAGCAGCATTTGATCTCTCTCTAATGAGGTGACCACATTACAGCTTTTGTCAAATTCCTTCCCAAGAATGGTACTTCATGTTCAGATGTTTTGTTTATGTCACGCAGTGTCACAAAAAGGGCTGCTGCAACCCTCAGATGTTGATTTATTGCAAGTACTCCTTGCTGGGAAAGATTGTTTTTATTTTTTGGTAGTGTACGTATTTTTAACATTTACAGGGAAATATTAAACTCTCAATTTGTTTGTTTGCTTTTACTGCACCCATTTAATTAACATTAATTGGTTACATTACAATTAAGAATGTTTTTCACGAAGATATGCTAAAGGAATGCCTGAATACACTTTTTTAATGTTTCTGATCCAAATACGGGCAATTTCTTAAAAGAACACTAGTAGGAGGTCCATTCTTCAGTTTTATAAACAAGTCTGTGCCTCACTAAGGCCCACAAGAGCTGGGACAAGGCCAATGTAGACCAAATACAAGTTGGCTGATACATGTGCAGGACTTAAGGCCAATATAAATGCATCCATAAAACGTGTGTGTATGAAAAATCTGGGGAAAAGAGTTTGAAGAAGACCACCAACAAATAGATCACACATGAATATTTCTTTCATGTGCCTGAAAGAGAATCATTATAAATATGTTTCGACAGTTTTATTTGTAGATTGTAATTTACCATAGGGCAGGAGAGAAAACGGTGCTTTACAACTATGTCCAATCCAAGAGATGGAAAAAGTAACCTATTGTGTCCCATTGTGGAAGAACATATCAATTTTTTAAAGAAGTTTGTGGAAGTGAGGCAGCTGATAGTATGGAAGAAATAAATGTCTAAATTTATGATGCTGCTTTGTAATATGTGTCTGAAGGAATGTTTAGTCATTTAGGAAATGCTACACACAAATGCTAAGCTGAACTGATAAAATATGTGCAAGTTACCACTACGAATGCTGCAGATTTGCACTGTTTATTAGGATTAATTCTGTATTTTAACTTTCAAAGGGAAATGTCACACTAATGCCAGCATTTATTGGTATCCAGAAAAATTTAGAGACAATGAACCCTTGATCTTTCAAAATCAAACACTCCATGAAGCAATTCTTTCCCCAGAAAGGGATTTGAACTCATTGTCACATCTGGCATATGCAAAGCCACATCTAACTGTTTTGGGTTTTTTCTTTGCTTCCAGGAAAAAAAATGCAAAAAAACCCAAACAAACCACCTCGCTTCATAACTCTAGCTACAAGAAATATATTGTGCTGCAGCTGTCCCTCCCTTCCTGAGTTTCCCCATTCTGTCCTTTGTTTTTGGAGATAATGCTTTCTTTTCATTGTGAACAATTATTAGATTCATACTTTATGCATTTTTATAGTGCAAATCTCTTATTTGAAAATCTCTACATGTTTAATGACATTTAAGTTTTTAATTTTTAACTTTGTGATTCTACTGTCAGTAAAATTTCAAAATACAAATGGTATAATTTCATGGGGGCAATATGTAGTACTGAATTAAGTAAGTTAATTTCGTCATTGGGAAACACACTGGTAAGATATACTTGTTCAGATATTTGAATAAAATTTTGAAGAAAATAGAATATATAGAATGTATTTTATAAGTTTTGTCACATACTTCAAATACAAGATGACGCTCTAATGATGTCAAGCTATGTTAAATGGGATGCACATGCACGCTGTTGGTAAGTAGAAACTGTAATGGCAATATTGGATATTACTGTCTGGGAAATATTCATTACTCCCTTATTTTGGACTACAAGCTCATCTGATAATTTAGAAGTTAATTTCCTTTGCCTTTTTCTGCAGATACTCCAAAAGGTAAAGGAATAATTTCATTCAGATGTGCTTCATTGAAAAGGGAAGGGAACAAATGGAGCCTATGTTCCTTTTAATGTGGGGACCCCTCTCTAGCGTGACTGCTATCTGGCAGAGAGGTACAGTGTGAATAGTATCAGGCTGAACAGGCCAAGTGCTGAATCCTGTCCCTGGTCACAGCACGCCCAGGCAGCACTGCAGGCTGGGGGCAGAGTGGCTGGAAACCTGCCAGGTGGAAAAGGACCTGGGAATGCTGGTCAAGGGCAGCAGGACATGAGCCAGGGTGTGCCCAGGTGGCAAGGAAGGCCATGGCATCTGGGCCTGTATCAGCAATGGTGTGGCCAGCAGGAGCAGGGCAGGGATTGTCCCCTGTGCTCAGCACTGCTGAGGCCACACCTCAAATCCTGTTCAGTGCTGGGCTCCTCACTGCGAGACACTGCAGTGCTGGCTGTGTCCAGAGAAGGACACAGAGCTGGGGAAGGGTCTGGAGCACAAGTCTTATGAGGAGCAGCTGAGGGAGCTGGGGGTGTTCGGCCTGGAGAAAAGGAGGCTCAGGGATGACCTTATCCCTCTCTACAAGTGCCTGAAGGGAGACTGTAGCCAGATGGGGATCAGCCTCTTCTCCTGGGACCAGGACCAGAGGAAATGTCCTCAAGTTCTGCCATGGGACGTTCAGGCTGGACAGCCTGAAGAATTTCTTCATTGAAAGGGTGGTCGGGCATTGGAACAGGCTGTCCAGGGAAGTGGTGGGGTCACCATCCCTGGCCATAACACTTGGTGCTGTGGTTTGGTTGACATGGTGGTATTGGGTCAAAGGTTGGACTCAGTAACCTTGGAGGTCTTTTCCAACCTTAATGGTTCTATTCTACGATTCTCCTCTGTGATTCAGGAGATGACAGTCCTCTCTCCCATAAGTAACTGCCTTTAGTGGTCTTGTGCCTGGGACCCCAGTTGCTGTTTTCTGCCATGCCATGGAGACCCAGGGACTCTGGCTACTCCTGGATATCCTGTCTCACAACTGATAGTAAGTAAATCATGGATTTGCTTTGCACTCTGTGTAAAACTGAGTCCCACATATCAGTGCTGATGAAAGTTGTGGAAAAGGCTGTTAAATGTGTGAGATGATTTTGCATTGAAGGTTGAAGTCAGGATGGTGCAGCAGCAGCAGCCAGATGACAATTTTCATACACTGGGGGTAGGTTGGGTGTTGATGGGTAGAGGAGCAGTCAGGAAAACCAGAGATGAGTCTACAGGTGTCACACAGTAACAGAGGGCTGGAGGAAGTAGTCTGTACATGTCAGTATATATACTTGGGTTGGCTCTTTTGGGGGGTGTTTAAAACACTGGTATTTGTAGTACTCATATAAACGTGTATCTACACATATTATACGGACATTCATTTATAAAGTAACATTTATTTATAAAGTGTGGTAACTGCAAGGGTAAATAGGATGGGTTAGCAGAAGGCTTTAGCATGTTGACAATAACAGAGAGAAAATAGCATGCAGTGTACATGTTAGCACTGAAAATTTTAGGGGCAAATTCACAAGTATGAGCATTGTAAATGAGCTGTATTGCTACAATCTTCTGCTGGAACAGCAGTTGGTTGCAGAAGTGATTTTTTGTCTGATATTGCTGTGGCAACAAGATGTCAGCTGGAGTTCAGTAAAAGAAGCAACAAACTCTTGAAAATGAGGGTGAGACCCAGTGAAAAAAGCCCAGAAAAAGGAAGAGGCAGGGAATGAGGTGTTGAAAAAAGATGACAGGTAGGATACAGAATGAGAAAAAAGACAGGAAAAAGAGATCTGACTGCTCTATTTCATGTTCTTTTTCCCTGCTTACCACTTGAAACACTGATTTTATTGAACTTTCCTCATGTGCTTTGACACTTTTGTCCAACCAGGAGTTACAAGAAGGAGGCAGACACGGTGAATATTTATTTAGTTAACTGAAGTATAATATTGATAACAAAGCAAAAGCCTTTTAGCTACATGGCAAAGAAACAGGGTTAAATAAAACCCCAAATCCTCTTTGGCTGCAATATCAATCCCTGATCAGTCTCAGAGTGCAAGAGTTGTGAAAGTATCAAAAATAACCTTAAATTAAAGACTAAAATAACTAATATTGATGTCCTGTTTGGGTACAGAAGGGCCAATTGAATCAACTGAAAAATAGTTTGTTTATACAGCCAGTCCTTCAAATAGGCATCTAGGAGCAAAATTACTGTTAAAGCACACATGGAAGTGCTGAGAGAAAAGACAGTCTAGGGAGTGGGTTTTTCCTTTGCTGCTGCTTTGTGAGCTAGGAAATGTCCTCCTTATTAAAAAAATTCTTCCTAGTTCCCAAAAGCCTGGAGAAGAGAGCTGCTACTGAGAATGAAGGGCAGGACTCATCCAGCAAAAAATAAAGGAGAGAGAACTTAGGAAGAAGATTTCCTCCTTCTAGTGTTTATTCAGTGCTTATAAGTGTAAATACATGAACACCTTCTTGGCCTCTGTGGATGGGAAAGCACTGACAAGTCTCAAGTACAGCTCTACTCTCCCATTTTTTCAGAGCTGTGCCCCTCTTCATTCCTGATTGAAAATGCCATATTTTTATCAGTGTGCACAGATTTTTACTTTTATCAGAAAGGTAGTGCTCTTTCCTCTCTGTGACACCATCAGTAGAAAAGTGGTCTGGAAGGTGCTGGAATTAAGTGCTTCTGCTGAGAATCATGGCCATCGAGTTTATTAACAGAGATTTCTCTTATGAATGTCTCTGACTTCTCAGGACTCAGATTTCATAGTCCTTTAGAACAGGCAGTTAATTAATTGCACTGAGAGGATAAAAAAAGTGAGGAAATAGTTATTTAATCCTGTAAGATTCCTCTCGCTGTATTTTTAGCTATGGGGACAGAAAAAGAAAGGAAAAATATTCTGATGACTTAAGCATCTTGGAAAGTCATGGTTCTCTCATGGCTATGACAGAGAGAGTATTTTTCCTGCTCTGTGTATTGAACATGCAATTGTTAACCCTGGCTGTGGTTTCATAGTTCCCTCCTTCAGGTGGAAAGGCAGACTGAAAGCTCCTCTCCATCCTCCACCCCAGCTGTGCTCTCTGACTCATTATCCTGCCCCTCTTCAGCCACCCGTGTGCACAATGGCTTGTGAGCCACCCTGCAGAATGGAAGGGATCCGGGTTAAAGTTAGCTCTGCTGGAGCCATGAGCTGGTGGTTATGTTTATTTTCAGCAATCCGGCTGCCCCGTGCCCTGTGAGCAGGTGCTGTGCCGGCTGTGGGAGCGGCGGCGGAAGAGCAGGACCACGCAGCCGGGGAGGGCAGGAGGAGCGGGAGCCAAGCTCTGGGGCAGGATGGGCTCTGTGCCATGGACACCTCCGGAGATACCGCGCCATCCTGCTCCTGCTGAGAGCAGTGGGACGTGGAGGAGGTGGTCTTCTCATCTCATCTCATCTCATCTCACCTCATCTCATCTCATCTCATCTCATCTCATCTCATCTCATCTCATCGCATCTCATCGCATCTCATCTCATCTCATCTCATCTCATCTCATCTCATCTCATCGCATCTCATCTCATCTCATCTCATCTCATCTCATCTCATCTCATCTCTCATCTCAACTCCCTACAGCTGCAAAAGCTCCAGGCTTTGGAGTGGCCTTTTCTCTCTGAGAACCCTTCGCTGTATTAATAGTTCTACAACTAGGTAATTAACACTTATTAATAGTTCTACCACTGCCTTACATGAACCATCCTTTCCTGTGTCTGTGTATTGGATTGCTTGTGTCCATTGCATATCTGCATGTAAAATTAGAAATCTGCAGCCAAAAATTAGCAACTGAGAATATTCCAACACCAATATTTAATATTCCATAAACCAACACAAATTTAACTTCTGATCTGGGTACATATCAAAAGGATATGTGGTTAAAACTTAGTAGGTGATTTTGGATGTCTCAAAGATATTTTAAACAGTTGAATGGGTTTTCTATATCAACAATTTTCTCCTGTTTCTGAATCTTAAAATCAAATAGATAAAAATAATTTATAAAATTATTTTTAAATAGTTTTTAATATACAATTTTTAATTTTCAAATTTTAAAAATAGAGCTTTGAGTCATATGCACTGGGCCACTTATTAAATTAACTGGAGAGTCTTTATTCTCTTAAAGCTTTTTCTCTTAAACTGTGGCTTGGATGTTGCTTAGGTACCACAGGACAGTTTATTTTTATAATATTAAATTTGGGAATATTTATAGACAGTCCACTTGGCCGGGAATAGGAGGCTTGTGAAGATGTGCAAGAACAAGAAACATAAATTCACCCAGTTTGAGTGGGCTTTTAGTGAGCAGTGCCTGCTCTTCAATCTGCCCTGCAGAGCACACTTAGAAGCTCCTGCACAAATCAGAAGATTTGGGCCCAAAGGAAAACCAGCAGAGGGAGATGCATTTCATTTCAATATGAGCAGAAAAACTATGTAGTCCTTTAATTCTCCCTTCTCAGTTATTTAGAATTAGAATAAGTTATTAGAATAAAAATACTGCTTTAATTAGTCTCGTTATAAATTAAGAGCTGCCATAATTTCCAAGTCTTCCCAGTCTCACAGTCTTGTGGTTACAAGGTCTGGTTACACTTTCTCTTCTGAACCCCAACTGTATTAAATAATGAGCTTCAACTCATAAAACTCTTCTGCATAATTTTGATATCCTCAAACCCCTTCCTCTGCCCTCTGCCCTTTGTCTGCTGTGGCGGAGGCTGGTTGTTCACAGGCTCATCCAGAACTTGGATCCATGGCGATAAAATTTCCTCCTAGTGGCTGCATCAGCTGTCTCCTCCATATTGACCTGGTTCACATCTTTTGCACAGCAGCCTCTTTTCTACAGAAAGACAAATTCCCTTGTGTCCCTGTCTTGGCACCAGGTTGAACATGTCTGCTCTTTCAGATCTGCAGCAGCTGTATCCTGATGATATGGACAGGGCAATCAGAAACTGATCCTGGGGATTAAAAACAGTGGGTCTTGTGTTTAATAGGTGATGAATTTCCAGCCCTCTGACCACCTGACTCTCCCACCAAGTGCCATGGGAGTTAACAAACTCTATGGGATTTGGCCCAGGAATAAGGAGAGCAATTTGCAAAATGAGTTGTCAGGTGTGAATTCCCCATGCACAAGGAATGTTGTGTGCAGAGAGGTTGAGATGCTGATAGAGAACTGATCCTTAGGCTACAAAACTGACTGGATATTGCTTTGGGTATTAAAATAATTTCTGTGGTTCTCCCCTTTCTCTTCAGTAATACTTAATGAGAAAATTAAAATGTAATTTTAAAATGTAAGCTATACTAAAGGCAAATTCAAACAAAAAATTGCTGATAAATTTATGAAGCTGTGGTTGACGTATTTCTTATATCTAGAAAAATTACTGACATTCCAGTGAAAACAGAGTTAATTTTGCTGTTTTGTCATTATTGGTACAAGGATAGATACAGCTTCAGCAGTGGGACAGCTTGCAATCTCTCTTAGTGCAGGTGCTTATTCATGGGGGGAGCAGAGATACAGGAATCTGCATTTCCATAGGTTTTAAGTACATATTACTAGAAGCATTGAGTGTTTTTTAAGGGAGGATAGCTGGCCAACAGAGGAAAGTTAAGTGTCTTAACAGTACTGTTGAAACAAGAGATCTATGATGTTGCCATTTTAATGAGTGCCAGTAATCACTGCAAAAATAATCTGTTGACAGACACTCACAAAAATGAACAGAAAGAAGCCAATAATCATTTATAAAATACTGTTTTTAAAACCACATTTCTAACACTGAGTTTTCCATCCAAAACAGCAGAAGATGCTAGCCTGTCTGAGATTTTTTCTGATATTGAGAATTACTTGGAAGAAACTTTGAATTTAACTTTTCAAAGTAAGAAAACTTCACCAATGGGATGCTAGCAATTGGGAATTCTGAGAATTGTCTGCAATGGTAGGAGATGATACTGAAGTTTAAGTTGAAGTTAAGATAAGTTTAAAATACATTGGGGTTTTTATAAAAAAATATGCTCCTGATGTCTGAGAGCATCTCATAAGGAAGCACTGCTGTAATGTAGGGATGATTCAGCAGAGTTTTGGACTTTCTCTTCACATAAGGCAAACTGACTTTAATGCAGCACAGCTGTAGTATCATCAAGAGTAATTATACTCCAAATTTTAATGTTACATTTCACCTTACTTTGCTAAAACCTGTCACCCATCTTCATTAGTTGCATATGCCTCTCTTGGTCTAGTTTCCTGCCTGGAAAGTGATGATTAAGTGTAAAAATAGATGACTATAGGTGTATCTAAATTCTTGTAGCCAAATACCACCACCCACTACATGCAAGCTGATTTGCAGCCTGTAGCAAGCCAGCTGGATCAATAAGCAGTGAAAATTCATCAGGGGCAAAGGAAGAAGGGAAACAGAATGGGTCGAGTTTAAACTGCACAGTGTACACGCACATGGCTGTGTTCCTGTCCACAGAAACAATCTGAACAACCATGCGAACAAAAGTCATTAAAAATATGGATGTAGTCTATACACCTAGAAACCTAACTCAAACCATTCAGAGTCTTGAAATGTAAGAGAAAGAAGTTCAATTTTCTCAACTTACATGAAGATTTTCATCCTCTGTTTTCAAAAGTAAAATCCAATGACATTTCTCTTCTTAGTCTTCATAAATAGAGACAGATTTATATGCAAATTTCCTCTTGTAACTAATCCTAACTAGAGCATCATGTCTGCCAAACTGCCAGAATTCTGTCCAACAGTTACAAGTCTTGGCAAAAAAGACATATGTACACACATACATATAGGTTTACAGAACATTCTGCCATCATGTTACTCTGTGGCCTGGGAAAAAGTGGTACTTGGGAGTTTATGAAATTTTACTAAGAAAGTCTTGACTTATGGTGTAGACAGATTATACCACAGAAACTAGAGCTCTTTCATGAAATTTTAGGGCATGAATAGGTCAACAGTTTACTTTGCATGCATTGTGAGAGGTACAAAGTGAGAGATGAAATTCATTTGTGAGAATACAGAAAATTACTAGTTTCTGTGGTTTTCATGATCCTTAGGATATAGTAGGATTTCTGAGGGAGCCAGATGAAGCTGGAGTCTGGACTGGCAGCATAGATCCTTGTTAGCACTGTAGAAACCTTTACTCTTTCTGGCCTTGCTCTCTTGCTCCTTGATCTCAAAGCTTGCATTAGTTCTCCCTGCTGAACCACTCAGTCTGCTCTGAGGAGACCAAAGCTTTGGTAGGATACTAGCTTTGGTAGTTTTGGAAAAAAAGACAGCTACTATCTCCCCATACCCCATACTCTCACATCTAAAACAGGGTTAATAGGTCCTTGTTTGGTGAGGTTGATGTAAGACAGCAGCACATGCACATGTGGCTGCTGTTGTTATTTGTGAGTTGGGACCAGCATGATGGGAATACTCAGTGTGACCTACAAACCAGGCAAAACCCCAAATCTTCAAACATTCACTTATCCTCAGATAATAGGCAATTTTTTCTATTATCTACTAAACCCTAGACATGAATCCATTTACTAGTCAGTCCTTATTATACAATGATGTAAGCCTGATGCCCCATCAGTGGTTCTGAGGGTTTTGGTGATTCTTCCCTCTGAGACTGAGAGAAGTTTTAGCCTCAAAAACTTTTCTCCAGGGAAAGCTTTAAGCTTTCCCAAGCTCCTCAGTTTATCACTGACCTGTGGGTCAAGATCTGCCTGGTCCAAAGGATTGTTTTCTCCTGTCAAGGATCAGCCTCTGTTCTGGCTTTGCCAAGGGATTTGTTATCAGCTGGATGCCATCACTTGTGTGTCAGCCTATTCTAGCTTGCTCAGAGCAGAGCACCTGCTGGCAGGTGGTGTGCCAGCTCTCTGATTCCTTTCATTGCTGTAGAGTGGCTACTGTTAACTTCATTTGCACAATTTTTATGCACTAATGCTGAACAAAAGATATAGTTTGCCTCCTACAATCATAGTTGCAAGTCACGGTAAGTCTGGGTGTGAGAAATTGTATCCCCCCTCACCTCTGCCTCTGTGCAGCTTGGAGGGTCCCTTGTTCCTTTCTTCAGTGCAAGCCCACCGCTGTACCAACACCACAGCTGCTCCTCGCCCAGGTCAGTCGTGCTGAGGGCAGGATTCAGGGAACACAGCTCCTCAAAGATGACATAAATGCAGCAATTTACTCCAGCCAAGGAGCCCCTTTGTCTGCTAGCTTGTTCCATCACCCCTTCTGTATTTTGGCTAATTAGTTACATTTTCTTTTCAGATGAATGAAAATCTCTAGCCTTAAACGAAAGCTTTGTGTCTCAAATGACTTTTTGTTTTTTCTTTTTTTTTTTTTCCCCACTAAATCTCTGTTGAAACAATTTCTGTGTCTAAGGACATTCTGAAGATTTGGATATAAACACCCAGAGCAAGTAGATGTCTGTTTTACTTGTGTTGTATCACATTGCACTACGTCTGTTGACATTTAGTCATTCCAAATACACTTTTTTATGCAAGCAGATGTAAAACACGTAGTTAAGTAAGAGAACATGTTGTATATTTTGTTGTATTTCAATGAAACTCTATACCTAGAATAAATAAATGTAAGTGATACTTGTTGATTTTTTTTCCTGTTGGGCCACAGACTGAAAAGCTGTAGTATTCCTTAATGCCATTTCTATTTTAATTATGTAACATTCCTAGGGAAATGGGCAGCTAATTTTGGCAGATAAAGATAGATATTGTAGATAAAAAAGGTAGGTATTGTAGAAAAAAAGAGTATTTTTTTTGTGGTGGTTTTGCAGCATTCATAAGCTTGGGTAAAAAACCAAATATTACAACTGGGAAAACTGATATTCATGACTGACAGAACCGTTTATCTGAGCGTTCAGGTCTTCTGGTACTTAAAAATTTCCATAGCTAATCTGATTCATCCAAAAGGCTTCAGTCCACTGAAGGCAGAAATCGTGGGCTTAGGAAAAACACACTAAAGCCTTTTAGAAAAAGGGTTGAGAAGAAATAACCTGGCAGGATAATAAGGATGACTGGAAGAAAAGAGTAGTGGGAAAAGTTATGAGATCAAAGCTTAACTTTGTTTTAGTCACTTGTTTTGCTGCTTTCATTTGGCAAATTGCTAGTGTAGTTTCCTGGGAAATATTCTCTTACATAAAGCTTTATTTCTAGTGACAATTTAGCATGTCAGTTAAATAGTGGCTGGAATTATTGGCTACAGTCTTCTCTATGTGAAGAAAACATCTGGGCTGTGATACCTGGGAAGACAGGAATAAATAAATAACACTGTCTGCTTGTAAATAAGGACAGAGTGTAACTGTTGTGCTGTTTTGGTTTTGTTTTAGATATTTGGGAAGGATACAAGAAATATTTTGGACTATTTCGAAGATTAAAGGATGAAAAGAATTTTATTAGAACTGCACCAGTTTTGGAACATAGCAGTTAATCTTCAACTATTTTTTATTATGTTCCTAGGCTGGTAAAATAAATAAGAATTTCACCAACACATTTACAAGTGTGAGAGAAGAGTTAGTGAAGAATAAGAAGTAGTGAGTGTGTGAGCTGTCTTTAAACCAGCTACAGGCAGGAGTGAGTGTTAGTAAAGGGAATTTATTGTAAAGGCATTAAAGGTGTGTCATCATAAGCCAGGAAAAATGATCAATCTGTGCTCTATATCCTGGTGTGAGAACACATCCATTGCTCTTCAAATCCTTGCAGAAGTGTTGCTATAAACCCATGAGAAGCACATTCCTGACTTCTCAGGATGACTGCTGCACTGACTGTAATGCACCTCTGGTGATCCCCACCTGCAGAGAGCTCAGGTGGGAGCTGGCCAGGCATTGGCACAGATGGCACAGCAGAGTTTGCTAGGATGGACTGGAGATGAGCAGGAGAGGGATGCAGGAGTAAGTCTTTACTAAGTAGAAACATGTCATCTGCATCACAAATACACAACCCAGCTGTGATCAATCAGCTTTACCTTTGACCTACCAGCTCCTTTTCAACAAGTGTCATCCTCACCAGATTTCATGGTGTCAGCCAAAACACTGCTGAGCCACTCTTCCAAAGAGCTTCCTATTTGAAAGTTATTATATTGAAATAAAAATAAAAAGGTTACAAAGACCATACTGTAACAGGTTTCGTTGTTTGTGCAAGCCAATCCAAGGCACGTTTGTTTGAGTTTTCATGAGATTAGTCCGAGATATGCTATGATATTGTCAGTTATTTTTTGCATTTTACTGCAATTACGTCCTTCATCAAACTATTTACATAATATATTTAATAGAGTTAATAGTTCTTTTTGAGAATGAAAGATAAGGATGTAATATCAATCCAAGACCAGCGGGACAGAGGGAGAGGAAAAATTAAAATTACAGAGTTCCAAGCCAAAGTCCTTTCTGATCTTCAGCTCTGAGATTTTCCTCTGGCGGGCTCTCCAGAGTACTCTGTCACCAGATTACTCTCGTTACCGAGGAGGTAGCCCTGAAGTCTGCTGGGTCTGGGTATGTGCTCTGAAGAGTGTGCCAGGTTTTGAGGAAAGTGATTTGGATTAGGTTATACCCTTCTTGGAAAGCCTTTTAGTGCTGATGGAAGTGCTCTGCACTGCACAAGCGGTCCCACAACTCCTCATTTTAGCAACAAAGCCTTGTTTGACACTGCCTTTCCTGCCTCCTTTGTGGCCTCTGACCACAGCACTGAGGCTTAAGGGACTGACTCCGAGTTTTCCAGACACCCCTTTGTATCTGCTGCATTCTGATATTGCTGCAGCTGGTTACCATGGTGTGAATAGCATCCCTCGGGGCTGCTGACACCCTGGAGAGCAAAGGGCTCCAAGTGATCCATGGACTGGAGTGCAGGATCATCAGCCTCTCCTTAACCCTTGACATTGAATGCAGATATTCCCTTTTTTCCTGCCTTTTTTTCCAGAAAGATTGATTTGCAGGGTCTAAGTCCTGGTTGCCACCAGCCATTTTCTGAGTGGCTGTCAGCTGTAGCAGAGGAATGGATGTAGAATGTAGCAAAGGACAAATCCTTGGCAATGCCTGGATGTGCATATGACCAAAGGTTTTGGTGTTAAATCAGACAGAAGGAAAACTGCAGACTTGAAGAAAAAAGACAGCGCTTTGTGGGGTGTGTTCAGTAACATCAGCAATAGGGTTTATCTGGAAACTGAGGCAGAGTGGAAAGATTGGATTTTCCTGTGTGTTAATGTGTATATGCACACCAGCACTACCCCCTGACAGCACTGGAAGGGTTGCAAATGAAAATCCCCTTTTCTTCTCATATCTTCCCAGTGGGTTTATCAACCACATAACCAGCTCACAGAAGCAATTTAGGATCAAAGACAATAAATTTGTGTAAGTTAAGTGCCTTTTTTTTATAGCCTGGCTTTAATATCTCTCATGATGCCAAGTAGCTTCACTGACAGTGGCTGCAATGTTCATGTGTTATTAAAATTCACTGTTACGCTAATTAGGCCTTAACAGAAAATACAGCATTTTTAGGATGTTGTTGGGATGAAAGAGGAGGAGAAGGGAGTAGTTTCCCTCAAAGTGACCTTGATGCTGGGAATGCTAAAAATGCAGGTGTGGGAAAACTCTATTTCTTATGCCCAGTGTTGCTCATGCCCTGGCTGCTGTGGGAGGTGGAGCCCCTGTGGAGGGAACCCACTCTGACAGACAGGCTGGGGGCTGAGCTGAGCCCCTGTCCCGGGGCAGCCTGGCTTCCTTAGGGAGGCAAGGAAACCAACCTACTCATCACATTTCACCTGTGCCTTAAGGGTTGCTCTTGCTTACTGATATGTGTTGATTCACACAGATGTGGGTAATTCAAAATTCATGAGCAGCCAGAAAAAAAAAAAGAAAAAAGAAGAAAAAAAAAAAAAAAAGGACATTTTAAAACCATCATCTTTCAGGAAAACTTTAGGTAGCCCTCTATCCTTATTTCACTGAGCTGTTTTACTTATTGATTTCTGTCTTATCTCTGAGTGACTGATTTTATTTTTTAATTACACTGATCCAAGATTATTATTATTAGATTATTAATAAACTTGATAATTTTCAGGCAAGTTTTGAAGAATACTTCTCGCTTGACAGTCTCAATAATAACTGTTCCCCCAGCAAATGGTGAGCAAGATTCCTTTCTTTATTGTAATAAATACTACTTGCTATTTTCAAATGAAATTTAGGAATGCTACCTGGTTTGTCCAACATCTAGTAGCTAATTTTTTTTCCCCTTAGTCCCCAAAAAACTTGTGCTTTATTTTAAGCATGATTTAAATTTAACATCTCTTTGTCAGGTGTTATGGAGAGGATCTTTCCTGATACCCATTAGTTAAACAATTTCTTTTTCTTTAGTGCCCAGATCTTTTTTTTTCTTTCTTCTCTGTATGAATTTCTTCCCAAGTTTGTTCTGCCTACCTTTTACCTTTCCTATTTTTGTCATCTCTGTGATTATTTGTTCTGTACTTTGGGCTTAATCTTCCTTGGCAATGGGAGAAGGGGTGGAGGGGCAAAAATGTCAGAAGCCTCTGGAAGAGAAGAGATCAATTTCCTCATCTGAAACTTAAGGTCATGTTATTTCTCCCTTTTCCCCAGTCTGAATTTTCAGTAAACTCAAGGTCTTGGCTAATAAGGGGAAAAGCCTATTCTATTTGCTTACCTGCTAAGAATTTAGTCTTATTTTCTCTCTCCTGTGGTTTGGGGTAGTAGGTATGGAAAATTTCTGTGAATAAATAAATATTCTTTTGTTTTTATTCCACATTCACTTTTCAGGGACTGACTTTACTTCCATGTTTAAAAATATCTTTTCACTTGTCAAATTCACTGACTTCACTGTCACCAAAACAATTAATCTGGTACATCTGTAAACTTTCACTACAGGTCATTTTATTTTATGAATATTGAGATAAATTAGAAAAGGCATTTGGGAAATTTTCCTACTTCAGAAAAATAAGATTAACTCACTGCTTGAACACTTTCTGTTTTGGCTCATTATATCTCCAAAATAGCTCAATATAGGACTTCCAGATGAGTACATTGGCCTAATCTGTTAGCTTTGGCACCTGCTAGCAGTGTAGAGTGGACTCTCCTTTCACTGATAATGGTTAAGCAGTTGTGGTTAAAATTACTTTGTTGATAGACCAGTTTCCACATACGTAAAAGGCTCTGAAATGCTCGTGACCAAAGCCATGGGTAGTGCAGGGTTTAGAAATTCTGGAAATTTGTAGAAATGTCAAATAATTTGTTTCCATGTGTTGTTTTTGATTATTAGTTTTCAGTCTAGGCTGTGAACCTTTATCTTCTGATTTAGAATTTGTGAGTGTTATCCTAACTTTAAATTAAGGGCAGGATTGCTGGAGGGTCAGGAAGAAACAAAACAGTTTTTACCACTAGAATTTTACCTTCTAATACTGAATGTTTTAAAGTGTAACTTCAAAGTGAATCACTTATCCTTTTCAGTATTTAAGTGGTTTTGAGAAGGAAAAAAATTCAAAGTGCTCCTTTGACCTTTCCTTCTCTATGGCCTCATTATGTTACTGATTCTCAGGCTTTGGAAATTAAAAAAATTCTTTCCCTCTTGGCATGTAACACTTTTCAAACTTTAGAGTCTCCAACCATTTGTGCTTTAACTGCAGTGAAATTGAATTGAAACCATTGTGGCATGGACTAGTCCCCTTGCCTGGCATAGGTGGGCATCTCTATGGGTGGCTGTGCATAGAAAAGGGGCAGAAAAATGCATCCCTCTCTTGCCTGACAGAGGGGTTTGGAGGCAGAGGATGTATTTTAACATTGCTATGTCTGATGGCTCTTTATTTAAGTTGATTGGATTAAGATACTATTAGAGATCTAAATAAAAATAAATATTCCCATACAAGGATGCTGATTTTTTAAAATTATTATAGTGAATGCCAAGTGGCATTCATTGTCACAAGTGAGTGAGAAAGAAAATAAATGTGTGAAAAGTGTCTGGTGAGTAAGCAGAGAAAAGAGAGAAGAGAACTTGGTAGAGTGAATTGTCTGGAGAAAATTAACAAGTCAGCAATGGGTGATACCATTAGCATTAATAGGGAAATAATTTTAGTACTTCTTCTTAGGACATGGGCCTGCTGGAGTGGGTCCAGAGGGCCACAAGATGACAAAAGAGAGGGAGCACCTCTCCTGTAAGGAAATGCCAAGGGGTTGGGGCTGTTCAGCCTCGGAGGAGGCCTTGGGGTAATCTAATTGTTGCCTTCTTGTACCTGAAAGGGCCCACAAGAGTTCTGGAAAAGGACTTTTTACAAGAGCAGGTAGTGACAGGGGACAGGACAAGGGCACACTGAGAGAGGGCAGGCTTACGTTGGATATTTGGGAAAAGTTCTGCAATATGAGAGTGATGAGGCACTGAAATGGGCTGCCCAGGGAAGCTGTGAATGTCCCATTCCTGGAAGTCCTCAAGGTTCTGAGCAATCTGGTCTGGGGAAGGATGTTCCTGCCCATGGCAGGGGCTTTGGAACTAGATCATTTTTAAGCTCTCCTCCAGTCCAAAACATTCTATGGTTTAATTTCCTAGAAGCAGCATCATAAGAGCCAAAATAACACAAGTCACATTTAAGATTATTAGCACATACAATTCAAACTTTCAAGGAAATAAAGACACTAATAGTTTCCTTAAAATATGCATTTAAATTGCGTATTTTTTCTGACTGTTATGGTTGTGAACATTACCTAAGTGACCCATTAATAGAGGCAGCATCCTTTTAAATTTTGGGTTTGTTTCCCACTGCTGCCAATGTATTTGATTTTTAGAAGACTCATATTAAACTGTGAGGAAGTAAGAGAGGAGATTGGGATATTGTAGTTGATCTTGCTCTACCTTGTCTCATGGGCAGAGATTTTTGCTGAGCTGCCCTCAGTGTTTGCAAATGCATAGCTCTGAACTTGCAATTGGTGATGTAGTTTTCCTTGGCAAAAATGACTGTATGTTTTATGCATGTATATTACAAATTTTCAAGAAGGACTTGAGCTGGGCTGTAGTTCAACTGCTACCATCAAACCTGTGATTAAAAAAAAATAAATTCAAGCAAGCTAGGACACAGCTGCCCTCTCTGCAAAATATCAGTGAGATCAAATGTTCAGACAGGGTAATCATAATGACAAGATTTTTTGGCTATGAAGCATAGAATCACCAAGGCTGAAAAAGGCCCTCAAGATCATTGAGTATGAAGAGAATATGATGCCTTATGTCTTATGAAATACAGGTAGCTTGGACTAATTTATTGCCACCACCCAACAGTGGGTGTGAACCTGCATTAGAACTGAGTTCTGGGCTGCAGAAATGTTTTATCTCTGAAACTGCTGGTTCTGACCCAGCTGGAGGTGCAGGACTGGATGGATCTCTGTAATATGGCTGTTGCTGTTTCCCGTGGTTTTCTGACTTCACTTGCAGTAGAATTAAGATAAAAATGAGCTGTTTTGAAAAATCTGATTCTATATAAAGCATACGCATGTTTTAGTAAAATCAAAGTAACTTGCAAATGCCTCTCAACTCACAAGCCTTTGGAAAACATGATACCTGGGGACAATGAACACAAATGTGCCACAGACTTGGCTGAAAACAGTTTTAAGTGCGCTTTGTTATAGCCAAGCTTTTAAAGTTGTTAAAATTTTCTTAGTGAACTCTTTGCATAGATACCAATAGTTTGGAGTTTTGTTTGGTAGTGGTGGTGTCTGTAATTTCTTTGTTATTGATGGCAATAATTAGGCTGACCATCAGAGGTTTTAATAGGTGCAGTAATTTAAGTATTTGTGTAGTTTCTAACTG
Organism: Ammospiza caudacuta; assembly: GCF_027887145.1. Classification (NCBI taxonomy): domain Eukaryota; kingdom Metazoa; phylum Chordata; class Aves; order Passeriformes; family Passerellidae; genus Ammospiza; species Ammospiza caudacuta. Next base: position 38,971,226 of record NC_080598.1, on the reverse strand, counting down.
ACTTCATGGCAGAATATGGTGGCTGTGTGTGTGTGAGCTCGTTGCAGTGCATGCTGGTGCTTACCAAAGAGGCTGCTGGAAGTGGAGCTGCCTCAGGAGCACGGACACTGCATGGACAGCTGGACAATGTCCTGTTTGTGTCAGGACTGCTTCACCCCTCAGAGAGCAACTATGGAAAACTGTCTGTCTCCCGTGATTTGCATTGTGGTTGCAGTTTCTGGGATTTTAAATATATTCAGCTCAGCTGATTATTCTCAAATGTCTGGACTTCTTACTAGAAACATGATGCATTCAAAAGCTCATGGCATTAAGTCAGGACTTTGGATAAACTGAATGTCTTCAGAGGCAGCTCTACAGCTCCTGGATAGGCATCTTTTCATAAAGGCTTGAACATTAAACATCTTTGAATGTTTAACCTCAAAAAGAAAGTGCTCATTTCTAAGTGGTTGCTGTAGACAGAAGTAAGAGTACAACAGTAAACACTGCTGGCCATAATAATTTTTTTCCATAAACACATATATAATTTATATATCTTCACTATAAATTATAGCATATGTATTTGAATATTTTACTGCTGCTGGTGCTGTAGATAAATTTGAAGTTATGTTATTTTAACCTTTTCCTATAAAATATTGATGGTGGAACAGCATTAAGATATGGTTTTTGGGCAAGGATTTTTCAGGCAGTGATGGGCAAGAGCAGCTCTGAAAATAGTTCAATCAAATTGATGTGAAAGTTGCCAGTCAAGAACAGAGGCTTGTCAGCAATACATTTATGGTGGGCTCTGAAGAGTCAAATAAAGTGCTTTTTTGCCCACAGACCTGCAGAAGCTCTGGGTAGGACTTGGACACCAACTGCCCACAGTCTGAGCAGTGTGCAGACACCTGCAGATTGGCCCTGCAATCACTCCCAGGACTCTGTCACAGAGGAAGAACTAATGAGGTGGGGGAATTTCTCAGATTTCTTTCTACTTAGATAGCAGTTCATTTATTCAAATTTCTGGAAGGTAAGTTTGTGCTGAGCAACCTTACTTAATTTTTTTCATTGTGAATAATGCCATTGCTTCAGTGAAGGCCTGTTTCAAAATGAGAGCTGTTTAAAGGTCAGGCATAGTTTATAGCATCATTATTCTCTTCATGTGCTCATTCTTTGGGAAGTACATTCAGACACCTGATTGTTGAAAAAATATTTTTGCAAGGCAAAGGCTCTTTTTCTATGTGCTAGAAGTGTTAGTTTTGAATTGGAGCAAAATGTGCTATTTTACTAAGCCTGCAGAGTGATGTGTCAAAAACCAGATAAGATTAGAATTTTTTGTGCACTCTGGTTTGATAAAGCCCATTTTCCTTTTGGAGGTACCTTTCTTGGCCTCCTGCCCCTAATCCTCAAACAAAAGTCTTTAGCTACCCATAGCTTACTAGCTTAAGTGCACTTTCAAAATGGTAATTTAAGAGCCCTCTATAGCCAAAATAGCTCTGTTCCGGAACGACTCACAGCATGGTCTTTAAAACAGAACACCCAGCCACTAAACTGTTCTGTGTCACCTCAAAACATCTGCTGGAAAACAAGGCTATAATAGATACATTGTTCTCAGATCCTTTTTTCTTTTTTTTTTGTTAAGTCCTATTAAGTAGCCAGTATTTCATTTCAGTAAAATAGGGCCCTTTTCTCTTGAAGGAGGAAAAACTTTCCTTCTACAAGGATAATTCTGCATGCGTGCGTGCCAGTTCTTTCTTTTACATCTTTTCCTTTAGAGTTCCCAGTTAAGAGCTATTCTCTCTCAAACAGGAGCTTTTTACTCCTCTTGGGTGTTTCTTTCCCACCGTGCCCATGGCTCCCTCCTTCGCTCCCACTCCCTGCCGTCCCAGTGCTGCCTCGCTGCCTGAGAAAGGGCAGCGTTCACACGGGGGCTGTGGCGCACTTTCCCTTTGCTCTTTGCACCCTCACGCACAATGTTTGCTGCTCCTTGGGTTCTGCTCTGCACCCGCAGCTCTCCAAACAAGGGACATGCATTCTTCCTACAAACATAACCTCCATTGTGGTCCGTGGGACAGCACTGTCCTATGGGGAGATGTCCAGATGAAGTGGGTACTTACGCTACAGCATTGGCTTTCCTGCTTGGTGCCCCTTCCCTCTTCCTCAAAGGCAGCGTGTGAAACAAGATGAAGTATGCTTAATCTACAAGAAAGATTGGTAGTTGCTTTTAGGTTTACAGGTCTAGAAATTTAGAAGATAAAAATAGAAACTATAGGTAGCTTTGAGATTCAGAGAGCTCATGACCTGAGAGGAGCCTTTGGAGGTAGTTGGCTGAGGAGGAGTCTCCTGAGGCCTTTCTTTTTATTCATCCTTTGATCAAGAGTGCTTGCCTCTGAAATGGCAAAGTTTAAAGACTGCCTACAAAAGCATCTGCTATGAGCCTAGTATGGCTGTATCTGTGGGCAAACTGGAAACAACATTTCCTCTGCTAGATGAACTTTCAGACAGTTATATTTTGATCATGGTGGGGAAAGAAAAAAGGAACACTGAGTTATGAAAAACACCTTTATTAAAATAATTAAAAAAAATTTCAAGTTAACTACATTCCATTTAAAGTATAGCCCATAATACCAACCTGCCAGTCAGGTTTAAAATAAATAGCAAGCAAAATAACTTGATGTAATTTGATGAGTAATGATTTTACTTTAATTCACATAATCATGTAAACTCTTCCTGTTTCAAAACAAGTGACTACTGACTTCTTAAATTTAGATGTGGGGATCTTTCAAACATGTAATGAAATAAAAGCATTTCATAAGGAAGGCAACACATTCATCTAATTATAACTTATATGGAAAATGTTAAGATTCTTAAAATCATATTTTTTATTTAATAATGAAATTTGTGTGTGGAAATATATATTGCAGATCTGCCAATAGCACATAAAGTATTGACGTTTTTTATGAGTTCTGATGAATTTGGGGAGGAACAACAAACACACAAAGCTGCATAAGATGCTGCAGTTAAATATTTTTTGCCTTTTGGTCTTTCATTATTTTACAAGAATTAAAACCTCACAGAGTTGTGTATCCTTGTAGGAGAACCAGTCTCTTCAAAAGACTTGAACCTGATTGTGTGCATTGCAAGGCAGTCCAATGGCATAAATTGATGTTTTCATATGCTTTCTTTCAAAATAGCTGTAGTGGTATTTGTAGCAAAAGATGACTTTAGTTTAGTTTATATCCTACTTTTGTCTGATATGTGGACATGTGGCTGAGATTTTCTTTCCTTTTCAATCTGGGATTTCCAATAAAATGACTGTAGGATCAACCTCATGATTTTTGTCTCCACCTTTATTTTTATACCGACCAAGTTTTATAGGGTGGAAGTGGAGCTGTGGCACCAAACAATGTGCAAGATTTCAGAGGCACCTGTAGTCACTTGAACTGCATTTTCTTTGTGCATTTATCTTGACAACAAATTCTCTTTGCATAGGTGGCATTCTTTTCCTGGTATCTGCTCCTGTGCCTAAATATGTGAATTTATTCACTTGTTCCTTGGGAAATGGTTCCTCTGGTGAAGAATGCCAGCATGGATCCACTCTCACACCTGGCTCAGCAGGGTGTCATTTTAGATGCTGGAGTTTCCCTCCTGGCTCTGTTTAGTGACTGATGTTACCAACCATATGTGGTCATTGAGGTTCATGACTTAGTGCTTCGCTCTTCCCCTGGCCATGCTGAGAAGGAAGGGAGAGAGCAGGTTTCTGTCCTGGGATAGAGACCCGCTGGGTTGGAGCCCACTGTTATTTCATGGTTCCCTGCTCATGGTTGTTGTGGGAAGGGCCTGGGAGCCTGTGTAGTGTCTCTGTATGCTTGCTGACCAGTAGGATTAATCTCTCTTCTTTACTGTCATTTTAGGGGAGAATCTCCCCCTTGGACTTGTGCTGGAGTTTTTTACGATCCCTCCCCCTTCACATGCTGCTGCCTGTGTGATCTCTACACCTTGATGCCTTGGGAATGGCCTCTTTCTCCACTTTCCTTCTATATGACAGACTGAAACTCCTCAGTTACCAATCCTTATCACTGGACAATGAAAATTGCCTTTAAGTGAATACACTTAAAGGTCCCTTAGATTTTTCTATTGCCACTGTAGGAAAAGTAAATATATATATAGATGAACAGCTTCAAAATGTGGCATATTAACTAAATTATAGAGACATTTGTCCATAATATCTTGCTGTGAAAATTTCCAAAGAATGCAGTCCAGATCTCATCCTTTCTGTAGCCAGAGTTGCACTTATTTTCTTAGCACTGTTTTTGTTCCCAAAATGTGTGTTTATTAGAAATAGGTAACAGAAAGCAAGGTCATGTTGTGCCAAAGGATTCTTCTAAATGTGATGTGTTTTTGCTTCAGGAACTTTAGCTGTACAAATATTTCTGTGGGTTTGGGAAGGGAACTAGTTGTTTCCTCTGAGGTATCACTACAAGTATTTTGAGGCTAAATCCTTGTCTCTGCTGGGACACTGGAGCCTGGCTGGGGTACAGGTGAGCTTGGCACTTGAAGCCCAGATCCTGACCAGGCAGAGAGACTGCACATAGCGAGGCCAGGCCAGGACAAGAGCAGAACAAATTACTAATGACACCTAAAGCAAGAAAAGCAATCTGGAAAGCATCACTGTTTGTTCATGATTTGACTGCCATGATTACAAAACATCAGATTTCATGAAGTTTTCACTGACTGTTTGACAAAGCAGGATCCAACCCGACAGTATAGGGACTGTTCTTTTGATCATTGATATTGCAGTGAACTGAGAGGGAGAGATAAGAAAAAGACAGAAAATTAATTCTAACTAATAAGTGAGAGGTATTATCATTAAAAAACCTCTTAAACTGGCTCTGCAGAAGAGTGACCTCTTTTAGGTTCCCCTGTTTTCACACTGGGCCCTGAGCATGCACAAATGGAACTTTTCCAGTGAGGAGAGAGCAGGGCACCATTCTCCTCCCTGAGAGCCCTGGGCTGTTCCTGGTCCTGGGCAAGGCTAGGCTGACAGACCGATGCCCCCCTGGGGAGAAGTGTGATCTGCAGAAACATCAGAAAGGTGGTGATCTGGTCAGTGAAGACCTGCACAATTTCCCTGTAAGAAATTCAGAACAGTCCCACAGCATAATGTGGGGGTTTTCCTCCCTGCTCCCCTTCAAGCTACCACTTATCTCTCATATGATAAAGGTGATTTCTAGCCTGACAGAGGTATAAAGCCCACAGAAGGTAGATTTATACAGTTACCTTTCCTGTGTTGCAGTGTTTATATTCACATTGTTTGCTTTCAAAGAGCTCATCAAAGCATGATCCCAGTGAGGGAAAGCCAAAGCTTTTCTCCGTGGGAAGACAAAAAATATCCTCAGTACTGCAGCAGACTACGACATTTAGGAGTAGGTATCTTTCCTTGTGAGTTAAAAATGTGGGATATTATCTAAATTACAGAGACATTTCTCCGTAATATCTTGCTGTGAAAATTTCCAAAGAATGCAGTCCAGATCTCATCCTTTCTGTAGCCAGTTGCACTTATTTTTCTTAGCACAAACAATACCTGAATGAATGGGGCCCATGGCTGATCTATGGGAATGGATCATGTTCCAGTTCAAGGGCAGATTCACATCCCAGCTGGAGCTCAGCAGTTTAGCTGCCAACAATCCCAGGAAAATGAAGCAAAAGACATCCTCTGAGATGACTGGAAGATACTGGTAAGGGAATCTAAAGAAAAAATGGCACCACCTGTGTTTCACTTCTTTGACATATAAAAAGAGGGGGTTTATTTCAGTGCTAGCAAAACTGGCAATACAATTAGCTTTGCTATTACACTAGCTCTACATGAAAAAAGTGTGCTTGCCTGTGAAACATTTTGTGTCATAATCCATCATCTCTCCCTCATTAGTTTTTGGTTTTGTGACCTGATCTGAGAGTCTTTGTTATGGATACAGAGAACTTGCTGCACAAAAGAATGGACAAACCAAGGAGGAAGACACTGATCCCAAGAGATTTGTACATGGAAGAAAATGTTGACCTCATTCAATCTATTTCATACGATGAATATTGTAGTATAGAAAAAGGGAACAAACACAGATATTTGCACTTGGAACAGATAAAATATATATGTGTTGATTTATGGTTTAAAAAGTCTTTTGAGAACATGTATCAGATTGAATGCAATAAACACTTCAGAACAGAATTTCCATTGTCATTTGGCAACTTATACAACATATTGCAATTATTCCCCTGGTTTAGAGATGCAGAAAGAGCCCAGGAAGCTTTGCCATTGTAGCTAAATGTACAAATGGTCATAGATTATTTCAGGGAGTAAACTAAACAGCTCAATTAAGTCTAACTCACAATAAATTATTGACCTGTGTAAGTTTACTCTGCAAAATGAAATAGGAACAATCCTATTATTTGTTAAAACTGTATCTTCGGTATGATTTGAAAGCCTTGGAAAGTCTATATGTAGAGAGAAGATAAAAATTTATTTGGGGAAGGAGAAAAGGTGGGGGAATGGTTTTAACTGTAGGAAACACTATGGAGAACTCTATTCCTGTCAGAAAATACTGATTCCACACCAATTATTGTTAAGGAAAGCTACATACCCCTTCTAGGACTTAATTTTCATCCATTGATTTTCATGCTACCTACATAATACAAGTAAGAATTCAGAGCAGTAAATGAGTTGTATTACCTGTCTATGCTGAGGTGCTAAAACCAATTTTCTGTAAAAGCAGTATGCCTTTGATCTATGCCTTTTGTACTGCCAGAAACAGGAATGCACATATGAGATGGGGAGACTGAAATAGGACCTGGAATGGGTAGTTCTGAGGCTTTTGAGTACAGGATAAAGACCACTCTTCCATTACTAAATCAAACAAATCAACCTACACAACTATGAGAAGGAGCTGGAATAACATTTTAGGAAAATAAAATCTAGTGCTGCTTGATTTACATAAGGGGAAAGACACGAGTAGATAAAGCAAAAGATACAAATTTATCATTAGAATTTAAAATTCCAGTGGCAACTGAGCTACCTAACGGTTTATAATTGTAGAAAAAAATATGATGCATTGATGGATTCAACCTGCAGGTTTTTGTGTGCTGGTGAAGGATGGTGTGTGTTGTAGTGACATGTGACCATATTAAAGAGCAGAATGTATCTGAATGTTGCTGAAAACAACTGCAACTGCTGCACAGAACAGGGTTACTAAGCCACTTCCAAATAAAACAGAAGTGGGCCAATTAATCTACTGATTCACAGTAAGAAATATTAGCATCTTCTCTGGTCTCTGAAGCTACACAGAATTCACTGACACCGTGGCTCACTTTTCTGTACCACTAGAACACTGGGCAGGCTTGGCTTTCTCTGAGCCAGAGCCATCTGTGAGCCACAAGTCACAACTAAGGAATGATCCAAACAAAGAGAGGGAGTGGGTGCCTCCACTGTCAGTAAATAAGGGATACAACGCTCCAGCCCAACACCTTTTATTTCAGATCTCAACAATGCAGTTGTGGTAGTTTTGAAGTAAGTTCCCATGTACCCTCTTATAAACCTTCTACCTCCTAAATCTCATAGGACTGCTCTGGCCAGCACACTGAACTAGCCATTAAGCAATTCCATTTTGGAATATATAATTTAAGTGAAAAGAGAAATGCTGCCCTTTGTTCAGCTTTAGTCCTGAAGCCATGCAAGCACAGCTGGGTTGGCTCTGTTACTGTGACTGATAGCAGTGTTCCTGTTCTCTGCAGAACCTCTGGGTTTTGTGAAAAACCTCCTATTTTACATTCTGTTCAGATTGATGGGAGCACCATCAATCAATAGCAAAATTTACTTCAAGCCTAAGAAAGATTTCCATCTGATTTGCATCAGAGAGTATCATACAAATAAGGCCATTTGAATTAAGTGCTGGTCTCCAGAAGCTTCTTTCCTTCATTCTGATTAATTTTTTTATTGTTACTTCTTTAGAGTGTCTAATTCTGAAAAAACAGAATTTTCACTGAATTCACCATTAAGTCACAAAATATCCATCTAAATATTCTAAAATCTTCAAATTAAATCAGGAAAGGAAGCAAAGGGCTTTAATTTCAAAATGTGCACGTATTCTGAAGTATGTGCAACTGTTTATAAGAATGGTGCATAGTTCCTGAAAGATCAACTGAATTTTCCACAAGACCAGACTGCTACTTTGCTAATTTTCTTCCTGAGAAGAGGTACAGCACTTGACACTCATCATTGTGCTGTCTTTACTTACTTAAATGAAAAGTAGATACCAATGAAAAATTGCCTGTCTTGAGATGAGGAAGCTGGAGCTGCTGTGCCAGAAGCTGGCCCTGCTGTTGATGCTGCCTCACCAGCTGGCCCTGTCAGAGCTTTAGCTACAGAGAAGGGGCTAAAAATGTTCCACACCTCACTGGTCTTCCATGCAGCACCTAAAATATTTATTAACAACATGAATGCTGCAATTTTACTTAAAAGACTCACTGAGCCAGGCATAACCTTTCCTTTAAGCACAGGCCTTTTGAGGGACCTTTGAAGAGATGAAGGGCACTGTGACAGCTGTACATTGAAGCAGCTTACAAAGAGAGAGCTCATTTTGAACATTGTTTGCCTCTAAATAACCAGAGACTTTTTGTACCACTTTCCACATTCCCAGATCCAGAGGTGCTTGGGCAAAAGTGCCATGTAACAAAAACCTGCATGCCATAACTCGGGTTATGTTAGCAAGGAAGAAGCATGAGGCATGCATGCTGTTACAGGGACAGAGCAGTAGTGCACAGCTTAAAGTAACAGAGAGCTTCAGGACTACTACTACAACTCAACCAGAAAACTGTTTTGGAGACGAAGGAGAAGAAGGTTTGAAGTACAAAAAATGTATTTATTTTTTAAAACCTGAACCCCAAACTGACCAGAGCCTGCTGACACAGCAAACCCAAAGATCCAGTTATAAAGCTGGGCACGAATGAAACCTGTCTCCAGAGTCACTAAAGATGGAAAACAGATTTTTGAACATAGCCAACAAAGTTCTTCTATCTTTACACAGTTTACTGCAAAAGCAAATTCTGTAAGCTGGGATTTAGGAGTGCTTCTCGTTCAAGTGAGCAGCGCCAAGATCTGGACAAAAACCAAGTGGCAGATTTCTCCTAAGCTGGTTGTCAGCTGCAAGGTTAAAACCCTCTGCACAGGAAGCACAGTTGAGGAGGGATCATTTCAAGCGCCTGGAACAAACTCCCAGAAGAAGTGATAAACACTTTAAATGTAATTTTCTTTTCCTGACATACTTTGGCCTTGTTTTTGCTAACAAAAATAGCACATATATGTGTATATATATATATGGAATTAGAATAACAAACTGCATTTGATAGTGAGTCCTTGCTTATTGAAATCTGGGACAGTGTTCACATGCAACAACTACAATGAACACCATAGTAAATATATTTATTGACTCAGAAAAATTAGAAATTTATAGCAGTATTGTGGAGTAGATTACAAACAACACTTAGATAATTAAATAACATTATTACTTTTTGATAACATGGTCTAGATTAAGCATATTATTCTTGTGATACTTTTAAGGAATAGATCAACTGCATTTCTTGTACAGATGTTCTGAAAAGCAATCAAGTTGGGGAAAGGGCATCGTGTTTAGTGCAAAACTAACATTCAACATTGAAAAACAGTGCAAAAAGCACTACTGAAAATTTTACAGTAAGCCAGTAATTCTCACAGTTGGCTAATAAACCCACAAGAAATGTTTTCACATTTTGAGTATGTTAGGCCTTGTTTTGAAGTCATATTATTGCTTCACAGTAGCTGTTTCCAGAGAGGAGGTTTCTAAAGACAGAGACCTCCACCCATAAAAAGAATTTGTTATGTTCTTTGATAAGTAATGATAATTCTCCAAAATTATCATTACCAGTTTCTTTAAACTACTAAACTGCCCCTACTTAATGGAATTGTTAAAAACGGTATTTTAAATATGTGCTGATACAAGTTAAGAGCTGTTTTGTGAGTATGACTTGGGTTCCTCCCAAACATAACAGTCAAAGCAGTTACAATAAAAAGTGCAGAAGAAAATTTAAGATTTCAGTTTTAGTTTGAAACTGACTGTGTTGGCAAGCAATTTTCTCTTAACTTTTCTTTTAAAGTTAAATTTCTGTACTAGAAACTTGTACTGAAGGTATCTTCCAGTACATCTTTCGACCACAATGCAAAGACTGCACAAATCAAATGACTTTGCTAAAATAAAATGGTAAGAACTAGAAGTAGTTCTCTTACACTAAAGCTCTTTGTCTGTGGTCCTGAAAGGCAGTTCTGCTCTTCTGAATTTTGTTAAATACAGATATTCTGGCTTTCAAGAAGAACGTAACTCCTAAAGACAGACTTGACCTTTTCTTAGAGCTATTGCCCTGCTTACTGTATCAGAAACTTACATATAAGAACTTTAAAATGCCATACTTTTCAGCCAGTTCTGTCATATACCATAGCTAGTACTGCAATAAAAATGCAATAATAGTGAAACTGACCTCCACCAAAACCACAGTAGGTTTTAAGTTTTATTTCTGAAATGCTGATATACACCGTATTAATTACAGATTTTTTTTAAAAGTTATCATATTAATGAAATGGGTTAAAGTTTTAATATAATGACAAAAATAAAGATATGAAGATATCTGAATGTTGTAACAATTCTCTGTTGTCACATTTCCATCCAGGTAATGGTGTTTCAGTTTTATTTCTGGCCAAGTTGGGACAGCTAAACATGAAGAGAAAAAAGTTATTAGATTGCTAATCTTATTCTTTCAGTCAAACAAACATGCAGTTCATGCAGCAAATATTTCTGTCACATATGCTTTGTTTGTCTCTGAGAACCAAATGTCTTCTGGTGATAGACTATTTAATTCATAACCTCAGAGGAGAAGACCTGAGCTTCAAATTTTCATGAATGTATCTCATGAAGCAAAGGTACAGTGTACACAGTCAAGACAAAAAAAATGTTAATTAAGCTGAATGAGGAGGTAAAAGTCATCAAGTACTATTTGTCTCCTTCAAGTGCAACAAGAATAAATGTAGTTCTTTAAAATGCAGCTTTGAATAACAACTTATTCTCATTTTAGTAGGACATCAAACCATGGGAGGTGACAGCTACTGAAGGGCTGCTATTTGCTGACCACCATGAATAATTTTTATTTTGTATTCATACTGGAGTTCTATAGAGAAGTAATGATGTTTTTAACAGTAGAGTTTAGTACAGGTATGGACATCAAGCTCCCAGCAGGCCACTACTTTTATATATCTGTAGATGTTTATACACCAGGACAAAAGTGTAAACATCTTGTAACTTGAAAAAGCTGCAAGAAAACCCTAGAAAGAGATACGGTTTGTGAAAGTTCCAAGAACTGGCTCAATTTTTTTCCATAGGATTAAGACAATTATTACGAACTTGTTTACCTCCATTACCTGTGTGAACTCACATTGATAACAGGCCTTCAACAGCTAATTTAAAAAAATGACATCAAAACCCCACTTCAAGCGAATAAAAATAAAATAGGTAACATGCATTAATCTTTCACAGATTAATTTGAGGTTTTTTTTTGGTAAAAATCCATGGAGATGCAGAGTTATATAAATCAACTTACAGATAAAGAGTAATAAGTATTATAGAGGTTATCAAAGTTATCTACCTGTTTTATAAACTGTGTGGCATTAAAAAGTTCACTGCAGCCATACAGGACATGTTTGCCTTGTTTACCCTAAAAAAGAAAAGTCCATAGGAAATCAATTGTTTAACAGTGTAGTAGAGGATTAACAAGCAGTAGTTTTTAAAGCATCTACAAAGGGAAATTACAGGATCTACTAAATTCTTTTGCACACAACAGTATGCCAGCCTCCTCTTGGAGGCTCCCTATGCCTTGCAATTTTGATGACACATTTTCAGCATGTTGACTTGAACTTGGACAATACATTTATTTTAAGGCACAATCTACCTCAATGACAGCATAAATATTTGCTTTTTGACATAGTGAGATAATCTATTCTAGCACAGAACTATAAATAATTAGATTTGAAGGTTTCTCTTAATTCTTCCACAAAAAAATCCCGGAATGTCAAAGCTGAATGAACATTGCTTCCTGTTTCAGAAAGTTTTCAAATACTTTCTCTGTGCTTTCAGGAGCAAACTGGCAAAACAGATAGTGCTTAGAAAAATAAAGCCATGAATAAAATCTCTGTGGTATCTGCTTGCAAGAACGGAGCTGTTGATTTTTCTCTTTTTTATTCTGGAGGAAGACTCATTGAATTTGAGAATAATTAATAAGCTACATCTGTGGAAACAACAGATGCTGAAAGTCTACCACATGGAAAAGCAAATTTTGTTGGATAAGACTGTAAGTGTCACCTGGGAGAGGCACACAGGTTTCCAGGTGGTGGGAGGGAGAATAAAGGTTTTCATTAACCTTCCTTGTTTTTTCAAGAGCAAAGGGCTAAGTGGAATAAAGGTGAGGGAGTTCCCCCTTGGGAGGTCATCTCCCACTGTTCAAGTACACAGTCTGAGTGGAGGAACATACAGCAAACTTCAGCTGTGACATTGCAGTCACATCTGTGACAACCGTGATGAAAAACCTCTGTTCACAGGCTCCATAAGAATAAAGAGTATTTTCAACTTCCAGCTCTCTATAAGATCTAACATTATCATTTCCATAGTTTTCAGTTTCTTCTGTTTGACAAATGACCTCCTGTTTGCCCTCTTATTCCTGTCAAACTTCAGCTTCCTGACACTTTGTATGAAGTGCTGAGTGTTTAATCTGTCATCACACCAGTGCCCTGTATAGACACACACAGAGCAAACCTCAGCTCTGTCAGCATGCAGATACAATCAGGCAAGTGAACTACCTCTAGGGGATTCAGAAGATTTTTTTTTAATAGGAAGTAACACATAGTCATCCTCTTGGGCATCTTTTGGATTGATATAGTAGCTAAAGAGGCTTTGGGTAGACTAAGGAGCAAGCTAAACGTTTGCCAATACACTCTGCCACAGGCAGATGCTTCACTGAATTTGTTATTGAGGACAGTGATGAGTGCTAAGCCAAATGTAAATGATTTCTTTTGTTTACATTTCTCTTCCTATCCTTTCCTCTATCTAGACCAGCTCTGTTTCAAAATGGATGCCTGTCAGAGGGAGAAACTCAGCACACACATTCTGACTTTGCATTCTTCAAAATTTACCTGGACATCAAACTCTCATGTGCTTTGTAGAATAACTGGTTTTCAATGACTAATGCTCCATATCTACTCTTATGTGTGAAAAGCCTCAATCCAGGCTACCAGAGGGCAGGACAACTGTACCACAACAAGGTTAAGATCAGGAAGAAAGAATGGTGTGCTGCTGCTATGAAATAATTTATTACCTTCTTCAGAATTTTACTAAGGTTACTTTGGCATTTTTTTTAATTCCTGGAAAGTGCTTGAATACGACTCCTGCCTCCCAGGAACTGCAATGATTTAGTTATTTTTCTCCATCCACTGATTTTTGGTATACATGTGTTCTGCTAGTCTGGCCAGTTGGAACCAGAGAAATTAAATTTGTTACACCAGCATTACATAGTTGATTATGTATTTTCTTACTTGAGCATACGACACCTTTTATGATTTCTACACAGAATTAAATGATGCAGTTTAACAAGAATGAGCTTCTACTAACTCAGTAGGGAAAACTTCTAACTGTGGGTATGTAATAAATGCTTAGAGATTGGTGCCAATCTGATATTTGCTTTAACAGAGAGCACAGTATTTGCATTATGTTGGTTTCTGAAACAACATACTTTATGCACAACTAAGATTGTCATACAATAAAACGGTTTTATCTGCGGGCCTGGGCTTAAACTGACTCCATATTGCAAAACTGCATACAAAAAAGCACTAGGGTATCTCTTTTGCAAGATTTATGAAAACTAGAGAATTCTCAGCAGTTCCTTACTTTCAAGGTTATGATATGCTACAGCTGCTTTATTTAACACCAGCACATGAAAACTACTAACACAACTCTGAAACAGGTTAATTCAGTTTGCTACATTTGCTGACAGTTTTCAACCACGTTGGTGTGTATGAACACAAAATAAAAGAGAATGCAATTTATTTACTCAACTCCAAAGGGCAACATGAGCAAAATCTCAGAAACAGTAAGTCTTTGTTGGTCTAAATTAGTAACCCACAATTTCTACTGATTTCTTACATTCCTTTTTTCCCAGACTCTGTATAGAATAAGGATGTTAAGGCTAAATTCATAGACTTTGTCTTCTAAATACTAAATATTACAGAAAACATGCTCTATCTGGTTTCTATCAGTAAGTTAAGGACTACAACTGACAGAAGTACACATACCTTTATGTAGTCAATAAGATTTTGATATTCAATATAGTTGCCTCCTCCAACTACAAACACTATGGCCTAAAAGGCAACAGACATATTATTAGAGTATGCATTCAAATTCTTGACATTTCAGTAGTGATATACCAGATAATTAAACCTACAACAAAAATCATCACAATCACACTGTGGTCTTATATGAAACTGGATACAGAACCACTGCTTCCTATCTGAAAGAAGATATCTGAAGTTTTGGTAGGATGCAGAATAGCAAGCTGAGAGCCTTTAACATGTCACTCTCTTCTATTAAGACATACTCATACATATACAGTTTCAACATGTTCCTTTTTTTGTCCAGAGATGTCTCCAATGACCAGAGGAAGTGTTAAAGTCTTCATGGATGTTTATCTGGGCCATAAATAAAGTACTTCTATCATAAAGAAATACACTTTTTTATCATTTTTCCCTTCCCACCTACTATTGGTAATAATTTCTAATATTACAGGTAAAAGCCATCAGTATTTTCTGGGCAGTGTTTAAAGGAGAATTCATGTCTAGAAAAAGGAAACTCAACAGTTGTATTATTATAAACTTTATCTTATTACTGACATTTTTGGTATGACCATCTGTAGCCATATATATATATATATAGATATATATAGATATAGATATAGATATCTAGGATACCCCATGGTATTTCTTTTGTTCCTGAGGATAATTAGGATATTTCATGAGAAATACAAAACATTTGTATATTGCCAAGGTAAATACTTTGCTTATGAAACTTTGTAGTAATCAGGTAAGACTTTCTCTATTTGTAAATATTTAGAAAGAAAAATACTGAAAGTTACAGGCATTTGTATGAAATGGTAACGTTCATTATTTTGTTTTTTTTTCCTTTAACTGCAGAGACTCAATACAGTAATTTACATCAATGCTGTTGTTTAAGGCTGGACAAAGGATGAAATCAAGAGAGCATTCTGAATCTGGTCTAAAAATGGTGGATTTAAATTGCTCACCCAATTATGATATTGGTAAATCCCTGTAACTACCTTCTGGAAAATTTTCTACTTTTTTTCTCCAGTATTAGTTAATACTTACATAGTCCTAGGAAGATGAAAAGCTTCAGAATAACAGCTAATTATAATTAATACCAGATATAATTAGTCTAAGTGCTTTTTTGCAAATAACACCTCTCATTTTCTTAATCAGGATCATCAAAGATGACAGCACTTCAGGATTTATTTATTTTTAACACATGAACATTGAAAAATAATTTCTATGTTACTTACCTCCTGGAATGGATTTTTATTTCTTGGAACTGAACTATAAAAAATACAGCACAGATTTCATTACACATTAATAGAAATATGCACAATAATCATCATGTACCCATCATATGAATGGACTACCATATACTATTATACAAAAATGTAAGACAGAACAATAACTGCCTTTCCATTTGTTATGGAAAATCATTCATTCTACAGAACTGAATACATGAGAAAACAGGAATTTTACTTCATAATTTCTAATGTGCTGTTTGAATAATAAACTTTATGACAACAATTCTTCCACAGTTTAAAAGCTCTAACTACAGTGCTGTTAGCTAGGAGCAAATAAAATGAGTTAAAAGGTGATCAGCATTAGTAAAACTCAAGGCACCTAGAATTCCTACCTCCTGGAATCTTAGCTAGGTAAGGCAGTCAGTTTGCAGTGCCTGCATACACTTACTGATGCTTCCAAATCTCAAAACCAGCTATGCAGGATCAGAATGATAAAGGGAGGAAGAGGGAAATTACAAGTTTGGGTGGTACAGACTCCTCCACTTGAATACAAGGACAGGTAGCAGGTGGAGGGGGAGAAACCTCTTCTCCTGCATCACCTTGGAGCTTTAGGGGAAGGGGAAAGTGAAGAAAAAGCTGTGAAGGGTCAGTCTGCTCTCCTGCCCTTTGCCCACACACCACCACTGCCCTCCTGCCCTGTACTGGCCTGCAGCCCCAGGAAGTCAAATACATCTTATGTTCTAACATAGCTTAAAACCACTGCACATTCCCCTTCAAGTTACCTTTTCCTTTATTTCAAGACCTTTTCTCTGAGTGACCAAGAACAACTGAGTCAACACAGATTCCAGTGTATCAGAAAAATAGGTTTTAAAATGGAATGGCTGTCTCTAATGTGTTGCCTCGTCTGTCAGGAATACTACAGACTTCCCATAAGTAGAACTGTTACCCCAGTTCTCTCATTTTTTGAGTATGATACAACAAATCCACATACATCTTGTGTCATCCTTTCATAGGACAAAGCCTGTTTATACTTGAGGTAGGCTTTACACAGGACTGAAAGACACTGTTTTCCTAGGACTGAATAACAGCAATGCAGTTACTACTCTATTTAGAACAGAAAGTAAGTAGAAATGTCAATATTTCTTAAAATGAGAGATTAGAAAATAAAATCAGTAACTTTTAAATTAAATCCATTAATTATATTATTTTATATCACAATTCTGTCAAGAAAACTAACATATGTTTTTATTGTATACAAAATATTTGAAGGGAGAATTAGGCAAACTACTGCCTGAGTTCTGCTATCATGCCCAAGTATGATTTAAGGAACATAACTTGAGTTTACGTACAAATCCCAAACCAGAAATTAAAAGCTATTCCATGACGACTATTGTAGATACACAGAATGCCACATTTATGAACTGCTGTAAATGAATATTTCTACATTGTTTAAAGCAATGTAAGAACTATACAGAGGGCAGAAAATAGAAAAAACCCTTTGGCTTGAGTAAAACAAATCTTTGCACTTTTGCACAAAATCCACCAAAAACGCTATAAAAGCATCACTAATAAGTGACAGCTGAAATCAAAATGAAACATAATACAACAGTGCTTTTCTCTTTGATAATTTCAAAATTTGCTTATCTTTGAAATTTTATAATCTGTAATACTTTTCAATAAAACATAAAAATAATTTGACATTTACGTCCTTTTACTTTTCATGTTTCAAGAACAAAGTAGAGACAGAATTTTCATGCAAATAACTAAAACCAAGCCTGAATCTACTTTATCCACACTGATCCTGTAATAAAGTGGTGCAACCAAATGACATTATTGTTTTCCCACAGGTTCAATGACAGCTATTCTTAGAAAGAATATCAAAATTAGGTATCTTCTCTGTTGCCAGGATATTAGATTAGGTGAGACTATCAGACAATTATTAGTTAACGATACAAAGCAAAAGTTAAGATTTATAAACTTCTGATGTAACTCCTCTTCCTCTCTTTTACTGGCAAAATAAACTATATCCAAGCCTCCCTTCATATACACATGAACATAAAATGTGCACCTACCTAAACAAAAATAAATGCAGTCAAATTTAATTTTTTTTTCGAACTTAGTAACAAATTACTAAAGAAGGGTTGTATTAAAATCAGAATTGTAACTGTTTAAAAAGTGACAAAGAAATTTTGGTGCACTATCCAATGACTATTTAACAGTGAAAACTCACAAAGTTTCTAAGAAACCAAGCAGTACAACTGTGAAGAACCCCAACACTTATTATTGCTAAATATTAATGCACATTCCTGTGACTAATGTACACGTTAGCACTTATTTTTTAGATTTTTTTTTGTGGTGTTATAAAAATTTATCTGATCGATCCAAGTTCCCACTTGTAAATTCCTTCAAGACCAACTGTCTTGACTTAGAATTAATGATCAAAATAATTACTTGTAGTCAGCAAGCAAAATAAAACAGATTTCTTAAGTTAGTCTTTTCATGGAGTAAAAGGAAAGGAGCAAAACTCACCTGTCACTGCCTCGCAGCATCTTGGGGTCAAAGTACCGGTAGTCATCTGTCTCCTATTAAAAAGTATGTTTTTATCTCAAAAGATTGGAATTTTGGCTAATGAATTTTTGCTTGTATCTATGACATTAAACATTGTTCAAACCAGTATCATTTCCCATCACATCATTCAACATTAATTGTGGCATCTACTAGTATTTAAAAAGTTTGTATATAACTGAACCACTACAGAATAAACAATAGTGAGAAGCTATGAAGGGTGCTATTGAGCTTTTTATTTCTGGTTCATCTAAAATTGACTATCACACACTTTCCAAAAAATACACTGGTTGCATAATGAATCCCAACAGAAAGACAGCATGCAGAAAGAAAAATTGTTACCAGCTTTAGAGGAACACTGATGGTTAGTAACAAACACGAACATTTTCCACGTTACGGAGATCTGCTATTGATTTAACATTATAAAACAAAACATTTCTGTGGCAATGAGTGCTAAGGACAAGACAGATCAAAATCTGCTACTGGTATGTAACTTATCCTTCTCATGCCATGATTTATGACTACTATTAAACCAAAATTAAGCTCTTGAAGAAGAAATGAGTTCCACAAAATTTGAAAAGTTTGACTCTCTAAACTACAGAAAAAAATTTTCTTCACACAGAACACTGAGGCACTTCCAATATTTTTATTGGCAACAAGTAGGATTTTTGCCAATTATTATGGATGAAAAACAGGACTTCTTAGTAACTCCTTCTGACAACTTCTTGGCTTTCTCCTGTTTCTATACTACATTTTCATCCAGGTACTGTTAAGTTTAGTTTGTTGATAAACTGCATGCAGAACTACAGTTTATCTGTGGGCTTACATGCAAAAACCTCTGAATTCTGCTGATTCTGTAGAGCAGAAAAAATACTTCTTGAGTAGTACACAAATTATCTGAGGAATTTACTAGAACTCACATAGCATAACTACCTCTAATATTAAAAAGTATTTAATATACATGCGGTGGTTACACACACACACAAAATAAATCTATTTGATATTACAAACTTTTATATGATTATATAAAATAATCCTGCAGCTTAGCTTTTAAAAAGAAAATAATTTAGATCTAATTTCCCACTGAATCTCTGTAAAATGCTTTTATATGCTCCACTGGGAATTTCAACTGCTGGAGTCTGCCAGCATTGATGATTTTGCAGCTTCATACCTAAAAGTGGTATAGTGACTCACGGGTAAAGAGAGCTGGGAATGGACAGATATTGATAGACTAAAACTGAGAGGTATTTGAGAAACTTTTACCTGGGATAAAGAGTTTAACTTTCTCTGCTTATTAGAGGGAATTACAGATTAATGACAAAACTAAAAATCAGAGTTAATTTGAGTTAAATTAATCAGAGTTAAACATATTACAAACATTTACTCCTGAATGTTTTACTGCTGTGTTTTTTCACTGTGGGCTTGTGTAAGTAGACACACAGAGAATGGTAAAGCAGTAGAAATGTGATAATCTAGGGATTTTCCATTGTTGCTGTTTAAATACACTGTTCCTGCTGATATCAGTGCTGAGGGTTCAGGGAAAAGAAAGCATAGTCGATTTTATTTTCTTTAACATGTAGCAAGTCTGCCAAGAAAAACAAGTGTATACCACTTTCCTTACATACAACTGAATTTGTGACTTCCCTAAGCAATTCCAGAAGAAAATAAATAGATCTGAATGTATAAACTTAGTTTTCAATATTTCAAATAAAATGGAAAAAGATCCATGGAAATGTCTTTGACTTGCAGTCTGTATTTTTTTTCTGCAGAATCTAACAGGACCAATTTGGATTAGAATTTTTCTTTGTAATGCATGAAAGGTATATCCTAAGTCTGAAAGGTAGCATATCTGCTGAAAGGGACAGTATTAACCAAAATACAGTTTCATTAATATATATCACAAATAAGATCTATCTACTTAAGTCAATACAAATGTACACACTGTATTGACAGAGACTTAACAACTTTGTAAAGGTTCACTTTTCAAATATTTTCCCCACTCAATAATCAAATAATTTTCCAGAAGATCCTTAGAAGGATCTCCATAACTCTATAGTAAATCATGGTAAATTTCACAGATATGAATTAAAAGTTGTGTATACTTTTGTTTGTTAATGAAGATTCAATGTTTTAATCAACCTCTATTTCAAGCAACTATGTTTTAGTTTTACGAACACAATATTCCTTTATTAAAATAGGACCTTAAAAGACATGGCCTAAAAGTGTGCTTTTAACAATAAATATTATTATTTAAAATACTCACAAGTAACTGATTACTTTTAAGGTCATCAAGGAATGTTTCTGAATATGTTTTTCAAGAAAAGGTGCAGCTATAGTTAAACAATTTAGAAAAATTTAAAAAGTTACAAGATAGTAACTTAGATCTTATGGCCCATAAAATCTGTTCTAGCTGTTCTTGCTTCTGAAAAACTTGAAAAGCGTGGGTGGCACGGACTTATTTGTCCTTGCCAGAGAGACAAAAGAAACAGCAGAGACAAGCAACACACAAAGTGATTTACAGACAACCCCACAGAGTTTTGCACAGGATATCATTCTAAATAGGATGAAGATTTCAACTGACAATAATATATACTGAACGTTTGTGGTACAACTTGTATGCACATTTCATATATTTCCTTTATTGTTGCAGTTAATATCTAGAAAATAAATTATTTACATTCATTGTATATAATCACTTTACTTCTCAATAATCTGCTTTAATTTTGCATTACACCTTTTATCAGTATGTACATTTCATATATGGATTACTGTGGTTAATACGATTTCTTCAATTATAAAGGAGACTTTTTTCTGTGTTGTAAAAAAATAAAATCTTGAACTTTTTTCCTTTCCCTTTGTGTTTTGCCTGCAGTGCAATACTTTTCTATTCTGGGAAATAGAAAATGATCCCACACATCAGAAGATGAACAGAAGCCACAATGGTGTATTTCCACACATTGACCTTTTCCAGATACAATTTCACTTCTGTTGATAGTACAGCAAGTCTAAACACATTCCACAATGACTCTCTGGCTTGCTTCCTTGAGCTGAAACTTACTCCAAACTTGCTGTCAGTTTTCCTGCAGGTTAGGAGAATCAGCCTTTAGGGATTGCCTGGTCTCCTGACTGGAAAAGTGGGACTCCCTGTTTTGTGCCATGAGTATCAGTGTCTGCCATGGCAGTGGAGCAGGAAGCTGCTGACTGACAGATTGGCCCAAATGCTGATATTTAAATGAGAAGATCTAAATTATCAAAGTGCTGGTAGCTGTTTTCTACTAAGTAAATGTGAAAAAATCAAGTCAGAAAAGAAACCTCATATGACTTGTAAACTTTTCTCAATCAACTCCTAAACTTGTAGCCTAAAGAAGCTAGTGTTTATTTAAAAAAAAAAATTGGTTTAATTTTTCACCTTCTTGTAAGTTCTCTATAGTTTAAATTTCAGCTTTCTATGGTAAGTGTTCTGGGTGACCTCTGCTGGTTGACTAAATGAAGTTAGCCCTGTACATCCTTTCCAAGTCTTTCAAACAGGAACAACAACCCACTAACTCTGGAAACAGTGTCAGTTCCTTTCTTTGTTAAGAGAAAGCAAATTATCTTAGATTAGCTAAGAATCACAACATATATCATCTATGAAGTACAGTTTAAGAAAAGAAAGGATTATTTGCACGTTGATAATTTTCATATTTTACCATTATTTTTCTCTCTGTACATACGATTAATACATGCAGGTGAAAGTGGACTAAGAAGAATGTTTTGAATCTACTAACCAGGCCTACTTTTAGTTGTAAGTTCTAGCAAATGCCTTGACTGCGTAGCTAACACACAAGCAATTAAAAGATTTTTAACATTTAAATTTAAAATATCTGAGTAAATTTCCACAGAAACAAGGCAAGAAGAGGAATTTGCTGACAAAAATGACCTCTGCTTGTAAGAAGAATGACTGAATCAGTAGTAAAATATTTTCCTCTACATAGCAAAGTTTAAAGATGTGGGAGATGTAATTTTCCCTAATACAACTCTCTCTAAATATTTCACTTCTGAAATTGTGCTCTTTTAACAAACAAACACTTTGATGCAAAGAAAATTTTAGTCTACGCTTAATGTAGAAATTTAGGAGCAACAGAAGCTTAGTACAACACAAGTGTAATAGAAGCTCAGAATAGGAAAAATCTAAAAAATATTAGTTCCAATAAGACACGGTAAATTGCCATTGTTTAGACGACTAAAATGAAAGAGGTCTTACTAAATAGTTATGAAAATGGTGCTATTCTTGAAATACAGCATGATTGGATTTTTCTACCATGAAAAAAATTAGCCTTAGCATATGACATATCACAGCCTCAAGATTTCATTTGCTCCACCTCTCTCTGTATGAAGGCAATTGTACTCACAGGGTTTGACTTCATCTCCATAAGGTTGTCCAAAATACGTGTGACTGGCAGATTCTGTAAAACATAATGTGAAACTGATGGAATGCTGAAAAGCTTACTAAGAACTACTCCCAGGCACATCATTACTTATGGAAGAGTTTACAGAGCATCTGAAATACTATTTTAAACAGTTTCCTCTTATGCTTTGTTAAGGTTAAGCTTATTTATTATCACCTAATTTACTTTTCTGTAAAAGCATGCAAACATCTGAGGTGCATATAGCTGGGGGATAAAGATAAGACATAAAGGGCAAAAAAGGTGTGAAGATAGGAACACAGCTGTATTTAGGTATTACCAACACATGCAGATGTGATCAAATATGAATTCTTATTAAAAAATACGTTGCAGTTAAGGAAAGAATTTTAAAGCTGATGCTGATAATTGTGTGATTCTAAAAAAGAACTAATGTTGTCAAAGAAATGGGTAAAAAAAGCAACCCTGGCAACAAATTTTTGGATGACCTGCAAAGGAATAAACTGAGGTGAAATTCAAGATTACTGTTCCTTGTTTAACACAGGAAATGTCAGCTGGAAAAAAGATCGGAATATTAAGGAGTTAAACTACTTCAGTTATAATAAACTGAGGGTGAGTTTACATAGCAACAAGATTGGAAATGAGTCTTGTTGACAGAATGTATCAAAAGAGGACATTCCAAAGGATGAGCTACATATTACACTGGAAAATTGATGTGAATCCCTGAATTACTGAAGGAAAAATAAAAGTTAACTTTAACAGAAATACCACAGACCTACATTAGCCTTACAAATATGAGGAAGAAAGGCTTCTCATCTTGCTAGCCTAAAATACCTGGAGAAGAAATTAAAAGCCAGAAAGGCACATCCTGAAAACAAAGCAAATTGGCTTTTTGCTCCCTCAGAAGGCAAAACAAGGCAAGCCATTTTGTACAGAATAATATTAACTCTTTAAAGCCACACATTTAAAGAAATTACAAAATGTTTACTGCAAGGAGAGGAGGAAGTCTCCTGGAGACTATGCTTGTTTTCTATTATTATAAGTAACGGTTTATCTGAAGAATTCTCTATAAAATATAACACACAGGCAAGCTGCATATTTAAATTTTCCTCAATCATATATCATGATATACCACTCAGTTGTAACTCTGCAATGCAGCTTATCATTCTAGTCATAATGAAATTCCTGCAGAATTAGCTTCATTAACTGCCCTACAAACCTGAGACCCCAATTTTAAACTTTTCTGTGATAGCTGATACCTTTCATGTATAAATTATGTGTATAACAGGCTGAATAAACAAACAATGACAATGACATGATTAAGTAGGTCAAAAGGATAAACCTTTAGTTAAGATTTCATTTTATTTAGTTCTAATACGTTGTATTTCTAATTTGAATTCTGACTCTTCAACTGAATTATAATATGATGAATGATCTTTTTTTTCAGAAATCTTGATGTGAAAATACTAGAGAATTAAGATTTTAAACCGTAAACAAATATTTATTTATTGCCATCTGATGAAATTACATAGTGGGAAAATAATGTATCCTCTGTAGAGAAGGAGGTTTCTGGGAACCACAATTCAACATTCCAGCTTATTTTTTTTTGTGCTGTTGTTGTTGTTTGTTTTCTTTGGGAGGATGTATATTTCATGCAAGTTATGCTCAGAAATATTTTACAAAGTTAAGTGAATATTTGAAGGTGGTCATGTCATTATAAACATATTTGTATTTTCATGCACATTACAAGATTATAGTTGCTGTACATGACACTCACATGGGAAAAAAGAAATGCTTTGAATTGTAAGTAAACAGAGAACTAACACTTTCAGCCTTTTAATCACTCTGAAATAGATTAACTTAATGCATGTAATTCTAAGTAAAGATACAGATAGTTATATTTTTTTGTTTATGAAGGGCTAGTCTACTTTGAGTATTCCACAGCTGATTTTTTTTATAATGCTGAAATCAGTCTTAATTGCTACAAAGAGGTCTTCAAAGAAAATGTGAATCATTCCTTTCTTATTTGAAATCTGGAAGTTACAAAGTTATAAAGGAAGTTACAAGATCTATCCATAAGCAGAGATTTATGTTTACTTTTTTCACTGCACAATGAATTTTTATTAATATGACAAAGGTACTGAAATTTGTTTTTGCCAATGTTCACAGTACTCATGACAGACTTTCTAATTACTTTTTAAACTTACTTGTTGCTTCAGTACCAAGTTCTTCACTCCTTCCATTACAAACTGTGATCCTGTATTCATAACACGTGAAAACAGACTGAAAAAACAAAATGAAGATGATTTATGAGTTCTTTTTAATTTGTATACTTAAGCTTTATACTGACATACAATTCCCAATGAAATCAATAGGACCTAATTACCAAGTAATTCAGTTTGTCATAAAACATATTCTTCAAATCACATGGCAATCACATGTATGGGAATACACTTGTAATCTACCAGACAGATCCTCACCTATCAATGGGAGCTTTGGATTTAATCCACCGAACAGTTTATTCTACACCCAATGACCAGGCTTAACAGAGAGGCTGAGCGTGTTCAACAACCCAAAGAGCATTTTCCCAAGAAAAACAGCACCAGAATCCTCTCTAACCATACTATGCCAAGATTCCTTACAACACTGACAGGCCATTCCTGAAAGTAAAGCTGGTAATGAGGACTGAAATCCTCTGAAGAATGGGAAGATCCTACTCCTATATCCTTACTGCATATATGTAACTTCAGCACAGTAATTTTTTCCCTTGTGTCTTGAAATAAATAAATACACCTTTCAACAAGTCAGATACCCAGTCCAGGACATTCCAAAGTGTCCTTGCACCCCTGACAGTCTCCAAACCCAAGAGAGAAATGATTTTGAATATACAGGGCTGTTTTTATCTTCTGCCACTGACTACTTAGGGCTCAAAGTGATAGCTGTCACAGATCCAGTTCCTGCTGCTGAATTCCTCTCCTGTGAGAGTTCATTTAATGTGCAGGTGCAGAGAGCACTGTATTAAGACAGTTTGTGAATTTAGTCCCAGATCCTTTTATTTTCCTCTCTTCGTGTACTATGCTGTTAAGGGTAGATAAGTGCTTGCAATTGTCTGTAACTTAAAAATTTTACAAATAGGGAGATGTTTTGTTCTGGGCCTTGTAGAATGCTAACCACACTTTCAGCACTACTAAAATAGGATAAAAGAACCCAAAGGCTTACAAAAAATTAATCAAAAGCATACCCCAAAGGTTTAGGTGTAGCGTTTCCATAGCTGGTTGGAGCTGAAGCCATCTTAGTGAAAGCTCTGTGAAAGCAGGGATAGAAATCAAATATTTATCTAAGGCACATACTTCTGTAGAATGTTCCACTCTAGTCATCTGAAAGTGAAAAAACTTCTGCATTTTGAACTCTTTCAGGAAGTAACTATTTATTGTATGCATCCCTCTTGCCTACAAATACAATAGGAATTAGATTCTATAGTTAAAGACAAGTATTTCATTTAAATACCATGTAAAACTACAATAACTGATATCCAACATGACTCCCTGGTACGAACTAAAAAAACCTTTGAGGTCTGAACTAGCACAACTTTTCAATTAATTCACGAAGTTGTTTCTATCCTGGATCATTAAGGGCATGTCATGTTCTATAGTGTTCTGCCAGTACTGGTGCTTAGTTTTAAATTAAGATTTGCATGTATTACCAGAACAGTAACAGTAAAAACTTACACCAAATGAATATTTAAGGATAATTTACAATTTAAGAGAAATAACACATAATTCCTGAATACAATGCTAGGTTCTATATTAAGTTAGCATCATACAGAAGAAAAAAGAATTTACTTACTTCCATTGTTTTATGTAGCTCAAAGGAGCGAGATTACAACCTGCATCCATCAATGCTTTTTTATACTGCTCCAAGTCAATCTGAAATCATAAAGTGGAGAATTACAAAAGGTTGAAGCTACTCTTAACTCCATGGACAAAGACAAGATATCCTTATCTAAATATTAAGTAAGTAGTGCAAAGTTATAGCATTGGCCCAACTTAAAAAGTAATTATGAATCTTAACCCCATTTCCTACCAAGTACGGAAATGCAACTTGAAATTAAATTTGCCATGAGCAGATCCCATTAAAATGAACAGTATTTGTGGAATTAAATCCTGTGCACTTTCAGATATGGAACAATATTTGTACTAGCACCAACAGAATGCTGGTTTCTATACAATGTCAAAACAGTAAAAAATAAACAAAGAGGAGCTAATATACATTAATACAAATACTTTTTATTTGCCTAACCAAAACATTTTTTGCATCAGATAATGTTTCTATAGTGTAAGAATTTTCCTTGAAATCAATCATCCTAAGTTCAAAAGAAATATGAAGAAATTGTTTCCTGAATTACTCAGATATTGGCAGATACATTTCTCCTTCATTCTCCTGCTAGTCAACTGACTCAATCATTCTTGAATGTATGAAGTGAAATGAGTCATATTTTTGTTTTGCTTTACCTACTTCTTTGAGTAGTGAAGCAGAGTAATAGAAAGCATGCTAAGATGTGTCTTGCAGTAACTCTGATCTAAATATATCACAATGTAATATTCCTTCTTACCAGTCATTCATATTCTTTGTAATGGTGGCTAAAGCTTTGTGAGCAGATTTCCTGGCAATAAGACAAAATTTACTTTGTCTTATTATTTTTGTCTTATTAAAGTTTTAGAATTTCCTGAGCATTTCATACTTCCTTTGAAAAGACACAGAAATATCTGCTTAGTGCTGAAATGAAAATCCTTTGTGGTAGAATCTGGTGTTGGAAGCTGTAAAGAACATAGGTACCTCTGAAGGTGCCTGAGCTGAGCTTATGTAATAGATGAGAAATAATCGCATTTTGTCTTCAGGAGTTCCTGCTGCAGAAAGAAAGAAAAAAAAACCAATTATAAACTACAATTGTAACTATGCTACTACATTAACTGCTCTTCAGCAGCCATACATATGTATATGACAATAAATGTTATTGATAACCATGTGTATAATGGCAGACAATTTTATTAAAAGTTGGGTTAGATGTGCTTATTCTTTCTGCAAGTTTTACACTTCCCCCTTTTGTCTGTAGTAAATATTATTCTTCAAATAACATACTAAATAAATTGTGTAGAGAAATTATGACTTATTTTATGTGGAGATTGCAAATGTTATCTGGAAGTAGGTCCATGAAAAAGCAGACTAAAGAAAATTCATAGAAGTAAAAGCCACAGCATATTATTTTTTAGCTTTACAACTTGCTTACACAGCTCTATGGTTCACTGTACTGAAATACCTGAGGACTGCAAAAGCACTTTTATGAACTTCTGGTCAGGAAAAAAACCCTGAACTTCCAACTTGCCTTCAGAAAGGATTTGACCTTCTAAATCCTCTTTTGTTGGAGAAAAACACTTCCCATTCTTGGGAAGCATTATTCATATAAAATCAAAATTCATCTCTAGAGATCAAAAGGTTGATGTAGCCATTACTAAGACTATAAATTATTACATCAGATTTTGAAGACTATATTTTTTATTTTTCTAGATGAGAATCACTGTGAGTGAAAACAATAGTTTCAAATGAAGTTTTCAGAAGAACAACTTCTCAAAACAAACATTTCAAATTAAAATTCATTATAAAAGCCTGATACTTTCAGTACAATATTTTAGAAGACTGCACTTTCTTGTACTTGTGGGTAAGAAAATGACTTTTTTTCCTGTTTTTCTTTTTCTGTATTGTTTGTTTTGGGCTGTTTTCCCCTACTATGGAATGTGGATTATGTCAGCAGGAGACCATCTGACCTAATCTGCAACTTTTATTTATAAGTGAGCATATATTTAGTCTGGCAGAAGTTAAGAGTAAGCACTGTCATAATGAGCATTTATGACTTGGTACAATCTTCTCAAAGTAGGTTTTACTAACCTTTACCAAATACCATAAGTTAGAAGACCAAGAACTGAAGAAACTTTGTATTATCAATACCAGAAGCCAGCTTTCAAGGTACAGATCCACCTGGAATTCACTTGGGCAAAAAAAGCTGGGATAAACAGCTGTAAGACTCAGGTCAATTGCCTGTCAAATATTCACTACTTTTTTCTAGACTACGATCTGTGACAACACAGAGAGGCAAACTGCTCAACATTCTGAAGAAAACCTAACTTGGCACAACTAGAATGGACCACTTTTATACTCAGTTGAAAAATCTGCAGGCAGCCCCTGGCTTCCATTTTATCCCTACTCCAGGGTATGGTAATACCCACTAAAGTGGGAGGCAGCTGATAAGAGCCAACAGAGTGGTAGATGAGCACAACACAGTAACAAATGGAGGCTGAGGCCTGCAGCTGTTAAGTGCTCACATCTAGAGTGCTTTCATCAAGAGCTCTGCAGATCCCATTGTCCACAAGACAAATATCCCCACACATTATGCCAATAAATAATCCACCAGAAGCACAGGAAGACTTGATGTATTATTCCTTAAAAATGTTTTTTGATGGTATTTCTCAGTGAATCACACAATATGAGGCTGGACAGTTTAACAAGACAGCATGCCTGGAAATAATCACCATGGTTTAACTCAAATCTTTTTCTTACATAAACTTAAACCTAGACAATGAATATAAAATGCCAACATAATACTGTGAAAACCTAGTTTATGAATATTTAGCTTATGAATAAAAACTCTAGCTTATGAATCTAATCTTTCTCTTGTATAAAACCCAGGAACCTTGCCAATAGGAATGTTGGTAAGATACATCAGGCTTGGAAAACAATTTGCTCTACACTGAACTCTAAAAAGGCATAAAAATGTGGATTCAAGTAAGAAGTAATTATATTGATGCTTAATAAAAGTACAGATTATACATATTCTTATTAGCTTCAAATAAAAAATGAATGTATGTACTGAATTACAGACTGATGTCTGACATTAGATTTTCTGAAAGCTTATTAGTTTCTAGACTTGACCTATTATGAGATCTTTGAAATTTTAGCTCAGATTTCTACCAACTGCGCACTATTTCTCCTACTGCCCTTTGATTATACAGCATGGACACTATTAAAAGATTTTTACAGATTGTCAGCAGGATGTATATATACTCTTTCTACATATATGAATCATTATACAAACTCCAAGCAGGCATTAAGCTCAGTATATAGCTGTAAGTCTACACACATAATCATGCAGTAACAAAACGTTTTCTTGAAAAGCACACTGGAAAAAAAGCAGGAACCCTGGGTCTCTAAATGCTTGAGGTTTGCCAACATAATTGCCAGTTTGCAGACAAGTCAGAGATCCTAATTTAAGTTTTACAATTTTGCTCTGCACGTTATTTTCTTCCAGCCAGCTGGTATCATACTGAAATCTGTCAGAGTGTTTTGACACACATCAGGCTGTGACAGATTGGAAGAAGAATTGATGCTGAAATAGTACAAAAAGCTGAGAAGTCATTTGGGTCAGCCTTTCAGAGGAAGACCCCCAGTGACTCCTGCTAACAGAGAACCCGAGCACCCCTGGGGTGCAACGCTCTGATGTGTCTGACCCCTCTCTGACACAGAAGCTGGGATGCACTGCTCGTGCTCTTACATGGTCAAAACAGACATGGCACAGCTGAATAAACACATGCAAAGCTTCAGGTGAGTCCAGTGAACTGGCCAATTTACATCTTGTGTCTCCTCTCTCCACCTGTCCCATTCATCTCTTTCCTCACACAAGCAGGAGCTACCTACATTACAGTCCCTTGATCTGGTCAAATTCTATGATGTTTTCATTGTGCTCATGAGGTGTGTATATGTTATAAAACATGCAGGAGGATTTCAAAGAATTACTATTGTTCACAGAATGCCATGCTGGACTACTAAATACTGCAAAAGCACAAAAAATAAAATATATTGACCTTCAAAAATAAGTGGTTAGGATAGGATTTTAGTAGAGCTGCAGAAGTAGCTAATATTTTTGGATATTACTCAACTGAAGCATTAAACTCTCTAGACTGCTACTGAAAATCAATCAAAAGCTGCTTTTGTTACAAATCTTGCACAGGTTGCTCTTTACCAACCCTGAAATCCAAGCAGGTATAGATTTATTGGATAGCTTAACAAATTTTATACCAAGTTCAGATTTAAAGTACTCACCATCTGGGTCAGAAATCATGTCCAGAAGAGATTTATCCAGAGTGGATTTGCTCATTATTTTTTCCTCATATTCAAAATACACATCCAGCTTTCGACTCTGTTTAAGAGTAAGTGTTAGGGTTAACATCTTAAAATTGTGAAAGAATATTTATTGTCTCTTTTAAGAAGGATGCAGTTTAAGTTAAAAATACAGTTTTAAAAATTTTATTTTTAAATACATTATCAGTGAAAGTAACTAATGCTTGTATTATAATATGTTTTTATTAACTCTCAGAAAGTTGATGTGTATTTAATTATCATATTAAAAAGTGAAAAAGCAAGTTAAGCAAGGGGTGTCTGCTGTGAATATTGAACTGGAAGAGAAGCTTTGTTTTCAACTATGGCTTTGCCACAGCTGAAAACTACATGCCATCATACACATTGCTATGTTGTAAAAGGAAAAAATAATGGTCAAGTGAGTATTATGTCCAGTTTATTCTGAACCTCCAGGCTCCCAGACCACAAGACAATTATTCAATGCAGATAAATATGGGAAATTCCTTTATACATTAAGGCATCATCCTGAAGAAACGTTGGCAGCTGCCAGCTTGGGCTGGTACAGAAATTCTACCTCAGATCAAAGGCTTGCCATAATTCACTCACACCAAAGATGGAGAAGTTTATAATTAGATTATCTTGTTGACACTGGAAAAGAAGTCTCTCATTATACAATGACACATCTAGACGTTGTGAAAATCCTTTGTGGGGAGGATGGCACAGGGACTACACAAAATTATTGAGGCAAAAGCTTTATGGAAGACATCACATGGCCATGCAAGTAATGACTGCATTGCAGCAAATCTGCACAAAAAGACAAGCTTTGCACTTATTGATCATGATCTTACAAGCTAAAAATAGAAAAATGCACTCCAGAACTTATTTTAAAACATTCCTTTACAATGCAGATCATTATGTGTGTTTGAACATTAAAATGTAGCATCACAACCAATGTTAGAGCTACTCAGCTTAAAAAACCTTAGTATCTGGTAACTAACTAAATCCTGATGTTTGAACACATTCAGCCATGTATTGGCTCCAACAGGAGATTGGCAGAGTGGATCTCCATCTTGCTGCTTTGGAAGTGTGTCAGGTCCACACCATTGCTGCTGTGAGACTGAAATGATATTGCCAGAGAGAGCAAGAGTCACCTTGCTTTTCTTGGATTAAATGATTTGAGAAATTTTGACTGATAATGCCAAAGCATTTAAAACTGCTATGGCATATTTTATTCAGTGCAGTAGTAGTTCTAATGACAGGACATAAAAACTTTAGAAGTCTGGTTTTCACATATTTCTGAATTCTACTAAAATTATTCCTGAGATCACAAATAAGAAATTATTTCAAAAAAGTTATTTTACCACCTCTCTAAAGAAAAAAAGGTATTTTTCTAGTGTAAGGCTATCAGGATATTTCACCTTCTGAGTACTGTAAGTTCCTCAAAAAAAGAGCTAGAGAAGAGAAAGCAAAGTAAAAAAGATATTAATTACAAGAATATTTTTATATTGAAAGCATATGGTGATTAGCTTATGATGCAGGCAGATATACAAAGCTTCAATTTCTCAGTTGCCACTTACTGAACTCCTAGAGAAGAGCATTTACTTGCAAAGCAACAACTTAATTTTAAGTTTTTGTGGATGCTTGCAATTATAGCTTATAAAGTAAATTACCATGAAGAGCACTCAGAGATGACCCCTGCTACTTTTAGGGGCAGAAGAATGTCTTCTATGACTATGACTACATAGAAGATGCATGAAATGAGGAAAAAAAAAAAGAACTAGAGCTTCTTTCAAGCTATATTTACCTTGAGTTTATGTTAAAAGAGCAGTATGAAGTCTGACTAGAACCCAGCTACCAGCCTTTTTCCAAGACCTTACATCACATGCAATTTGTATCTGGTAAACCATGTGAGACCTCAACTCTAGAGTGGCTTGGAGATTTTCTGCATTACAGTTTCCTTAAATCTCTCTATAGACATAAAGCAATTGCAAAGAAACTAATACAAATTTTGAAGTATTTCCATTACATTCACTTGCTCTTTGTATTTCATCTACATTAGTATCTTGTTATGTGAGGCTAAATTCAATGTTTTTAAGTTTAAAATATTTTTCCCTGACAAAAGGCATCCAATAAAAAAGGGATTGTCTTGAAATGTGGAAACTTGATCTTATAAAGTTAAATATATTACTGTTGAATTTGGCAAAGCCCATATTATCTTAGCTGGTGATCTGTTTATGAGAAATTTATTCAGATGGCATGTAAAAATGTACAACATAAAAAGTTCACTGATTCTCTGTATTTGTTTACAGATCAACTTCTAAATAAAATTTTGTAATTCAAACATCAATTTCAATTTTAAGAACAGATTGACAATTGTTAACTTACTTGGAGCACAGAATAGGTAAAATTCTTCTCAGCCATGTGCAACTTTATGGCTGTTTGACTATGGCTGCTGAACAAAACAGATTACCAGCAGGAAAGAAAATTCACTGTTTGCATATATGGGCTATACTTTGAGCCTAAACTGAAACATTAATGATACATGTGCCCTCTCTCTCTTCAAAAATGTTGCAGAATTACTTCTGAAGTGTGAACTCAGCACTCTTTGGGGGAAAATCCCCCAACTGAAAATCCCAAAACTTCAGGTCCACGTTTTTTTTCCTATCCACTATTTTTTTCTATCCACAATAGGGACATCAGAGATAAGCAGCAATGTAAAACTTTTGAGACTCTGTCTGATGTGATAAACTAAAGGGATGGATCAATGTGGTAAGCCTATTCAGCTGCTTCTTCATAGGTAACTAATGAAAGTTACTATCAAAGATCTAATTAGGGCAATATTTTTCTTATACTGGTTTGCTAGGAATTGGATGGACACCTAATCAAATTTCATATGGTTACTGAATAGCCTTAAACACTACTAGTTACCTTTTGATAGATATCCCAGATATGCCACATCAATGAGACAGTTCTCGAAGAGCCAACTTGTCTAAGAGGTGCTGATAAGAAGCAGACGTCCCATTTAATTTAAATAAGTGCAATTTTGCTCACTCAATGGCAAACTCACAGGCATGCCAAGAGGAAAAGCTGGGGAATAGGAGCTAAGCAATCCTGTAGATTCAATAAAAAACACAGCAAAGAATATGTTCTTATGGGTGCCAAACTGGCAAGCAATGTGAAGAAAATCAATAATAATAGAAAATAATAAAATAAAGATGCATTTGCTTTTACAGTTATTCCTTTTCTGCCTCCTGCTCTTGACTTTCTATTATGACATCTTGTTCCACACCAATCTCATTCAAGAGACCTTTCTGGCTGCCCTTTCAGAAACAGGATCCTACATTGCAGTTAAAGTGCCACACTTCAGCTTGCTTTTTAAAAAAAATATATTTGTGGAAGTTTTCAACTTATCATCTTTAGAAATAGGCTGTTCGTAAGCCAAAACTTATTTTAGGGAAAATTACTGAAGTGCATGGGAAAGTCTGCTTGAGCACTGTACTCCAAAATGAACACAATTCTTTTTAAAGTAAGTAAGTGGAGGCAGGACCCATTAAAATCTCTTAGAGGGTAATTTTTGTAGAGACTTGCTGGAAGCTCTTCTATCCTCTTTACACTACAAAAGTTCTTAATTTTAGAGAGAGAGAATATGCAGAAGAGAGAAGACATTTTCTAAGAAACTATCTGAGGTCCTTTTTAAAGATGCTGACAGAGAAAGACCAGAAATAACTGCCTCCAGAATGAGGGAGGCTGGTCAGGTAACCACAGTGGGCTGCTATGGAGAGGAAGAGAAACTCTGCAAGAAGGCTGGGAGTGGCTGACACAGCCAATTCCTTTTCACTGAACTGCACAGAATGATGACTGGAAGGTCACTGTAACTGAGCTCAGAAAAAGCTGTTGTTACTGGAAGGTTAATGAATTATCAGTTCTGAACTACAGAAAACAGCCTGGCCCACTATGACGTACATATTTCACAAACACATACCATTTCATGGTATGTGTAAGACCAAAATGTAACCTTATTTAAAACAGAGTACTTCAAATAGTGGAATTCCTTTAAAAATATGAATTTGAAAAGTTGAAAGGCTACTGTCAATCCCAATTAAGGGGATCCCAATTAAGAGATCATTCAAAGTATCAAACCTTGAGATCAAGCAGAAATAGAGATACATAATAAAACCATGTAGGAATTTTAAAAATAACCTAAGCCAAATACAAGTAATTTAATAATACATATAAATTTATACATATAATTTAACAATACATATAAAAATCTGCCACTTAAATTCACATCTGTAGAATTCTAGCAAGAGATTATCTAATCTACCCCCCAACCATCATTTTACAAAAGTATATGTGTGCATCTTTTTATATTTATGATTTAACATACATCAGTAATCCTACTAATATTATAATGACATGCAAAGATATGCATTACTTGAAACTTTAAAGCAGCTACATAGGCAACTCTAGCTCTAAATCTGTTATCTGTTGGGTCCAGACGTTCAGTCACCAGCTTCAGCACAGGAAAAAACCAATAAATGCAAAACAAGGATGCATTTGTTCTAAGCACTGACAATAAATACTTGATGGTTAGCTTCATGAAAAAGTGATGCATACTTTCCATTATTTTACTAAATCTTAAGCCAAAAAACTGCCAGGACCCATAAGTATGTGATAATTTCTGGTTTCCTCTTGCTGTGTCTTAGAAAATGATCCAAGAGAATATGGAAAGCAGCTGTAAACTGAACATTAAAGTATAACCACAAGAAAAATTTAGTTCATTTAGTATATCCAAAGCAGGTCTTGTTGCATTCTTTGCATAGAACCTTATATATATAGTGAAGAAAAATGCTCAAATAACTAATATAGTAAAATCCCACAATGGATAATGCAAATAGTCTATTTTAAAGTATGAATGCATTTCTTGATTATTTTAGAAGTGAAAATACAGTAACCTGAAGAAGAGCATGGCGCCCCACTAGCTCCTCATGACCTTAGCACTTACTTGCAAAAAAGAATCAGCCTTATCCTAATCTGGTTTCATTATGTAACTGTGTATAAATCCTCTTATTCACAGAGTCAATGTCTCATCAGAATTTCTTTTAAAAGTACTGGATGAGACACTGTCCTTTTTGAGAGTATTTTTGAGGAATCCATTAGGTAGCATAATGTCCTGTCTAAAATTCCACAACTCAAGATTGAAAGATAATTTTTCTACCACTGGAGGGTGAAAAGAGAGGAGAAAATGGTCAGGAGAAAGCAGCTGGAATAAACTTTACGTTGATTCAGTTAAAAAGCTTTACCATAAGCAAATTCCAATAGAAAAAATGCATCCGTCTGCATTAGTTTAAGACAGTTTCCTAAATATCCGGAGATGAACTGATGCTTTTTAAACCAAGAGAAAACATGATGGAGATGTACACATCAATATATTGAAGAAACTGCATGGCCATTTGTCTCACAATTTTCTTTGACATTTATACAACAGGAAGGTAAAGAGCCTGAGCACTTTGCAGTACCAGAATTAAGAATGGTGGAGGAATGGACCACCACTCCTAGGGCACTCCCTAATAGCATCTTCCCTATCAAGAGCAGCAAGCCAAGGGCTGGTTGAATGCCCAGATAAGGCAGCTCCTTCCACCTCCAGGTAATCAAGTGTGTTGCTATCATTTAATGCATCTGATTCCAGCTCACTGCCAATAGGATACTGGAAAGCCAAACTGATGTTACTGCCATTCTACATCTTGCTCTGAAACTTGTTTTCCAACCAACAAATCATATATAGAATACTACTGCTCTAAGCCTGCCATTATCATGCCAGTATCTTTTCTGGAAAAGTGAATTTAGTGTCAAGGGATCAAAATATTAATATTGTTGACTTCAATTTTTTTCAGTGGTATTAAAGTACTGCTTTTAAATTGTCAGATATGAAAATTGACATGTCTAATAGTGTAAAAGCCCATATAGTAGCCCCTACAGTAATGACCTAAGTGCAGGCACTTACCTCTTCTCCAACTTTATAAGTTTGTAAATGAATTTATCAATTTAATTGCAGAATTAATCCTTTATTCATATGGAGTACTTAAAAAAACCAGTAGCAATAATAACTGAGGACAGATCTTACATTCTTTACAAATGTTATAGCTAGCTTCAAAACACATTGCCTTCCAAGAATTTTAAGTAGCTT
Organism: Ammospiza caudacuta; assembly: GCF_027887145.1. Lineage (NCBI taxonomy): Eukaryota > Metazoa > Chordata > Aves > Passeriformes > Passerellidae > Ammospiza > Ammospiza caudacuta. The sequence goes on along the minus strand of NC_080598.1, from coordinate 38,934,227 downwards.
GGGGTAAAACTATCTAATTACTGATTTTCAGTGAGACTTGGTGTTTGAAACACCTTCCAAAACTGAAAAGAATTTCAGTGTTTCTGAAAGCCTCATCTACAATTTCTCTTTTCTTGCTGTGAAAACAAATCTATTTTCCAAGTTATCCTGGCAGTAACCAGGGCCTTCACTTGACATGAATCCCTCTGCAAGGTCTCTGACAAAGGCAGCAGACTTAAAACAGGAAAGACAAACTCCCTTGTGAAGTTCTTAAATTATGCACAAGACATCTAACACAGACCCTGCTGGAAAGACCACTTCAGTAAGTTGCATCATTATTGCCACATCTCTGGGTATCAGTTTTGCTGGTGAGCAGTCAACAGTGCCCTTCTGACAAACACATACAGAACAGAAGATTGCTTAGACTGAAGTCATGAATTGCCATGATACATCTCTAAAATAAACAAAACACTACCCTCATAAACTTATTTTTTTTAAACACTTCAACCCAACACTTGTGGCCACCATTAAAAAAAAGAGACTATACTAGTAAATTCTGATAAGAAAATAACTGGTGTTCTTTGCTTTCCATGCAGAGGCATTCAGAATTCATCCTCTCTCCCCCTTCAACACTAAGTAATGCTACACAGTGAATTCTGAAAGAGTAGTACCATTGAGAAGGCTCATTTTTTTATCTTCACTGTCTCAAATGTATCCCTGAAGTTAAGGAGTACTACTGACAGAAAACTTAAGTTAGAGAGCAATTGTACCTTTATGTGCTCCAAAACGGCTGTTGCAACATTTGTATGAAGATCAATGAGCCTCTTCTTTTCCAGAAGTTCTGGAAGAGAGCTGAAGAGAATAAATACAAACTAACCTGCTGATTTGCACTGTTAATGGAACTGTGCACTATATACAGTAGGCACTAAAACATTTATGGAATAATAGAACAATCTGGGTTGGAAAGGACCTTTAAAAGCTATTAAAATCTAAAATTACAGAATAGGGTTGGAACTAAAAAATGACAACATATTGATGTAATGATTCTCATAATGATACCTGAAGAAGGGGATTTCACTATTTTTTTAAAATGAAAGAATGCAGAGGTTGGGCATTTTGGTGAAAGAGTGCAAATCTATGAGGCACTTAGATTACTTGTCTTTGCTGAGAAAAGACTCCAAAGTCAAACATATTGTGGAAGTTACGTACGCAAGCACTGGTTTAGGACACTGCATTTAACTTTATCAGAATTATAAAGCATTTTAAAATATTGTAGAGCTGAACAGCCTCCATTTAAAGATATTTATTTCAAAGAACACTAAAAGTACAATAACAAAAAAATTAAAAATGGTTCACAGATAACTAAACAACAATAATGTATTATTGACTACTTACCTGACAGCTGAAGTTAGCTTAGCTGTATTATCTGAAAGCATACTTATTGCTCCTTCATCCTCCCCTTCAATGCCCTGGGTTTTGAGGAAGGGTTTGAAAAGAGGAATAAAAATAGTCATAATAAATACAAATATCATGCATGCAGATAAAGTCAGTATATTTAGAATCTATTTTATCATAATGGTATTAATGTCTGGATTGGGTTTTTCAGTTAGTATGGAAGTTATATAATTGCAACACCAATGAACAAGAAATGGAAACTTCTCATGAAATATGGTACTTATAGTCCTACTTTTAAGATCATATCATGCCTAAAATTCAGCATGCAATGTAAATTTTTGTCCATGGGATGACACGGGTGGGGTGTTATCTCTACAAGCCCTATTATGTGTTTTATTACATAAAACACATACAGGCGATAAAACTTACCATGATACTTTTAAGTCTTTTGACTTCATCTTCTTGGGCTCTGTAAGATTCCAGTTCTTGCTGAACAGACTCAGCCACCTCTGGAAAAGGACTAATGCAATAGTCTGCATTAAGCTCAGTTAAATCAACAAACTGAAATACTAGAACCAGACAATAAAAACCTTTTTGGAAATAACAATACATAAATCACGCAGCAGAATCAAATCAGTCAAAATAATGACATCTTGATATAATGGAGGTTTACTTTAACTTTTTTACTGTAGGTTTACTTTAACTTTCTAAGATATATTCACTGCTTTCAATAATTTTATGTAGTTTTGGTAAGAACAATTTGAGCTCTGTAACAAAGAAATAACAGACAATTATCATGGACAATGAATATTGGCAAAAGTCATTCCTTATGTGGTGGTTTGACCCTGGTTGCATGCCAGTTGCTCACCAAGTGACTCTATCACTTCTCTCCTTAGCAAGACAGGGGAGAAAGCAAGGTGGAAAAACCCCAAAGTCATGGGTCAAGATACAGGTGGTTGAAAAAAGGAAAGCTTATGTGTGAAAGCAAAGGAAGATGAAAGGTTTTATTCTCTATTTCCCATCAACAGATGATGTCTGGCCATTTCCCAGGAAGCAGAGCTTTGGTAGGCAGAGCAGTTGCTCCAGAAGAAAAACATTTAAAAAAAATCCCATTGAACACTGCACACTTCTCCTTTCTCTTGGCTTTTACTGCTGAACAGTGGAATGGAATGGATGGTACAGTATGGTATGGAAAGGTATGGAGTATCTCTTCGGTCACTTTGGGTGAGCTGTCGTGGCTATGCCCCCTCTGAAGACCTTGCCCACGCTCAGCCTGCTGGTGGGGAGGAATGTTGGGGAGACAGTGCTGATGCTGTGGGAGCACTGCCCAGCAGTAGCCAAAACCCTGGTGTGTTATTGACATCTTTCCAGCCACCAATGCAAAGCACAGCACTGTGAGGGCTGCTGTGGGGAATGAAGTTCATCTCAGCCAGACCCAATACAGCTTAAAAAGAAAGGCCCCCAAGCTAGAAAAGATTTTCAAAGAAGCTTAAAACAGAACTGCCATATATGAAGAATACTTAGAGTTTATATTGACTAAATTAATATAAACGGTATACTTTTACAGCTTACCTGCCCTTATGCTTTTGCCAGAATTTATCAGATGTAGTTAAATCATAGGACTTCTTATTTTTTTTCTTAGGTCTTGCACCTGCTGGAGTGCTTTCTGTTCCTGCTGATTCTTCCAAGTTAACTCTATTCAAATGGAAATCCTACATAAAAGAAGAATCTTATGTAAATATTTGACAATTTAATTGTTTATTCAGTCTTTTATACTCAACAAAATATTTTCTAGAATATTTTCTAAAAAATATTAACACAGCTATTTATCAGAACTTCATAAGAAGGCAGGAAATAGTTTACTAGTTAACTAGATAATAACAACAGCAATACAAGGACTCTAAAATTATTCACAGTTACTGAACTGTGATTAGTTCAATAGTAAACAAGGCAATGAATGTTATGCAAAGACATTTGATTATCTCATATGCAAGCACTCTTCTGACACTGAACTTTGAACACTGTTTTCTGCATAGAAAATGAATTATTTAGCAAGGACTGTGCTCTAGCAACTCCCCAAAACTTCGAAATAATAAGTATCTATGTTGCAGACAAAAAGTGTTTCTAAATCTGTTCACTTACATAGCTACAAGGTATGTATCAAAGCTGCCAAGAAGCTGATGACAACAGCAACAGGATTACTCACTAAGAGGACTACTTAGCCACACCTTCACAGCTCTTTCCCTAATTTTTTGAGCACTAGTAAAATAGTGAATCCATGATAAAGCAAAACTTTGCAACAAAGCTGCTGTTTTTCCATATAGTTTTTCTTCTTCCACAGATGCATGAACATAGTAACTACATTGCTTTGCTAGAGGACACAATTCTGCTCACATCACCAACTGCTCCCTTTGGGTCTCCTGGTTCTTTCCTCCACTGCCAAAGACTGCCCTGCATTTTCTGAAGCTTACCTATTCTCTCTGGTTTTCAACAAAGAGTATTAACAAGTATTTCACTTGCTGACTTTGTCCTAGCTCTTTTCAAGGACACTTAAAACATCAAAGGTGCTGTTTGCTTGAGAAATAATGATAGAGTGAAATCTTCAACTACACAGAAACTGTTATGAACCTTTTAGAATAGGTATTTTTTCCAGAAATAAAACATCACTTTATTAGTTTCATTAAAGTATACAGAAATGGATCCCTGTGAGTGAAACTGTCAAATAAAGTTTTAAAATGTTTCTAGTTAAACCCTGGCAGGGACTTAAACACTTCAAATGATCCATACCAGAATAGAAACAGAACCAACTAGCTACTCAAAGGAAACACATAGAGTTGATGAGCACAAACCTCATCTTACAAGAGGTGTTTTATGTTTCAGCAAAAAATAGTACATTTCAAGGACACATATTTGATAAAAACTTGAAGAGAAAAACATTAATTTTATAATTTATAATTTTATAATTATAGCCAAATTATATTTAGCTACAATTTTTAATGGAGATACATGTTTTGGATCATTTTAACTCACCAGTGACCTGCGTTTTCAAGTTAGTTTTGGCATTTACAAGTTTTCCTAAAATAATTCTTATTGATTAGTGTTCTTCTTTTCAACTCCCCATTTTGCCCTTATAAGGCTTTCTAACCATGCCTCCATGCCTCTACCTATTTTTCTGTATCCACTGATGAAAGGATTTTTATTCATAAATACAAATCCCTTCATGTAAGCATGTTCCTGTGTAGAAACAGCATGGTTATGATCTCAATGGATGCAGTACTCAACTTCGTGCCTGGGTAGTTCAACAACTGCACAGCATTCCTGGACTATTGTAACTGAGACCTCAAACAAAACTCAGTTTGTTTGAAAGCATAGTTTACATAATCAACATCTTGGTAACAATTTCATGGTTACAATTTATGGTGTCTTAAAAGACTACTGCAGTTATTTCATGGAATATTATGCTCAGTATGCGAAGAGTTTGGCAAGCTTGCCTTCAATGTAACTTGACTAGTTTTGAAATAAAACTTTTGCCCTTGTCATGGAACGAACATGGTTACAATTTCATGAAAAAAATCCCTAATCTGTGCACTTTTAAGATACAACACTTAACAGGTTAGTCCAGAGAAACTACAGAACTCTACTGATGCAGTAGAGATCAAATATCACTGAGTAAGTCTTCCAGGGTTACTCCAATATCCCACCAGATTTGTAGCACTAGCTGTCCTCAGCTTCCAGTACATCTTTGATCACTGCATCTTGATGAACTGAAGTTCTATCCCAACTCATGCTTGAGGGCACCCAACACTAATTTAAAAAGAAACTTGTAGAAATTCACTACTTCTATCTGCAAGTCTCTAGCCAGTTCAACACTTACTGGAGAAAACCTGGTGCAAACTGTGGTTTTTCCAGACACCCCTTTCCCAAAGAAACTAGGCCAAAAATTGTTATTTGCAGAAAGCACTCTTAAGTTTAATAGGACAGGATTTGTGATAATGAATTAATTACATAAAATAAAATTTACAAGTACCCTAAAGCATTGTATTAGTGCTGAAATATTTTCATCATAGCAACACAAGTTTCTGGACACTATGGATGACTATACAGTTCACCATCAACTCTGTATATCAACACATATGTGCATATTTCATGTATGCCTATAGCAGTCTCAATAATAAATCTAAATAATTCCCAAAGAAAGATATTGAAATTATTTTCACAGTAACTCTCAGCACATAAAAAAGCTTCAGATACTAATTACTCTTACTCTTTTTTTAAAATTATTTACTCCACATCTATACACAAAATGCACAAATCTCAGGTAAACAGAATGAGCTATCATTCAAGTACATTTCTACTACTGGTTTTATAAAATAAATCTGAGGAAATAAAGGCAGCTTAAGGTTATCTACATTTAAAAAAAAAATTTAAAAATCTGTTTTAGATTCCTTACAGTAGGACTGTATACCACTTTGCACTAAACACCTACACCACCTTGTGGAGAAAAACAGGAAAAAGTATTTTTAGAAGTTCAAACTAAAACCAAAACTGGTTTAGAAACACATAAAAAGCATTTCTTTTTCAAAATCGAATTGCACTTAATAGAGTCTGGATATCACATAACCTATAGATCATGAGCTACTGAAACAAAAGCCGGGATTGCTGAATTTGCGATCTGATGATACCAAGATTTCAACTTTTAAAATATTTGAGAAATTATTGCTAAATAAACCTTCTAGAGAAAATCTTCCAAGTTGTTCTTTATTAAAACAATAAAACAGACAAAACAGGTTTTGGATTAAGAGAGAATCTGATAATAAGTTTTAACAACAAACTGAGTGAAAAAATAGTTTTGGTAACAAAATCAGATTTATCCTTACCAGAACATCATGCACTAAAGCTTGGTATGTCCAAGTATGATGTAGAGGAGTTGCTAAATCTATGTTTCTGTCAACAAGGACTAATAAGGGCCTTTGGAAGCTGAAAAAATGACACTGTGTTAGTACTTCTTTAAACATGGTTAAAGCACCCCACTAACATCCTGAGTGATATCAGCCACTTACATATCTATTTCAAGATAAAAGCAAAACTGCCTACTGCTGAGCTGCTCCAGCCTTCCCAAAAATAACTGGGGCTGATCACTATGATAAATTCCATTAATCAAATCTCAGTAATGATAAAGAGATTATTTTATACTTAGTGAAATTACCAATATAAAAATATTGAGCAGAAGTTGAAACACTGACTTTTTAGGTATTAACCAACACACCTTTGTGTGGATACATGAGTTTGAGTTCCAAAAACCTGTTTCAGTGGGTACTATTTGACCTTAATCCGCATTATGATCCTCAAATATAGAATCTCACTTCCAAGGGTTTCTAATTTCATTTTGCTCTTTGCTTGTATATAAAGTCCATACAAAAGTAAATTATGAACTTCTGAGATGCACTGTGGTAATTCCATCAATACCCAATTTTGTAAAAATTGTAAAAAATGCAGTCATGCCTAAAGGTCTTGGGCTATGGCTACATGAAAAGCTTATAGTGAAGACAGGAAGACTGTGAGCTGACAGAACATTATAATAAGCATTTCTCTTAAGCACATAATCCCTACAACATGCAGTTGAAGTGCATTTGAACAGAGAAAAAGCATTTAAATTCCATGCTCCGGATTTCCTTGCAGTAAGTATATTCACTTAAATGTATAGTATCAAAAGCCTTAGCTGATTCTGAAAAACTAAAGATCTGAAGCCATTCAACTGGTTAAAGTTTCCTGTGTTTGCTTTACCTTGCATTTTAATTTTGAGGGCAATGATGCTACACTATCAGGAACACAAGCCATGCCTCTGAAGGAAAAGCAGCGCTTACAATGCAGTTCCCATGAAAATGAAGAAACTGGTATTTCACAACTCCTTTTAATCTCATTCCTTTTGCCAATGTTGATGTTTTTGTGCCTTTTATCCAAGCCTTGATTTTAATTTGAGATAAAAGTATGATGACTGTTTTATACTCAGTTAGCAGACTGTAAGTTTCCTTCAGCTATGGTCTTGCCAATACCTCTCCTCCTTTTCATGAACAGTAGAGGCTCTCATAACACACTTTCCTAAGGAAACCTGTGGAGTATTCACCTGTCTGGAGGCAACAGTGTACAGGGATGCTACTGAGAACACATTATCAGATGCTCACAAGCATCCACAAAGGACTCAAATGGTCATGGCTTAACAGACCTTAATTATCCAGGTGGTAATCCTCAAGCAGTGTCCTCTGATCAAGACAGGGATCAGCTGGGAAACACTTGCTTTTGATATAACTAAACTGGTAGTAGTGCTCACAAGCAAGAAGATGGGTCTGTCTCTTTTTTTGAGGACTTCAGAGCTATGTTCAGACATCCAACTGCATTTCATAGCCCTGTAAACAGAGTGTATTTACAGAAGTTTGGCTCCTGCTGGGTTTAGAGGCTAAACAAAATTAACTGGTTCATAACATAACTTCTGACTTACTGTGCTAGGGCCATACTCTTAATAGTTATAGAAGTTTTAAAATGGGTTATGCTTGTGGGATGGGAGAACTCCCTTGAAAGTATGTAAATTCTATTAATATAGAATTTGAACCAAATTCTTGTAATTACAGTTTTCAGTACAGTGGTGATTTACCCAGACAACTGAAATGTGAAAAATAAAATGACTAACACAATACCTGAATTGGCCAGCTCCAAGTGTATCACCTGTAAAAAGACTGTTTCTGGCATCTCTTAGATTCTCTCTGAGCTTCTTATCCAGTTTCTGAGGATGGAAAAAACAAAGCCACTTTTAACAAACCAATGGTTTCCTAACCTCTTTACACGATCAACATTAAAAGATGTATTGTGCTGTTTTTGTAGCTTATAAATGTCTTAAATGCAGAAGACTAGGTCCAGTGTACATGGGAAATAAAGAAATCTTACATCAAATTTGTCCCTCCAGCATTTCTATCTATGTCCAGGACTACACTGAAGATGTTTCCTTTATGTCTACTAATCTCATTCCAATTAGCACCCATTCCCTAAACATGCAAGTGAAAAACACCAGTAGGAAGCATCAAGAGGGAACCACAGCAGAAGCAGCAAATTGGGCTGGCAGACACTACCATACAATTGTTTCATAAAAGTGAGATTATCCTCAATATGAATGCATGCACACTGCATGCTTTAATCAGTATTACCATTTCACTGACAAAGAAAATGCAAAGAAGATGGAAGAAATGAACCCCAGTGACTCTTGATGAAGACAGTTCTGTAGAGGTTGTTAATTGTGATTTAGTTTGGTCATTCCACTCCTATTTGATGATCAAGTTCAATGTCAGTTTAATTTGCTATACTAAAAATGTCTTGTACTTGCAGGGTTTCCCAGTAAGATAGATAAACATTTCTTACTGATACACACAGAGGAACACAGGTCCAACAGCCACTTTTTAAGTTGTAGATGCAGCTTAATTATAACACATATTAGAAAGTCTTGATAAACTCTAGATTAGGAATAATTATTTACATTTAAGTTTCCCATTATCTGATTCCCTAACATTACAGTTTCTACAGAAGTTCTGTGGAACTGGAATCAGAAAGGAAAGTGAATGTACCTCTTTTCCAGTTTTATTTCCTTCACAAGAAGGATACAATGACACCAGATCTCTGTCTAGTACTGAGGAAAGTGAAAGTGATGTTTGGAAGGTTGTAAAGCAATGATAGGTGCTTAGAAAAACAGTTCTTACCACTGCCACCATTTCAGCTGCAGTTCCTCTTGAGCATCTGATTATAGGTATAGCGCCTAATAAAAGATACATTGACTTCTACATGCATTGCCATTTTCAGATTCTGTATTACATTACTTTTTATAAACAACTTTAACTAACATTCTGAGATTAAATACAAACTTACATTAAACTTTTCTCTTGCAGTCTTTTTCTATGAAATGAAAAATACTATATAGAAATATTAAATAAAGTTTTACAGAAGTGAATACCCCATACAACAATTTATGAGAAATAGAGTAGATATTAGAAAGAAAGCTCATCCACTGTTGGAGGGGACAAACTATCTCATGCAGATGCATTAGAAGTTATTTTCAAAAGATTAGAAGTCCCTTGTACACAATAATAAGTATTATACCACCACAATGTATCCATTACTACTCACTGCTATGTCCAGGACTATCTATCTATGGTAATGCTATTTTCAAAAGCACATTTTCCAGTGGCTTTCAGGTTTCAAAACATTTAGCTACAGTTTCTCACTTATCTATACAAATATGAAAATTCCAAACCCACAGATTTTAAGTGACTGAGGAAAAGACATTAATTTGTATCACACTAACATTTGAAAGGACTGAATGGGTCCAAGGGAATCTCTCTTGAAGAGACTGCCCCATGGCAATCCCCAGCTCCCCTTGTAGGAAAGCTATCTCAGATGGACCAATTTCAGTTACAATTTAAGTTAAATGTCATCACTATGAAAAATGTATCAGCTAAGCATCAAGGAAACTCACAATAAAATAAGTAAACTTAATTTATCTTCCTATTCCATTAGGAAGTTATTTCAGTTAGATCTTTGCAGGGTTTGTGTGAGGAATTTTTTTCTTCTAACTCTGTGGTGTTTAGGGGATTGGTTTTTTCTTGGAGAATGACAAATCCAAACTCAAAGCACTATTATCTTCATTGCAAACTAGAATTTTGTTAGAACCTAGCGTCCAAACCTTTGCATTTCAATATTCTCCTCCCATTGGTACTGAAGACTAAGACTCAACTCCCATGAAGGCCAACCTTTATTGTACTTTGCAGTGATATAAAGCAAGATATTTGAGTGATAGAAAGCAGTGATATTTGAGCAAGATCATTATCCCACCCTGTGAATGATTGAGATTTTGGTCACAGATCTAATTCTGCTTTTAATTTTCTATATGAAATCACTAGACTTCTGGTTATCTCACTGAATATGGAAAATATGCTAGAATTTGGAAACTTACCAAGTGTAACAAAAAAACAGAAGAGACTATCAACAATAGTGTCCATTATAGTTTCCATTTCTGTGTCTGTTATATCTGGTCGGTTAATGGCTAAAACAGTGTGGAAAACAGAACAGAGTTAAATAAGTTTATGCCATTTTAATAGTGAGAGAGCAATCATCTTCTTATCTGATGGCTGTTAGTAGTCAACAGCTTTTGTTGCAGAAGAGATTACATCCTGAAATGCTCCTCTCACCACACCGGTTATTTTCATCTCCCTTTTTTTTCTGAGAAAAAAATGGCAAAATTATTGGTTACTGTAGAAGGTCAAACACTATACAATAATTTCTGAGTCTCTCTCACTGCACACATATCTTTTGGATTGTTATTACTGCATAAACAAAAACCTACTAAGAAATGGTACACAAGAGAAGTGGCCATCCACTTGGCTAACACTTTCAGGAAGAAAATCCTCCAGAACTACTTGTATAAAATAATTATAGAATGCAGTTATCTATATTTAAAATTTCTAAATCCCACCTCTTGTATGGAGATTCCTTTTTTTCTCCTAAATTCATCATCAGTCTCTAAATCAGGTGTAATTGCCAAGTTATAAAACTGTACTTGACGGATAAGAGAGATTTCCTTCCCACATTTAGGTCAAAACATGAAGCAATGTTTCTCTTAAGTAACTAACCCTGACAAGAATAAAATAGCCAACAGGAAACATCAAACCAAATCTTATCACAGATCTCAAGTCAAGCACTAGCTAGGATTCATGCCATAAATCCTATCCTTGTTTGTTTTACATTACCTTTAAAAATTTCTCACATAATTACCTGTCTTATCCTCTTTCTTCAAAAATGAATTTCAAAACTAAATATTAATAAGCCTCCCATCCTAAATTTATGCATGGACAGCCATAACCATTCTATAACTTTAAAGGTGCTTTTTTCCCCCCAGCTTTTCTCCTGTAAGAACTTTAGAGACATGGATTATATTTTAGCAACTACCCTTAGTAAGCCAAGGTTCTGACTAGGCTGACAACAGCAATAGAAGTTTCAAATTTCTGATATATCAGCACCAAGAAAAGCAGACCATTCCCAATATCTGTATTTTACTATAATGACAAAGCTTTGAAGAAATTCACTGGGGCTATCATTCTGCAGTTATCTCCAACTAATGGTCTCCCACTTTACAGGGAGGAAAAAAACCTAATTTTTACTTTCTTAACTTTTTCAATTTTAAAATGTATTTCCCATCCTGTTAATATGTTTAAAGTACTCATTTCTGGTGTTCAGTAATCTGCACACTGTCAGTGCCTTCTAATTTTGTCTGCCATGAACATTTTATCAGCACATTCCTTTTCTTGTACCATAGCAACCAACACAGATACTTAATTAAATTAGATCAACCTTTGAGAAACTTCATTAAGAATCTTCTGGTAAAATGTTCTGCCATGTTTTCTGTAAGTTTTTCTCTCTCTGCTCTAACAAGCTTATGGGGAATGCATCTATTACAGAAAAGTAAGCATAGGTGTCCTACATTTTCCTGTTGTACTACAAAATTCAACCAAATTGTAAAGCATGGTAAAGAAGCACTCAAATAGCATGAAACAGGATGTCTCAAATACCAACTTTATACTAATATTACTCATTTACTCTTCCTTATACACTGTTGTAGGAAAACAGAATCAGAGGGAGCCTGAGGGATTAACTAACTGGTCCTCCTTTTCAAAGATGAGTTAAACCCATGTAATTTCTGCATCTAAACCAATTCAAAGAACTTCCCAGTCACAAAAATACCATAATATTTACAGGTAATCTAATATTTCATTATTTTAAAGTTAAAAAATGCTCCTAACATCTGATCAGAAACATTCTTGTTGCATTTAAATTCATCACTTCTTGTTCATTACTAAACGGAAAGAATGTATTGTGTCCCTTCTGTGTAGGAAAGTCTTTCACATAATTGAAGGATTTTATATTGCTTATTTGTCCTGACATTACCTCTTTGTAAAAGCAGCCACACAGCCAAGGAATCAGGAAACTGAAAATTAACCTGTTTTGTGATATTTGATTTTAGCTCATCCATTCAGATACCTTTATGGTCACACAGAGCAGTGCTGCTGCAAGAACAGCAGCCATCTTTAAGTACCCTCAGATTACACTGACTTTTGCAGATTATAAACTGGCAGTCTCCTGCTAGGGATACTCTCCCCAGGCAAAAAAGCCCACCTCTTCCTCACCTCTGCACTCCCACTGCCTGTCTGTGCCAGATCTAGAACTCACACAATGAGGCAGATCAGCTACCAAGCTCTAATGGAAAACTCATCACTCTCCGTGGGGGATCAGATTTCCGCTCCCTGAGCTTTTGGAAACAGCCCACTTCTATGTTGGTTTAAACATGCTGGCAAATTTCAGCAGCACAAGACAGGAAAACAAGCCAGATAGAAACTGATGGGTGTAAAACCTTTTCAGTCATCTTAATTCAAATTCCTTGTTAGCATAAGGAATCTTATGACAGTCAATTAATTATATACACAGGAACACATCACAAAATAATTAGTATTAAAACTCTTCAACATCAGGTTTTAGTGAAAAAAAATTATATCTGCTTTTCAAACAAAAATGCCCTTCATTCTGCCAGTGGAATCAATCCCCAGTGTAAGACACCCAGTGTGTGACACACATCTCAGTCATTATGGATACAGTTTTAAAGAAAAGGTACTGACTTCAGATATTGGGCAAGAAAGCAGAAAAATCTCACTGCTAAATATCAGACGTACAGAGACTTCTCATCTCTATCTGGTCACTAAGGAGTATTTCATGCACCAGGAATCAGCTGTGTGACTTTGTAACTACACTAAAGCAATGAGGAGCTGCTGCAAAAATAGGACTATCTTGACTTCTCCTTCTTCCCTTTAATTGCATTTGTACATCACACAAATGAGTTGGTATTTTTGAAGGAATGAGTCAATTAAACACACCCTGCAGCTCTGAAATTACTGGTTCTGATGTAAAAAGAAACAAGAGTAAAACTACAGCAGAAGCAGCCACACAACATACCCTGTAATATCTATGAGTAGATCATCTGTGAGTTACATCTGCCCCCAGAGTAAGGGGCAGGAGTGGTGGCTCTCTGTACATTCAGCACACTGAATCGGTCAGTGGTCTACATAAAATCAGCACAATGGAGGAAGGAAAATCATGTGGACAATTATGACAGCTAGTTTGTATGTTGACTTGAGCTGCCATAGCACCAAGGTAACTGATCTAAAGCCACTTGCTTTTCCTGCTAGGTCCCAAACCAATTTGAACAGAAAAGAGTTCCAGGAGGCTGACTTCATTTGCAACTCTGAAACTTTATGAAGAAGCTGACATGCCTGGCTCACATGCTTGCAGAAGCAAATTAGTACTGCTTATTGTCTAGAATGCTCTTTCCCACCCACAGTGACTATCCCCACGTGGAAACAATATGTAATATTTCCAATGTTATTTTTTGCATAAAAACTGTTATTATCCATAAATGTCTATACCACAGTTTCACTTTGTATTTATTTTTCAGTATTACAATCACCATGTAAAAAAAGATGCTGAAATGAATATCTAAGAACTGCTTCTTTCATGATTTTACATATCTAACAGATTATCCTGAATTCTGAGCAGATCAAAGTAAAATAAGGTAATTGCTGGTTATTAGCTACAACTTCTAAAGTAAATTTCAACTTCAGATATTCCTGTATAATTTTTATATAAATTCTACTTACCACGGTATGAAACAAGCTCTTTGTTTTGGTTACACAATACAAACATATCATCTTCTAAAGTAATAAAATTAAGATATTGATCAAACACCTAGAAAGCAAGGAATAATGGTCAGAATAACCCAGAGTGAAGTATAAAAATACCTGTATGTGATTTACTGCTACATTTTACAGAAGTATCTATTAAATAAAAGCAAGATATAATTTATGAATTAAAAAGCCTGTGTAAGGGTTGAGTGATTAACCCAAAATATTAGAGAACTGGAAAGTGCCAGAACTGTCCAACTCCAACTGTTTCTGTGCATAAAGTTTTAGCAGCCAAGTATCACTGAAAAAAAACATGTGGAGGACATTTTAATATTATAGGTTCACTTTTTATGAATATAAAGGACTACAACATAATCAGCACTGAGCTCTCAGGCAGGAGAAAACAAAGAGGGCAATATCCGAACAATAAGACATTAGAGCTCATGGATTTTAACTTTTCTGTAACACCATGTGCATTCAGGAAAAAATTTAACTCCTCTATAGCATAAACTATTAATGAGACATCACAGCTGAAAAACAGATTTAAGAAAGTTAGTTTACAGTGCTATACTAATTTCCTGCTGCTGAGGACCTAAGGCTTAAACACTACTAGTACTGTTCATTTTATTTCACAATGTTCTCTTTCTCTCATGCCAGTAGCACCAGCTGGAGTGAAAAATGGTGAATGTATTTAAGTGTATTACTTGGTAATTTAAAGGTTTTAGTGCAGCCATTCATAAAAATAAAAGTAAATCTCTAACACATGCCATTAAATCATGAGAGTACAGGAGAGTACTCAGTAAAATGAGTACATGAGTACAGGAGAGTACTCAGTAAAAGTGTACATATAAAGTATTATTTCAAATGAGAACTGCACTCCTACTGCTCTTTTTGTTTATTTTGGAAATAATACAGAAACATAGATGCACTGAAAGCACTCATTCAGCTGATGTGATCAAGAATCCTCTGAAACCACTGTATTTCCCCTCCTATCATTTAGCCCAAAAGTCTTACAACACTTTGACTTTTGACAGCTGAAGTATGGTACTAAGCTGCATTATTGGGATGGCTGTAGGTTCTCCTTTTTTCCACAGTATGCCTGAAAATGAGAATGCAGTCTTATACCTTTAATGGTGCTAATATTAGGGTCTGGGGGACTTTCTTACCTTAGCCACTTGAGTTACTGCATTAGCACCTATAGCAGCATTTGCAATATCTTCCAGTTTACTTCTTGAAATGGCAGAAATGAAGTTTAAATAGTAAGACTCATAAAGCTGGTTTCGAAGATCCTAAAAGAAAGGAAAATTTTCCTGAATAAGTACTAATACATTCCTGACTAATTAAAAGAAGAAATCATACTGTTACTATGTAATGTTACAGTTTTCCACAATCAAACTAAACCTTCAGAAGTGCTTAGCTGTCTGCTCACACAGCTCTTTTTATGAATATGAATCAAAACATTGTGTTTTGATTACATATCCAGATATAAACAACCTACCACAGAACTGCAAAAAACCAGGAAATGACACTTAAGCTAAAGGGCAGCAATTACTATTCCACACCTTACTGCTGACCAAAAATACCCTTTGCTCTTCTCCTTACTTTGGCAAAGATGTCAACTTTCCATCCGTCTCCTTACAAGAAATGTGAAAAATTGAGGTTAGCTGTAAGGTTTTCTGGCTGTTGCTGTTTAGGTGGCCTGGAAAGGCCCAGGGATGGCCTTGGAGAGCCGACGCTTCAAAGAACGAGGAGAGACTTCTGATCTTGTCTCGGTCTCGGTGTTTATTAATTGTTTATCTAAAAGATTTTCTTTCAGCCCGACAGAGGTCTGCACAGCAAGTCAGCCATGGGCACACTCCCAAGCCCCCGGGCGGTCACTTATCTTTATACCCTAAGTTACGTGTACAATATTTATCATTTTTCTCCAATACTTTCTACTCTTATTAACCTGTGCACTTCTAGTAACAACCAATCCCCAAGTGCCACCACCACCACAGAAGATGGAGGCCAAGAAGAAGAAGAAGAAGGACAGGATACGCCCCAATTCCTCCATCTTACTTCTTTAGACCCCCCTGTACCAAAATCCTAAACCCTGTGTTTTACACTTTAACTAACTTATCCCTTCACCATTCACCCAGTGGAATCCTCCCAGTCCTCATACAGGTCTCATCTCCTGTGTAGGATCAAAATCCTGCCACCAGACACTTCTGGCAACATTCCAGGATTCCCGAGCCCCCCAAGGGTGGTCTCGGCCTCTCTGCACCTCCATCCTGAGGTGCTGAGATCCCACAGTTAGCCTAATCCAATCTTCCCACTCAAAGCAGTCTCAAATTGTGCAGGTGGCTCATGATAGTGCCCAGTCAGGTTTTGAACTTTTCCAAGGATGGAGACTCCACAAACTCTCCAGGCAATCTGTTCCAGTGTTTGGCCAACCTTGTTAAAATAGCTTTTTCTATTGTTAAATGGAATATTTGTACCCACTGCCTTTTATCTTTTCACTCCCCAAAGTCCCTCTGAAACACGAGACATGTTTATCTTTCAACTTGCTGGGAAATTGAAGTTTTGCATTATAATATTTTGGGTAATTCTTTTCTGACAAATCTGTGCTAGTAGTTACAGTCACATTCTGGTGAGTGCAGGATTACTTCACACACTTTGTTGTGTGGGCCCTTTTGAAACATTACAGATGCAAGTTACCTGGCACATTCTGTCAATATTTTCTTCTGTTGGCATTACAAAGTAAACAGCTGGGACATCAGGAATAGCATCCCGATCTGAATGCAAAAGCCTGACAGGAAGAAAAAAGACATGTGTTTTTTCTCTGATATGTATAAAATTAAAAAAAAAGTTAAAGAAATTATTTATTTGTATAGACAAATGAAATTTCCTACAATTTCCTTCTATATTTAACTAGAGTTTTAGCAAGAAAAGAAATCACATTTTGTGTATTTTTGGCTGAATATATTAATAGATGTGTTCAAAATTTATTCAAAGCTTGAGAAAAGGTTTTACAAATGTTCAAAAACAGATTATCCATTTAGAGGAAGCTAAATTACTGCACTCACGAAGTTCATATGTGAACTGCTATTGTGGTAAAAAAACACTATATTTAATTCTATTAAACTTGCCTTTCCTGCTTGAAGACAAGGTGCTTACATGTTTTTCTCATGTTTCTGCTGATCTGTAAGCAGGTTAAACTGTTTCCATTTCTAGCCTTCACTTAGCAAAAGTTAATAAATTTGGAAAAAAATACAAGTTATGTTCAAAGTTTCTTCATGAATGCTAGGAATGACAATGGACTAGGTAAATGTAATCTGGGAAAAAGACATGAGAAATCTCTTAAAATATTACCTAAAGATTTCATATGTTTGACAGCTGACAAGTAAAATCTATGCGTAAAAAGACAAGCAAAGAACATACACAGTCTCATGAAACAGTTTGTGCCAATACAATTGTAACATATATGATTGCAAAAGGATTTGTAGAGACAAATACCAAAAGAATACCTACTGGATAATTTTTATTTTTGAACAAGGGCCTCCTGTTTTGAGCAAGAAATCCTAGTGAACATTGTTTGGAACGATCTCTTCATTTCTTGATTTTGCATAATGGCATCTGATTTTAGGAACAAATCTAGTAAGTTTATAATTTTTATTCTAGCAGTTATTTATTCAATGATTTTTCACCGATTTGTTAATTATTTTGGGGAATATTAAATAATGTTCTTTTTACAAAAGAATTCCCAGTTTTAAAAAGAACTTACAGATGCAAAGTGATCCCCATATCCCTCAGCTCTTTCACTGACAGCAAAGGTGAGATGATATCTTGGCCAAATCTGTCATAAATGAGAACCTGAAACAGATACACATCATCTTATAAAGTGCTGTAAAAAGTGGATACTGTAGAATACAGTGGATACAGGAATCCAGGTTTAGGGAACTACTACCCTAACTTCAAAAGTGCTTCAACATCTAAACATCTACCACTTTACAATAAATCATTAATTTGTCATGGACTTCCATTTGTGCTTACAAATAAATAAAATATGAAAGAAAAAACAAGGGAAACTCAGTGATAAAGGGGGAAAAAGAACTATCACTTCCATCTCCTTAAAAGTGCCTTGTCAAACAAGAGTTTGCTGTTTGAAGTTTGTTATTGTATGTGCAGAGTTTTCCCGACTGCACTTGGGAGAAAACAAGAGGAAAATCAGAAGAGAAAATAGGAATTAGTGAAAAAAGACAAGGGATAAAGAGACAGAATATATGCTTTGCAGTAGCAAAACCTCCTCATGACCTAAAAAATTACATTTTAAAGGTAATAAAGCTATCCTGAGCTCAGATTCTTTAAGCTATCAATAATTCTTCCATTTGTTTGGGCTTCTTTCTGACTCTGGTATTTTTTCAGCAGTTCTGATACTCAAGTGTGTGTATTTACAATATAGGAAAAATATTTTGTACAAGTTAATAACACAAGAAAGATGAACTTGATTTAGTTAAAATCTGCAAATTTGAACTTTTCTGAACACCATAAAATTCTCATAATCCTGTTCCAAAAGTTCTTACCTTCCATACTGGTTCTCCTGTGCTGTTTTTAACTGGAGGAACATTGAAGTTCAGCATACGTTTCAAAGCCACTGGAAAATAAAACCAAAGAATGCCTTACTCTCTTTACACTTCAAAAACAGTGACTTAAAGACTTTAGCAGGATTTTATTATACATTTAATATAAATGTAAAATATAAATACAACAAGTCACATTTTCATTATTTTTATGCAGCTTTGACTGACAAGTGGCTCACATCTGCTAGAATTTATGGACTCCAGAGGACACAGCAAAAGGCAAAGAAACAAGTTCTAAAACATTTATTCTCCTTAGTTATACAGGCTATATTCTAACAAAGTTTGCCTTAAAACTAATTCCAGTATCTTCCTGAAGGTGCTTTCTGTCCAGTGGGAACTAGTTTGCTTCATTCCCCGATGTGCTTTTCCTACCCCACAGGAACACCACTGTACACACCAAACAAAAAATACCTTTATGCCTGACTAAAATCAATACACAGTTTGAAAGATTTTGAGAACTCATATGAAGAAACTGCTGGTTTAAGATACAAAAATACCCTTAGTTTGTAGCAAGAAAACTCTGAAAGATGAATGAACTTTAATTTAACTTTCCATTCCACATACAAACCAAAGGAGATTGTTCTACCTACCTCTAATTTATAAATCTGTTATGTAATGTATCTTTCCTCATTTATCTGATTAAACAACACAGTATGTGCTGCTCTCCCGTCTTTGACTAGCAGCAAAAGACTATTTGTGCTATAGTACCGATTCTCTTAAAACTCCTAACAAAATCATCACAGAGTTTTGCAAAGAGGAAAAACTTGCAGAAATCAGAGTGATGGATAAATAGAGAGCAGTAGAAATAATTGACTTCTGACTCTGGCTGAATGAACATAGTGCAGTTCCTGGGATCTACAGCATCACAAGGAAGACCTCCAGTCCAACCTCCTGCCTAAGGAGGCTCAGCTCTGAGGCTACGCCAGGCCGCTCAGAGCTTTATGCAGTCAGCTCTCCACGGATGAAGATGCCACAACCACATTGTGCAACCTGTGGCACTGACTGTCCTTGTGGAGAAAAAGCTTTTCCTTATATCCAGTTTGAACATCTTGTTTATGTTACACAATTTATGCCTGTTGTGCTTCACTGTACGGCCAGACACCACTACAAACGGGCCTGGTTCCTTCTCAGTGCTGCCCAGAGGTATTGGGGAGCTGCTGTAAGGTCCACCCTGAAGCCACCTGGAGAACAATCCAGGCAGAACAAGCCTTAGTGCTAGAGCCTCACCAGAGCCTCTGACCACCTTGGTAGTAGTCCCTGCTGACTCCCTCCAGCTGATGGTCCACTGGGAACCCCCTGCAGGTCTTTTCTGCAGAGCTGCTCTCCAGTCTGGCAACCCCCACACTGTTGCCTGTATGTGCAAGGGGCTCTTCCTTTAGAAGGGCAGGAATTTGTCATCGTTAAATTTCATAAGATCTCTGCTGGCCCATTCCTCTTGCCCATCTAGGTGCCTCCAAACGGCAGCTCAGCCCTCAAGCAGAAGAGATTCCCCTAGTTTGCTGTCACCTGCACACTTTTAATCAGAGTACACTCTGACATGCCCTCCAGGTGACTGATAGACATTTTAAACAGGAGGGGTCACAGAATACACTCATGCAGTGCTCTAGTTGTTACCAGCCTCTAGGTAATTATGTCTGATTAATTACAAACCCTCTGAGCCTGACCATCCAACCAGTTTTTTAAATGTAGTTAGTTGTTCATCCATCTAGTCCATGACATCCTAACTTGGATATAACACCATGGTGTCAAAAGCTTTGCTGAAGTCAAGGTAAATTAAATAATCCTGTCCTGTTGCCTACAAACCCAGTCATTTTATCACTGAAGGCAATTAGGCCGGTCAGGTATGATTTACCATACATAAATTCATGCATGCATTTTCCCTCATGTGAAGAGAAGTATTTTCCAATATGATTCACTCAGTGTTTGACTCCAAAGTGACACTAAGGCCTGGAAGCATTTGTAGGTGAAGACTGAAGCAAAGGCAGCCCTGGTTACCTCAGCCCTAACTGCGTCTATCACCATTAAATGAGCAGCTCCATTTAGCAAGGATCCAACCTCTTTTCTTAATTACATTTTTGCTACTAATGTTGCAGCACAAGCACTTCTCCTTTCTCGAGATACATGCTGCACAGCTCAACCTCAGTAGAACTTTGGCTTTCCCAATATCATCTCTCCAAGGTCAGGCAGTGCTTCTGATGCTCTGCTTCCTCCTGTGTACTGCCCTTTCAAATGACACTACTAGTACTGAAACACAAATGTGGGAAAATCCAAGCTAGCATTGAGTGCTGAGTCTTGATGGGCTCCAGCCTTCAACTTGCTCCATACTTTTTTCTTTTCTTTTTTAAACACCATGAAGCAGCTCTGCAAATTGATTACAGGATGCTCCTGGGTTCTTTGGCCTCTCACTGCTGGTGACATCTTTAGCCATATAAGCAATTTTATATAAAGCTGTATGGTTATGTGCTTTGGTACTACTGGTGCTGAAGCAGCTGCACTGCAGAGTTTAACATCTAAAGTAAAACTTGGCATAAGCCCTCTGCCAAGAAAGAGTAATCAAACTGGTAACGTGCTGTGACAATCATGTCAACATTCAGCAAGTGCCCGAGTTCCTTTTCTGTATTCATATTGTCATTTCATTTATATTAATGGTGAATGTTCTCTGGGGCAAGGATCAGGTTTTTACTGTGCTTGCACAATGATATGCTTCTGTTATGAAACCAATCCTGGTTATGAACCAGGATAAAGGTCACAACAGATGGTGCACATACATGGTAAGACCATAACTAAATGATAAGAAACATTTTTCTGAGTACATTTTAGCTGTTGAATCTAGCTCCTTGGAAAAGACCTCCTTAACAGAAGACATCATGGATTCAGTTGTAAAGACTGACTGAAATAATCAAGCAACAATTGGTGACATGAACAGTGGGACTGAGTGCAGCTGCAGCAAGTTTGCCAATGACATCAAGCTGTGTACAGTCACAAAATCCCAGAATCATTCAGGCTGGAAAAGACCTCCAGGATCAGCGAGTCCAACCTTTGATCACCACCTTGTCAACCAGACCATAGCATCAAGTGCCATATCCAGCTGAACACCTCCAGGGATGGTGGCTCTACCACCTCCATGGGCAGCTCATTCCAATGTTTAACACTTTCCATGAAGAAATTCCTCCTCAAAAAGATGGAGAGAAGGGAGGCCATCCAGAGGCACCTTGACAGGCTTGAGAGGTGAGCCCGTGCAAACTTCAGGAAGTTCAACAAGGCCAAGTGCAAGCTACTGCAGCACAAATACAGGCTGGGCAGAGAACAGATTTAGAGCAACTTTGAGGAGGACTTGGGGGTGTTGGTGCATAAGAAACCTGACATGACCTGGCAATGTGCACCTGCAGCCCAGAAAGCCAACTGTACTCTGGGCTGCATCCAAAGCAGCGTGGCCAGCAGGGTGAGAGAGGGGATTCTGCCCCTCTGTTTTCCTCTGCTGAGATCCCACCTGGAGTACTGTGCCCACATCCGGGCCCAACATAAGAAGAATTCGAACCTGTTGGATTAAGTCCAGGGAGGAATAACAAGATGATCAGAGGGCTCTCCTATGAGGAAGGGCTGAGAGAGTTGGGTTTGCTCAGCCTGGAGAAGAGAAGGCTCCAGGGAGAACTTATAGTGCCTTCCAGTACCTAAATGGAGTTAGAAGAATCCTGGAGAGGGACCTTTCACAACAGCATGTAGTGACAGGACAAGGGGGAATGGCCTTAAATGGAGACAGTAGGTTTAGATGAGATATAAAGTAAAAATTCTTCCCTATGAGGGTCATGAGGCTCTGGAACTGCTTGTACAGAGAGGCTGTGGATACTCCATACCTGGAACCGTTCAAGGCCAGCCTGGATGGGGCTTTAAGTAACCTAGTGAAAGGTGTTCCTGGCCATAGCAGGCAAGGAGTTAGAATGAGATGATCTTCAAGATCCCTTTCAACCCACACCACCCTATGAACACAGTGAAACAGAACAGAAAAGAATAAAGCTGAACAGAATACGTGCTCAAAGAAAATAGGCTTTATTAGAAAGACAGCAAAGAGAAGATAAGCAAAGACTTCAGAAGAACATCAAATAGCACTATCAATGATAGATGGCAGAGGAATGAGATTACAAAAAAGTAGACTGGTACAAAAAAATTAAGCATACTAGTAAAATATTTAATGTCCACAGAGACTGTGACTGAGATTTTTAGGCAGATGATTTGAAACATTTCATGCTAACCAAATGCATCCAGAATCGTCTATACCACCAAAGATACTGCAGCTGTCAAGGAGAGAGTGTCATGATTAGAGCTCAACTACTGACTACAACATTGGCAAACAAGGGAAGTAGAGGACTAAGGAGCTGACATCCCCTGTGCTCTAGGAGTATGTCCAAGGCTTTACAAAGCAGCATCAAGGCAGAGAAGAATCAATTAAGGACTCCCAGCAATGTCTAAGAAGGGACTGAACTAACAAACCCTTTACTCACAGAAATCCTCATGCACAATGAGTTTAGTCGTTATTATCGTATTCCCATCTTCGAGGGTCAGTACAGACATGGATGCCCCCGTATTGTCTTAACAAGAACATGACAACAGTAACTTTATTTCTGCACCATTAAACGCTATTTCCCGTCGGTCTTTCCCACGGGCAGAAAGAAACCGAAACGGAGGGTGCGTTCGCTCCCACGGCCGCGGGAGAAGGCACCGCTCACGGCCCGGGCCCGGCCAAGTCCCGCCCCGGGAGCGCCTTCCACACCTCGGCGGCACCTACGGCCACGTCCCCGGGGCCTGGGGCCCAACCGGGGCCGGGGTCCCTCTGCGAGACCTGCGGCCCGAGGCTCCGGAGCCTCGCCGCCCCGGGCCCATCGCCCCGGAGGCGAGGAAACGGCGGCAGAGGGGCCGCCACCCCGTTGCCGGGAGACCCAAGCCGGGTGAGAGGGCGCGAATCCGCGGCGGAGGCGCGGCGGCGCCCGCAGCCCGCCCCGCGGGGACCGAGGCAGCGCGGCGGCGTGCGGCCGGCCCCGCTCCCCCGCCCGAGCGCCAGGACCGCGGGCGGGCGCTCACCTGTCTGCTTCTCCCGGATCCCGGCCGCCATCTTCCCGCGCCGCCGGCCCGGCCGCGCCGCCCCGCCCCGCCGCCGCCTGCGCAGCCGCCGCGACACGTGGCGAGCCCCGGGCCGGGGGCCGGCCCGGCAGGAGCTGACGGTGGCAAACACAGGCCCGTGCTGTGCCCGGCTGAGCGCAGGCCCGGGAACGGCCCTCGGCACCGCTGCTCTGCTGAGTAGCTGGTAGGTTCTGCTCTCCGACTGAAGTTGCAAGAAGAAATAACTGAAACAGTTTTGATACGACCACCTAATGACTAAATGGAAGGACTGATGTTTCAAAACCAAGGATCTAGCTGGAAATAACGTCTTGTAGTTTTAGTGAGTTACCGCAATGGAATATAGCTACAAGTTTCCTTCCCTCTGCCTTCATGCCCCTACAGCAATCCCACCGGGAATGAGCCGCCTTGCCCCAGCTCAGTTTTGGATACCACGGATAAACACGCCATATACACCTTTGTGTAAATCTACAAGTACACAAATGAAACTATAGAAAATAGTGATAACACTTCTAGAGCTAAAGTCCAGAAATCAACAAAATAAAAACACGGAAGCTACATATTTAACCTTTTATTGCACTTTGGACATATACAAGGTATTTCCCACAATTACTGATTATTCAACACTGATGCTACAAAACATCGCTTGAAGATGCAACAGAGTTTAGGCACTGATTCTGCAGAGTTCAAGTTAGAGCTAAAAAAATTTACGAAATTACAGTGTATTGCATAACATTCTAAATACCATAACTTTAAAAATAACATCGTTTATGTAATACAAAAATCAGAGGGTTGGTTATAGATTTTTTACAAACTTTAACATTTTGAAAATGATTTTCTGTATACATATGATTTGACACGTCAAAAGTTTTTGCACTTTTATTTTTCTTGTTTCCTATTAGATATTCCCTCAGGTAAGAAACAGAAAAGTTTGAGCTTTAAAATGTTTTACCATATAAAACAGATTCAAAATATACTTGAAAGGCATATTTTGTAGGCTTCTATGTTGCAATTCTATTTAGACTTTTTTTCATATACAGAATGTGAGTGTGAATTAATTAAAAAATTCTCATGTTTTCAAATTCCAGGACATAATATCATAATGAAGATAATCAAAGGTGCAGCACACAATGGTTTAGACTTGTAGTATGAAAAATTTTTTTCTCCTTTGAGCTATGTTTCACTCTTCATTCAATTAAAAAACCTAACAGCTTTTTCTGGTAAGCATCCTCTGAATGGGCAAAAAAGCAAGTCACAGATTTCTTATTCCTTGGTTTTTCAAACATAGAGCTAAAATACTTGATGGTGTTTTTTTTATTCTATCTACATTATTAAGGAGACCATACTAAACCCACTGAGACTAATACATTACCGTTTAGTAGAAAATTATCACTCTAGAAAACAAATAGCTTATTTGATGTGCTAATTCCAGATGGAAACTAAGGGTTTGATGCAGAAACTGTGGGGTGAAGTTCTTTGGCCAAACACAAAAAGGACTGCAATAGTTCTTTCATGGTGCTGACAAATCTTATAAAAGAAACAGTGTCTATAATATATTTTATACATTGATGCATACACAATTATTCTCCCTGTGTTACAGAAATACTGAAAGTAAATAGCCTCCCTAATTTCAAGGTGTGCCTCAGGCTATGCTTATGTAAAATGAAAACTACCCCATAATATTGCACTTCAGTGATCTGCTACAACAATAAAAAACCTAGGGTCCTTATAACTATATAAATTGTTTGTATAATGTCAAGACAAGGGATACAATTCTGTGTTTGGAAGTTAGCTTATTCAATGGAATTCTAATGAACAGTTCAAATAAATTTATGACTGGTCTATATAAATGCTGAAAATGAGAAAATTCCTTTCCATAGCAGCATTCAGGAATACCACTTGAATATATGAAGTATTATATTGGAGTGTCTAGATAGAGCTGATCAAATAGATAAAAAAGGGAATGACAACTTGTCCTGAACAGGTACATGTCAGTATCAGACAATGGGAACAAAATCAGTGCAAGAAAAACCCTTTCAGGCAGTATTACATACTATGTTTTTACTGATTTTACAAATTCAGGGTTTGGATACAGGATTGTACAGCAGATAGTTTTAAAGTTGACACTTTTTACACCTGGTATATAGGTTAGTTCTGCCTTTATATAAAAGCCTTTTAACCCCTGAGTTCAAAAGTTATAAGCAATAAAAGGTGTCAACTCTATTTTTGTAATCTCAGGTATGTTTTGAAGCCTTATGTTCACATTGTTTCATTATTTCTTTCCCCATTGAAGGTTTTAAAACGCTGTTTATTTAGTTCCAGGTTCTGAACAATTTCTCTTGCCACTGCAGGTACCAAAAGTCCTCGTCCTTTAAAATTACTCACATTCTGCTTGCTACTTTTGTAAAATCTGTACTTCTCATATGGAAGAATAACATTAGAGAAGGAAGAATGACATTAGAGAACATATTCATCATTAGCTAGGCAAGATAAACAAATACTGCGCTCATTTTTAAAGTATAATTTTAAAGTATAATATTTGCAGGAAAGTCATTATATTTGAAAAATACAAACATACAACATGAATCTTTTTTATGTAAACAAATTTGTGCCAAATCACTCTCCCTGTAATGGTAACAGACCATTGGGAAGGCTAAGAACACAAATAATTTATTGACATAATGAGAGTCAAAAATTATGCAAAGATCAGAAACACAGAATATTATTGGAGAAGACACTGAGAAAATGCTTAGTATATAAACAAGCCAAATTACATTCTCCAAGGGATGATACGTTTCTTTTAAAGGAGACTTGAATATGCTTTTGGCCAAATGATAAGACTGATGAGATTAGATTGTTTTAGAGACTTGCAACGATTTTCTTAGACTTTCTATTATTTTTTCAGAAGCACCTATCCATTTATAATTACTGTGGATGTACTTCCTTGCCAAAGAATTCAAATGTAAAGCAATCCTCCTTATATTTTCAATTCAAATCAAGCTATATTAATAAAAAAGTATATAATTATTTTCCAGTATTTTGAATAATGTGCATACACATAGACACATACAGATACATATGTATCTATATTACATGTATGGCACAGCTTATGTTAAGGACATATAGCACAGGCAGTCAAAACAGAGGGAAATATTATAATTTCAAAACAGAGAGCAGCATACATTTAAAAATAATGTATTTAAATGTCCTTTCAATGTCATAGTTTTAGCATTAGTCACATTAAAGCATTGCTGTATAGGAATTTCACGACTTATATTTTACAGCTTAATGGCCCAGCCATTTGCACAAATTCCTGAGCACAGAAATATATGTTATACAGTGCTCAGAATGTGCCTATGACTGAACTGGAAGAATTTAGAATAAAAGCTAGAAAAGCATCAGGCCCAGACAAACTTGATGGTAGACTGCCTTTAGTTTAACAAAGAGTTTTAGTGCATGGTCGAATGAAAATACTTAAATGGAGGATAAGTTTACATGCTCTAATGAGCAACAAACTTTTGTTCTTTCATACTTTAAAACATTAAGTCTAACTCCTAAATTTCACTTTGAAAGACCAGGTATTGCTGATGTTCAAGATTTCATTCTGGTTTTTACTATTTTGGCCCTATGAGTAATTAAAAATTAATGTATGACAGTAGAATGCAGAAATGTGCAAATGTCAAAGATCTTGTTTAAAAACAGAGACACAAGTTCAATCAAATTTTGTTCTTACACTGTATTATTTTAGCTGTTTTCTCCAGATCTTCAGTGCACTAGCCACAATGACCATAAAACTACAATTATTTTAATTTTCCTAGGTTTTTATGAACCATAAGAACATAAATGAATCAATACAAAACAATTACTGAAAAACTATATATAGAACTGAAGAACTGCATCACAGTTTTATGCAAGACAATGCTCTACAGCAATTATCTTCAAAATGTACTTGGTTTGTTTTTGACAAATAAGTTACCTAAGTATTTGATACAATCCACATACTTACCTGTTACAGAGTGTGTTTTTCATACCTGTCTACAGCAAAAGCTGACATTTAAACTACTTCTGCAAGAGATGCAGGACTCTGAAGGTCAACTTCAAGAAGAAAACTATTCAGGAGATAAAGGCTTTTTTAAATTTGAAAATTGTTTTCCATCTCATAACAACTTTTACCATAATTTTGGAGGAAAGGCCAGAAAATACTAAAAGCACGTCGAAAAATACAGTAGCCAACTGAAAGAAGATGTTCCTGCAGAAAGCTCAAGTTTCCAACGTTCAGTTTAATAGCAAAAATACTTACTCCCTTTCAACTCTTAGTGTGTTTCTGATGGTGAGCTCCATTTTATTTTTGAACTGCTGATACGTCTTTGTTCTAGGAAGCTCTAAGCAATTAAGAAGTCTGTTTCCATTGGGATACCTGATACTTAAAAATTTAATAGTAGGTTCAGGATCAAAACCAATGGCTGGTATATAAGAGGAGCCTGTTACAAAGAGCAGAATATCCTCCAATGTCACTACAGAGTCACCACCTAAAAGATAAGGATTACGTTTTATCACTGATTGTCTATTACACATAAGCCATTACCCCACATGTTAAGTGCTAAGAGGAAAAAACCCCCATATGAAATCAAATCAATATACTGAATAAATATGCAGTCATATAGCTACCTAAGAAAAAGTTTATCAAGAAAATCCCACTTCAGTTAGTTCTGAAAAATCTTAAGTGAATAAAAAAATCTCTTCTGCAAGCAAAAGATAGGAAACAGAGGTCTTTAAGACTTCAGACAATTTATCTAATAAAGGATTTTTCAGTATCACTTAGGTTGTGTGTTGGATTTTCATATTTTAATTCACAGGAATCCTAGAGACAATCTTTCAGATATTTACCACTCTAAAGGTCTGGGCAACACTTTGAGAAATTCTAATTAGTAAGAAAAAGGGGGAAGAAGGAACAATTAGGAACTGATAGTGACTACAAAACCTTGATTTATTTACATCACTGAAATCTAAAAATCAAATTCTGTATGTATACCAGCAGCAACTAAATAACCTGGACAGGGAAGGGGAGGACTCTTTCATTTAAAAAAACAAAGAAAAACCCCAAAAAATGAAACCAAACCAAAACTTACTTTCCACATCTTGCAAATAGCCCATCCAAAAATCAGCACCTTCAACTTTATTTACATCTGATGAGGAATGGATTGTAAAGAGATTGTAGACAGTTTCCGCTGAAAGTCTTTCGGGTTTGTAGCAGAATATGCTAGAGAACACACCTGGGTGCATTTGCATTTTCTCCAGAACACCAAGCGTTTTCAAACCCTGCCTAAAACTAGGAGAGGGGGATAGAAAAAGAGTGACCATGCATCAGAACTCTGCATTTTATAAAGCTGCAAGATGGGGTATAATAAATCTTGTCAAGAAGGTTACATAGTACTCCCATTTTATCTTGGGAAATGCATTTAACTCTCATTTTAACAATCTAAATGTTTCTGTAGAGCTTTTTGGGGAGATGAAAGAAATACCAGTGATATGTAGAAATTGACCTTACTTCCTGGTACTTGACTGTATGTACAAGGCGTACTTTTAACTTTAGTAAGAAAACATAGCAATCCTCTTTCTTACAAATAGCTCTTTGGAAAACAGTTAAATTCCTTGTCCATAGACAAAATAAGTTCTCTTAAAAGACAGCCTTTGCTTGGCTTTTGCAAGTTTGCATGTGCTTATGTGCTGTTATTTCTGCCTGTGACAAACGCAGACAGCAGCATCCTGGGCTGTACTGGAACTGTGTTGCCAGCAGCTCAAAGGAGGTGATCTTTTTCCTCTGCTTAGCAGCAGTAAGGCCACACTTTAAGTGCTGTGTGCAGTGCCAGGTTCTGGCAAAGGGTGACTAGGAAGATTAAGGGACTACAGCATAACCCTTTGAGGAGAGGCTCAGGGAGCTGGGACTCTTCAGCCTAGAGAAGAGAAGGTTCAGGTGGAATCTCAACACGTAGAAATATCTGAAGAGATAGGAGGTCAGAGACAGGCTCTTTTCAGTGGTGCCCACTGGCATAGAACATTTAACAGCTAAAATAACCAACTCTTTAGTTACTCTCAGTCCTTTATACTGACAAGTAATTTCTTGTTCTACTCTCTTATGCCCACCTGAAGCCCATCTCTCAAATGCTCAAAACTCCACTACCTCATGGTGTTCCGAGTTAACTTAATATTTAAGTGTTTGAATTAGTGCATTTGTTTAAATGCACTAATTATGTTTTACTTTTTAACTCACTAATTTTAAAATATGATATAGACTGTTCAAACATGCCAGAGGGCCTTGAAGTGAAGGACTAAATTCTTCTGACCTTTGTTTAAAAAAATCCTCATATTAAGAATCAGTTTTCATAGCTCTTTGAGACAGAGTAATCAAATTTGTCAGAGGTAATACTATATGTGAAATTTAAATCAGGCTATGCTTGTTGGAAAAATTAGCATCCAGTAAATTTTTACTGAGCAGATGAAGAATGCGAATTGGAAGTAAGGCCAGAGACCAATCAAAGAACAGTCAAGAGCTGCAACTTTTCCAGCTCATGAGGTCATCACTACCTCACAGAAACATCAATGCAATGCTTATATTCTAAGCAGGCCAACTTACACTTGTTGACAGTGCTGCACTCCTAACAGCACACACAAACTCCCTAATTAGAACTCTAGAAAACTCATTTGAATTCTAAACATATGTTAAAAATTTCTAAAACAAAGACACTACATTGGAGCAATTCTGAATTAGAATTGAACATAAGCTAGAGAAATTGTAGAGTGCAAAGGTCTTTGTCATGCTGTAGCTTAAAAATTGTGAATCCGCCTTCTTCATAAGGTTGAAAAGGGAATGTAATGTGACCGAGGAGAAGTCAGAGCAGATATGTAGAGAAAAAACTTTTTCAGTTTAACTACTTAGTTAACAGCTGCTACTTAAGCAACTGAAAATTACAGTACACTTCAGTGGTTTAAATAAAGTAGGTAAGAATACCTGAGAGTTAGTTTTAATAACATATTATTTAGAGCTGCAGTGAGGAGAAGAACCAAGAAGTTCGAAAACTCAAGCAAAACAAACCTTTCTAGGGGCAAAGTAATTCTCTTGATTACATGATAGATCAGTATGTCATTCACCAGCATGTTCTTATCACACAAAGCTGTTACAGGTCTTAAACAGCCAGCAGCAGTGAGGAATTCACAGCAGTCTTGTAGTGTAGACTGTAGGCTGGACAGACTATTTGCAAATTTTATCTGCATAAAAACATAAGTTAGGCATTTGTTTACTACATGTGTGTAAACATATATGTGAAAAATATACCTTTGAATTTCAACAAAATTTATATTCAGTAGGTCCTTCTCTATCTCCAAATATAGTCTTGAGCAATAAATAAAAAGAAACTTATTGCATATTACCGTTTTTATTGTTTGTGCTACATCAACATCAGCAACATCTTCCAAAACTGGCTTCACATTCTCTGGACCATAGACAAGACATTTGAACAGTGTTTTGGAAAAGAAACCAGGAGGTGGACCACCATGAACCAGAGAAACAGCGATCATTTTACCAGCTTCAAAATAAAGATTTTCTTTTAAAGCTGCAAATAAAAAAGTATGTTTATTTAGATGCATAGAAATTATTTTTGATCATTTTTTAATAGAAAATGTCATAGTACTGTTTTTCTTAATGACTTTTGCCATCTTGTGACAGTTCAAACTATAAGACCCTATTTTTACATAGGAGTACCACATTCTTTTGCACCAGCTCTTCAGCCACTGTCCAGGATTGGGAGATATAACTTCCACTTTACACCAAACTCATATTTAATTCTGAAGCGTAAGAACTCAAAGAAGCTAACTTGGGGTCTTTTGGAAGCACACTATGAGAAATAATGCTCCAGAAATTTGAGGAAAGGAAAATAATTAGCAGAGAAAGCAAGTCAGAAAGAAAGGAATTAAATTAAAGAAAACAAATACACTAACTAAAAAGTTCCAAGTCTAGTTATATGCTGTTTTTCCATGGCTGTAGTCGACTTTTCCAACCAACCCAAATTTTTAAAATGACAAATCCACACACCATCCCTCTTTAGAACTAAAAAAATAAAAAAAATCAATCCCTGAAAAAATTCAGGACTATACTTGTGAACTGACACTCATACTGGCTGAAGATTAAAAAATATTTTAAGCTATATACTTCTCAATTTGCTTTTGAACAAAGCAACTAATTACCTTGAAAATCAAGGGACAAGTTCTTTCCAAAAGAGCCCTCAAACAATGATGAATTCTGAAGGTGAAGCATTAATACTTGGAAGAAATGGTGTTTTGATGCAGAAGTAGTATTTGTCTTCGATCTATTTTTCCAGTTTGAGAAATTTACTTCAATAGCGTTTGTAGGACTGAAGATGCGCTGTCTAAATCCTTTTAAAGCACTACTCCAAATATTTTCTGCATTGATGTTAAGTCTTGTTGTTTTTGTTTGAACTTGTAACTTTAACTCCTTCAGTATATTACAGACTTCCTTTCTTTGCTGACTTAAATACCTACAAGAAAATTGCATGTATTCTCAGATTAAATCTATGATTCATAATTAACAACAGTTACACTAAAAATAGTTAAATAGGATATTAAGAACACTTTTTTAAACACTGTGGCACATTCAGGTATTGCCTGAGTTATATCAATAAAACATTTAGTATATATTTTAAAATATATAATCCTATAGTGGCAAGTTTTAGAATACCTCTAAGAACTGAAAAAAGAGGTAGAAATAATTACCCTGGCATAAATCAAATAGTGATTTTCTTAATTCAGTGACTCCAACACAGTACCAAACCATCATCACATGAGTTGACATTTAAACAGAGTGAAACAAGTAAGAAATTGAAGTTTAAAATTTTGCCTTACAGATGTTTTGAAACCAAATTAGAACAATCATCACTATAATAAAAAAGTATATTTGAGTGGGAAGAAAATTCTCATTAAAAAAACCAAGATGTTTTCTTTATGAGCTTCCAACCAAAACTATCTCAAATACTGTATTTACTAGAAATACCTTATTCGCTCATCAGAATTTTTAGCACATAAGATAGAATCCATAAATTAACTACTCACAAGAAGATAATGAATTTTACGTCCTCAAACTGAATATTCTATATTAAAACGTTGTTTTAGCACTGACTTTAGTACAGGCACAAAGTATTCATATGGTACAAAAACATTAAAAATTTAGGACCTGTCTAATTAGAAGAAAGCAATTAGGATTCTTTTTATTCCCTATTTTCTAAAGAATGTTTAGCCATACATCAGTAAGGACAAAAATGCATTTCTGGGTTTTGACCCCCTTACCATCTAACCTAAAAACTCTTCGTAGGTTTCATTCTTTTCCCCTCACACCCCTCTAGCATTTATAAACAGCAGAAGCCTTTCTCAAGTATGACTTCTGATTTGAAGTGTAAACTCATCTCATTTTTGACTGACTATATGCATATACACACACACAAATGTTTTTGTATACTGTATAGATTCACACAGAGAAATATATATGGATACTGTATATACACACAGATACATGTAGATACTGTATATACACAAAATCACACACACACAGTCTGTAGGAAATACAGTAAAAAGCCATGTGCTAGATTACTCTTCAAAATAAGAAAAATAGAAGAAATACTTGTGCCTCAGGGACCAGTTCCAGTTTGACATCACTGGAGATGGGGACACTGTCACTCTGTTGGATGCTGGCTGCTCTAGGTGTGAGCAAGGTGACAAGTTCTGGCACATTATCTTTGGCGATCTAGAAGTGAAAACAGTATTTTAAGAAGATACAACTGAAGAATGTATGAACACTTCCTATTTCAAGGTAGCAGTATAGTTTCCCCCTAAATCAGTACTGACTCTCATTTGTATCTCCATTTCCATGAAGTCCACCAGTGCCTGAACTACAATTTTGAAAATAATGATTCTGTATTTTATTACACTGTGGACTAATTAGGATGTGTTTTTAGTTGCATCTCATACATCAGATGAAAGCACTGACTGACACAGTAAGCAAAAACTAAAAATATCAGTTTTTACAAACTTGAAAACAGCAGAGCAAAATATTATTATGAACATTTGTCTTTAAGTCAGACTTCTAGAACACTATTAAAATGGAAAAAATTCCAATAAGCAAACTTAAAGCTTATTGCCATTTGTATATTCTTAAGTTACCACTAAATTGTTAAAATTCCTTTAACAAGGATCTATCTCTACCAAACTAAAAAATGGTTTACACGCCACCAAATCCAAATAACTATAGCAAACTTACAGAGTTCATGGCTTACTCAGAAAACTTCAATCACTAAATTTTTTATTCTAATTTTATTTGATTTGCAATTTAATGTAAGTTCCTCCTATGGAATAAGCCATTATTTCCTCACGTTTAAGTATTATCTTATGGCAATGATCAATTTCTGTGAGAAAACATAAAACTACACACTGGAGTAGAAAACTGCGTGGAGATCCAGATGACTGCCGAGGGGACTTTGGGGGTGGCTCGTCCAGCAAACAAGGTGTTCCATTTGAATTTGCAGAGGCAGACGAAGCACGCTTTTTCCGTTTGCTATACTTCCCTGTAGGATTACATTATATTAATTTAATGAATTTTCTAGTTGCAAAGTATGCTTATATAACCTGAAGTTATCATTTAAGAGATCACTGTCACATCCACAACTTCACCTGATTTTGCAAAGATACTTCTGCATTCCATGCACTCCCAGTTTTGCTCCCACGACTTCAGAGATGAACAGGCCAAATGAGTCCCACGAGAACCGCAGTACTGGCAACGCTGAATTTCCCATTTACTAAAAGGAAAAACTTTGGCATTTAGAATTAGACAGAAAAATGAGGCTAGTAAAAACAAAGACTAATTGTAAGTGCAATCCTGATACTAAACCAATAAAGCATAATTTTACCAGTCTGGCAGAACTGATTCTAATCAAGGAGACTTTCTTCACACAAGATATACTCATAACTGGCTGCAACAAGAAAAAAAAAGCTACTCGTGTTCCAGCAGCTTGCACTGAGTGAGGCTATTAGTACTCCTCTGTTCTGAAGTCAACAGATTGCAGGCACTATCTTCTCATCCTGCTAGTCAGCAAACTCCTCTGTGTTTTATGGTATCCACCAGTCAGCTTTTCCAAACAGTAATTCATTTAAAGGAGAACTCTCTAGGGAAACATTCAAACTACTGACGACCTAAGTCTACTACTTTAACAATAACTTCTTGTAAAGGCTATAAGTATTTTAAAACTTAATAAATTGCTGAATTAAACTCTGAATGATACATACACAACATTAATTTAGGTACATGCCGTGTTGATGCACAAATTCTACTTCAGCCTGTAAAAAATGAGGACAAAGTAACTGATAATCCCTTTAATTTGTTTTTCATGGCTTTTATAACCATATGAAGGTTAGAGAAATTTAGTACTGAAATATGATTATATTGAGTAAAACAAAAACACTATCTAGACAGTGTGTTGGCTTGACATTAAAACGTGATGCCAAAAAATACCCAAACATTTATGTACATGAAAATTATAAACAACAACAATGAAAAATAAGTCAAAAAACCTATTCTATCCCAAGTTATACGTTCCTGCTAAAGTATCATACCTATCAGGTTCATTATAGTCTCTTCCCTTCTTGCAGAGACACCTTTTAACATCACAGTGTTGATAACAATGCAGTAAGTCTTGATATGCATTTTCTTCAAGTTCCCAAGATGCATCCCTGCAAACAAGGCAGAAGATGGACATCAGAACTCTATTTCTGATTGTTTTAATGGGTTGCTCTGTATTTAGAAAAAAATATATGCAATAAACATATGAATGTATTTCAATCATGTCATGTTCTAGGGGAGGTTCTAGGTAACTGAGAGGGGGAAGGGGGGGAGGAAACTCTAGTAACTAAAATAATACTATAAAACACATAGATGGACTTCTTCTTGCATAAATTTACTTTGATTTTAAGTATTTATTATTTGTCATATGACTTCATTGACACAGCACATTTGCTCTGTCTCCATCCCTTTTTACTCTCACAGAAAATAAGGATATTTGTTTAGGCAACCTACATGAGTTACAAGTGAAACTGGTTTCATGAATGCTAACTCAGAATGTTCCAGGCCAGTATGGTGAAGTTCATAAATTATTTTGACTCTTCCTCCTCTCCAGAATCTTAAGCTTCTGTCTCAAGAGGGAATTGATGGTGCTCTCTGAAGACTAATAGTTGCTAAGTAATGATACTTCTAACAAAGAAGCATCATTCTGATCTCTTTCTGTCATATTTTGAGCCTCTTCAGGTGACAGAAACAGGAAAACCAGCTTAAGCAGATATTATACTAACATAACCTTTGCAATCCCTTGGCAGAAGACAGGAGCTGTATGGCTGAGTAATCCGCCAATTACAATTCTGTCTTGACAGAAATTCAGATAATTAAACTTGAACACAGAAGATACACTTCTTAGCAATCTTTACATTAAGGAAAAATTGTATTCAAGAAGTGCTTTTATCTTCCAATTGCGTTTAGCATTTAAGCTGAATCATGGCATTAAAAGTGACTTTTCAGAGCTTTCTGTTTTGTGTTTGATATAACCAATTTCACCTTTGCCTATTTTTATGCATATCTAAAAGGAAACAGGCTACTCCTTACCAAACTGAACAATTCTACAACTGAAGGTAGAACCAACATTTCACATATTAATAGCTGAAGTTCTGTAGAATAAAATAATATTCATAACAGCTTATCAAAGTTTTCATACAAGAGTAGTCATTAACAAAATTACTTACCTTTCTGGAATGTGTATGCCCATTCTCAACATTTCTTTTTGAAATTTGTCCTTGTTATTACACACTGTGCACCTAAAGAAAAATATCCCAGCACTCAAAGCTTGATACTGTGCCAAGAAAAAAAACAAAAAACACAACAAAGAAACCAGACCAATTATTGAATTACTACCATCCTTAATATGACAATAAATTATGTCTTAATATTCAGACACATTACATTCATGGATACCATCCTGACATGGGTGTTAAAGCTGGTACAATTATGATGTGACTTGACATTAAAGCAAATGGCAAGAATTTTCTCTTCCTTTAAGGAAAGAGCTCATATGCCAGAATAAGATTCATAAACAAAAGCACCATTCTTTTCAGTTAGTGTAAGTAACCTCTCCAGATCCAGTGTAAGTTTACAAAAAGAAAGTTGTAATTTTTTGTAGTCTTGGATTTAGCCAAAGAGAACTGATGATGTATAAATTACATTTTTAGCACTCAGATTCTGCACATAATGACTTGCAAGAAACTTGCTGAACTTCAGTTCCTAAAAGTAGCAAAGGCATGAAATATGTATCACATATGCAGAAACATGGAGGGGCCACAGGGAGAGAAAAATTAATAGCATTAAAAGCTCAAAATCCTTTTGTGTGCATAAAGCAATTTTAGCACTGCTCTTCAAACCTAGTATACTTCATACCTACTACCTACACTTACCAGTAAGCAATTGTTCCATTATTTTTAAACAGAAATGTGATCTCCATGGGTGCAAAAGGACTGAAAGGGAGAATCTGTATTACCTGCAAGCATTCTCGATGAAACCAAGCATTTTTACAGCAAGGACTTTTCAATACAGTGTACACTGGAAGATGTTCAACCAAATCCAGGCATATTGTGCACTGTGAAGCTCCTCTAGGTTCTTTATCCATAAACTCTTGGACTGGTCTATGTTCCCAACAGTAAGATCTAAAAAGTGTAATTTATGGTTCTGTTAACAAAACTACATTTTAAGAACCTTCTTCATAAGATTTAAAGACATCAAAATTAATTCAATCATCAATTTTTCATGAGTAAGTGCTATGCAACAAGCTAAAAATGCAGACATACTGGTTTTTGCTAGGCTAGAGTTAAATTTCTTAATAGTAACTTGTATGGTGATGTTTTGGATTTGTGAGGAAATCAGTGTTGATAACACAGTGATGTTTTAGCTATTGCAGATCTTGAACAGAGTCCAGACTTTTTCTCTTTCTCGCCCCTCCCCACCAGTGAGCAGGGTAGGGACGCACAAGAAACTGGGAGGTGAGACAGCTGGGATGGCTAATCCCTACTGACCTAAGGGATATTCCATACCATGACATCCAAGAAATGCAGCTCTAGAAAAAACCTTTCTGAA
This sequence comes from Ammospiza caudacuta, assembly GCF_027887145.1. Lineage (NCBI taxonomy): Eukaryota > Metazoa > Chordata > Aves > Passeriformes > Passerellidae > Ammospiza > Ammospiza caudacuta. Next base: position 38,896,128 of record NC_080598.1, on the reverse strand, counting down.
AATGCCTTATCTTTACACATACTTGAGGTAATGCAAGTTGTTTTGTGTTAACTGCCTGCCAGACTTCAATCCATCCACCCTACAAACTCAGCTCACAACAAGGATAATGCACTTGAGTATTTTGATTACAGCCAAGATGCTAGACAGATGACAGTAAAAGAAAACAAATCATTTTTTTGACATTTGATATTAAGCCCATTTCCCCTGCAGTCCCTCTCTGATAAACTTGGAAACACAACAAAATGGCAGATACTGTGTTGTGACTGTTGAGAGATACAGGTATCCAAAGCTCTGTCATTTCAACAAAGGCACAGGAGACAGGCAAACAAAAACCCAAATCGACCATTATGCAGTTTATTTCAGAGCTCAGAATTTACTGCTCAGTTTTATAAACAACTTAACTACTTGTATAAGCATAAAGTCATGTATTTCAAAGTGTTGAGAATTGAGTTTATAAATATTAGGTGCACAATGTAACTGTTTGACTTTCATGTCTAACACAAATCAGGTATTTGATTCCTAGATAATCCGATGTCATTTGCAACTATCAGCCTATCCAATAACAAGCCATGAAAGAAACCCAAGTCACCTCCTGTATAAATATAATAAATTGAAAATAGAAAAACAACAAAGTTCCAAAACTCACCTGAAGTCTTCCATAAACTGGAAAATGCATTCCCTTTGTATCCCACAAGGAAAATGGTAACTTCGTTTGCATTTAGGAGCTACACATCCAATTGAAGCTCCCTTTTTCTTACAGATATTACATTTCTAGAAATAATTTGTTTTGGAAAGATAATATCAACACTTTAAATACAAGTAAAATTATAGGAATTAAACCAATAGAAAAGTTACAAAAAGTCTAAAAAAGAATAGTAGCTAATAGATTAAAACTGTGACAAGACTAATGTGGTTTAGCTCTGTTACAAAGAGTAAACATATGCAGTTATTTCCCAGACTTAATGTACTGGTTAATATGCATATTGTCCTGTGACATGTAAGATAACATACAAGTTACTTTACCAGTACCTATAGTTTATATAGCTATAATAGGCATACACATATATATGCTTATATATAGGAATCTGTAAATTATTTACTCTCAGCTTCAAGCTCAGCACAATGTCATGAGGTATTATGAAAGTTTAATTCACTCTTATTTATCTGGAACTTGCCCAAGGAATAACACCAGTTGCAAACTCTAGAGGCCCAGGGAAGCTGACTTCAGTTGTGGGGTTAATTGTAATGGAGCACCCAGGCCACACTGATCTCAGAAACATTCACTAGGCCTCAGCCTGAACCACCTGCACTGGACTGAGCCTCTCTTGAGGCTCATCAGAACCACTGTCTGCTCCCAGGAACTAACAGGTATCTAATGAGCTCCTGTTTTATAACAAACAGCTTTGGAAAACTGTTTTCTTGCCTGAATAACAACCAAGTGGAATAGTATTTTCATTACTGAAGCTTCAGAGAAAGTTATCAGCTCGAATTGCAGCCAGGATGGAAAATTACTGCCACTAAAGCCCTCTTGTGACCCTACAAACAGTGGACCAAAGTGACACCCTTGGAGCTGGATTCCCAGAAGACATGGGGCTAATGTGCATGTCTCAAACACTGACAACCACAATGGAGCTGCTGGCAGTAACACACACAAACTGCTGGTGACAACCAAGAACACACTGTGAGAAAGAAGATTTGACTGTAGCAGAGGGCCTGGCAGAGATTGACTTGTCTGTGAGAAAGAACCACAGCAGAGTCAAGCACAGGAATGTGGAGTAGAAGTGGGCATGGACTATAGGGTAGGATTTAGACCCCAAAGCCCTCCAACCCACTACCAGAAAGGCCTGAAACAACAGACTGCTCATGATAACTAATTTACATAGAGGGCAAGAAATCCACCTTAGGGGTGGTGAAACCTATCCCCAAAAAGGTACCCCCACAAAGCCCAGGCCAAGTGTGTACATGACTAATAAAACTTTCTGACCTCTAGTGAACCCTCTGACTTTTGTCACTCCTTTTGCCCAATGAGCAAAATCTTAGGCACTTCCTTCTCCCTTTAAGGGTGGATCATTACATTTTCTGCAGGTTTTTTTTCCTTGAGGCTTCCACAAATCCAACAGACTTGTTACTTAAATGTAGAGTTCAGGTGCTCGAATGGGTTCAGCACATTGTCCATTGGAGGAAGCAAACAAACCCCACAGGCAGTACTAAGAGCACTTAAAGTTACCTTTTTCCCCTGGTAAATACCAAAGACATAATTCTTACCAGTTTTGCAGCTCTTTTTACTTCTTTCCTAATATCTGTGATCAAAAATCCATCTACACCTTCATCTTCTTCACCCCTCTGCCAAATGCCACTTGACATTAACTACAAAAACAAATTAAGTATTTCAAAATATCCACCTAATCTAAAGATTTAAAATTACATACACTGTGCTTATCAAGTAAGAGAGAAGTTTAGTCTAAAAAAGCTCACATGGAAACATTTTAATGATTAAAACTCTGATATAAAACACATTTTTTTCTGACATGACAATAACCAGTAAAATGAAAATAAGTATTAAATAACATCAGAGTAGTTGTATAATACTGTAGGGCCAGCGATAGTGTATTTTGCCTTCCTTTTTGAAGTATACAGACTATTCAGATAATTGTCAAACAATTACTTTCAGCATATAAATCTTCAGAGGAAGTAAAATTAAATTAGCTTAGTTAATATGAATGACAATTGTGCTGTGAAGATAATGAAGCACAGTAGGAAGTAACTGTACTGAAGTGTCACCTAAGAGGAAAAGTAATTCACTTTAGAGGAGATTTAAATAAACACAGAATCAACTAACTAGGCAAATCAGAAGAGCCTGATGATAATTTAAAGTTAGGCAGCAACATTACAGTCTTCAAATAACTGAAGAGTTTCACAACTTGATGCCGTTTATATTCTTTACAGTTTCATTTTATAATTTCAACGTAGTACCATTTAAACTAGTTTTATCAATATTGTACTCAAATAAATGTAAGATTACATACCCAAACCAATTAAATATATTTTTCCAACTGTGAGACATTTGGCAAAGAATAATTAAACTGTCACTAATGTGCCTTTTTGTAGAACTCTTTTCTTATATAACATACACTGTATTTAAGTAAAATCACAGGGCTTTGCACATTTTTAAAAGAAGTAGACACAAAAAAATGTTAAAGATACTACACTGAGCTTCCTGCAGTTAAAATAACTTTTAACTCCTAAAGCTCAGTATTGCATGCATGCCTTTTCCTACCTGTTTATCAGGATAGGATTTTTCCTTATCATTTGATATGGCCCTATATAGGAGACAAAATTACCACTAACATGGTATAATGGCCTCTATTTCCTTACAGCGACTTAAAATTTATTTGAAATCAAATTTCTCTATCTTTATCTAACTTCAGAAAACCTCCACTCTCCTTAGTTTTTAAAGGATTCAGTATCCAAACTATTAAGTCATCTGCAGTCAATGCTCTTTAAAGAATTTGTTGAGAAAACATACCCCCTACATTACTTCTGATACTCGACACTCATTTTAAAATTGGGGAGAACAATTCAAATTATATTTATTAACAAACAAAAGACTTATTTTTTTTTGTGAAGCAGTAATGTTATTCTAAAGACCTGTAAAAATTTAGACTTTGAGAGGAAACTTAAGTATACCTTCAGGAATATGAAACTTGGAAAATGTCAAGGGTGATAACAAAAGCTTCAAGTTATATCCATAGTTTTTTTTAAATTATACACTTGTACTATTTAGTGAAACTATACTGATATGATCAACAGGTTACATATAACTTCACTGAAAATTAGGACTTGAGTGTTACAATGTTCTGTGTAATGTCAGAGAACAGCTCACAGGCAGCAAGAAATATTGAGAAATGAAAAAAAACTTTTCTGTACTTTCCACACTGGGTGGAATTTTCACATTTCAAATTTTGAAACGTCATTTTTCTTATAGGAGGCAATATGTAAGAGCAAACTGTTCCTTTTGTCATAACATGTACCTTCATTGCTATTTGCTATGCTAGGTTAGGAGAATTAATGAATTCCTTTAAATGGACAATGAACATAATTTAGCTTTGAATAAAGGCTTGCTGGGATTTACTTATTTCATCTGCTACACCTGACAAGTACAAGCTATCAATGCTATGAGTTAAAGCTCACATTTCAAGCTTTGCGACAACAAAATTATTACAAAAACATGACAAGTTATTAGTATTAAATACTTGTTGCACCTTTTTTTCAGATAAAACAGAAAACCAAAATATCATTACCATACACTTACCAAACAGTAATAATGAACAGTGAGATTGTACTCCACATAGGTCCTTTTTTCTCCATACTTTTCAGCGCAGTCGTCTGTCCGTCCACAGAGAACACAGACTAAAATATAAAATCATGTTTATAAGCACAGTGAATTCCAAGTACTGGAATTGCTATGGACCAGCTACAGAGCAGTAGCTTTCACCTCTTTCAATCACATGCATCTTCAAGTAGATTACTGGATAAAGGACAGTAGACATCCCTTTCCTTATTGTTGAATTTTATAATAGATACAGAAGAATGTACTATTTGTTCCTCCTCTAGTGACTAGCAAGAAAATACTTCACCAGCCTGCTGATTCAGTAGTGGTCTATCAGCCAAGCTAAATTCACAAGCAGACTGTGCTCCCAATTGAAATATTCTTCCCCAAACACCCAAAGAGAATTGTCAAATGGCCAACAATGTCCAGGTGCATGTGAAATGTCATCTAGTTGCTACCACAGTTTTTAAAAACATTTAACAATTTGAGACAAAACTGCATTTAACTAAAACCTTGAGGACTTCCCACTTACCAAAGCTTCTAGCCCACTATCATAGTTCCACGGACTTTTAATAGCTTCCCTTTAATTCCCAGTAGATGTATAAAAGACATTTACAATATTCTAAGATTCAGAACAGTCACAGTAGTAACAACAGGGCTACTGCTTCAGCCTAAGAAAGTGCTGAATGGTACATCTCAAACACAGCTCTGTGTGACTTGGCTGCTAAATTCACAAGGTTACTTCCTTGAAACATCTGCAGAAAACACTATTTTAAAATAGTCTAATTACAGCAAACAAACCTAAAGAAGTTTCAAGTTATTTCTTTTTCATTTCCTTAGACAAGTGGTGGTTCTAACACAATTTCACATAATGGTCAGGGTTGGAAGTGACCTCTGGAGATCATCTGGTCCAACCCTAGGCAGGGCCACCTAGAGCAGGTAACACAGGACCTTGTGCAGGTGGGTTTTGGATGTCTCCAGAGAAGGAGTCCATGACCTCAGTGGGCAGCCTGTTCCAGTGCTCTGCCACCCTTCCACATGTTGAGAGGGAATTTCTTGTGTTTCGGTTCATGACCATTGCCCCTCATCCTGTCTGGGCACCACTGAAAAGTCTGGCACCACCCTCCTGGCACCTGCCTCTGAGATATTTATAAGTGTTAATGAGATTCCCTCTGCCTTCTCTTCCCCACACTAAACAGGTCCAGCTCCCACAGATTCTCCTCATGAGAGAGATGCTCCAGACCCCAAATCATCTCTGGCCTCTGCTGGACACTCTCCAGTAGCTCCTTGTCTGTCTTGTACTGAAGAGCCTCAAATTGGACACAGTAATTTTATTATTGGAAACTCACCTACTCTTTGAGCATGAATAAAATAAGTCATGACTAACAATATATAGGCAGATTAAGTATTTCTGAAATTATTTTATAAAAGCTTTACTCACTTTTTGTGCTTTGAACATCAAAATTATTCATTTTGCTCATCCTGAGTTCTTCTGGCCGTCATGCAAAAGAAACAAGGTATTAAATACATCCAGTGCATAAATGAACATTATACAGCTCTTTTATGTTTATTCAAAACTGCAAAGGAAGGGTATAAACTCCATAAACCAAAAGTGGTATTGTGATAAAAGAATATAATAATTTTTATTGTGAGAGACAGAGGTTCAGCAAGCAGGATGCAATTGTCCAGAAAAAACATCTTAGACCATAAGAGATACAGCAACTTTTACCTATTTCCCCAAACGAACAAACAAAATACATTTTATTTTCATAAGAGAAAAAGTCCAATGCAACAGCTAGTTATCTACAAACTTATTTGTACAGAAGAGTTCTTACTTATTTTAAGCAACAGAAATAATGGTTCACAGATAACCTAAGAAACAGCTCTGACTTCTGCTCAAATAAAGGTTGTACTGATACAAAGAACTTGAAAACAAAAAAGTAACTGGGTAGTGATGTGACTATGACTATAGTCTCCATTGTTTGGAGAAAATGCAGGATCCTGGATCAGAGAAATCCTGATCCACAAAAAATCCAAGGGGAAAAAAAACCCCACAAACTAAAAAGGTGAGGAACTCAAAACTGGGACATGCATAAAAGGAAATTTACACTATGTAGGACAGTGTATTTTACATTCTGAAGTAGAAAGTAATTTATTTAGAAACAGATCTAACTTGCAACGTGAGCTGCCCTTTACTGTGTGCCACACCATGGACCCTTATCCTAAAAATAATCAACCCAAACCAAATAATCTCTAGTTTCTTCACCACAGCATCAAAATGATTATTCTTTCTCAGCACTCTTCCAGGAACACATCTGTAGATCTTTGACTTGCCTTCCCTTAGGAAGCTGAAGAAAGCATTACTTAAGTTCTGCAGGCCAAGGGTGATGGCCTGCATCTCCAGGCTGGAACTCCGGCAGGCGGACAACTCCCTCTTGCTACAGGGAAGCAGCCAGTAACAAATCGAAGGTCAAACCAGAAGCCTGACAGACTGTCAACTATCGGCGGTCCGGTATTTACAGGTTTGAGGACTACCAGATATCAGCCTCAAGAACAAACTTTAGGTTAATTCAAACTATTGCAAATAAAGCACTGGAGCAATTTTACTGGAGATCTAGGGAAGGAAGCATATTGAGAAAGAAAAAGAAATGGAGGCAGAAGTGTCAGGCACAGGCAAGTGCTCTATGCCACTGAGAACCGGAGTAGTTGTCCAAAGGACCTTGGCTACAAAACGGTCTAAAAGGAAAACAAACCAAAAAGCACCACTACTAAACTAGATTAAAACATTCCTAAAGACACACCACACTGATAGTCAGATTAAATTAGTGACCACTCATTCCCAGAAACACACTTCCCTTTTTCTAAATAAGGAGCAATAACTATACTTAATCAGGTACAGAGGGAGCAAAAGACCCCCAGAGCTCACACACATTCCCCTTCTTCAGGATTTCCCCAGGATGGTCACTGTCAGTTTCACCGTTCTCCCGCTCCTGCGGTAATACAGTACAGAAACTGCCTACACACGGCCACGCAAGCCAAGATTATTTTTGGTAGAAAGCCTTACAGGTGGACAAAGCACATATGCGGCTGGAAGCAAGAAAATCACCTTCATACCTTTCCTTGGCTCCAGGAAAATAGAAAAAAGAAAACGCTACACCACCCCCAATTCCCTCTACTTTTCTCAAATTCTTTCGGGTAAGTGAACCCAAAGTTCGAATTTACAAGTTAAAAGATAAGCAGATCACCCATTTAGGCCCCCTGCATAAGTCCTCTGGGGCTTTTCAAAGGAACAAAGCAATTCCGCATCCGTCTGCTTGCAAGGCAGGAACGACCCCATTATGGCCCAGTGTCTTGAAAACCGGTGTAAATAAAACGTATCTACTTTGCCGAAACAGGCTAGAAAAGTCCTCAGAGTGGGTGTTTAGATTTTGCTACATTCTGTAATTTTTTTACTGCTCCATAGCGTAACGCGTTTCAAGTCTTTTAATTAGAGACTGAAAAAGAAAAACAAAGCAAGCCCCAAGAGGCACGGTATCACGCACACGTTTTCCCCAGCACAGGAACAAAGGACATCTCCCGCACCCACCCGTGCATCCCGAATTTCCACGCAGTGAGACCTCCAGGTCCCCCCGCGCTCACTCCCCAGAGCCGCGTCCCGGGAAAGTCCCGTCCCTCGGCGCCCGGCCCCGGGCGGGCGGGCAGCGCTCCCGGCACGTCGCATCCCGTCCCCAGGAGCCGGGGTTCAGGCGGCCGCGCTGCCCCCGCGCCTCGCAGGGCTCAGCCGCCCGGCACAAGGGCCACGGCAGGTCCGTCCGCCGCTCCCCCCCCGTGCCGCACTCCGCATCCCCCCGCGCCGCCGCCCGTGTCCCGCTAGCGCGGAGGCAAGAGGGAGCATGTTTGGGTAGTTCTACCGGAGCTCCGGCCGCTCCGAGCGGCGGGAGCCAAGCAGCACCGGCCAGGAGGCTGCCGCACGGCGCTCCCCGCACGGCGAAGGAAGGGGCTCCCGCCTCCCTGCCCCGGAGCCCGAGGGCGGCACTCACCGCTCGGACCCGACCGAACCGGGCCGGGCCGCAGCACCGCGCGCCAACCGACGGCCGATTCAAACCCCAACATCCGCCCACCGCCGGAAGCGCGGCCCGGCCCGCCCACCGCCCCGCCCCGCGGCCCCGGAACAGCGGGCGAGCCTCCTGTGACCATTTACCTGAGGAAACAATAAGTTGCAGTTTTTAAAAGAAATATTAAAAAAAAAATTTCTGTCTTCTGAAGCTTGTTCTCAAGGGGCCTAAACTGCCACCGTGTCAGGCCGTGCTGACCCTTTTTTCCCCATAGCTGCAATGAAACGGAGTTTCTCAGTAAAGTTGTGCATTTGATGTTTGTGCTGATGCTTTTCCATTGCAACGCCACTGGTGTTGCACCGCGTCACAAGGGAGCTCATTCCAGCGGCTTTTGGATTTGGCGAGTGCTAGTCCCCTGTCCAGCAGAGCTGGAATGCTGCAGTGCCGAGGTCCATACACTGGGAATGCTGAGCAGTGTCAGCTCCATACCCACCCCTGCACACCACCGGGAGCGGCTCCATGCGCTGGGAATGCTGAGCGGTGTCAGCTCCATACCCACCCCTGCACACCGCCGGGAGCGGCTCCATGCGCTGGGAATGCTGAGCGGTGTCAATGATGAGCAGTGTCAGCTCCATACCCACCCCTGCACACCGCCGGGAGCGGCTCCATGCGCTGGGAATGCTGAGCGGTGTCAATGATGAGCAGTGTCAGCTCCATACCCACCCCTGCATACCGCCGGGAGCGGCTCTCCGCTCATCCCCGCCCGCCCCGGTCTGGTCTCTCCTATACCTGGTCCACACCTTTATTCCCCCGGTAACTTGGCTGTTGAGCCCGGAGTCTCTGCAGATCCCTAGGCTAGATCCCAGATCACTTGCCCTGGCTGGAAGTTCTCTAGCTGCCCACAGAGACGGAACAGAGAGTTTATCTGGAATCTGGAGTTGGTTAGGCAGGCGTGGGGACCTGCAGCTTGTTTTCACACAACTGGCCCCATTGCCCCGCTGCCTCTGTTTTCCTGTGCTTCTTCACCTATAATGTACCTTCATCACACCCGTTCCCCTAAACATCCCATAACGCCTTTTGTACCCTAAAATACCGTAATGACTTTGTTCTTTCCTGACAAATATGTGACCGTCTTCCCCCCTCATCGGTTAGGAAGTTCCAGCTTAATCTCTATGGGACGGAATGTTTCCTTCAATGGCCTTTCAGAGGTTTGGTCTTTGTCACAGTCTCGGTTGCCTCCTGCGTTTGTGTATCTGGGGTTTATCTACTTCTGTGTGTTGGCCAAGTCTTGGATTGTTAAACGGCTGTTAATCCTTCCAGTCTGTACTTCTGAAAAGAAAAGAAGGATGTCTATGGATGTGAAACAGAGTGAAAGGCACAAAAAGACAATTATAGGTAATTATTTTCTTCATTAAAAAAGAGAAAGAAAATTTAACTTATTGTATTGGTTTTCCTAAATGTACTGCAGTGTGGTGTGTGTCCCATTTTATTCAATAACCGATGACTTACCTGCTATCCAGAACAGCTAGCATTCTCCTTCATGGATTCAAATGCACATTTTCAAGAAATGTAGAATATAATTCTCGTCTGTACCCTGTCTGGCTTGCTAACTATTCTAATATATACAAGGAATTGTCACACTGCCAATGGAAATGATAATGATGCCAATGGAAATGATGTCTTTTGAGAGTTTGATCCCAGTCTGCCACATTCTGGGTATATCTGTCTCAAGTAATGGTGTACCGAATAAAGGTCATTATTATTATACTACCTCCATCTTTTGTAATATATAACACTATTTCTGGTATATATTACAGAATATATTTGCTGTATACAAACGTGTATCCTGTATGATTCCAAATACAGAATGTTTCATTTGGTTCAGCTGTTAAGTTCTGCAGACTTATGAAAATTATTGTTATTATAGTTATTATTGTTATTATTGTCAATTTTCTCGGTCAGAAATCAGGTAGTCCTACCCATAAGGGAGAAAGACCTCTAAGGGAAATATTAACATTTGAATGTATCTGAATGTTCTCCTGGGTTTTATGAACTTCTTTTTTTTTTTAATTTAATGATACAGTCTCAAACATTTTTCTACATTCATGTAAAACTCTGACAAGCAGTGCATCCTTTCAACATCTGAAGTATGGTAAGCTGTCTAAAACTCCAAGCCACATATGGAGATGCTTAGTGGTCATGTCATAGCTTATAAAGTTTTTAGGATGTATGCATAATGGCAGCATGTTATACTCGATTTATATATGGTTATATAATAATAAAATTAACATAACAACTAATAAAGTCCTTATTCTTTAATTGTTTTTAAAAGAAAGATGTCCAGGTTGCCTTAAAATTTATATATATATATATATATATTTAAATCATGGACTTATTATTTTCTTCTGAAGTTCACAAAGCAATTTAAAACTATCTTTCCATGTGTGATGACCAGCTATAGTTTATATATCTCTTTTATTTGCTAGTTTGTTGAGATTGTTAAATTTAGTTTAAAAAATGTAAAAAGTTTTTCCTTTTTCATCCTGTAAGTGTCAGAAAAACTTCCATTTCTCCCAATCCAAACGATGAAACTCTAGACTGTAGATGTGAATGTGCTGTTTTACTTCAATAGTTCATGATGTGTTTTATGTTTGAAAGCTGTATTTAAATATCAGCTAATACTTGCCTTGCAGAAAGCATCTTGTAGAATAGATTATTGGTGATGCTGATGAAATGCTTTTGATTCAGACACTTATAAAATATTCCAAAAGAAAATTGTATCCATTTTTGCACAGTAAGTAGCTTTAGGGAAAATAGTTAGTTGGGAAAATGTTTTGAAATTATACTGCCACTTAGTTCTCTGAATGCTGATGCCTTCCAGTGTTTCTTAAACCTTTAAAATAGGTTAATGTTTCTTGAGATGTTTGTTTGAGCATAGAAATATTTAACATAATTTGTGAGATAAGTAGCCTTGCTTATGAAATTCCTAATCCACCTCAGGCAAGAATCTTACTTATAAAGGTAAAGTAGAATAGAAAACATTTTCTTTGAGCATTTTTATAAATATTTATTTTAAAGGTGGACAGGGGTTGTTCCTTTAAGGGCTGATATTTTCAGTTTAATTTCTTGTGGAAATATTAGAGGTTTTATAAATAAGCAGAATTGAGCAAACTTAGGTGAAATCTGCTGAACCAAAGTTTTTCAGTTGGATGGACTGTAGCCAGCTTATTTGTCCAGTAATAATTGAACAGGAATGCAGCAAAACAGTTTACCTTAAGCAATCCAAGAAAACTCAGATGAGGGAGCAGTCAGTGGACACAGAAATCAAACAAAATTCAAACCTTAAAATCATTTAAAAGTGCATGTTAGATGGTAATTTTTTTTTTAATTGAAAGTTTTCTGTCTGTTTTCAGCATATTACTTCTGCTAAAATCTTATGGACAGCCTTACTTAAGAAGTGATTAGTACTAGTTTTTCTTTCTTAATAGTCTAGGGCTTATGTTGCTCTTCAATGAAAATGTCAGAAAGAGACCCAGATTTTGGAAAGCATGGAAGCATTTGGAAACATACCCCTGAATTGTCATTAAGGGCTGACCATCATTCAGAGTTGATTCTAAATTCCCTTTCACCTAATATCCAGTCAATCACATTTTCTTTTCCTTTCATAATAATGCCCTGAATATCATTCACAATTTTTTACAGATACAAGGACAAATCTGAAAAGGAATCTGCCCTTACAAAAATGAGTTGTTGGATTTTTAAATATGCATGTTTTTAAGACATTTGTGTTTAACTGTGACAATCAAGATGCTAATTTTGTCTTCTCAGGCAATGGTGAATCATCCTTCAGTGCACCCTGCAAACATTTTGTTTTCATCAGACCCAGACAAGACAAAAATACAAGTCCACTCCCACATGAAAACACTGGTGTACCCTGAGGGTGTAATTGACCTGTGCAGCACAAATACCTTTGAAATACATATGAATGAAGATCCCAGCTCCAAGATCCAGAGTGTCTGTTTGCAACTTTGTTGATTTGTAACAATTAATCTCTTTATAAAAACATTATATGCTAATATAGGAATTCCACGACAAAAGCTTAGTACTGGAGTCTGACAAAAGCAAGAAAAATGTTGATGGCCTCAATGATTGCTCTGCTGATGTGTTTTGCTTCAGTATGTATGGGGTTTTCAGTACGCCAGGTTTTGGGGGCTGGGGATGGCTACAGGGGTGGCTTCTGTGAGAAACTGCCAGAAGTTTCCCCATGTCCTGCAGAGCCAATGCCAGTCAGCTCCAGGATGGACCTGCTGCTGGCCAAGTCCATCAGCAATGGCAGTAACACCTATGTGATAACATATTTAAGAAGGAAAAAAGTTATTGTGCAGATGTAACACATCCCTGCAGCAAAGAAAAGCAGAGTGAGAAAATGTGAGAGGAGCAACTCAGCAGACACTGAGGTCAGTGGAGAAGGTGGGACAGGAGGTGCTCCAGCTGCTAGAGCTGAGATTCCCCTGCAGCCCATGGTGAAGACTACATGTGTCAGCCTGTGCTCCTGCAGTCCATGGAGGACCACAAAAATGCAGAGATCCTCCTTCAGCCTGTGGAGGAGACCCACACAGGAGCAGATAGGTGCCCAAGAGAAGACTGAATCCTTTGGAAGCCTGCACTTCAGCAGGCTGGCAGGGACCGGCAGACCTGCGGGGAGTGTTGCCAGTTTTAGGAGCTCTCCAAACACAGTCCCAGTCTCGTTTAGAAAGCAGACATTGTTTATTCTGTGCAGGGTGCAAGGTGGAGGTTTCCACAAATCAAGTACACCAACTATCAAAACTTTTTACTATTTATCTATTTTACCAGCCAAAGGCATTAATGTTTGTTAGCTATAAATGACATGGTTCTTTTATTAATTAATATTCTATCTTCTATTGGTTAATGATTCTCTTGCCTTCTCATGCTAATTGGTCGGCATACTCAGTCTTTCTCTTGAGTCAGTGGGTCCCCAGGGTTGGTGGTCTGTGAGTTGGTGGCTGCAGATTTCCCCCTGCTGGAATGACAGAATTAGGTTTTACTCAGTTGGAGCTGATTCAGCACAGTTGCTGAGTTGGTTCTATTACTTTCTTCCTTATCTTGGATGTTCTGCCAAATGTCCTTGTGGCCCATAAATGATGAATTCTTTGTGGTTTACCCTTCTTCCCAAGTTTTGTTTCATCTCCCTTTAGGTGTGAGATCATTAGATCCTGTCGAGCCCTAAACCTTAACAAGGCAAATAAGTAATTTGCCTTTCTAACACCTGGACATCACTTAGAGCTTGCTTTTGGCCGCTGTCTGTTTTACAGATTAAATCTTTGTGGTTGGTTAGGCTTGAAAGTATGCAAAGATCAAACATCAAAGAACATCCTTTCTTAAGAAAATTTTTACATATTCCACCTTTTGCAAGAATAAGGCATGACCCTATTTCATAACCCCTTCTCATTTCCTATAACTCTTTGGGCAGATTGTTAACTTTTTTAATGACTCTTGAGATGTCAGCATCAAGAGGAGCCCACGCTGGAGCAGCTTTCCTGTTAGGACTTGTGACCCTGTGGGGGATCCATGCTGGAGCAGACTGTTCTTGAAGGAGTGCACCCCGTGGGAGGAACCCCACGTTGGAGCAGTTTGTGAAGAACTGTAGCCTGTGGGAAGGACTCATACTGGAGAAGTTTGTGGAGAACTGTTTCCCGTGGGAGGAACCCCATGCTGGAGCAGGGGAAGGACTCCTCTCCCTGAGCAGTGGCAGGAATTGACCAAAACCCCAATTCCCTGTCTCCTCGGGCAATGGCAGGGAGTATGAGGGGGGAGGAAACAGAACCCTGAGGAAAGAGGGAGGGCAGGGGGGAAAGTGTTTTTAAGATTTGTTTTATTCTCATTATCCTTCTCTGCTCTGATTTGTAATGAATTCAATCAATGTCCCAAATTCAAGTCTGTTTTGCCAGTGATGGTGTTTAGTGAGTGATCTTGCTCTATCCTTATCTCAACTCATGAACCTTTTATTATAGTTTCTTTTTGTCCCCATCCCCTGTCCAGTTGCAAAAGGGAGTAGAGTGAGAGAGCAGCTTTGGTGGGTACCTGGCATGCAGCCAGGAGCTACCCACAAGTAAAAATCAGGAAGGTATCAGGGAGGTCACAGCACCTACCTTTTGATGCCACAGTTACGAGTTCTGCAGGGAAAGGCCTATGCACTACTCTTATGAAGCTCATGGATACATGTAAAGAAAATACCAGATGAAGTAAAAGCAGCCAAGGAAGCATCACTTGCTGGGGACAAATGAGTCTGAGTCCTGATTTTTGTATTTACACAGAAAGGAAATTTGATCATAAACCTCTCTATTACTTCTTCTCAAGGGCTGAGATGAGGTTAAATTCTCAGCTCTGAAATGGCAAGACAGCCTGAAATCTTGATGGTTTTAATGATGATGATATATTCTGCACCTGACTTAGGCTGTGGTGCACTTACATAAGCGCTCTGTGTTTATTTTACTATCCTCTAAGAATTCTTCCTCTTGAGGAAGACCTGTTTTGGAGAGGAGAAATAATTTAGATTGAAATGTTGTCTCATAAGTGTTATCTCATTGCAGAAATTTAGAGCTGAAATTCACTATCACACTCCATGATTATCCAGACTTCTCACATTCTGCAAATTGCCCAGGATCTGAAAATTGGCTAGACAAAAGATTAAAAATAGGTGATTACTTAATTCCTGGAATACATTCTTTTGTTGAATCACAATCAAGGGAAAGCAGCCTTTTTTCCTTTTAAAAGTACAAACAATTACAAATAAATAATTTTATTGTAAAATGGATTGTTTTTAAACTATTAAAATGTCTGCTCAGACATTTTTTCTTTTCTCTAAGGTATGATTGTAATAGGAGAATGAGGTTCTAATATGCAGCTAAGAGACCACATATCAGAACTGTGCACTGGGATGATCTCTATGGTATAATTTAGAAGGGAAATAGAAAGTGCCAGTGTCTGCCACTGGGACTTTTAATACATTAATTATGTTACTTACAACTCTGCTGCATCACTTACAATGAAAAATACGCTTATTGTATTTGCTTCAAGTACTGCATTTATTTTGTTGATCTACATCTTATTTATGGATACCAAAATATTAATCAGATGCTGTAGAGGATGTAATATATTCTAACTGACAGATCTCTTAGGCTGCAATTAGCTCTTATTAAGATCTGAAGTCACCCTGTATCTCCATTAATTGAAAATTTTAAAAGAACTTTTCCTATAATTTTTTGTTTTGGTAATCATATGTGAGAGATAATGATTCTATGAAATTCCAACATTTTAAAAGTGACTAGCTATGGAGTCACTCTCAGTTGTCTAGGGAATTATGTAAAGCTGCTCTGTTCAGCCATAGGTGTTGATGAGGGCAGCATGTAGAATCCTTCCTTTTTGTCCTGGAAGCAATGTATTGAACACTGAACATAATGGCTTGGGAGAGCAAGTGTTAGTAGCTAAGAATTTCTTCAATGAAGTGATTTTTCACTAGTACTCTTGTCAAAGAGAAGATGGGTTTGAGTGGGATGGAGTTTAGCTGTAGAAATTCTGTGAATCAACTGTGGTTGACTAAAACCAGCAGAGGGGAACTAAACTTCTTTATTGACATGTACTGTTTATACTGCTTTTAGGATAGCGCTGTGCTTGCCAAGTTTACTTCCTCAAAATAATCTTTGGATAATTTCATCAGTGAATGGTTTCAACATTCAGATTTTACCTCTGAAAGCCCATTTCACTATAGTGTTAATCCCTTGCTCAGTGTCATAGCTCTTTTGGCTGTGCAGACTGTGACTGACAAGATGGTGTTAATCAGCTCAAGCTGGAGTTGAACTCCAATCATCCTGCTTATGGAATGATGTTTATTCCTATCAGTAGTTGATATTTTCCTCATAGCTGTGGATCAGTTCAAAATTTATTGATAGCTTTCCAAATTATTGATTGGGAAGAATGTTATGTATTTGACTTTACATAGACTAGAACAGTGACATTTTTGTTGCCCTGTTATAGAAACTCTGGATTTGAATACTGTGTCTCCTTTCTGAGGTCCACTCAGAATATTGCTTCAATTTACAAATATTGTAAAATCAGGAATAAAAATTAACTTTTTTGGTTTCCACGTTCCCCCAAAGCCCCAAAACTTCACAATGCTAAAATCACTTTTCTCTATAGTTCCTTAGAATCTGATCACTATGGACTTAATTTTTCTTTCAATGACCCTGAATAAATTCTATTTTTCTTATTTTTTCTGGCTTTCCACATCTCAAACTTCCCTATCACACTTACATTTCAGTAATTATATAAATGAGATTATCCAAAATCACTTCATCTGGGTTAAATGCTTTTGAAAAAGTTTTGAAAAATTACAGTTTGAAAAATGTTTTTTAAAAAATTGCAATTATTGCCCTGGAGACTTGATCTGTTATATGGTTCTGTTTGTTTGTTTGTTTTGGGTTTTGTGTATGTGTGTGTGTGTGTGTGTGTGTGTGTTGGGATTTTTTTATTTTCTGGAATAAGGTAGATCATCAGGGAGTTGCAGAGTGAATTTCTTCATGCTATGCTGTCGCTTTGATTAAATTGTACATTGTGGGGGCTGAGTAAGCAGAACGTGTTCTGAGGTCTGATTCTTTATATTGTCTCAGCAGCCTGCAAACATGGTTACTTGTAATGGCTAATGTGGTGGCTGAAGTGATGTGCCTCGATTCCTCTAAGTTATGAAAAGGAAAAATACGACTTCATTTAATTCATTTTTACTTCATTCAGAGTACCAGTCACCAGTAGCCTAGCAGTAATCTGAGCCAAAGATATCCAAGGAGCAAAATTGCCTCTGTCACCCTGGTTCTCTGAGGGACAACCTGTGGCTGGGGCAGCTGAGGCTCTCGTCCATATTCTGCCAGTGACCAAAAGTGTCTCATTTCCCTCCATCTCAGCTTCCTAATCTATAGTGTATGAAAAACGATATGACTTTCCTTGCAGAATATTTTGAGCACTATTCTTGCAAGAGGTGTGGGCTGATTTTCTTGATTGTTGTTTTCTGTTGTTGTATCTTGACTTGTAACAAATTAAAATGAAGGTTTGAAATTGATTTCTCTATCGAAGCAGTTGCAAGTGAAAAATTACAGAAAATTGCCACTAGATGGAGTCAATGATTTTCTAAATTATTCTTCAGAGCTCAAAATAATAGAGTTGCAAAATTATTATGATCGCTGAGTTAAGTGGAATATGATAATTTAAGTAGCTCACCTGTATCCTGTTATAATTGCATTATCTGTTCTTTGAACTTTACAATTCTATGATTTTTCACTTCATGTAAAAAGATTTTTTACAATTTGATGCTGAATAACAATATCTTAATAGAATTCTTTATCAGTCTTACAACATCCTCTATCAGTGCTCACTTTCCCCATTCACATCTCTAAGTTGTTCTTATGATTCTCCTCAATCCTGTCATTTCACGGGGTAAGTTCAATTCTAGTGGCTTCATTCCTTTTATTAATTAGAAATTGATAAGTAGGGTGAATTGCCAGACATAATTTTTAGTTCATGTTTAACTAAAAAGTCTGTTATGCATTGTTCTGAAAAGCAGCTTGGATGTCATCAACTATCATGAACTGCCAGTTGTTAAGAGTAAGCTGTGCTAAATTTACAAGCACAAAGATTATTCTTTGACCTGTTTAGACCTGCAAACTTCACCTTAGACCAGGATTATTGCAATATTTTTTTTCATGTTGCATTACTTAGTACAGTTTAACTTCCTTATCTGAAGATAGCTAGCCAGTCAAAAATGTCATTCACTTCTGTTCTGTAAAATAAAACTTGTTTTTACTAAAGAGTTGTCCACATGTTCCAGCTTTCTTCCAATGGGATATTATTAATGTATTATCTATGAAATTGTGCAGGATGCACAACCATTCTCAACTTCATTTTCTGACGTTTGTGCCCTACAGTCAGACTCATTGTGGTTGTCTTTTGTACAAAATGAAAAAAGAATGTAAGATTTCCCTTCAATATTTGGCTACAAGTAACAGGCAGATTTTTAGTACTTTGTTGAAGAAACAATTTATTGGAAAACAAATACATGACAGTACTTAATAGAAACTCTTTCAGCTCCTAGTGAATATAGTCACTAGTTCAGAACTCTTTAACCAGCACTGAGTCTTATCTAATACAGCTTTTACCTTATTTTGTTTCTTCTGATAATAGCAAGGAAAAATGTAATATGAATAAAAATTTCACATTACAATTGATGTTTCTGTTACTAGGCAAATTAGTTAATGCCTTCGGTGTATTACTTTTAGCCTACTTCCACGAATATTAATTTATACCAATAAAGGAAAAGTTAATAATAGCAAAAATAGAATATAAAATTTTTTGATATATATAATACATATTGAAAAAAACTCCACACAAACAGGAAGGTATGTGTTATTTAAATACCATAGGAAAAACAGTGAGAAAAGTATGATTTAAAAATCTATTCCTCTCTGTAAAAAATCAAAACTTTAAGTTTTAAAGAAAGCAGATAGTTTACATATTTAAAAAAATTATCCTCATCATAAATAAATAAATTATAAATAAATAAATAAATAATCTTCATCAGATCATATCCTCCTACTGAAAAGAAATTAAGAGATATATCTGATTCCCTTGCTTGCTTTTCAGAATTTTGAATTTAGTGAAAAACAGAACTGATGAGGAAGAAAAGAAAAGCAGATTTTTGATTCCAAGCCTATACTTCGTTATATTTCTAAAGCCTGACAGATAGTCATATTCAAACCTATCTATAGGTAGCTTTTTCTATTTATGTTGCTGAAAGCAGGACTGAGAATTTATCTAAATTCAGCTAATTATTTTTTATGGAATCATAGAATATCCTGAGTGGAAATGGACCTACAAGGATCATCGAGTCCAGCTCCTGGCCCTGCACAGGAGAGCCCCAAGACCACGTTCCTGAGAGCGTTGTTCAAATTCTTGAGCTCTGTCAGGCTGGTGCTGTGACCGCTTCCCTGGGGAGCCTCTTCCAGTGCCCAGCCTCCTTTTGGGTGAAGAACCTTTCCCTAAACTCCAACTTCTTTTAACACAGCTTCAGGCCATTCCCTCGTGTCCTGTCACTGTCACCACAGAGCAGAGCTCAGTGCCTGCCCCTCCTCTTCCCCTCACAAGGAAGCTGTAACTGCAGTGAGGTGCCCCTCAGTCTCATCCAGGCTGGACAGACCAAGTGACCTCAGCTACTCCTCACATGGCTTCTCCTCCAGGCCCTTCACCATCTCTGTTGCCCTCCTTTGGACAATTTCTCACAGCTTTGCATCCTTATTTTGCAGCACCCGAAACTGCCCCAAGCACTCGAGGTGAGGCTGCTCCAGCTCAGAGCAGAGCGGGACAATCCCCTCCCTTGCCAAGCTGGCGATGTGCAGGGTTCGACCTCCTGGCTGCCAGGGCACTGCTGGCTCAGATTCAGTTTTGGTTAAGTATTATCAAAAACACAATTATTTTTCAGGCTATATTCATGTTCTCTTAATCAACTACTGTCATGAGGCTATAAGCTTAAAAATATAAAGTACAATTTCTTTCATACAAGGTAGCAAATAGTTTGTGGTATCTTTTCACATCTAAACAAGTAAATGGGTTTATAAAGCTGTGTTGAATAAAGGTCACACACTAACAAATTAAATGGAATATACAATAAAAACTTAATTTTGTAAAGTTTACAAAGATTATTTTTAAACCATGTGTAGGCTCTGTGCATCTGATGATATAGTCATCTTGTGGAATAATCATTATCCAATCAATTACAGAATTATACTGTATGGTTTTGACGTGTTTTTTTTACACATTCATAGCTGTTATCAAGAACTTTAATGGTTTACTAACCCCCACTTGTGAATAAAGCTTTTTCTTTTGTAAAGGTGGCAGGATGTGGCAGAATAGAAGCACTAAGACTTTTTACACCTCCTCTTGTCAGTCTGAATGATTCACTAGTCATGGTAGGCTCTATGCTCTATATCAATACAATTAAATAATCAGTACCTGTAAGTTAAATCACTTCTCACACCCACTAGTAAAATATGACAATAAAGCTATTCCCACTATAGTTTTTTCTCTTTTCATTGAAAGTACTTGCATATAGTTTAGAGATTAGCGCTACAAGGCATAAAAAGATACCTAAAACTTATCTGTATCTAATAAACGAAACAGAAGAAAAGATACATTTCTGTAGAAGTGCAGTATGTAATTTTTACAGGGACAAGACACTGAGAAATGGTAAAGTATCTTTTGTTTATTTAATTGTAGGCCCTGTAAATGTCATTAGGATTCTAGACAAGTGGTATTTTGGACTTGAGAATCAACTATGTGATGCAGTAGTTATAAAATGAGCAGATAAAACATTTTTTTAAAAAGTGAAGCATTGGTTTAAAACTCAAACTCATTCAGTACGAGGAAGGTGCTTATTTTTTCTATGCGTTGCCTTGCTAAATCTTCTAACAGCCTGGATTGAGTCTTGACAGCTCAAAAGCTCTGCTGAATCCATATAAAACCTGTGATCCCTATATTAGATTTCCTTTAGAGACACAGGGAGCAGTGAAAGTTTTTTATCTAAAATGAAGTTGTTACCAATGTAGTTGCTATGAAGTAAAAAATAACTATGATTAATAGGAGTTAGTGTCTCTGAACTTGTGACTTTCTCAATCTACTCTCAGCTATATTCAGGCGCCATGAGAAGTCCAGCTCACTGTGTTTTTAATTTTAACAGTGCCTTAAAGAAATAGTGAGAAAACAATAAGTTTGATGTCCATGGGCTTATGTTCTACAAAGATTTGATAGTATAATGCAATGCCATCTTAGAATGCATCTTATGTCTTCACTATGATAGAGTCATAGGAAAAGGGGTGGAAGAACTAGAGGTTTTGGTGACAGACAGTGTTGTTAGTACTGCTACATTATTGGATGTACTTGGTTGCAAGAAGCTTTTATTTTTGGATGGACATATAGAGCAAAAGCAGAATTTTGTGCTGATATTAAAACTAGCACTTTTATTACAGACCTCACAGCTAATCTTAAGTGAATAGGGCAGAGTTAACCTATCTGATAGATTGCTGCAGGAGGATGTCTGCAGAGTAGACAGATAGTGCAGCATGGGTTACACCAAGACTGCAAAGAGCCCCTACTGCCCTGCTCTCTCACATTTTCTGAAGCACAGTTCTGTTATGTGTCTTTTAGCAAAATACAGGAATCAACCAGCTTGTATCCAAGATGCTTTCTGAGACTCTTCTAGGGACCAAGCCTTCACATGTATGCTGTAGGTCTTCAACACGCCCTGAGTCCATCCTAAGCCCTTCAGGTGCTGTGAAATACCGTGCAAATGCAGGTATGCTCAAGTGGCCATATCAAATGGATGTATGGTATTGCTCTGTAGTAGAGTTCAGTGGAGGAATGGTAGTAAGGATCAGAGAAGAGGAGAATGCTAAGCATTTTTGTTCATGTCTATCCCCCAAAAATACTTGGTGTTATTTCAGAGATGTCTCAGCTGAGTTTATCAGCTGTGCTTCCAGACTGGCACAGAGATTCACAGGTTCTTCATGTCATCTGCTGTGATTGACCATACAAATGGTGATAAAAGGTCTTGTGGTAAGAAGACTCATGACAAAGTGGGGGATGGTTTGGGGTGCCACAGAGAAGGCTGATATCTGACTTTTTCTTTTTTTGTTGGTTCTTTTCTGTGTTGTGTGTGTGTATAGAAAATGCTTTTCCCAAAATTGATACTGATGGTTGGCTACCCTTTGACACCTCCTGAGAGAAGCAAGGACAAAGAAATCTGCCCAGTTTGACAGCTATTACCTTGCAAAATGTCCTAACAGATACAAATTGTACTTGAAATATGTTCAATTAACCGTGACTAATAAAGTCTGTGTGGTTGGGTTGGCTACAGATATGAGAGACTGTTAAAACAGGTTATGTGGAAATGATGGCAAGATGTTCTGGAGCGGAGGTTCCAGAGGGCTGGGGCAGGGGAC
This sequence comes from Ammospiza caudacuta, assembly GCF_027887145.1. Classification (NCBI taxonomy): domain Eukaryota; kingdom Metazoa; phylum Chordata; class Aves; order Passeriformes; family Passerellidae; genus Ammospiza; species Ammospiza caudacuta. The sequence continues at coordinate 38,873,686 of NC_080598.1, read as the reverse complement.
AGAGGGTGTGGCAGGTGTGGTGGCAGGTGTGGTGGCAGCTGCATGGTGAGCCATTCAGACCATGCATGCACAAGTGTGGCAGGCCTGCCTGCAGTCCTGAGCATACATTGTCCTTTGCTTTGTGACAATACTGAGCTCCCCCTGGCAGGTTTGTTACAGATGTGGTGGCAGAGCTGGTCCAGGGCACCAGTCCTGAAAACAGGGGAGATAATGGACTGTAATTGGTGAATTTTGTGAGTGCTGGGTAAGTGGCAGTGAGTATTTGTTTTCTTTACATAGGTAGATGTCTGTAACCTCCCATTTCCCAGAGTGGCTTGAATTGAATTTTGGTCTTGGGACAGTTTTTTTTAACATTTGTCATGATTTTTCCATCATTAGCAATAAGCAGAATGTGACTCATATCAGTAATTAGATCCCTGCTCACACAGCTTAGTAAATACTCTGCTTATAATATTTAAGTCAACTATTTCCTTTCTGAGATAGAAAGAGTACTTTGAAGAGTTCTGGCATGTGAATTCCAATTCTGTTTTGTAAATATTTGAATAATTCCTCCATTTTATTTATATATCAGGTGTTTTTCCCAATGATTTTCAAACTTGAGGAATGTTCTTATATGTTTGAGACATATTTTGTCTGTATCTCTTTGTCTTTTTATTTAACTGAGCTGTTTACTCAACACTTAATATAAATAGAAGGATACAAAGAAAGTTTTAGCTCTAGTGCTGATTGATGAGTTTTCCAAGAGAAAGACATCAATTGCATTGTATGTTTTTAAGATGCACAACACTGATGATATTTATGAACACATGGTAGGTGTGCATAAATCAGTATGTTTGTGCCATTTTATTGAAGAATCCGAGGTGGGTTGTCATGGTGATTAAAAGCTTCAAAATGCTATTTATTGGTATTAGTTTGCTGGGCAGAAGGGCATATTCTTTCTGCTACACTGAAACTTTTGTTGTAAAACTAGCTACATTTCTACCTGTATTGCAAGGGCTATTCTAGCAGGGTAAGTAAATAAAGATCCAATGAACACATAAGACTTAAAGAAAATATACTGTTTTATATTTTTTACCAACATAACAGTTTTTGCTTTGAAGCCGTTAAGGAGGTTGTCTTTTAAATGTGGAGTGTTTCAGGCTATTTACAATGTAGCAGAAAATTTTCAACTTCTCCAAACCTCTTTACCCCCCAAAGAAAAAAAAAGTGCTGGTAATGGGTAACTGAAAGTATTTTCTTCAGATAGAAATGTTACAGAAATTAAGAGCATCAAATATGTTTTGCTGGTATTTGCCTTTACAATAGCATCTACTCTATATGAAAAGCTACTAAATTTCTGGCGCTTTTTCCTTAAGTAATTAGTAAAAAAAACTTATAGATCAGTTAACCTTGTTAAAAACAATGTCGTTTTCTGCATGAGGTCATTAATGTGTTGTCATTAGTATGGTTGGTTTTTTAACAATTAAATCAATGAAAATGCTGCAACAAATGCTGCATACATACACAACATCACACACACTCCGAATGAGTAATACAGTTTTCATAACAGACTTGAAGTGATGATTATTAACTAGAATTATATATATTTATATTTAAACTGACACTACAGAATTCTTTTGAGTCTTGACAGATCCGTGGAATATTTAAATGGAGTAATTGTAGTTACCAGACCTCCTGGGACTAACCTGCTAGAAAGAAAGTGACATTTTTCAAAGAGAAAAATGAATTTATTATGCGGAAAAAAAGCTAAAAACGAGGTTATGGTGTGCCTGTTTATAACCATTCAGGAGGAAAATATGTTTATATGGAGTTACTGATACACTGTAGCAATATACTTCACTTACAGTTAATTACAGAGGGGCTTTGCATATATCTTATTGGATTCTATGTTTCCTGAAATAGGATAAGCCATGCTGAAAGGAAACTTTTCGGATATTTTATTTTTGGTGCAGTCGTGTTCAGGACTTGATTCTCTGCTATTTGTATTTTCACCAGGAATAACTTTACTAAATTCAACATACTCTATGGTAATAAAGAAAAAAGCCATCCAAAAGTGAAAACTACTAACCTTTCCCTCTGTGGCACCAAGTAATTTGGATAAATCACACCCTTTCACTTATAACTGTCAGGCATACTCAGATTTTCTATTAGGGAAGTTTTTCCAGTGGTAAACTGGAAAACTGCCTGCTGAGCTTTCCTGAACTGAATAGAATCACAGAATCACCAGAGAATTTAGGTTGGAAGACAATTTTTGAGGTCATCTGGCTCTACTCAAAGCAGGATGAACTTAACTAGGTTACTCAGTACCTCACCTGCTTGAGCTTTGAGTGGTGGCAATGCCACAGCTTCTCTGGGAAACCCACTCTGCTGTTTGACTGCAATGAAAGCATTTTTCCTATGATCTAGCTGAAATTTCCCATGTTGCAATTCATGCCACCAACTGTAGCATGAATGGGGCTGTAATTGTGCCCCATAGAAGGAGTTTGGCTCTGTTTTTCCTCCTAGTAAGCAGCTGAAGACAGCAAAATCATTAAGACCTCCCCTTTGGTTATTTGTAGGACTGATGGAACCCGTCTCTTTCACCCTCCTTGTACACTGTGTGGCCTGGTGGCTGGCTGATACACACCACCAGTGCCCATGGAGATGGCTGCTTGCTAAGAGCAGAACTAGAAAAATTCAGGATTAAGTGGAAGGAAGTGGTTTCAGAAGAAGGAAGTGAATGAGACATGAACTGTTCCCTTAGGAACATGTGGAGACCTTAATACCCTTAATATCAAGGGTATGTCCAATGTAACAAATAATGCCATCCATGAGCTGGCAAGCAAAAGTAAGCAATAAGAACCTCTGAAACTGAAATTCAAGAGAAACAGGGCATTCACGGGTATTGAAGTGACTTTAACCAATATTGTGCCTGTATACTCTGATACTGCCTACAGCACAAATAAAAGTGGGACATGGTGGGTGACAGCTATGTCTTCCTACATTATAGCATTTTCATTTAATAATGTGTTTTACGTTATATACAATAAATACAATATTAAAAATTAATGAAATATAAATCTCATATTTTCTCACCATTCTTCTATCAGTCAGGTCACCAGGAGTAATTTTCTTCTCTTAAATGCTCCAGAATAATAAATTAATAATGCTTGACTAAGATGAGGTGAAACACACATGACCTTCCTTCTCTGTTTCATGCCATTTAGCAGCTAAAACCTGAAGTTCCTACCATTGCTTTTCCTGTAACTATGGTTTTTAGTTAATTTCAACTGCTATTACTAGGAAAATAAAAAGCTGCCACTCTTTTCAGCAGAAAAATGTCTTCCTTTTTTTTCCACAGTAGAATCATTCCGTTTTGCTGAAAGCTACACTGAAAGATAATGTCCAGAAATAGTACCTGCTGCTATGCTCTTTACTCTTTCTCCTCTTGACGAGGCAGCAAAAGAGGATAAAAAAAATTACATCTACACTCATAATTGCTGTATTGAACCATGCAACTTGTAAATAAATAAAAGTATTTATTTGCAAGACATTTGACTAAGTATTTCTTGAAGGTAACAATATGCAGTTCCAATAACTGAATGACTCCCTGTTCCTTGAGAAGTGGCCATGGTAAAAGAAGAATAAATAAAGGCGAAAAAACCCCACAAGCATGCAAAGTTCCCTTTAAAATATTTTACCGTGTTCTTACACTATCTTGTGTCTTCATCAGAGTAGTGCCACCATCTTGTGGTCGTGCATTAAGCTAAGTGTATAATGAATAGTTCATTCCCTTTCTTAGCTTCTCCTCAGGCGGAGAATTAAATGTGCATTCTTACATCCTGTTTTGGTGCAGTTTTATTTTTTAATTTTTTTGAAGATTTTTGCAGAAGGTGCCTGAATTGCAGAAAGTTGTCAGAATGAAGGACTCGGGGGACAGAAAATTATAGAGCAGAACATTATTATGTATCCTAGTAACTATTCTTTTAATCCTGTCTCAGCCTATACAACCACAGAGGTGCAGAAGGAGGAATAAAGGCCTATTACCCTTATTTCTCAAATCTGCATGTGATTCTGCAAAGCAAGGCAAGCACTGAAAGGCTGAACTTCTGTAAGCTCTGCTGGACAGAGGCATCTTCCCGGTGTGTGGAGGAAGGTAGGTAGTCATTCCACCCACAAAGCTGTTCTAGAAGTTTTTCTCTTTAGGAGCTACACACAGCAGGGAAAAACCATTTTGGAAAGGGGTCTGGACATGAGTCTTTGCTACACAAGGGATATGTACTACCTACCAAACATGAGGTGGCCGGTGTGCTTCTGAGTTCCTCTTGTTTGAGGCCACTTTGCACATGTATTAATTCTTCATTAGAGATGAGAAGCTGGACAGGTATGGGAATCAAGGGGTTGAAGACTGTATGGAGTTCTGCAAAATGTCTGCATGCCTGGCACCTATATAGTAGAGAATTTTAAGCAAGATTTATGCCTTTTTTGTATTTTTTCTTTTGGATTGTCACTGTGAAGGAGAGGGAACGCTGTAGCAAAACTAAGTAGAATCTTGAGATAAAACTTAAAAAATATCTCCTTTTCGCCACCTTTTTCTTTTTTGTTTTGCTGAATATTGAGTGAATAAAAACACAAGTAAGAGAGGGAAATATTTCCCTAATATGAAAGAGAGAATTACAAAATGAGCATTCAACTTGAAGAGAATGTCGGGGAACAACAGTACCTTATACTGCACTCTGAAAAATTGTAAAAAGTACAAAGGTTCACAACATATTGTAAAGAAAATTCTTTAGAACTTGCTCTGTTATCTTGGAGGTAACAGACACACCATATGCTGTGTCTGGCAGTTGCTATGGCAACTACTTTTAAAATTTAAGCATGGGGAAGCTATTGCCTAAAATCTCCACAACTTGGGGCCAAATCTTGCTTGATGCTGAGCACCAAGGGAGAATAAAAAAGATAAAAAGGAAATAGTAAAATATCTTTCTTCTTGGCTACTGAAATTTTATCTTGAAATCAATACTAAAGGAGATTTCAAGTCATGGACTCCTGACGACATTGAAAAAGAGAAGAATGGGATGATTGCAATATCTTAAATTTAATACCATACAAACGGTTTGCAATTAAAATTAGGAAAAACCTATTTGTTCATTGAGACATTTTACATAAAAATTATTATATTTGTAAGACAGTAATCTGTCACTGTTTTATGTATTTGAGAATTCTTGCTTAGAAGTCAAAGATTAGTAAATTTTTGAAGGAAATAGATGGAAAGGTAGTAAATCTTAATGAAATTATAGTGCTTATTAAGACTCAACAAATACAGATTTATATCCTTGGAAAAAAATTTTTAAATATGAATAATGCTTGGACTATCATACCAGGAGTCTACATAATGCACTTCTAATGGAAAAGAGGCTTAAAATATCAAATAAGGATGCTTCTAAGGAAAAAGCAGCACAAATGAAATTAAGAAGTTGTTCTGTTGTTCTTCACCTAAAAAGCTCTATTGGACCATGGTACAATGAATGTTGTTATAAGCAAGATCAGCACTTCGGTAACTGGATTTCTGTGATTAAACTACATTACAAATTCTATCTTGCTCACATGCATTCTAGATGGTCTTCATGAGAGTTTGCAAAGATGGCACATAATTCATCCAGAAAACAATCCTGGTGTACTGTAGCTCTTCACAATCCACACAAATTCAGCTTGTGGTTTGGAGTAATTCAGTAATGGTCTGGCCCAATGTCACTGAAATTGGTGGTGTTCACTCTGCAGATGTCCCCAGACTGTGCTTGAAGCCCTGCCCATTCAGCTTACCTTAGCAGAATGGTGGCCCTGTGCAGAGCCTCCCTGCCTTCAAGGGAGTCTACAGCTCCTCCCAGTTTTGTATTAGTATCAAACTTGCTCAGTATCCCTTCCAGTCCTGCATCCAAGTCACTAATGAAGATGTTGAAGAGCACAGGCTGAGGATGGAGCCCTATGGAATCCCCCTAGTGACAGGTCACCAGTCTGATATCACCCCATTCACTGCCATCCTTTGTCCCTGACCCGTGAGTCAGCTGCTCACCCATCCCATGATGTGTTTTTCCAGCTGTGAGCTGGGCATTTTGTCCAGAAGGGTCCTGTGAGAGACAGTATTGAAAGCTCTACTGAAATCCGAAAGGATTACTTCAACTGCTTCTTCTGATCAACAAGGGTTACCTTGTCATAAAAGCAAATCAGATTTGATGAACAGGAATTCTCATGAAACTGTGATCAGTGACTGTTTTGTCTTTTGGATGTTTTTCAATGGCTACAGGATAACTTTTCCATAACTTTACCAGGCACTGAAGTGAGACTGACAGACCTGTAGTTTCTGGGCTCCTCCTTCTTGCCCTACTTGAAATTGGGGTAGCATTTGCCAGCTTCCAGTCAGCTGGGACCTCTCCAAGACCACTCAAAAATTGAGAGAGGTTTTTTTTTCCCCAAGATCCAGCATCTTGCAACATTGCAGGACCCTTGCAAGAAAGTGTTAATCATCTCAAGGGTCCTTTTTTCATGCTGTTATTTCTCACTGCGTTGAGTCTCTAAGTCCTCCCTCCAAAATAATGAAATTTGTGAACTGTGGCTCTCATAAGCTGATATGAAATTATCAGTGCTATTATAGACAAGAGAAAGATTTAAAACTTAAACTGGTTTAGGCACTAGTCTACTCAGGGCTCTTGAAAATAATTATTTACGTTGTAAAGAAAAATATGTGTTTTAAATGCACTCTGGCTACAAGGATCATTATTCTATCTTCATTGCTTTGTCTGCTGCACATTAATCAATGTCCCTTAACTGAGCTTCTTGAAACATTTTTTGATGGACAGCAGCAGAAGAAAAGGTTGGTCACCAGCTCCTTCTTCTCTGTTCGCTGTCCACTCACATTTGGGCCTGAAAATCATTGTCATGTCTGTGAGAAAGACAGGTCTTGCGGACTGGTTGTTTCAGTTGGTGGCCTCTGGCTCTATCCCTGTAATGCCTGTCCTTCTAGTAGTGTCTAATATTTGCTTGGCAGACCATTTCTCAAGGGGATGTGCATAATTTTGCCAGAGATTTGACAATTCTTCGTGTTACTTAAGATATTTGCTTGCAAAAAATGACTTGTTGCTGAATAGGCACTAAGGCACTGATGTTCACAGTGTAGCTGATAGCTGGTGGAAATGAAATAATCTGTATTGACACATTTGGAAGTTTCACATCTTTTTCCACTTAACATGCTAACGTGATAATTGCTAGACTGATGATTTTTCCAGTGACACGTTTCCTTTTGTCAATATTTAGACCTGTGTATAGAAAACTTATCTATCACACCTGGCTAATTTTCACTTAATTTAAAAATAAATGAAACATATTTAGTTTGCAGGGTTAGCAGAACAAAATGAGGTTTTATAAACATTTTTCTTGAAACATTATTTGAATGATAGGAAAAGATAATGGCAAATGTATATAAAATCTGACTCAAATGAAAGTGTATTCCAGGAAATCCTTTTAATGCTTAAATAAAACTAATTGAACATTTAAGTTGAGACTTCATTTTGCTTGCCATTTACTGCAAGGTTTCATTACCTAACTGTTTAGATTATGAAACCTGAACATAATGCCAAATAGAAATAGCAACAAATATCCAAAAAGTGACTTCAATATCTATCCAGGAGACAGGCAAATTTGTAGCCAAAGTGATTCTATGTTCCATTGTACATTTGTTCATAAGGTTTAAATATTGAATCCAAACAATTAATTTATCTAGGCTTCTATCAAAGCATTTCTTTGCTGTGTGTGCCACGACTCTTGCTATTAGAGATTAGGTAACAATTCATCAGTGAAGGAATATAGGCTGTAGTATTTTGACTATCCTGACATAACTGTAAACATTTTTAGCTTTAGCTTTCTTTAGCTTAAGTGCTTTTTGCTGGACTGATCCTTAGGAATGAGTGTGACCATACTGTTCTACAAGAATAGCTATCATGACCATGGAATGAATCACTTCACCGTTACTTTCAAAGGTTAAAGTTGCAACTTTTCTTCTGCATGTAATTATCATTCTTGCTGTAGTACTGTTTTCACACCCGTGCCTGGTAACTGTATTCTGCCTGTTGGGGTGGAAAGCTTATTCCCTTATCTTTGGTTGCAGCTATTCTGTGTAAAGATATGTGTTCACTTACTGGGAGTTCTTACTCCATAACACTTGAATATTTTACTTTATTGTGGTAAACACTGATATTCCAGTAACATGATTGAGAATTCAGCCATGGTCAGCTTTTACTTAGTCTGAATTATTATAAAATCTTACATATAATACTGGTGTTTCACAAGGTTTTCAGTATTATAGAAATTCCACATATCCTAATTTTGGATGTCATTAAGCTAGTTAAGGTGTTCACACCTTTTTCTTCAGATAAGGAGAATCCACTTTGAGATTTGCATTCAGAGACTTTAGTCTCACGATTGGAAGGATGGACAGTATTCTAGAAAAGTGCCACTGTGAATTTGCAACATTCATATAAAATTTGCAACTGACATATAGAAGAGGCACAATTCATACATTTTTTCACTATATCATTGTATTTCCTGACTTGATATTAATTTGCTTACAATATCACAAATATGTGATCCGAAAAATAACTTTTGTACATTTTAATTAAATCCAATAAAGAATCCTGTTCTGCACAACTGCAGTCATCACAACAGCTTTGTCTTGTAGTTACATGCTTATTAATACATTCCTGCTGTTCCTTGCATTATGTGATGCAACTTGTGCTGAAACCTGGAAGCTGACTGCTTCTATTGTGTGTCACTCAGTACTTTGCTGAAAGTCTCTGGAATTGTTTCCTTGTCTTAGAAACAAACCTGATATTTGCCATTTAACTATATTCATATTCTGCCTTAATGCTCATTTATTATTTTTTAGTTAAAAGACATTATTTCACATGTCATCTCTCAATAGATGGTTTTAGCTTATCTTTCAAATAGTCGCGGTTGCTCATGAAATTTCTCAAATAACTTGCCTTTGATCAGACATCAAGGATTCCTTCTTGTACAGCTTTTGCTGGGTTTTAAGCTTCATACACTTCATCATTATTGTGTAGGCCTTTAAAATCAGAAATATGGGTAAGAGGAAAGAAAATGTGCTTTTGCAATCAATACTCTTGTTAGAAATATTCTGTATTATTCCATCTTGCAAGCCTTGCAAAGGACACTCATTATGCAGAAAGATTATGCCGTAGCTTTCCATAACCTGCGGACACAGCTGAGGATCTGATTTCCTGAGTGAAAGTGCTTTTTTTCCCCTACAAAATCTGGAAACATTGCCTTCATTTCTTTTACTTCTTAAGTTCCTATCCAGACTAAGAGATTTAGAGAACTTATTTTTTTTCCAGAATAAAAAGAAAATTCCCCCAATCCCAGGTAAGTGTCAGAATATTTTCAGAATGCCAGTTACTTGAAAAGTCAGTATTATAGTAGGTTTGTACCCTTTCATGTGACAATACCCATAAACTTCTGGAACAATACAATTGAAGTGCAGCCAATGGATCCAATACTGTGATCCTCCAGCTTTTTTCACAGTCTTTTGAGACATGGTGCATTTCTGTATGTTTCAACTGCTAAAATTATTTGGATAGAGTGGGAATCTGAGGATTTTTTAAAATAAAAAGACAAATTCATAGATCTCGTGTTTCTAAAAAAACAAAATTAATGTATTATATAGATTTTCTCAAGGTTTTAAAAATAAAAAGCAAATAAAATTCTAAAATGTGTTATTGAATGTATAATTTAAAGTATTTTAAATTTTGATCCCAAAGCAAAGGACAGAAGGTGTTTTATAATGCTTGAATACTTCTGTCTGACAATGTTGTGAACCAGGGCACAATTTTGCCAAATCCATGCCATTTTTGGAACTATCAATTTTCTATATAAGTTTGTTCTTTTGTGGATATATTTCCACAGAAGGAGAACATTAGGGCTCTGGTAGGCAAATACAGAGAAACAAACCAAGACACAGAGAGACTAATTTTGCTTTAAGACTAGACAATTTTATAATCACCCTCCACAGCTTTGGGAAACAGGAGTCTTGGTTTTGCATTTAAATCTGTTTGGCAGTATGCACTATGTCTCCCAGCCACTTGGTTATTTGTAGAATTTGCTGTATTCAGGGGGTTTGAAATACTTTAAAACAAATTGAGCTGAATGGGCATCTACAACCATTTCCTGATTGGTGTGTCTTCTAGCCCCTAATGTGCCTTTCTAGGTCTTAGTTATTTCCTTTTCATAAAAAAATAATTGCTCTTAAAAATGTCTGCTTGGATTTCTTTTGTTAAGAGAGCCAAACTGAGGAGCTCTAGGCAGATTAGCTGGACTGCTTCGTTTAGTAGGCTCTCTGAGCTTTGAAGAATGCTTCAAAAGTATGGAATAAAGCTCTTTTTCTTCCTATTTTTGCATGGGCTAACAACTTCCCAGTCTTTTAATTTGCTGTCCTGTTGCATTAGAGTTCATTATCTTTGTGTTTCAGTTTAGTAATTCTGTCTGAGTTCCTATCCTTTCTCTCTTCTGAGTCCCTGCCGAAAATGGCAATACAAGTAACACAGCAGAGCTTGTATACGGACAGAAGATATAATGAGAATAACACTTCTCGTGGGAATTAAATGCTGCATCACAGGGTTTCATTTGCAAATATCTGCAATGGGAAAGTATGTTTAAAAGTGCATTCAGATTCACTGTTTGGAGTCTCTTCTCTTTTGCACTATGCCTGCACTGTTCATATTACAAAATAAGGCATGCAGTTCAGGCTAGATTGAGGGTTAGACATTTAAATTTGGAGAAAACAAGGCCAAAGATGGTTTTAAGGCATAGTAAAGAAAAAAATGACTTTAAATGTAGCGCACAAGCACAAAAGAATCTGCAAATATTGGCTGATAATAGCCTCATAAATGAGAAATTCGAAGAACAAAGACTGCAAGTGACTTATTCAGTGTTGTTTGGCAGATGGTAGCAAATGCAGGTCTTCAAATGACAGTTCCCATGTGCTGACTTCTCAAGGAGATCATCACATTGGCTGTGAACACACAGATTGTTTTCTGAGTGGAAAACTGGACCTGTCTTGTACCAGTCCAGAAGTCTTTTACAACATAATACACAGTGGGGAGAATGGATGGATAGTTCACACATGGAACTACTACTGAATGAAAAAGCTAGCTGTTTTCATAACTGAGAGAAAATAAAAAATAGGATTGTGTGGAAAAAATTAGACCAGCTCTTGTATGAGATTTATTCCCTTTGGCCTAGAAAAGATCTTCCATCAACTCCTTTGCTTTTGTAAGAGGAAAATTGGGAAAAACTTAAAATGTCAATGTAGGTATTTTTTCTTTTAATAAGAAAGAATGCACAGAAAGGTAATCTTGATGTTCAAAGAGATCTTGTCAGTTCTGTTGATGTCAGTATCAAAAGAAGTTGATAATTATCAGAAGAAAACACATTTCTCTTAGTTACTTTCTTTTTAATGAAAATTTCTCATGTTAATCACAGCAGCAGATCTGCAAGGGTATGTACTGTGCACCTTCACTTCTGCAGCACATTGTCTACCAAGATTCATACAGGCAATTATAGCATTATACCTTCTCTGGCATGACTAAACTTGCGTTGGATAGACTGCAAAAAGAAAAACATAGTAGTTATCTTAAACCTATATTTCTTGTACAGTATAATTATACTAAAGGAGTGGGTTATCTTTTTGCTACCTATAGGTCAGGTTTGGCCATGTTGCATTTCATGTAAGGGGGACTAGTGAAGGTGCTAAGGTGAACAGGTGGCTCATGGAGAATTGTGAGTGCATTTCACTTCTGCATGACTAGTGTTTATTTAAGACAAATAAGCCTCCGCATTATTATTAAATGAGTTCTTCAGCCAGAATGGGCTCTATTCTGTGGAGCATTTGTCCTGATTTAATCTGTACACCACTCCTCCAAGAGTGTTAACCTGTGAAGAAGCTGGAGGACTTCTTGATGACAGTTTAATTTCTAACTGAATTGCCATCAAGATGAGTTCTGAAAATCATGACAATGATAAAAGAAATCAAAAGGCCTTACTGCAAATGAAGCAGAGATAATTTTTCTCTTTTTTTTATAAGGAACAAAAGAAGTTCTAACACACTATTGCTTTTTGGATTCTCTTTAAACTTCCTTCAGAATGCAATAGCATAACCTGTCTACAACTTCTTTTGGTTGGGATCATACAGTGTGAATCAGACAATGACATCTTCAATTCTGCTCAACAGGATTTATCCACAGAATAGTGCACAGCAACATTTTTTCGTTTATTATGTTTCATTTCACAGACTTTTTAAAGGTCTTATAGCTTAAAAAGCCATGTGTTTTGCCCATTATGTTTCCTTCAAAGCTGCATCCACTAAAAGAAAGGAGCTTGGAAATGCTAGAAATTCAAAATTTCTCACATACTAATTTGCTCTCCTTTGGATTTTTCATAAAGACAAATCAGGCAGAACATTTCTGTGCCTTAGTTTCCTCAGCTGGAGAAGGAGGGGGAAAAAAGAAGCTGTGATAACTCCCACATATGTTGGGAGGATACACACATTTGATAGACTTGAATGGAAAGCTTTACATGAGAATATTTGCAATAACCAATTGCTTTTATTTTGTCTGGCCTCTCATGAAAAGAAACACAGGGTTAATTTTGGAACCTAATTCTTGGAACTATATTGTTGTATAAATCTAATCTTGGTATTATTCCGTGCTATATTCTAAAAAACACAATATTTTTTTTCTCTCTTCCCCCCCCCTCCAAATAGTACTGCACCATAATTACAATTGCCATTGAGGCAGGAGCAGAGGAATTAAATTCCCCGTAGGTGTCGCATGTAATTGTTCCTAGAGAATCAGAAGATTAAACATGGCAACAATGCACAGCACAAGATAGCCTAAACCTAGTTTTTCTGCAGAACTGCAAATAGTAGCAAATCAAAAGACTGTTCTCCTTAATTACCACTGTATGAGGCATCAAGCTAAAAGCAGGCTCACTCTGTAATGTTTTCTATACAATTACAGTATGTACATACAATGCAAGCCCTTATGCACCACCTAATAGACAATATTATACACACAATTATTGCTAACTTCCATTCTACAGGGAGAAATCACTGGTGAGCCTAGGACATTGGCCTCTCAGCTTTCCCAGCAAGCAATACTTGACTAAACTAAGAGAACAGTTTTACTTCCTGAAGCCAGTAGAGACTATTTATACTTAAACACATTTCTTCACAACTTACAGCCTGTTGTATTAGGTGAGAGCTTGTGAGCTGGATGGGCTGCAATCTCTGTGAGGTTTGCAAGCTGGAGCTTGTGGAGTACTTCACGAACTTTACACATTTTCTCTCTCTCTATATTCTGAAATCAGCTACCCTGCTGATCAGAAGTCCATTTGGGACTGGAACTGAAGTCAGCAAGAGTCAAAGAGCTGAAACAATAAAAACAGTGTGGGGTTTTGGGGAAGAAATTGTCATTCTTGTACACTGTTCTAACATGCAGCAGTCTGATCAATATTTTCTGTTGTTGTTCTGGGCCAAAATAGGTATTGGTAGAAGCTGAAATATATGTCATTATCCTTGCTGCCACTTTTACCAGGATTTTATATAGTTTCATGTTGTTTCTTTAATCCGATTTCAACTGCTATAAGGCAGCCACATATTCCAGTAATGAATTTCTTCCTATTGTAGTTTAACTGCACATTGAAATTTCCATTCAGTTGGAGAAACCATTTTGCTCTCTGACATGTTTTTACTGATTATCAGGGTTACTGGATACACTGTGCACTGAATTTTAATTGGCACCAAGCTATATATTTTTAGTGAAAAAAATGGTAAGTGTTTTTCATTAAATTCTTGGAATTCAAGTGTTTTCTTTGAGGATAAAATGATTCATAAGATTTACTGATTTACACATCTGAAGCAGATTATAAATCAACCTTCACCTGTGGCATAAACAAAAGAAACAAAATTGTGATAGTCCTTACTTAAACGATATCTATTCATACAATTATTCATGTTGTAACAGCAAGTATTATTTTACTTGCTGTACAGGGTCAACAGCAGACAAGTGGATTTTAACTTTAAGCATATTCACCTATTTTTATCTAGGAATTTAAATAACTCAATAGTACTAAATACCATCTGAAAACCATTGCATTTTATAAGGGTTTCTTCTAGCCATATTAGTACACCAAATGAAAGTTATCCTTTTTATGTTAATACAATGAACTGTTGGAAATACAAAATCTCAATACTTTCTCTGAAGAATGGAAAATGAACAAAGCCCAGGTAAGAAGACTTGCACTGTTTTTAACATGAATAAATAGAGATGCACAGTTTTTTTATAACAAGTGAATCAGAAAGAAATACAGTTTAGGAAAACATCAAGCAGTTTTTAATTATGGCATAGTGGACAATCTCATTCACCTAGGAAGCCTAAGTGCTGTCTTTCCAGCTCATTGTTCTGAAATTCATTACTTCTTCTTGGAAAGAGAGAAAATATTATGTATTCTCTCAAATCATCACAGTCCAGAGAGCTGGGGGGCAAAAAATGAACCCTCTAAAGTAGCTTGTAATTCTACATATTGCCATTAGCTAATTAAGAGGTAATGTCTGTAATGCATACTTTCATTTCAAAGACAATAAAAGGATAAAGACAATCACTAAAGAAAAGAGAATCATTAAGGCATACTGTAGCTGAGGTAACATCATATTTTTGTGTAAATTAGATAGACACCTTTGAAATCATTTTATTGGTGCTGATTACTCGAAATAAAAATTTTCATTTATAAATTAGGAAAGAAGTTGCTTCTGTTTTATTATCAAACACTGTAGAATGGAGCAGCCTAAAGATGAAATATAGATTGTTTTCTGATTTGCAGGAGATGCTAAGCCATGGTAAACTACAAATAATGCAAAGAGAGGAAATGAAAAATATATTGATGAAGATATTGCAAAGAAACTCTCTCAATGACTCTCTCAATGCCTGAATCTATTTTACTTCATGGCCTGATTTGTAGTTGTTTGTACAGTTATTAATAGTTTAATTTTATTAGTTCACTGCAGAAAAACTTGATTTACATCTTGTGCAATTAAATGATGAGTCAGCCTCAATCACATACTAATCTTGATTTCTTGAATGCAGCATTGAAGGTGACCTCAATACGTTTTTGACATTGAACTTACAAAAAGCATTCTGGAAAACAAAAGTTTACATTGCATCTAGAGAAAAGTATATCCCAAAAGACACCACATCTTTCAAAATTGGTGGTGGTGGCTGAATTCTGATTCCATTCACACCATAATTAATGAACTTCTGGTTTTACACTGTTGTAAATTTTAGAAATGTAGCTGGTAGCCATCTGGTGAAAAAGGTAATCTTGCACATACAGAACGAATATTTTAGGATGGGAAATAGTCTAACTTGTGTGCTGAATAGCTATGTGGGAATTTGCTGCAGTAATTACCCTCCTATCATTAGTGACAAGTAATTGCTATAGCAACCCTGCTGCCACCTGTCTCACACACTCTCTTTCAAACACACACACACACACACACACACACACACACACACACACACACACACACTCTCACATGCTCTCTCACTACATATTCATAGTTTTGAAACAAAAGCAGAAAAGCCAGTAGCTTAATGTCATTTATTGAATCACTGTTTTTTCTAATCATCAAAATATAACCTCTTTCTCCCCTGCCAACTCCTCATAAATATTTATTAAAAATAAAACATTTGTGTTGTAGAAAATAGTGCTGTTCAACCAAAGTATCTCTATTCAACGCTAATTCTCTGAGGGAGAGAAAAGAGAACTCTCACAGCTTGATTCCTTTTTTAAATTTTATTGCATACATTGGGCCAGAGAGTAATTTTGCAGATATGGATATGAATTCCAACAAAGGCAGCCATCTAATATATGTAACTGGTTTGGTATTCACAACTAGGGCAGCTGAGATTTGCTCTCTTTGATTTAGACACATTCCAAACCACCATGTGACTCTCTCAGCACCAGGTATGTCTTTATTGCAGGAAAACACTTCCAATTTGCCCACAATATTTTTAACTTGTTGGCAGTGGGTAGAGACTAAAGAACAGGCTGGCTATCAAGGTTTCCCTATGGCATCATCTAACCCCGGTTCTAGTTTTCTATTTTGTTAGGGCTTTTCACAATATTGGTGGAACCTGACTTTGAAATTCTAGAATAATCTACAAGAATAACAAAAAATCCTTTGTATTTGAAATTACCAGAAGTTCACAATTCCCTATGATTAGGCAGTGAAAGAAGGGAATGGTTGCTCAGCATTTTCCTTTTCAGCTTATGAAATGCCAGCTTTCAACCCTCAGTTACAAGCATTCCTCATAAAGCCATGATCCTGCTACATCAGCACAGGACAGAAATCTGGCTAACAGGTTTGTCACCGCTAGATGTCAGCAAAATACCAATAACCAGGACTTAGACGTGCAAATTTAGAACCACTAGGTCTCTAACCCTATCACTCAGTACGTTCTAATGTGAAGATGAAATAAAACAGCGTTTGAAATATGAAACAACAGTGAGGAAATTCGGGAACAGCATGCCTCAACAACCGACATTTGTGCCCCACATGCTTATTAACTCTTTTGATGAAAAGAGACCATTCACATTTAATTCTTAATATATATATTTTTTCCAACATAAGACAGATTTTCTCATGCTGCTCAGTCCATCTAAAAATAATTCTGTGCCACAGCTTTTCATGTTGCTGAGGAAGAGAAGGGAGATATCTAATGAAGAGGTATTCATTTTTTTCAAATGAGAAAATAGTATGGAATACTATTTCCAATAAAAGCTTGCATACAAAAAGTAAATCTTGTAATACTTTTACAGAAGTGAAACCTATCCTTTTTTATTGTTTTTTTGAATTAAAAAACCCTCTTAAATATTTTTTCAAATCAGCTGGGTTATGTTTTTAATTTTAAAATCACCTTATGGACTTTTGTTAAGGGTGTTCAAAGCTATGTGCCTCCTTAACATCTCCCTGCAACTGCCAGCAATCTGAATGTTTTATTTATTTGGTTTAAAAAATAGCAGGAAGAAAGCTGCTTCTGATAAGCTCACTTCTTAGTGTGGAATGGTTGTCCAGTCATGTGTAGCATGGGTAGACTTGAGCTTTCAAGAAGGAAATCCATGTACTGTCCGTTATACCATTTGTCTCATTTATTTCTGATTAAATTATTCATTCTTTTTCTGATGTTCTATCTCAAGACAACATGGCCTGTCAAAATACAGTGTTTGCAAGCAGAAAGTAGTACTCATTTCCCAGACATATGTAGTTCTTCCCTGCTAAATCTTTAAGCAGCATGCATTAATCCGAGGGATTTGTTGGTAAATTATGCTGTATTTTGTCACCTATTTGACTTGAATTGTTCCACATATTTGAATATTAAAGAACCATATATTTTCTTAATGGGAATTTTCTGCTTCATAACTGGGAATAACTAAAAGACAAATAGGAACAGACCCCAAAACTCTGCAAACATATAAAACATGAAATGCTGTCCCAAAAACATTATAGAAAGAGCTATCTGATAGTTTATGATGAGGAGGAAACGGGGGGTTTTTAACGTCCACGAGAAATAAATCAGTGCTACAAATGAGTTGCAAGGGTTGTGGTGCCTTCTTCAGAAGTGCCAGGGGTGCATTCGGCCAGTGCCCAATACTGTGACATAACTTTGCTCCACTACATTGAGACTATTTCATGTTTTACTGAAAATACTGATCTTGTGGATTTAGGTATCTATTTTGAGTACTTCAGAAAAAAAGAATTCCAGAGATTTTCCTGAAACTTACTCTTAGAAATGAGCAATTCACTCCATTACTTCTGTATTCAGTTCAGCAAACAAATAAATAAACTTTGCTTTCAGCAATGAAAAGGCATTTGTACAATTTACCTTCTGAACATCAGTACACTACTAAAGACAAAAACCTGAGATGGTGAATATCAAAATTCAGTAACTACTTAAGATTCCGATGTTTAATAGCATCTTAGCTTCTTATTTCATCTCTTCCTATCAATTTAGCAGCTTTGACCAGAGGAGGAGGCAGAGATTCCTGGGGGCAATTCTAGGAGATTATAGGTTGGTTAATACTTGTAAGAAAACCCACAACAGTGCATGCATAATTGCTGATGGAAATAGTAGGGACAGCTCTTGAGTCCATGAGCAGCAAGACTGGTTATTTCTTTAATGTAAGGGAAATAACAGAAGAAAATATCCAGTTCACACCTGACTGTGGGTTCTGCAGACCTAAGGATCATTCTATTAAAGTCAAAGCCCATTAGCAGTGTGTAAACAACCTCTTAGACACTGACTGTTCATGTTGAATATATTTTTACATGTTTTCAGTTCTCATTCAAGGCAGAAATGTCAACACTTTTGCCAGACAGTAAAGGGCAGACATTAAAGGGTGCTACAATCTTGAGGCTGCCATCTGTTATTCTTGAGTGCCAGTCCTGATGGAAAGGAGAGGTGATACTTAAGAAGGATGACAACGGAGAAGCAGTGGGAGGGATTCAAGGGGAGGAGGCTTTGTCAGGAATTTCTGTTGCTCTTTCATATTGACTTTTCACTAAAACCTTGCACATACATAATTTTTTTTTTTTAAATTTGAAGATGAAAACTGCTGTCCTCTCAAAATCTGCTAGATATCTTATGAAATCTCAGTGCCTTATGCATGTGATTCAAATACAAATAAAGGATTGATGGCATTTATAACATCTTCTACAGAAGGCATATTGATGGGGATTCATGAGTCACAAACAAATTGCACATATGAAAGCAAACTGTATTAGAACACATTGCACTTCCATCCAGAGGCTGTTTAAGAAAGCTAAATACTATGGCTTACTCATTATGGAGGAAAACTGCATTTCAAATGGTAGTGGAATATACTGCCTGACACAGATAAAGAAACTTCTTTTCCTTTTCCTCTGTTGCCCAAATATTGAGAAACATCATCATCTTGGTAGGATGGCAAAGGTAGGATGTAGATTGTGTTTTTTTTCCCACTAGACTTAGGCTCAAAAGGAATTTCCAAGTCACTCCTAGGTAGCTAGGGATAAGGAAATCAGAATCTATTTTATATTTTCTGTCAAAGATCAATGGTTTTATTTCCCTTTTTGACCATCTGCTTCCATCCTTAAAACATCAAATCTACATTTACATCCAGACACTTTTGGTGAGATTCTAGATTTCTAGCTGTGATGACAGATCTTTGGAATAATTTTTCCTGAAAATCAGTAGTTATCTGTCAGATAGATGTAATAAGTATTTATTTAGCTAATGAAAGTAGATTATTACCAAAAGACTAACCACATTCTAGAAACTTGGTGTGTACTTTGTAGCTCTCTTGTCCTTCATGATACAGTATTCAGAATAAATTGTGTGTCAGTAGACTAAGATACTCAACAATAAAAGTATATTTACACTGGTGTAGCTGGAAGCAAAGATAGAAAATATGAAAAGCATCAGACCAAGATGTTACTCAGACCATAATTATGAGACTGTCTGGTGCTGCAAAATCAACCATTAAACATCGAGGTTTCCATTCGGAAGCGTCACTCAGAATGTGAGTTACAGTATCTCCCAAGATAGGTCATGTGGAAAACGATGCCAAACTAACTGGTAAGTCAGTAGCAATCTGCAGATTCTATCTTCTTGCAGACTGATCATATTTTTAAAGTGAAAAACTGGGGTGTTGTGTTCAGGGGTTCTCAGGGAAACATTCTGGCACAGGGAAGAGGGAAGTTGGCCAGAAATTCAGAAAAAAAAAAGTAAAAGAAAAAAAAGGGGGCACTCTTCATCTTACTTTCAGCACTAGAATAGAAAACTGGGACATCTTGTAGTAAGGACAGGTTGGATAAATTTTTATCACTGTGTCACCTCTTCCCTGTCTTCACTCTCAAATTCATTCATCCACATCTAGCTCAAGCCTTGTCCTCTTATGTCAACATGCACACCATCAATTTTGCATGTGATTTATTTTACATTTTTTTCTACTCTGAGTTTTGACAGTATAATTGAATCATTTTTGCTCATGATTAAGGTCTCCAAGAGAAATTAAGCTCTGTGTTCAGAAATGTTATCCTATTCATGTTATGATTTCCCTTCATTCTGTCTGATCATTTTACGCTCAGGACTAACACTTAAACCCTGAAACTTCATCTGACACTTTGAGGCTTTGGCTTCTCTTTTCTCTTTCCTTTTCTATATCATTTTTCAAGACCAAAGCCTTTCATTTGGATGAAAACTCACTTTCCTTAGTAATAAAGTCCAAACCTCACAATAGCTCTAAACCTCACACGTGCATATTCCATTCCTCACTACCACTTACTGACTGAGGGCTCTGAGCATATAAAGGCAATGATGAATTTTGCATGCAGGAAGATTGCCTGTGTTAGCTACAAACAGACTTTTCTACCTCTTCATTCTCCCCAAGGGAATAGTCTGATGAACTACTACAATATCTTTCACAATATTTAATCAGAAGCAATAATTATCAGTTTTATAAGAAGAACATACACTTCCAATACACTTCCAAAGAACATCTTCCAATATGTTGTTACCAATAGATAGTAAGCAGTCACAAAACAATTCAGAAAACCTACCTAGAGCAATGATGGCAGAAGAATGCCTAACAGTTACCCAGCAATAACTTGGAAAATATGTTAGACTTTGAAAAGAAAATGGTTGTCAACCCATCACAGTAAGAATTCCACTATAAATTTATAAATGTTCATAATTGTAAGTGCTCAAAGTTCAATTTTCAGGAAGAAAGATGTGATTCAACAAAACTGCTCAAAACAGTGCTTCTCAGACCACAAACACCAGCTCTTCCACTATGGCAGAACAACCATGTGAAACGTGGAAACTTTGCAACACAGAAAACATTAATGCTTTGGGATTCAATGGAGAGAAAATACATTAAATTTAAGCATGCATTGCACCTTTACTGCCCTGGCACCTGAGTAGAAAATGCAGACTATACCATTTAAATCAGTAGAGTGAACAGAAATCTGCAAATACAGAATTAAATTCAGTTAAAATCATTGTGTCTTTAATTCTATAAGGTCTCAATCTGCTTCTGATTATCAGACTTGGAAGGTACTGTGTTTAATTTGCATTTGTTTTAATAAAGTAGTTTTCCTAGAAGCAGGTTGGAGGTTGATGAAAACTGAGGTGTATTCATTCCCAATACATTTTAATGGTATAGCCATAGTAGGAAGGACTTTAAACAATTTAAGAAGGGGAAAATGAGATGTGGAAGCCAATATAAGCCAACTTGAATACAAATATGTTAATATGGTGAGGTTGTGGGGTCTCTGTGGAGATAATCTGAACCCCTGGCTGGACATGGTCCTGAGCAACCTGCTGTACCTCACCCTGCCTGAGTGAGGCGTGGGGATGATGCCCTGTCAGCCTCAGCCTTTGTGTGTGATTCTGCGATCCTCCCAGGCTTCTTTCTTTCATTATCTAGAAACAGCCAAATTTTTCTACTGAAACTCTGTTGCTGCAAAGTAGGATATACAGAATATATCCTGTTTATAAATATGATCTTGTTACCACCAGGAAATAAACTGTCAGTTAATTTAATTAATTAAAAAAATAAAAACACATCTCAGATGAAAGCTAGCTTGGAAGTAGCCCAGAGGTCAGAAACTGAAATCTTTGATGTATGCTTGATTATCTCAGTCTTCAACATATGTCCTTGCATGATGCTGTCTGTAAGTTTCTGAAAATGGTGAAGACACTCCACATTTCCAGTGGGTGTAGGAACAGTGAAAACAAGCAAGAAAGTGAACTTCCTGGATAATGCAATAGAAATAGCATCTCTATGCCCATCTGAAACTTCATTTAACCAGCTAAGGTTTACAGTCAGTCTAACATTACAGTGCTAAATTCATTCAGAAGCTCAACTGGCTTACTGCAAGTGAAAACTTGCAAGCATTGATGCAATTTCTGAATTTGACACTAGGCACAGATATTTGGTGGGTTATAGGTCTTTTGAGTCTGAACATTCAAGTCTGCCTATGTAAGCTACATAAAAACAAGACACATTTGTTTTAAAATCATAAGATGATTAAAACTTGTAAAATAATTCTGTCAGAAATGAGGAATCTCTGCAAGAAATTAAAGAGTTGAAAGAGGTTAAAATTATCAAATTTTCACTAATATTTTGCTAATTGAAGGCATTTGAGCCCAAATTTTCAGAGCATTTTAAAAAACAAGCATAGATCCAATTCATTTCAGTCACAGCTGCGATCACTTGGCACTTGCATGGATCTGCCAAGGATGACTCAAATAGGTACCTAGAAAATGTGGCCATTTTTAGCAGCCATTAGCAGCCATATGAAAATTTTAAGTGTCTCAATTACCATCACATTAGAACTTTGTGGTAGATTCAGTTCTCACTGTCACAATTCAAGTCCATTATCCTTCGTCTGCCATTTCCAGACACACTGTTGTCCTACAGGCTTTCCCAGTTACATGATGGATGAATCAGTTTTCTTTTCATCTTTATTCCCCATTGCAGTTTATCCTTGATGTGTTTCCAGAACAGAGTGTAGTCTATTCAATTTGGCAAAATGTGAAAATTTTCCAAGAACAAATAAATAAGGATCTACCACCTAAAACATACATGTAAGGCCTGAATTAATATTGCTGAATCAACCTTAATTCTTGGGTTGAATGTAGAAAATGAATATTCTTGCACTGCAGTACATATAGCTTCTGAGATTTTTTTTCCAGAAAATAAATAGCAAAAATTAGCTGCAAAGAATCCATGTTGCATCTTGCATGCTATCAACAGCACAGAACTTTAGTAGCCTATCTGGAAAAATAGGTGGTAAGTAATAGGATATTGTTTTTAAGCTGATGTGACAGACTACACAGCATACTCCACAGGTATTTTTCTCACTACAGAAAAATTCTGGAGAAATTAAGCTGGAAATGGTATAGTTATGTTGGCAGATTGAAGCTCTGGAGCTGATGAGCCTGTGGTCTTAGCACAGGCTATGTTTTTAAGAATTTACATATTAGAATGGATGCAGTTTGGAGCTGGCATGCCTAAACCACTTCTGGACTATTTAAACTGGAATACATTGGACTGTATGGGAATCATGGCTGCTGGTAGACTTGAAGCATGTCTAGACCACAGTGTCATGGACTGTTGAGTTAAGCATGCTTATTGTTCAGGAAATGATGTAACTCGATTCTAAAAGCTTCTTACTAAGATTTAGTATGATTCCTGACTACAAGATGAACCGTAGTATCTAAAAGTTCAAAACTTGGCTGTATTTGGCTGGAGAAAACCAAGGTTTTGCTTCAAAGCAGACATAAACTGAGAACTCCATATGAAAGGCTTTTATAGTATGAGGAAATATTTGAAAAATATTCAGCAGCCAATACCTGACATGAGACTTTCAGTCCAGAGTCTGAAATTTTAAAAGATTTAAATGCAAGTCAAATTTGAATACTAAAACAGTAAAGTGTTAGACAACCTTAGGTCTGGATAATATCTAAAATTAGTGTCTTTTATGTGAAGGAGCATGTGTAAAAATGATAATATAAAACTGTTACTTTTTTGTTAGCCTTCTGCTTATCTGCTTTCACACAAACTAAAAAGCACATTATGGCTTCTATGATCCTATATTCTTTTCTCATCCACACCTTGAAACATATATAATTCAGATTTTTTAAGGTCTCTTAAGTAGAAAAGTGGATGTGTGCTTGTCTTTACCGTGGTGGCAAGTATGTGACTAAATATTGTCAAGGATGTATAAGTTTGTATAAGTAATTTCAATTAGGAATTAACAGGAAAATAATACAGATAAATCTCAGTGTTTCAGATAGAACAGATATATATACTCCATCAGAAAAATAGAAACTCCCATGTTACTAACCACATTATTGTGACTTTCTCAAATGGTGAGTAAACCAAAGACTGGGAAGAAGTTTGGTATGGTTGTCTTTCATGATATTACTAATATTTTATAATGTCTGACAGTGATGAATAACCTTTCATGTATGTTTACAAAGTAATGGCATAATTGTTCATGCTTGCATGATAATTAAATATGTTTATGTTTACAATTAGATGTAATAACATAAAGATGGTCTGAACATTTGCCAATGTATCTTCTATCTGAATCTTTTAAAAGATAATATACAGTAGCAACTAATTAGGTGACTAATATTTATGACAATTTATGAATGTTCTGCATGATACACACACAAGCAGACACACATGCACACATTTACATTCTTATCTACCTTCACAGAATGAGGTGGATAAAGTCAGTACATCTTTAGCATAATGCCTTACTTCAGTCTTAGGCACATTATCCTTACAGAACGCTTGACAGGGTTTGAATTGCAGCAAAATATATGTAGTAGTGAAGTATTTTATAATAAAAGTTTACACTATCTGATATAAAAAAAAATTTAGTGCTCTGATTTGTATGTATATTTTAAACTAGTAGTATGACTCAATCAGCTCCTGTGGAGGAATGACAAAAGGGGTCTTTTAGGTGTCTGACATGAATTTGCATAAGAATAGATGGTTTTTGTATTTTGATAAAGGTGTTTCTTGTTCACTGAAACTGAAAACTTTGAATGATTTTTTATTTTGCAATGACATTATAAAGGACAAAAAGCTGTAAGTATTAACAATTCAGAAATATGGACCACACAATGTTTAACCATTGCAATTAACCAAAATTTCCTTACAAAAACTGATGAATCATGGGCTAATAAAATATCTCTAAATAAATACTAATATATTTATATTTTCCAATGTTCTTTGGGAAACCTTGGCTTAACTTTTAAGGTTCCAAGGATTGGGGATTAGTGTGGCCCCATTTCTGAAGAAACAAACATTTTATTAAAACTAACCTGTAGGAAACTTAAGCACAGCAGGAGCTTAATAACCTTAGTTCATTGCAGCTTTACAGAACCTAAAGAAGGGGACAGTGCATAAGTTCTGCTGAACACACATGATATGCTACAGTTTTAAAACTGTAACCATGAGCAGATAATCTAATTAAAAAAAAAAAATCAGAATTGATTATTAAGCTTCAAGGGAGCTGTGAACAAGGGTTAGCGATTGAAAAATACAGGGACTTCCATTCAAACAATCAAATTAAGTGTTCAGCCTCTATTTAGGAGCCTTTTCAATATATTTTATACCCTGGGGAACCTAGATCTAACTAAGAGCCATGGCCTGTGGTTGTTCTGCCTACATTTGCAACAGCTTGAGGTATGCCATCTCACATGGTTTAGGGAAATTGCTGCCAGCATAAGACAAATAATTCCCTCCCTCTGGTCCTCAAGAATAGCTGGAAAGTGTAATCTCTCATTATCAAACCTTCTGCTTTATTCTGTCCTGCTGTAGCTCTGTGTCAATGGCCTTGTTCACAGTCATCTCATCTTTGTCACAGATACATTTTTTTAATGTGACAGAACTGCATTTAGTAATCATGAGCTTGACAGATATGTATTTGGAAAACAAAAAATTATAGAGGGTAAATTTGAAAGTTTCAATCAGTTTAATGCAAAAATATATACATTTTTTGCCTGTGTAGGTTGACACATTTCAGTTGAACACATAAAACCTTGATTATGATGTAACCCTATGTGATCTTCATTTAAATAATAAAGATGTCATCCTACTTGAAAATTTCTTGTGTTCAGTGTTTATTCTCTCCATTCCAACAAATCCTTCAAATTTATATGTTTCAATAACTTCAAATTTAAACTGTAAAATCAAACCTTGAATTTTGCATTTGTCAGGACCATTACTTTAATGCTTCCTTATATGTAGGTAAGCCTATCCAGCATAAAAAGATTTCTCTAAGGACAAAATAGTGCTCATTTGCCACTGTCAAAAATCAAAGGTACAGTCTTACCATTCATACATTCAATCTTGATTTTTACAGCCAATAACTTTCAGATATATTTACTTTGACTTATTAGAATTATTCCACCTGACTAATCAGCAACAGGGTTGACCCATCTCATAACATCTGCACAATCTGAAAACATTAGGCTCTATGGCCCTCTGTACTGAATGAGAGTATTGCTGTTGCTCAAATTGGTAAGTCAAGCTACAAGCAACTGAAAGCCTCATGGTCTCTTGGTGACTGCAAAAGCTCTCAAGCAGATCTCAACCCCTTCTGGTCAGTGGGAATATATTGTATGAGTGTAATCATAGAAACAGGATCTTGATTTCTGAGTACTAGAGAAAATGGCAGAGAACTTGCTCTGACATCTCAAAAGAGCCTTGTTAGAAAGGACAGAAACTGTTACTGGAAAATCTGGGAAGAACATTGAGTTTGATATTTTATAGCAAATCAGAGGCAGAATCAAGACTGGTGTAAACATTTTTGAAGAGCAGTTCTATATCTAAGCCCTGAAAATTCTACATAAGACAATTTACACATATTTTTTTTTTCCTAGCAACTTTTGTCTTCAGAGAGGTTATTGGATATTAGGGTGTAATGTAGGTATGACACATAATGATAAGAAAAAACAGGAGGAAAAAAATATGACTGAATTTATATACCTAAAAATATACACTGAGAGTTGTCCCAAAGGGCCACTACAAGAAATTGTCTCACTTATACAAACTCAGTGCTGTTCTCTTTGAAGTGTGATACAAATTTTTTCTCTTCCAAAAAGATATCATATGCAGAGGAAACAGCAAAGGCTTTACTAACAAAGTGTATTAGGCTTGTTCCCAACCACATTCTGGAACCTGATTTTACTTATCCCATCACAGTTAACTTCCAACTAATTCTTTTCAATTAATTAATTCAATTAATTTCCTTTAATAATAATTGGTGAAAAGCTTCCCTCTTCTCTGACTGATTTCAAATATAACCTAGGTTACTTTCCTCAAAAGGACAAAAAGCACAGTGAAGCTAGAAACATTTTAAGATGAAGAGGGAAAAAAGAATGGCTGGACAAAATTGTCTTTCACAGTCCAATCACTGCACATTAACTCACTTATACCATGTATATCTGTTCTCTCTACAGGTTGATGGCCACCTAGCCTTACACATTTTAGTCCTTGGATTTAAATTCTATTTAGTGGATAATGGTTTTATATTCTCCAAGTTAATTTCCTGGACTTATTCCACTCTTCACTCGTTTTACTGCAGGAAGAGATTAAAGCATGGGAATGTTTATATGATTGTCAATGTTTATGTTGGGAATTCTTGAGAATATCACCTATACACTTTTCTGGAAATTCAGTGATCCATCACTATCAAAATTCCATCCTCTCACCTTTATTCTTTTCTTCAATTGCACACACATATACAAATGTCATAAAAACCTGCCACTTATACAGGCAACATAATTAACATACCAGTATTGGATGGTATGTTAATACCATCCAATACAGTACCATACAGTACCAGTGCCCAGTATTGCAGATGCCAGCCGTGGTCAAATCTTCCCTATTATGCCAGTCATTTCAAAGCTGCTATTGCAGAAAGTTAGATATTTTATATCAGAAGTCATTTGACTGACATATTCACTTTTCTCAGAAACTTTGCATAAATTTTTTTTCCAAATTATCTAGTCCAGCTATTTTAACTTGATTTTGGGATAGGGAACACGAGTTTGTGTGTTGAGACAATGTTTCTCTTACTGAGATTCTAATTTTATTATAAGGAAACTTGGGTAGGTGGCAACTGTTCCTTGTTTTACACTGACCAAGTCTTGTGATAGGTACTCAGTAAGTGATGGTTACTGGCATCAGTGACTATTACAATATAAATTTAATCCTCTTATCCAGTTTTATAGCTATTTTAAAAATCAAACAAGACAAACCTGTTCCATTTGGGTTCTGGTTTCCTAAATTATCATTTGCCTTTTTTGCAACTTGTCAGTAATGATGCTGTCCCAGGAAAGTGATGAATAGGTATTTTGACTTGGCTCTTAAAAGTGCTTCTTTTCATATTTCACAGTGAGCTGAACAGAGGAACTCCAAAGAAATTAGTCTGAAACAAATTTTATACAAACTCATTCTATACTGAGGGGAAATTAATGTTCCTACAGTTATACAGTTACCACATCATTTAATTAAAAACACATTTAAAAAGATCATACCTGTGCTCCATCTTTCATTTTTTGCTCTCAGTTATGATATGTGGGCTAAATTTACATCAAAATACACATGTACATTCCTCAGTCTTTGGTAAACTTATTTTTTTAGGCAAGTGAATTTTTTAAACTTTTATTCTTACTGTTTCAAAGCAGTTATCCTTTCAATTACTGCTTTTCTCTCTTGCATACTTGAATGTCAGAAAGCTGCATCCACTATCACATGACCTAAATATTCACTTAGAGTAAAATATTTTCAAAGCAGTGACCTTCCACAGCAGGCTACAAAATTGATAGTAAAAGCCATTCTATTGCTGCTTCTCTTTTCCTTTGTTCCTTTCTCTTAAGGAAAGTATATTGGAAATACAGCAATTATTCTGCCTGGATATTGAAAGGGATTTCTGAGCAACCTTGCACAATTGAGCTGGCACATGTAAAAACTGTTTCTGACTCACTGAGCTGGCATATACTGCTAAATCAGCATTGGCAGGACTCCAGGCAGCCTGTCACCAACACTGGATATTGCAGTAAGTACCAGTTCTGAGTATTGTATCCAAATTGGTTTTATTGAATTGTTTCATTCAGTGCTGCAAGGTCTGGCTTAAGAAACTAAAGCCTTGGACTAAAAATAAAAAGATCACAGTGGAACTAAACATGTGGCAGCTGAGCTATGGTAATTGAGTATGTTATTAATGAAAAAGACTTTGCTTAAATTCCTTTCAATGCCCATATTTTCTTACTCACAGGGACTTTTCAATATTTTACAAAAGTAGCAATTAGTTTACAAATTATCTTTATGAAAGAATTCAGAAAATAAAAACATTGACCAAAACATATGAAGAGTGATTATTAAGTGAAATACCCATGTTCTTTTCAACAATTATTTTTTCTGGAGGGGATACATTAGAAGCTGTGCTCTTTTGCAGGTAAGTAAGTAAATCTTCATGTGACAGTAAATTAGTAATTTTCTCCCTTCAGTTTTAGCAGTGTCATATTTTCCTTAATTTTCTGCAGACTAAGAACATCCTCAGAGATAGCAATCACAGTTCAGCCATTCATACAGATTTACTAGTCTGTGATAATTCAGTTGAATCTGGCCTATATCCTTGCTGTTTAAAAAGTGACACCCACTGTGGACAAGATTAGTCCCACATGAACTTAGGCACACATCAAGGACCTTCCAACATACTTGATGAAAAATAATATAATTAAGTCTCCAGTAAGGTTCTTTTACTAAAGGGTGTTAACTTTAGAGAGAGAGAACATAGTAGAGGTAAAAAATATCAGGAAATAGGACATTATAACAATGGAGCTTGAGATCATGCATCCTGGATGCCAGAAAGCCTGTAGAGCTCTAAAAAGTCTGAGAATTTTTGCTCTTCCTGTTTGTGTAAATTGGATTAAAGACAATCTCTGTCACCTACCTAGGCTTTAACAGTCTTTGACTGCATAGCAGGCTTACTCATGGACTTTTGGAAAATAGGAAAAGATCATAAGTCAATGGTGGATAGTGCTAAAAACCCTGTGAGTGCAATATAAATTAACTCTCTTCTTACTATATTTGCATATAAACAAGTTTGCACATTTCAAATATGCATTAGCATGGATATATGCAAGCAACGCGTTTTTTTTTTGTAACAGAAGTTACAGAATGTAAATGAATGCAACTATTTCAGATTAATAAGCATTAGTTTGCTCAAAAAATACAGTTAAATTAATGTATATCTCTTGATACAAGAAAGGCTTCTCAGAAAAAAAAAAATGTATGGAAATCTCCATTGAAATCAACTCCAGTACATTAACGGTCCATAGATAACCAAACAGACCTCAAGGTTTCTGGCAGAAAATGGCAAGTTTTTCCACCTCTCCAGCTGGTTTTCTCTATGGCATTGCTATATTTTTTTGCACCTTGAGCTCATGAAGATATGAGTGCTGAAATCCCTTGAGTCTGTTGCTCTTCTAGAACTGACTGTCCCAAAGGAATTTATTTAGAAGGGCAGCAAAATTTCAATCCTGGATGTAAGGAACCAGCTGTGGTCATGACTTTAACAAAAATGGTTTCTGTCCTTAATGATTGTGTAGTGTCATTCATTCTAAAAGGTTTGCTAAGAAGTTCTGTGGTTAGATTGTCATCAAAACTGAAATATTTGAATTGATTTGAGCAGATAGCTAAAGGACATCTTCCTATGTCTGTGAAAGAACACTGATGATGATAATATATAGCAGACTAAATACCTTTGTAAATCACTGTCAGGGATTATTCAGTGATTTCGCTTTTAAAATCTTTGTAATTTCTATGACCTATACAGTTAAAAAACCCCACCAATTCACAGTTATAGTTTCCCAAAAGCAGAACAAAGAGAAGAAATTACATACTTTTCACAAGGGACTTGGTATTATCCGAAACCCTATAATAAAAATCTCATTCTGTTTCTTCAATTAGTTGATTGATTCCAGTAGGCGTGCCTGCAATCCAACCAATTTTATAACAGCTGTAAAAATAGATTTCATTCTTTGAAGGATATCCTACTCGTGGATCAACAGCAAAGTTAGTAAACATAAAAGAGAATGTGATGAATTACAAATCTTCTGGTAGTACCATGCAATTTACCCCAAGACTGTGATTTGTCAGTGATATCTGGGGTAACTGCTCCTTTGGAAACCACCAGTATAGTTGAGGAATAATATATATTAAAAATCTTGCTTTATTTAGCAGCAGAGAGAGATTCTTTGCAAAAAAGATCTTGTGAAACACCATAATAACTGGTTAACACTCATCCGTAAGTTTTAAAAGGCTGTTTATAAATAAAATATAATAATTTTAGACATACAGAATGTTATAGTTGAGATCAGCTATGGTAGCCTTGCTAATACTTTGATCTACGTGTGTGTTCTTAGGAATAAAGGATGTTTTTGTTGAAACTAGTTCTCAGAATATGAGAGACAACTGAATGGCAACAGCAGATATTCATGGTGCCATATTAATAATAATAAGAATGTTGCCATAAGAATGTAGTTTCTGAGGACAATAAATTACATTTCTCTCCTTTAAGGCTTGGTGATTAAAAAAGGGTTGAGAGTGATGGAGGCCCAACGTGAAACACCCAAAGAGAAATACTGAAGTGTTTTGCAGCACATTTCCACTTTCAATAACAAAATATTAGTATTTATCTCTGTGTTACAGTGAACACAGAAAAAGGAGTATCTAAAGAGTAATAAAATTGCCAAGCAGGAAAATTCAGCAAATTTCTTGATTTTATGTTTCCAAAGGCAGAGAGATTAGAAACAGACAGGATGCAACAAGACTTCCACTTTGCAAGCAAATTCCCTGTGACTGTTCTCTCCTTCTTCCTTAGTCTAAATATGCACTAAGAGGTTACCTATAAATCCTCAGGCAATTATAAGAAACTTCTGCTTTTATTTGTGATAATAGGTAACAGTTTTAGGAACCACTTTTTGCAATTGATAATGTTCTAATCCCAAGTATCACAAGATACAGGGGGAATTGTCCTTATATCTGCCACAGGGTTAGTTACTGTTACTATTCAAACCCATACTGAAGGTCCAGCAACTTCTTGTCTGCACTGCTCTGAGAATGACATGTTCTGAGGATACTTGCAGAATCCTTTCTAATATAGCCTACTTGTAGAATGTATTATGTTATTATGCTCCTCTGCATACTCAAATGAGCACAGAGAAAGGATGGCTGTTGGGGGATGTTTGTTCTAGGCCCATCACAAAAGCCATCCCCCACTTAAAGGTCCCTTTCCTTTGACCAGAGGAGCACAGTGGCTCAAAACCAGATGAAAAATGCAAATCAAAGATGGGAAGGAAAAGCATTCTATCAAACCTGTTCTGGGACAGACTCAGCCTCATTTTCCAGGTGTGAAACCCATCAAGAAGGGTCAGTGCCGGAGCACCTCATATTTACTGCCTAAAGGTAGGGGACATATTATGAGATGAAGCAGAAGCACATTTCAGGATTGCACAGGATTTACTATGGGATGTTTAGGGGAGGAACTAACAACAGAAAAGGGGAAGAATTTGGGTTATTTGAGGAAGTGTGGGAAAAAAGGATGCATAAGGGGATAAAAAGGGCCTGTAACATAAACAGTTGCTTGTGGGTATGCCTTGTACCTGAAAAATGCAGTTTTTTATTAAATTCCTTCCCTCCTCTCTCTTGGATGAGGGACTCTATTCTGTGTGCATGTGTGTGTGTGTGTGTGTGTGGGGTCTGGGTGCACCAGCGGGAGGCAGGCTGTGGGTTGGAGCTCTGTGGGCCTGTGGTGCCAGTAACTAGAGGACGTGCAGCCACCGGGTGAGAGTGTGAGCGGTAGCAAAGGCCACCCCAGACTGACGTGCCAAAGAGCCATGTGTGTGCATGTCCGCCTGTTTGTCTGTCTGAGGGGGACTTTAACCTGATCCAGAGGATAACCAGAAAGACTGAGGGGTTTGCTGGTCTCCAGAAGCGAGAGCTGATGCTTGTGTAATGCATGGGGGGCTGTGAACAGTGACATTACTCATGGAGACTCCGCTAAAGAATTCCACTGCCCCTCTTCTGACTTCCCCCCTAATCACAGACAATGAACATTTCACTTAAAAGGTCAATTTATGTCTTTCCAGTACATAAGCTGATGAAATAAAGTATTCTGCATCAGTATAATTTCAAGTCCCAGGCTAACGAAGGAAAAAATATTACCAGATATATGCACAAGCATGCCTCTGTCTTGCAAATAGAAACCAGATACAATTCTGCTGAAAATAAACATATAATAAATAACAGATGTATGTTATCAATTATATCCTATATAAAATCTACAGTTGGCTTACAATTCAGAGAATGATTTTTTTCTTCACAATTGTTTCTGCAGAGTTACAGCAGGCTGAAGATAGAGGGGACTGTCAGTAGAATGGCTATTGCTTTGACAGACACTGAAGACCTTCTCGTGTGAGGGTGATGATGGAAAAGCTAAACCTGTAGCCAATTAGAGGATCACCTTTACATTCACGGCTGTCTGCAAACAAATGGCTTTTCCTTTATGCACTCTCTACATTCAGTCAGTTAGAGTGAGGGCAATCAAAGTGATTAAAAATAACTTTAAAAACTATTTATTCATTTCCAATACTTTTGTGGGTCATTTTCAAAGTGTTTGATACAGACAGTCTGATATTTCACTCAGGTTTTGAAATTAGAGACTTGCCCAGCAACAACAAAGTACCAGTGCTTTCTTGGCTATGCTGATATCAGAGCATTAATGTTGCTTTAAGACTCTGCCTGCGAGTATAGCATATAGTTTATATTCAGAAAGAAAATCCTACAGGGATTCCATAAATCTGCAAAATGGTTACATTTTCATGCTCTTAACAGTCCACTGCACAGCAGCATTTTTGTGTATGACTCAGGAATAAAAAATGCTAGGTCAGCTTCATGTTAACAAGCCAGAAATTTACTTTAAATGTGGGTTTTTTTCTTTATTATGGAAGAAGTTTTAATTTTTGATACTGCTTATTGATCTATCCTCATTTGTTCTTTTTTATGCTAGTGACTTTTACATAGTAACAAAGCAAAATCACCCTGCTTTTCTTTTAATGAAAAAATTATTCACCATACAGGCACCTACGTACATGCACAGAGCCAGAGAGAAGAGTCTTGATATTTTGGTTGAAAGGCATCTTGATCATTTGGGTAGCTTTTGTTATAATTATTTATGCTATTCTGCAACACCAGCCTGCTAACCACAAAGGAATTCAGGTGCATGCATAGCAAGCATAGTAAACAATCTGCTGCTGCCACCTAGAAAGTGCAGAACTTGCACTATTTTGAAACAGCACACCAGCATTCTATTCTCTTACTGTGTTCTTGAACATATTCTGGGGCTTTAGAAACCAAGAAAAGAACTGTCCTGTCCTTAGATAAGACACATCTTACTTTTTGCAGTCTTCAAGTGTTAAATGAATTTTTTTCAAAGTATTTGATTCAATAATAGATGTATATATACTTATTTTATTTATACTGCATATATCTGTTATTCCTGGTTTCAGTCAGAAACAACATTTTGAAAAACTGCATCAGAAAAATCTATATGCTTGGATTTGGTACTCCTTACTTTCAAAACAATTTTTCCAATTTAAATTTATTTACTGACTGACTAAGCTGAATGGAAAATGCAAACTGGGCTGCTTCAGTATGACACAAATCTCAGTGTGTCTTTCATGTTCCAATATCACATTTAGAGTGTTTGTATTAATCTAACTGATGAATACAACTGATTTACAAAGTCTACAAACGACACAGAGCAGTATGAGCACAAAAACTACTCACTGTATTTCTTAGAAATTTGCAGGATCTGAAAACTAGATTGCAACTTTTAAAATTGCATTTCATGACACTAGCTGTAGTATCTGTATCTGAGTTTTGGTTTTGGCTTTTTATTATGATAGGTATGCAAAAAATGGAAAGGCCTTTCATGATAATGCAGTTTAATTTTAGGTAAAGAAGAAATTCACAAACTGAAAAAAAAACCAAGGGCTGCAGAGATAAATTAAACACAATTTTGGGCAAAATGGTAATCTTACTCTTGCATAGGTAATTTCCCCTGTATTAAAACATTCTTAGATATGGGATTCTGAATGATGAGAAACAAAACCTCTCATACACTTAATAGAGAGTGCTTGAGGTTTGTGCCAAAGCTTGCTTTAATTTAGAAATATCAGCTTATTTCTATGTACATGGAGCAAGGTAGGACATAAACAGTATGAATGAGGATGTCAATTTTGCTTTACTGCAGTTCTGTGACTCTAAGCTAAGCTTCTATAGCAAGAATCAAGACACTGTTCATACTATGTCAATGTTACTTGCTCAGATTTACATGTATGATGAGATATAGAAAATGCACCTTCACTGCTACTGCCCTGTTCAGAAATGTTGTATTATTCACACTCAGAGGTTTGATCTTATATATTTAATTTCAAATAAATCTATTTAAATGAGAGTAAAAGCATATGAAAAGACTAGGATGTCAAAGTAGTTATTCACATGAGTCTCATTAAAAGCACTATTTACCAACATCTCCATTCATGGGCCTGCAAAATTTTAATGGCACAAAAGAAATGCATATCACAAAGGAAACCCTGTGTTCCACAGAAGTTGAATACTAAGGCTAAACAAGGATATCATCTTCAGATCGTTTCCTTATTCCAGCAGCCGTCAAATTCATATTGGGCTCTGAGAGAGAAGGAGCAGCAGCAGGATGCTGTTCCCAGGGGTGGTGAGCCAGGCCAAGGGCCTGACAGACACATCCTGCACTACCTGACCCAGGAGGGCAGAGCAGCCTGGGGACTGTCAGCCGAGCAGGACAGCAGGCAAGTACAGAAACTGAGGCTGGTGTAAGGTCAAGCCAGGCAGCGCTGGCCAGCGGGTCAGGTTCAGATCAGTGAGCTATGGAAGCAGCGTGCCCCAGAAAGGGGACAAGGGCAATTGCTCAGATTAAATGCAGCTCCTGAGTACAAGGGAATGGCCTCTGCTAAGGCTTCCCACAGCTCCTCCTCAAACAGCTCTCTGAATCCAGGCTGCACAGCTGCGCTGCTGTCAGTGCTGGCCCTGAGTCCAAGCAGCCAAAACCCCACGAAGGGGCTCTGGCACCAGCTTCCTCCAGTTCATCTTTTCTCATTCCCTGATTGCAGTCAGGAAGTGGGAAACCACAGACCTTGCAGATTTGGGCACTGTTCAGAGAGTGACTTTTTGCCCCGTTGAAGCGAGCATTCACACTGTTGTTTTTTCCCTTAGTGACCTCACATACCTATCAAATAGGATGCAACACTTGATGGGGTCTGTACATGTACATCACATAGCATGAGAACATATTTAAAAATCTCTTTATTATCTCTCTATGAATGTCTAGCGGTTGTGCTGGTTTTGGCTGACATAGAGTTAATTTTCCTCATGATGGCAATGTTTTGGATTTGTGCTGAACACTGTGAAGGTAATATAGAGATGTATTTGTTATTGCTGTGCAGAGCTTACACAGAGCCACTTTTCTGCTTTTTGTACTGCCAGGCTGGAGAGGAAGTTGGGGGTGCCTGGAAGGTTGGGAGGAGATACAGCAGGGACAGGTGATCCCAACTGATCAAATGGATATTCCAGACCATGTGACATCATGCTCAGATTATAAGGTGAGGGGAAGAAGCAGGAAAGGGGGAACATTTGGAGTGACAGTGTTTGTTTTCCCAAGTCACCATTACATGTGATGGGGCCCTGTTCTCCCAAAGATGGCTGACCACCTGCCTGTCCATGGGAACTGGGGAATTAATTCCTTGTTCTGCTTTTGCTTTTTGTGTGTGCAGCTTTTGCTTCCCCTCTTAATCAGTCTTTAACTCAACCTATGAGATTTCTAGGTTTTACCCTTCAGATTTTACCCTTCCCAATACCACTGGTGGGGGAGTGAGTGAGCAGCTGCTTGAGGCTTGGTTCCTGGCAGGGTTAAACCACAACACTATTGAACTGGCTATCTCTAGA
Organism: Ammospiza caudacuta; assembly: GCF_027887145.1. NCBI lineage: Eukaryota > Metazoa > Chordata > Aves > Passeriformes > Passerellidae > Ammospiza > Ammospiza caudacuta. The sequence continues at coordinate 38,836,969 of NC_080598.1, read as the reverse complement.
CCAAAGGTTCAACTTCATTTCAAGCTGAGAGATGGCATTAGCTGCATACAAATCCTGTGCTCATTTTTGTCAGTCTTATTTCCCTCCTAAAGTGTACATAAGTTAAAAAAAGGTAAATATGTGTAATACCCACCAATTTCTTTAGTGCTCAGAATTTTTAAGAATAGATGTGTATTCTGTACATCCTAAGAGCTCTTATTTTAAATGTGGTGTGCACATTGGTAAAGTGTTATGATGAATTTGTATATAGCCTGTTCTGTAAAATCAACACTGTCTCTAAAATTTGAGAATCCCTATATTAATATTTGAATCATGACAAAGTTACTACAGTCTCTTAATTTCTGTATGAGATACTGAAACTCTGGGGTAATTATGATTGTATTGTAAGTGTTCCTATATAAGTAATTTCACTCCTCTCTGCAGCCCATTAATAGTCTCTAGATTTTCCAAATCAGTAAAACACAAGTGTACTAGGGTCAAATTCACCTGAAAAAGGCAGATATAAGTATCACATAAATCTTGGCAATTTGAAGTGACACCCATAGCTCAGGGCATTAGCACTGGATTAGAGTTACTATACAATATAAATGTTTATGCTGTTTTGCAGTGTAATGCAGACAAAAGAACACAATCAAAGCTTTCACAGACATAAACAGACATCACACACTGTAATTATATTTGTCTGCAAGATTATAATAATCATAGATGGCAGGTATTATAAGGCAGTTCTTTTTTTCCTAGTTAACCCATGCAGTATACTCATCCTACTCCAAAAGAAATTACCATAAATGGAATATGATGCATATTTATATTTATATTTATATTTACATATTGGAAATTTGGGGTAGGGAAGCCAATCTCTATTTGTCCCCATTTCCAAGCTCCATGCAAAGGACAAGATGGTGAAAAGAATCACAAGGCATTCATGCAGTAGTCAGTGTGTATTTTTGTCCTTGCCAGCCCGGACTGCTTCCATCATGCTGCTGAACATGGGGCAGAGCCTCATCACCTGAATCCCTGTGAGAGGAACGTCTCTAGCAGAGGACATGATACACAGAAGAGCTTGTTTCCCCTTCCAGCTTATATTGAAGATTAATCATCTCTCCAAACTTAATGTCAGAGGTTGGCTATTTTGCTTGAACAGCAAATTAGTCAGGAGACTGATTAAAGCCTCTGTTTGTTGTGAATGAATTGTTAAAAGGCAAATCAGTCCCTTTTAAAGGCCATTTCCTGCCCTGAGTCATTCACATAGGACTCACATTGAATTCAAGGAGAATTCAACACACTCCTCCAAGGGCAGAATTCATCCTGCAGCTTAAAGTCTGTGAACCTTGTATACCCTTAAAAACAGCTTATATGCAGAAGGAACTGTACTCACCTCAATATAATGCCTACAGTCTTACACATTAGTCTATGAATCTTACATGTTGAATTTTGATTGAAAACACAGAAAAAAGAAATTTACATTTTAAGTTTTCCTGATGCATAAATACAGAGCATTAAAAAAACTTTTTCAAAAAAGGAATTCTTAACAATAGTCAAGTGCTAATACTAAAAATTTTTGAATATAATGAAAGGCATTTGCTTTTGTCACTGATAAAGTATGCAGAAAGTTTCAACAGGAAAGGTATCAAAGTTATCAGGTTGAAAAAGTATACATAATATTATTTTATTTTGGATGTGCAAGACTGGTTACTTGTCATCCAGAAAAGGAAAACAAAATATATATTCTCCTGATCATAACAGCCAGGGTTCAGTTCATACTTTTAAGACAAAAAAGACTGTTTACTCCATGTACATGAAGCAGAGAACATAATTATCATTGCAAGTATTAATATGGCTTCATACTTTAAAAAGTGGGTAATAAGTACCTCTTCAAAACTGTTTCATCACTGTTTCAACAGTGCTATTATTAAGGAACTTCAATTTTTTATATTTTCCAATTGATCTGTTTCTTTTCATGTCCTTAGTTGACACTGAGGCATAACAAGAACACAAGAACTTGTCTATAGACATGTCTGTAGACATGCTCTTTTCAACAGATCATTTTTAGGGGTTTCAGGTGAAAAGGGATTCCACCTATCAAGAAACATATATATCAAGATACGAGTGGAAAACAGCAGAAGTAGCTCTTAAGGATGGGAAGTAGTGGTTAAGATTTCTCTTAGTCAGTCTTTCTCTTAGAACCAAGTCCAATTGTGTGCCAGTATGAAAGGCTTCTTAGAGATCACTCCTGTTAAAATCCCTTTCAGAGCAAATAACTTGCCATCTGAGCCAAGCTGTATTCCTTTCTTGCACTGCTGGCCTCCCTGGCAGTCCTTACATTGAGGGCAGGCAGCTGCTATTATCTGTTCAACTCATGGAGGACAAGTTAACCCTATCCTCATCCGGCATTTATGAGTTATCACAGAATGAGAAGAAAGAATGTATCTCAGCTATTGCTCCATTGTGAGGTTCTGAGATCACCACCCAAAGCGAATATCCCATGCTTTTCTGAAAACTCAGTATTATGTAACTGACTACCATTGGTAAAAATATGTGGATGATTCATATCCATACATAATTGAAATTTATCTGAGTTCCAAATATGTGATCCTGTGTTTCAGACCTACTGCAAGGATAGAGATCAGCTGTGCTGAAACTCTGAATCTGAAATTTTCACAAATCTAACTTTGATTTCAGTTGTTATTCTGAGCAGTCTTTCTGCTGTCACTCACTTGTCTGTACTCTCCACTCCAGTGGCTGAATGTCAGCCCTCTTTCTGCTTGTGTTCTGTGCAGAAGTAAAGTGGTGCTTCTGGTTTTCTTCTACAGTTATGGTATAGAAAACTATAAGAAACACACTGCTAGGAAAAATAATAGAATTTTCATTCTATTCCATTTCCATTCCATCTCTATCATTTCTGTTTATGGAATTGCACTTATTACCACTGCTGTAATGTTTTATTGACATCTAAAACTTGCAGATCTTGTATGCACTAATATTTGCCAGGCTTCTATTTCATCCATGTGGTTTATTTGCATAATCATAGTATTGTACAGCACATGATATACTTAACTGTGTTTTAATGGAAGTATTTAACTGTACAGAAGGGTTTCTCATAACTATGCCTGAACATAAGATAACATTGAAAAATTATAAGAATATTTCAAAATAGCAAAGAAAATTTCACTTTCAGCTAAAATACAAGATGCTTAAATTAATATTTGTCCTTCTGCTTAATTTTCTCTTATATTATGACAGTTTGTAATAAGTAAATACAGGCATTTTCTGTCAAACCTAAGGCCTTGATCCTTAAAGAAATTAAGTATTTTGTCAGGTACAAAGATTATAAAAACAGAGTACAGTTTTCTGCTCTTGAGAAATACTGCCTACCAAGAATAAATACCAATGTAGTAGAAATTGGAGCAGCCAATAAAAAGGTGCAGCAACCCTGAAAAATATTTAGCAAATTGCAGTTGTAAGTAAAACATGCCTCACATTCATCAAGTCAGTAAATTCAAAATGAGCTTTTATGATTCAGCCTTATTTCACAGCAAAAGAGGCTGATAAGAATGAACAGATTTTGAGAAAACTAAGAATCTTATGAAGTTCAACAAGGACAGATGTAAGTTCTTAAGCCTGGGGAAACATAATCCAGAAGTGCAGCACAGGCTGGGATCTACTGGTCTGGGAAGCAGCTCAGTGAAAAATGTTCAGTGTTCTGGTGGACAACAAATTCAGTGTGAGTGAACAGTGAGTTCCCTGTAAAAGAAAGCCAAGAGGATATTGAGTCAAATCAAAAAGGACACCACCATCAGAGATAAAGAAGGAGTTATCCCACTCTGCTCAGTGATTTTCAGGCCACATTTGGAATACTGTGTTTAGTTTTGATCCCTGCCATACAAAAAAGGTGTGGACTGGCTGGAGATGTTCAGCAGAAGGACCACAAAGATGGGGAGTCTGTCAAATGAGGAAAAGGCTGAGAGAAGTGAGGTTGTTCAGCCTTGAGAAGAGGCACAGGGAAGAATTTATCACCATGTTTCAGTATTTAAGAGGTGGCTGAAAAGAAGACAGAGACTCCTTTTTTTTTTTACAAGGAGTCATATGGAAAAGTCAAGGCAAGTTACTCCTAGGGAGATTTCTATTTGACACATGCAAAATTTTTCACTATGAGAAAATTCAGTCATTAGAATAATCTCCCCAGGGAAGTGATGGATTCCCTGGCACTGGACAGTTTTAAAATCTGCCTGGGCAAGATGATAGACCATCTTGTCTACACTGCAGTTCTGTCAAGAAAGGTTGGACCATATGATCCTTGATGTTCATTCCAGCCTGGTATTCTATGATTCTTTCAATGAGTTACAGATATGTATGGAAAAGCTGCATAATATTTCTTTCTTGGTAATTCCAAGAGCAACTGCTGAAATACTCTTCCAACCAGAAAAGCCTGGAAGGAGATTGTGGAAGAAGCAACTGGATTTCTAAACAGCAAATTATAAGTTTTCTCAGAAAAATATAAAAGCCTCAACACCAAAATTCTGGTTGGTATACAACACTTTGCAACTTATTTGTGAAAATGAAAATAGCATGTTTGATTTATTTCCCAAGGTATTAAAGGAGACATTCTCACAACATTCAGTAATGCACTTCCCAGTTCATCATATTTTTGGTTATTATCCTAATTTGCATCTGTTTAACCTAGATCATGGGTTTAGCCTTCCAAGTCCTGAAAAATGTAACATGACATGAATAAGAGAGACTCCAAATTGAATATAATATCAACGTTTAACATAATCATATGTAATTTGATGAAAACATCTTGATATTATTACATATATTATTTCATTGCTAATAAAAAATGTATTTCTAACTTGTTTATAAAAAAATAAAAATGAATACCAGTGCAGTGGAAGGCAGTGTGAGCTACACCTAAATTAATGAAAAATAGAACACAAGGCTGTTATTGTGTTTGTCTTGGATGTTGCTACATGAGTGCTGATTAAGTTACACTACTCAAAACAAGGCAAAACATCAAAACATCTAAATGCTTGAATATATCCAAAGACATTTAATAAGGCTTTCAAGGATGCAGCTAATTTTAGCACAGTACACAAAGCCAAGAAGACTGGAGTAGCAAAACAAGACTTGGCTGGACAACGCTTGAGGGATTCAATGTGATCTGAGAATAATGCATTATCTATGTTTTCAGGTATGTTTTGATATCCCTCCTATCTTACTCAGATATTAGTCCTTCATGAAAAATGTGTTTATCCTGGCATTACAAATTCTAACAATCCCTCTGAAGCAGGCTCCAACGGAGACATACGCATTTAAAGTCTCTCATGTCTCCCTGCTGATCCATCTAGGGAGAAACAATGTCTACGGGGCAAAATATGAAGATGTGGTGGTAGCAATAGATGGACAGATCAAGAAATGGGGGAATGGTCATCAAAAAGATCTAGAATCATCCTCTGTCTTCTGCTTATTACGAACAGTATTAACAAGTTCCTGTTACCAAGTTGCAGACTCTTAGGCAGTAAAGGGCACATATAACCAGTATTTTGATACCTGGCTTTATACTGAAAGGGCATTTCCTGAAGTTGCTGGTCAGTAGAAATCTGTTGACCATGGTCTCACTTTAACAGAGTTCTTTCTCCAGTGACAAAGGATGCATGGCTTGTATAGCTGAACTTCTAATGTAACCCAACTAAAACCCAAACTTAATATAACATTCCTTGTTTAATTAGAACTGGTGGCCCCAATTTTGAGGTCTCTGTACCAAATTCCCTTCCACCAGCAATCATTACATGAACAGCTGTTTCCTCCACTGTGGCCTGAGTACTTTTCCTGCATGTTCTGTCCTGACTAAGTGTCAGTTCTAGAAAGAAGTTTCAAAACCTAAAATGGAGATGCAGTTAAAATACATTGGAATGTTTTCCATCCTATCATCTTCCTAGCTAACAAAACAAATTCGCACCAGAAATTAACATAGAAATTAAATTGCAAAATTGGGGCATACAATTGCAAACAGAAAATACATTAAAATAAAAGAATAAATAAATAATTTTAAACCCACAGAAACAGAAATATGGTGAAGAAAGAGAAATGATAGTGTGAAAGGCTCTGAGAAGCAGCAGGGAAAGATTAAATCCATGGATGTTCTGATTGCAGGAAAAGCAAGTCCCAACACACAAAGCAAAAATCTCCATGAACTGATGATTTCCCAACAGGCTTGGGATGAAAGCAGGATGTAACCTTAGGAGTCATTCTTGAAATGGAGATAGCCAAGATGCAAACATGTAGTTGATCCACACAAGATAATAATTTTTGTAGCTTTAGTACACTAGATTGACAAAACACAACAATGGTTTTACAGCCCCATTTTAAAACTTAATTCCTTGAAACTTTAGGAAATATGTTTTTTTTCTCTTTGTGAAGAGCAGAGATAACTTTTTTGCCTGCCAGATCCTAGCTTTCCTTCTCATCCCTTCACTAGTGTCTTTCAAGCAGTACAAATGCCAAAGTCAGAGCTGACACTCAAGATTTACCCCTAAATGATGAAGACAGCATTGCAACTGAACTGTACAGCTATAGCATTTTTGAGGTAATCACTGCGTTTAAATTTATCTTTGCTAATGAATAAAGACAAAAGCATGGCAGATGGAACAAATCCACTTCATAGTTTAATGAGAACATGCACATATATATACATAACCTGATGTTAAAAATGCTGAAATGCATCCACATGTTTATTACTGAAGTATGTCTAGGAAAAGCTGGTCACATACTTCAAAAGACTCTCTATTAGCCTTTGTTTAATTTTTGAACAGCTATTCTGATAAACTGTGCTTATGTACCTCATGATGTGCTGTTCATGAGCGCTCACATTCCTATCAACATTCTGGAAGTTCCATTCTTGAGAAAAAAAGAAAAGACAGGTAAATAGCTAGTGGTTTAATGTACTTCCTTTTAAGTTGTTTCTGTTAAAAATGTAGATATTCAATAATAGTCTAGGAACAAGCTATTTTTACAGTATTTTCGCCACACACCCCAAAGTATAAACAATTCATTAGTAGCCTTAGCCTGAACTTTGCTAGCATAAATTGTTTTTCAAGTCTCTTTAATGACAAATAAACTTGAACACCTTAATATGCAGTCTTAAGAACTGTCTAGGCTGTGCTCAGTTGAGCAACAAGAAAAAAATAGCAAGAATAACTATGCCACTATTGTGCTAGCAAAGCCCTTGGGTTAATAGAGACTATTTTGACCTTATGGCACAAATTAACACTACCTCAGGGTTCCTTTAATTTAGGCCACCCTGCAATAGCCTCTGGCAGTCAGGGATTATTGGATGAAAGCAAACTGGTTTGTTGCGAACAGAGGTCCAGGAGACCTTCATTCAATTCTTGATGACAACAGAGAGCTTTTGGGTGATATTAGGAAGTATTAAACTTTCTGTGCCTCCAGCAGCTGCATGATGAAGTAGCAGTCGCATTTACATACTTTATAAATGTACTACTTAATTAATTGAACACATTTTTGGAAACTTTGTGCACAAACCCCTGGAAGTCCACTAAGAGTTTTGTCAGTCTTTGGTTGCCTGTGGTGGAACAGTCCCTAAATGACATCTGACTGCTTGGGTTTCAGTATATGAAGGCTTTTTTCGTTTCTACATATCTTTTTAGCATGCAAAATATAAGAAGACACCCACAACCACCCATAAAAACCAGCTTTGTTAAAAACCCCTGGAGCATATGCTTCTTGAAATGATACATATACTTGAATAATAGCAATAACAATACTCTGTGAATGGATTTGCACGTATGCATGTATTTTTGTGGAATGAGACATCTCCATTAGGTTGTGTTGTAATCATTACACTTTTCAGGGAAAACTTCTGTATGAAAGAGCTTTGATATAATGGATTGTGTGCAAATTCTGAAATCTATATTTTGAACAGTTTTGTCATTCAGATGGTTATTTGGCTACAAAACTGTCAGTTTTAGCATACGGAATTTTGTTTTACTCTGTAGAGAACTAATTGTTTTACTTCTAATAATACAATAATTAATCAAAAAGTTTCAAATGTCATTGTTCTTCATTGAGTTTCAAAGCAAATCCTCACTGATATTTCATCACACCTTGTAGGCATGAATTCCATAAAAACTGAATGAAAAAGTAGCTAACTTCTGTTTTTTTCTACAGATCAACAAGTTATCCTTACTTAATTAGCACATTCCCTATTAAATATTCTGAAGGTAATATAAATTAGCAATTTTCTTACTACCTATATTGTCTGAATAAAGTAGCACATCATATTATGTAGAGAGAGAAAAAGTAATTTCTGAGTTCTAAATAAACTAGAGAGAATACATTGTGTACCTAATGGAAAGGAAACAGAAGAGGTGGTGTTCTCAGGCATATCAAATATTTATGGACTGATTGTAACATTGGCAATAGTGACAGGTTGTACTCAAAATGCTTTAGACTTCCTTTGATTATTTAGTTGACAAATGTCAAAAATTCTATGCACTGGTATCCAGTGTGGAAATTTTCACTTTAACACAACATTGGGAATCCTGTTGTCTTTTTATTTTGGTGAGAAATACATAAATCATTTGCTGGGGCTATTTCCACACAGTGTCTCTCTCATGGTTACGAAGTAGGAGAATGGTTGCCAAAGGAAAAATCTAAGTCTTGAAATATTATTTTTAGAGTTTGATTTGCAGATTTTGAGCCTATTATCAGTTTATGAACACTTATGCAAATAATTACACAAAATAATGACCTTGTCTATCCAAAGTCATGTTTGCCTGATTTCACCAAAAATAGTCTAATCTCCAGTACAAATAGGAAGGGTAGATATGTGCATACCTGTATTCACATGAAAGTTACTTTCAGTTTTATGTTTCAAATTTCTTCCCTGCAACAACTGAAATCACGGATGTTGCCTTGTAGCAACCACTCCCTCTTTGCTCAGTTACTAAAGCTCAGCAATATTATTTATGAACTCTCCCAGATTTTACACTGGAATGACATACATTTTTTGAAAATAGCTTAAAACAAACCTCAAACTGCCATATATGCTCTAAGCAGAGCAATAAAACAAATGAAAAAGCATGATAGTGCAGCTATATGAATGATGTTCTATAAGCAGCCATATATGCTCTATATCAAGAATAACAACTTCTTTATTATTTATATGTTGCCATAAGTGTACATAGACATCAAAGTCAAGGCTTGTAGAATAACTAATGAACCAAACAATAAACATTTTCAAAATGCTCAGAAGACCTAAGCTAACTCAAGTCCCAGCTGAGGAGGAAGGCAAGATCAGAGCAACTGGGGAGCGATGAGAAATCAAACATGCTATGAATGGGACAGATATAGCCTAAGTGCACAGCTGTTCTACGTGCTCGCAAAAAGCTAATGCATTAAATAGTTAATCTTTCATTAAGAGTGTGTAATCAGTAGGCATGATTTGCTCAACACACAAGAAAACTGGTGACTGTTCCCTTGGGAGTGTAATTCCAAGCTTCAGCACTATCAGTCTTTGAGGAAACCTCTCCTCTCAGTTTTAGATACAAAATATGGCAAGTGCAATTTTGTTCAAAAGTATAAAGTAAAAGATGGAAGAAAGACAGAAAAAAGGGACAACATCAAGACAAACTCTTCACCTTTGTTGGGACTGAGTGAGGATCAATACTGAGTTATGAAAAGACTTTGCAGATTAATCTGTAGATTAATACACTCCATCAGCAGCACCTGCCATTTCAAAGGAGAAATAAAAGGTTAAGGGAACAAGATCAAGCAAGATTATTCTTCAGCTGTGATTCCTCCTTCGGAAATGTGCCTTTATTTGCTCACTAAAGGAGTGGAGTCCAGCTTCTGGTGTTGGTGTTGATGGTATGAGGAGGAACAAGGAGGAGCGAGGTGGGGGATGGGGCTCCAGGAAGTCTCTTCCACTAGTTACAGCCACTGGGGTTTAATGCGATCTATAAACTCATCTGTCTGTTTACATACCAGCAAATGATACGTCTCTCTGATCCACTTACATTTTCAAGCCTAATGTATACACAGGGCACTGACGTTGTGTATACAAGACACAGAGATAGCTGGGGGCTGTGTGCTATCCCTGCTTTCACAGCACACTGTCACTCTTATAAATAAAGCATTCGCTCGGGAAAAGAGTCTGAGAGCTGCAGAGCCACATTGCGTGCAAATCCAGCTCACTGCCTGAGCTTCCTCGAGGTTGAAGCTAATCCTAACTGACATGTTACAGTAAAAGTACTTTATAAAATCAATATTAAATTCACAGCCTTTGACATCCTGGGACATCAAAGATAAAGGGGAAATAAGCTGTGGAGTAAACAGTCCTGCAGCTATGCCAGTTGCTCAAGGAGAGAAGCAAAGGAAGACACAGGAGACCATGGGGTAAATTAGTACAGTGCTAGTCTTGTTTTTATACCAAGGTCTTGACATCAATGAAAACATTATAAAAACAGCACGCGAACTCTTACAAACAAGAAAAAAAATATTAGCAAAGACTCACTCAGTTACAAATTCATACAGCCTTTTCAGGTTAAAGGGATATTATGCTCCCTATGCAAGCCACATTTTCAGCTTTCTCTTTCAATAAATTATACCTGAGAGTGATAGGATAATAAAAATCTAATAATAAAACAATGTACCACTGAACTAAACAACTGGGCTAGAACTTGACTGCACAATCCTAACATGATATGATCATTCCAGCTTTCTGTGATGTACACCTGTGCATATTCTAGAGTCATCCAGGCTGACATACAGTCAGCCATCACAGTGTTTGTACTATGGGTGGGAAATACAAATTCTATTGAGTCAAGAGGAGAGGAGCTTGAATGATGGTGGAGCTACTTGCCTGCTTAATCCCAAATTCTGTCTTTCATATGTAGAATGATAGTCACAATTTATACTTTAAATGGTAACACTTGTCTTGATCGAGGGTAAAAGAAAGACCAGAATCAGCTCAAAAGTGGAAAATCTCCCTTCTTCAGCCCTCACTATACTCCTCAAGCCTTTTCATATCGATGAATAAAAACAGTATGTACTCTTGATGCAAGGTAGTGTAAGTCAAGGTGGTGAGTTGGCAAGTCCTTACCAGAGATTTGCATTGTGTGAATTAAAAATATTCCTTGACATTTTGTGGTTCTTGTGTAGTAAAGTTTGCAGCTCTAATGGCTCTTGGTGGTACCTGCATCAGTCTTAAGAACAGACATTTGATATACAAACACTTCCACTAAGAAAAGGCATTGAAAGAGTAGAAAAATGAAATCTTTTGCACAATGAAATTTGCTAAAACTGTAATTAAAAACCAACAATACTTGATTTTTCACAGGAAACCACTAATGAATTTCTACTCATAATGAACTGACACACTAGCTTGTTGTGCCACATAATGTTGCTACCAACCATTACCCTCAGGTTAGTATTTATGATGAGACAACCGTTATGGTTTAGGAAAGAAAGAGAAAATTAATATGTTTGCTAAAATTGAATATAGAAGAGAAGGCACAGTAATAACTGGTTTTTTTTTTAGTTAGTGTGTCTTCAAGAAAGAAATTTCTCTCCTGATGCTTAGGAAAATGTAATTTCAACAGTGTTCAACCCTAAAGTTAGCAAGGACTAGATACCTAAAATTATTCTGAATAGCCTGATTGCAAATATTTGAGGGCAACAGACTAAACTTTAGGGGAAAGGACTGAAGGAGTGATGCAGTGAAATTGTCAGATCTGATAGGACTGATAAAGGAAGAAGACACCTCACCTCTCTACAGAACACACACATTTTCAGATATGCAAATGAATGTAAGTTTTTCTAGCCTTTAGACTGATGTCAACATTTAGGAAATGATAATTAGGGGGTGAGGTGTGATGTAGTGTGGGAATCCTACTAGAACCAAAAAAAAAAAAGAAAAAAAACAAAAAAAGAAAAAAAAAATCCAAACAAAACTCAATCCAAAACAAAACCACTCATAGTAAAGAAAATACCAGAAAGGTCAAGTCTAGCATCTTTTTTTAGCACACGTCTGTGATGCACAACTGATTTTACTAGGATGAATAAAATCTTTGTCAGCAAACAGGATGGAACCATTTTAACAGCCATTATAAAGACCAAACCAACATTTAGCCTAAGGCTAGTGTCTTCATTTGGGAAATAAAGGAACCCTCACTGCCTCTTCTAAATATACTACTGGGTTTCAGTGACCAACAACTGGTAATGGCATCTATGGCTGCCCTTTTGGAGCTTTCATGTGCTTGGCAGCATGCCAATTTTAGAGTTAGGCAAGCCAAAAGCTGAGTTAAACAATTCCTTTATGAATTATTTTAGCCTTGTAGAATAAAAAAGCAAATATGCTGATTGTCAGAAACCAATGCTTTTCAGCTTGCTTTATTCAAGGACATAGAGAATTTGGTTCAAAGCAACTTGATACTTCAGAAGGCAGTGAATACATCTGGCCCTGCAGAAGACCCATGGTGAGAGATTTGAGGATGACACGTAACTTGAAAAATACTCTTCACATCAAAAGAAAACAAGCAAAAAAAGGAATTTTTAACAACAGAAATGAAAGTAGGTATTTATTAAATCAATTCAAGATTCAATGAAGTAATCTGAGTTTTGAGAAAGATTTTCTTCATGTTTCTTAATGTAACTACTCCCCACATGAAAAAGCATTCCTACTGCTGTATTAAGGACTTAGCTTTTTATGAATTCTATGTGATGTTTTGTGTGGTGTTAAAGAAATGAAAAACCCAATTATTTTCACGTAAAAAAATAATGCATGAGACATTTGATTTTCTTGAGGTGTCAGCACAGTTTATCTTACTGAGTGCTATAGCTTATGTAATAAATATTTTTATCATGTTCTGTATATATTTGCACACTGCACCAATAATTACATCTTAACAGCTCAGAGCAATGTACTAAGCAGCAAGAATAACATCCATTACAGATTATTTGCATTTTCATTCCCCCAAAAGAGAAAGCATATACAGTCAGTATCTCATTTTTGTAAGGTGGATTGGATACTTTTTCGTAATTTTTTTGCTAGGATGTTTTTGGATGAATCTTTTTGTTGGATATATTTGCCTTTTTTTACAAATTTCCATTGTGCTGTACACTTAGGTTAGAGATGGTAGAGTAAGAATCATAGATCATCTCTTTGGATGGAAGTTTTCTACAGCTACTGTTTTTTTTCCTTTTGCAATCATTCCATGACAGATCAACTCTTTAGGATATTTTGGTAGTTTTGATGAAGATACATTGATGGTAATTCAATAGATTGCAGCCTGCCCAAGTGGTTGAAGGTTAAATATTTCCCCATAGTGAAGAATAGTTTGTATAAGGTAAGCTCTAAATAGTCCTGTTTTACAGTCGTTCTGAGGCAAATGTGATGTACAAGTCTATTCTTTTAGGTCCAGGGTCAGATTTGATCAATATACAATCATACTCCCTACCTGTACTTTGAAGACTGTAAAACAATGATTGTGTGTCAAAGAAAACATTTTAAATACAAAGTAAGTACTTACACCATCACTAGCTGGAGTTACCACATTCATGCCTGATACAGTTTGATTTTAATTGGGCAAAAGGCTGTCTAGAAAACATCTTTGACTGTGTAGCAGAGAGGGCTACCATTACATGCTGAAGTAATAGAGTAGAATTATACTTCTGCTTGTTCCTTCAGGAAATAACACTTCAAATTAAATATCTTGCAAAATATCCTGGAGGGTATAACAATATGCTCAACATAAAATAGATATGAAATAAATATTCAAAACATTACACAACATTACAAATTCATATCATCACAAATGCTTAATTGAATGGTTCACAAATAATTTATTATGGCTTCTGAAACTGTTTTTGTTGGACTTAGGTAAAACCTTAAGACAATAAATCCATAAAAGAAAGATTTTAACACAAAATGCTAAACATGCTTAATATGATATTTCATTATTCCTTCTGTAATATTCAAATGTACTGGGCTCTGTCTCCTATTTTACAAACAAGTTTTGAATTAATATCTTAATCTCTTTACCAGCAGGAAATTATGAAATTTAAAATTCCTGTAGCAGAAAAATTATATCTGCTTCTGCGCTTTGCATGCCCACTTCCTTGTCTGTACTAGTAACAAGAGAGGAGACAAGAGATTCAAATAAAGGATTTTGTTTTATATTGCATATTGCTGTTTTTAGCTCACCAAGCCATGGTTATTTATGGCTCATTTCCAGGTAGTCATGCGTAAGAATCTCAGCTATAAAGTCTATGAACTGCAGCGGACTATTGTGCTAACATAATACTTCAAATACTGATAAGAACACAGATAAAACCAAAGTGCAATTTTTCATTACTACAAATTGGTACACAGAAGTGGCCCAAATTAGGTGACATATTATGACAGCAGTTATTAAAAAGTCAAAATTTGCATGTCATCATTACACATTTGTTATGCAAAAATATGTAAGATAGTGAGGCTATACATAGGGCATCACAACTGTACCTCACTATCTCTGAGTTCTAATTAAACAATGGGGATTTGAACAGAAATTCTTTGGCTGAGCTGTGTGTAGAACTGCCATATTAACAATTATAGTCTTAAATAACAGTTATCTACTTCTACTGATACAAAAGCTTGTTTCTTCCTGCAAGGGATGAAATAAATACAAATAAGAAAACATTTTTCTTTTTGACTGAAATAGCCTCTGTCTTTATGATGCTATTTTTTTAAATAGCATTTTTTCAGACTGTAAGGGAAATATTATCGCTTCATCACTGATGACCGGTTAAGTCATAAGTCTCTACTCTGCAGATTGTTCATTGATGAAATATTAATGTGACCTCAAATATACTGGAAAATTTAAACTATTTGTGAATTGCTAACAGTGAATCTCATTCTAAATTACATAGTCTCTATGGCATCTGTACTTCTATAAACCACAAATTAGCTAACAGTCAACTTTTTTGGTATAATAATCGTAATCAAATATGTCAAATGCAGCTATGCCATAGCATCTATTTCAGTCTGATATTCAATTAATAAAACAAATAAATCAAACACATATGCACGACTCACTCTGTGTTTAAAAAGTGTTCACAGCTCCAGATCACAAAATCGCTGTTTAGTCCATTTTCCTCTCCATGTTTCCTTTTTCATTCCAAGATTCCTTCGGCATAACCAAAGAATATGAAGTACAGAAGTCTAGAAAGGTCCTTTCACAATGCACATCATTGTGAGCACATTGTGAGCAGTGAATGCTATTCACCCACATGGGTAGCACGATCAAGAACATTTGCTGGAGCAAGTGCTGTTGAATTTGCATGAAGACTGTAACTTCCTTCTAAAAAATTAATGCTTTCGAAACAGTACAAAGATGAAGAGGTTATTAGACAAAAATCTCAAAAGCATTATAGAAGTATGAAGTCTAAACTATAAAGGTCAACACGTCCTCCATGCAAGTAGTACAGTTTTCTTCTTTCATGTGCTTTCATAAAAAACCCAAAAATACGATACAGAATGCAAAACAGTCTGCCCTCCCATAATTATCTCAAAAGCAAAAGAAATATAAATACTTTCAAGGAGGCAAATTCTAAGAAACCTAGGCATGGATTGCAGCCTCCAGAATTAGCAAATGCCAGTCTTGGGTTGCAATCCAGTTGGCATCAGCACATGAAGAGAACTACTGCTTTACTTCTGTCTAGTGAAGAGGGTTTCCATGCAGTTTATTAGAAAACGATGATCACAAAGAATACTGATTAGGCCTCATATTTGCTTAACACCCTCCCCCCTCAACCCCAGTTTTTCTTAAATGTTTTGTTAAAGCACTATAATGTAAACTGCACTGGAGAAAGATGAAACCCCCTTGAACTCTCCAAATTTGAATCACCCAGGGCCATGTTGAAACCTGTACTGACATTTCCTTTGCTTTCACTGTTATGCATACAAACCTTGCTGGTTTTAGATGCTTTTAGAGCTGTCTGTATGATGTTCTCATACTCATCAATCCCTAACTGGACTAAAGTCTCATATGGGTATGTACACCTGCAGTCAGCCTAGTCTTTTGTACCAGATCCCCTTGTTTATGAGTGTTATTTTGATTTTGCTTGAAATAGATTGTTACACTTTTCAGTGGTAACCAAACTTTACTCATTTTAGTGCAATAAAAATGTAGAGAAAATAGTTTTAAGGAGTAGAATTAGTCCTGTATTATTCATGGACCATCATCATGTAAAGACTGAACTTTGGACCGGTCTTCCCTACTCAGACTACCACTGTGCCAGTTTCACAAAGGAGCTTTCTCATTTGGTTTCTTAGTCACTGTCTTAAGGATAAAGGGAGATCAAAGCACTTCCTCAGAAGAAGCTTCCTACATAAGTATTTCAATGTCTTTATAATTTTCCAGGAAAAAGTTTGGTACAGCTGACCTCTAGTAAAATACTTGTCTGGAAGCATCTGAGTACCAGTGTTAAAGTGAATAGTCTTAAACTAAATCAATACCAAATAGTTCTGAATCCTGATGAATTTTTACACAGGAGTCTTAATCAACAGAAAATATGAGTCTCAGGAAGATCTTCTGTCTCTGCCATTAATCTGCTCAGTTTGATTCTAAGTCACTTTGCATTTCTTGTGAATTCTCATATGTGTGGCCTACCTTGTCTGTTTAAATGGAAAGATCTTTGGGAAGAGATCTTGCTAAATTTCAGTTCTGTGGCTAAGCCAGCAAGGCTTTATGTTCAACTGCGATTTCTAATCTCTCTTGACATAAGAAAATGTAAAAATGTAATGCTTGCCAGAAAGAGGAAGTTGAATGTTAGCCTCAGATTTATTCCTTTAAGAAGAACTCTACTGCAAAGAGCAATTACTCTAATCAAAATTCAATCTTAATATTATTATTTTTGACACATAGACTTAAATCAGCTATTAATTGGTGGAAATATTCTGTGAGGAGTCAAGCGCATTATTGACAAAGAATCATTTAGGTTGAAAAAGAACTCTGAGATAACTAAGTCCAACCTTAGACCATGTCAACTAGACCATGGCATTAAGTGTTATGTCCAGTCATTTCTTGAAGTCCTCCAGGATGGCGGCTCCACCATCTTCCTTTGACAGTCCATTCCTGAGTTCAACAACCCTTTCCATGATGAAATTCTTCCTGATGCCCAATCTACATCTCCCTTGGCACAGCTTGTGACTATGCCTTCTTGTCCTATTGCCAGTTCCCTGGAAGAAGAGGCCGACCCTCACATCTCATTTCAGGCAGTTGTAGGGAGTGCTAAGGTCACCCCTCAGCCTCCTCTTCTCCAGGCTAAACAGCCCAGCTCCCTCAGCTGCTCCTCCTCTGACTTACCCTCTAAATCTTAATCTTATTATTTCATTTGTAATATTCATATCATGTCATCTTCATTTGTAATATATCTGTTCTCATCTGTTTTTTCTTGTGGCAACTTATAGTAAACACTTCCACCATCAACTTTTAAAACAGTAAATGCAGAAAATCATTAGAATTACTGCCATTCCAGGTAATTAACTGAAGAACAACTTATTTGTTTTATTTGGTTTAAAACCACATCAATAATGTATTAATTTAGAATTTGGACATTAAAAAAGGCAGTTATGCATATTAAAAGGACAAAATCTCTTCTATTAGTAATATATGATAGAATCTCTCTTCATATATGCAGATGTAGATTATTTATGTAGATAATTAACAACAGGTGTTATTAAACAGCTGTATCTGTAGGAAACAAACCTACAGATTTAACCCTATCTACAGACTGATGCAATTTTGATTTAATGCTGATAATATTTTGATATAATAGTAGCTTGTAGCCTTCAGAAACAGAAAAAAAACTGACAAGGCACTTTGGGTATTTTAACACAGACATTCCTTTTTGAGAAGTTTTTGCAGCAATTTAATTTAGAATGTGTTGATATTATGCATAAAATCATCTTTGCTATTTGAAGAACAACTTCCAAGTATTTTGGTTCACTAGAAAAGAAGGAGAGTCCATTGTAACTCCTGCAGTGCATCAGAAAGAGCATTGCTAGCAGATCAAGGGGGGCAATCCTTCCCCATTACTCAGTTCTCTTCAGGAAAAGAGAGACATGGACATCAAGGAGCAGGTCCAGTGGAGGGCAACAAAGGTGATTAAGGGACTGGAGCATCTCTGCTGTGTGGAAAGGCTGAGGGAGCTGGGCCTGTTCATCCTCAGAAGAGACACTGAGAGGGGTCCTCATCAATGTCTGTGAGTATCTAAGGGGAGGTGCCAAGAGGATGGATCCAGGCTCTTCCAGTGCTGCCAAGCAGTAGGGCAAGAGGCAACTGGTAGAAACTGATGCACAGGAAGTTCCACCTGAACGTGAGGAAAAGCTTTACTGGGTGACCATGCACTGGAAAAGGTTGCCCAGAGAGGTTGTCAAATCTCCCTCCCTGGAGATATTCAAGAACCATCTTGACACAAACCTGTGCCATGTGCTGTAGGATGACCCTGAATGAGCAGGGAGGTTGGACCAGATGACCCACTGTGGTCCCTTCCAGCCCTATCCAGTCTGTGATTCTGTATAGACTTTAGTGTTCAAGATCTTTCTAATATTTATTGATCATATAATTTAGTTTTTGGGTTTTTCAATTATTTTTCAGATCTCAGGTATATTAAAGTTTTCTATGAATTAGTGTAGCATTGAATTCTAAGTGGCAGGCTTACCTATTGGGTGAATTTCCTGAAACTTCACATTATAATACAATTTCTCCACAGCTAATCACTCTGAAACTCTATTTGTCTTTGAGCTATATTTTTAATATGAATGGAATTTATATTGTGGTATTTTTTTTTTCATTTAATTTTAAAATTTAATCACTAGAAGAAATTAGAATGATGCTGAATAGAACACTAAAACTTCTTGTAAGAAAGAGACTATCTGTTATATGTAGCTGTTGTATTTTAGAGCTCCTCATTTAGGCAATGTCATTTGTTGAATAATACTCCTTCTGCTACCCCTACAAATATCTGCCCAAATGTGACAATGTTATAAAAGACTCAAATAAACTTGCCTGTTGTCTGTAATGTTAGTAGAACTAAATTTCTACTATTTTACAATTGATGTTCACTGAACATGCAGCATGTTGGGAACACGCTGTATAGCACTTGCTGCAATTGCTATCACTAATTGCTTAATGGAGGAATGGGGTTAAGCTCTGGTACAATATAGACATTATTTTATTTGTGCTTCAGCGAATTACCTAACCACACGGATGACAAAGAGGTAGAGATAAAGGTCAGACAAAGTACTAAATAGGAAACCTGAGTAGCTGGTGCTGAAGAGGCTTAAAGCTGCTAAGGGAAGTTAAAGTGACTAAATAGGCATACTGAGGTTAGAAATGATAAATATGTCTAAGAATTAGGCTATTCAGAGAGCAAAGAAAAACTGACAAGAAATATATAATAATGTACAGCATTCAAATCCCTCAAGCCTCTGTCTTGGAACTGGTGCTTTTCCAGACATTCGACAGCGTAGACAGTGGAATCAAGTACACTGTGTCAGCAATGTTGTCTCAGCCACATTGCAGATGACACAAAGCTCAGTGGAGTAGTTGTGGATACCCCATCAAGGCCAGGTAGTGTGAGGCCCTGAGCAAACTGGTCTAGTAGGTGGCATCCCTGCTTATGGCAAGGAGACTGGAACTAGATGATCTTTATGGTCCTTTCCAACACAAAACATTCTATGATTCTATGATATAATATCATTATAACAGCATATTATAATGGCTAGAAACTGGAGAGCAGGAGAGGAGTAAGGTCTGGAGGATATTGGAAGAAATATAGAACAACTGTAATTTTCAGAGTGTGCAATTAAATTGTTAGCCTGCATACTGTATAGTCTGTTGATAAGCATGCCTTGTGTGCTGTCAGTCTTTTGAGTAGTTCAGTTACTTCAATGGCTTAAGTAGCCAACAAATTTTCAGGGGATTAAAAATAAGAGATTCATCTTCATCCTAGGAGACTGATCTGCTTGAATAGCAAGTATTTACATTTGCAGTAGAAGAATTTGGGCAATAAAAATATTAATTATACTATAACTAATCCTATACAACAAATTATATATACTATAATAAATATAAATTATTATACAGATGAGAATTGAATACGAGTTCCTGCAGCGGTCAGCAGCCTTAGAATAATGTCCGTCCGGCTAGCAGGGCGGCCAGCTGGCTACTGCATAGATGGGGAGCTAATCCCGGTGGCAGGGCCCCAGGATCGCTCCTATGGACGCCCCTCAGCGGCAGAAGGCTTCGGGCTGCGTCCGTGTGGGCGAGATCACCCTGAGTTGATTGGCAGGCTGCGAGAAATGACAAGACCGAGAGCTGGACACTCGCTGGGAACAGTCCGGTTTATCGCCCAACAGAAGTCAACCAGGGAGTGTCCCTGACACACAGGTGTCAGGGAGTTATAAAGGGGGAGGAATGCAGGGGAGGGGTTTCCAACAGAACCAATCCAGGAAGGTGTGGGAGTGAACTTAGGATAACAGACATTAAAGGAAAACCAATGGATACATTACAAAGGAGGGGCCCCGGTCCCACAGCCAATCACAGCCCCCAAAGCGAAGAACATTCTGCACAAAAAGGAGGAGTAGGGAGTGACTGACTGGGCCCAGGGAGGGAGGAGTATGCTCCCATGTAGGGAAATAGGGGAAGGAGAACTGGGAGCTACATCATAAAACCAGGGGATTGACAGGAACTTGAGGCGGGAGTAACCGCAGCAACTGAATAACTGACATAACTTAGGCGGGAAAGAACAATTGAGGGCAGAACCACAATACAAAATGGGGGAGTAACTGGATAAACTAACATAACACCCTACAACAAGCTCCTCCGATTTGGGATTTTTATTTTAAAAGATGCACTTCCATTTTCTCTCTGCCTCTGTCAATTTCCCACCTGTAAAATGAGGAGTTGACCCCCAGGGTCAAAAGGACCAAATGAATATATATTAACTACTGCATGAAATAGCCAAACAGCACAGTAATGAATGCTACAGAAAAGAAGTTAATGAATTCTGTCTTCTAAGTAAAGTTTAAATAATGAAGAGTAAGAGAGTCATAAGGCCGCACATTGAACAATGAATAGAAAACAAAACCCTAAATAAGTGCTCATTAAGAGAGTATTGTCCATCCTCTGCAGGGAATGTGACAAGAGTCCTGTGAAAACCAGTGTTTGCGAGCTTTAATTAAGCAAAATATTACCATGAGATGCAAGGGGAATGATGGTCAAGAACTAGGTTTCTGCAGGCACCTTTACAGCAGCCATATTAAAAGTTTGGACTGCCTGAGTTTGAATCTCCATGTATTTTGAAATATTTTTTATAGTTTAATATTGCAGGGTATCAACTTAAAAGATAATAGATGATGGAAAATTGCCTTAAATAGCACAACTCAAAATACATGTTTTGATAATTGTAAACATATTCTGTTTGTATACTGTTATAGTAAGTAAAATTGGCAAGCATCAGTACTGAAAGGTCTTTTTTTTTCCCCAAAAATGTCTATGTTAGAGAGTTTTAGAGTGCCAAGGAGACTACATCCTCTGTGGCAGCTTCCAGCTCCATTTCCTGAACATCTATTGGAACTCATCTTTGGGCCCTTTTTAAAGCTACCAATGGATGTGATAGCTGACCTACTTTTGGGAATTTTCTAAGACATGGAACCCTTCAAGACTCACAAAATACTTAAAAGCTCTAATTCTAATATAATCACAAATCTCAAAGAAATGCCACTAAAAGGATTCAGCTCAGTTCTTGCTTTGAAACAGAGCTGCAGACAGGGGCAAGAAGTAGCAGTGATCTGCACATAGCATCTGTTCAGCATTCACATTGCTTGGCATTTAAAATGTGTAGACTACTGCAGACGCACTGACCTGGAGGTTTGTGTATAGCACAGGGATGCCAAAAGAAAGAAAGAAAAATCTCCATACAGAATCAATTATAAGGCAACTGGAAATTTATATGCAATACTAGCTGCTTGCTTGTGTTAACACAATGGCTAAAATATGATAATGTAGCAGTATCTAAAAGTAATAATGAAGAAAATTACTCATCTACATATTCCAGTGTTATTTTTATTACTGGTTCTATATAGAGGAAAGATATTACAAAAAAATTCTGAGTAGCAGATCTGTTATTTCAATAAATTCCAGGTGCTCCAGATGTTAATTATCATTTAATTTGCACAAATAGCCTCACTTAAGCTTGAATGTATTTTCTGACAGTTTTTATTATTTATTTTTTCTAAAAAATATACCGGGAACATTTAATCCACTAATGTTCTGGATAAATAATTTGAATTTTGGAAGACTGAATATTTGCCCTTTAATTTTGACTGGTGAAAACTATTGTGTTTTGTGATTTATGTGAGGATGGATCACCCAATATGATTCATAAAAAGAGTGATCACATTTGAAAGGATTGAGGATATACTTGAAAAGGAATAGTCACTGTTATGTGGTAAGAGGCTGACTTAAAAATAAAAGCATATTTACTCCACAATGTCCACCTTTAACTCAGAAAATAATACCCTAATGAATAAATGTATTAAAATTGGGCTCTATGGGATTTCTTGCAATCTCCTGTCAAGCATCTGTTACTAGCCATTACAGGAAACGGGATACTGAACCAGATGGACCATCAGTCTGTTTTGAGGGAAATGGTTTCTGATGCAATACCAACACTTAAAGTAAGTACACCAGCACAAATTTGCTCTGCAGGCCCAGTAAAAAAAAAAAAACAAAAAAACCAAAAAAACCCATAAGTATATACTTATTAGGAAATCAAGGCAGGAAGATAATTACACAGAAAATGAGAAAAGAAACCGTAAAAAAAAATCTTAAAATGAACAAAAAAATGCAGAGAGTAGCATTTTTTCCCCTTACTCTGCTGCTGGGCAGAGTAATTATACCTCTTCTACAAAAGCACCATAAAAAAAATTCCTTTAACAAATGACTTTTCCTCAGAAATAACCCAGATTAAAACGTAACTTTTGTCTTCATAATTTTGTAATGTTTCTGAGAAGACTTAGTGGAAGTGAGCTTTACTCATGTTAGCTATGGTCTCCACATAGATTTTAAAGTGGGATCTTGCTTATTTGAGGCCCATGTTATTGAGCTTATTGCAAGACTGCTATCTTAAACAACGGGATTTATTAAGAAAAAAAGAAGAAAACTGCATATTAATTTGAAGATGAATCGCAGTGTCTCATAAAAATTGAACCGTTAGCATCTTAATTGCAAGCCTTCTCTTTGAGTTCACCTTTCTTTGCTCAAGGCCAGCTTGCTGATAAAACACAATATGAGGAAACAGGTGGAAACAGCGGAGTTTCTCACTGTGTCTGCTTAGGTTACCCTGGCGTGGGGTAGAAGTTATGCCCTGTCTGTACCCAGAGCTACCCCATTAAGCCAAACCTTCATTCTGACCTGTGGTCTGACTTCTTGGCTTGACCTGTGAGTTCTGCAGACTTCAGTGACTGTAGGCACTGTAGGATCTGTGTCTTACTGAGGACAATGTACATGGATCTGATCACCTCCCTAGACTGACCTTGGACCTGCTTCATCATCAAGAACTTGATTAGAGATTTGGATCTTTAATTGCAACAGATTACTCTTGCCAGAGCTTCTCTGCTTATCTTGTTTTGGTGCTGTGAGACCCTTGTCTGTGAGACCCCTGCCTGCCTTGTAATTACTCTCACTTCTGACTTCCCTGTCCTTGCAGGGCAGGGCAGCCTCCTCTTGCTGCTCCATGGTACGGGGCTTCTGATAATTTCCTGCAACAGATATGTTAACAGAATCTGGAGAAAGGAGAACAATGCTAAATACAAGAGAAGTCTGACCAACATTTATCTGGAATGGACACAAACTCCTTGACAACTGGACAAACAAGAAAGTGTAATATACAAGCAATATCTGTTTATTTACATATGGGGGAATATTTGCAGGCACACCAGAGCTTATTCCATCAACACTGCTCTAGTCAGATGTGAGCTGATTGCTACGAAAAGTGACAATAGCTCCAGCTTTTTAACCCATTAAGCCCAGATTGAAAGCAAAATGTATTTTCTTCAGCACTGTACTGTGCTAAGTAATCCAGGACCATAATAGAGCAAGCTTTAGTCTGTCCACAAAATATATGTAAACATATTAATAAAAAGTCTTCACCTCTGGGCTTAAATCTGATGAAGTAGACAAAAGTAAAGTTACAAATTCTACTCTATTCTACTCTAGAGAGACTCTATTCTCTGCCCATAGCACTAGCCTTGTCTTGCTTGCATTCAGATCCAGTCATGTTCTATTTAGTCTGAACATTGCATCACAGTGCAGACAAGGTGCATGCATGATGTGGTGGTAGGCAAGTAGATCTGTATACTATTTTCACATCAGTCTTGTACCTACTGCCTACAACATTGTGTTGATAAGAACTGGTGAAAGTATTGATCTCAGTGAGACCTGACATTGAGATATCATTGAGATAAAATTATCAGCGAAACAAGGATGTTTCCCCTGAGGGCAAACCATGCCTCACCAACCCGGTGGCTTTCTATGATAGAGTGACTGCAGCGGTTGACCAGGGAAGACTGAACAAAGTCACCTAGAGAAATTGTGAATACCCTGTCCTTCAGAAGTGTTCAAGGCCAGGTTAGACAGGGCACTGAGCAACAGATCTAGTGGGTGACATCTCTACCCATAGGAAATGGATTGGAACTAGATGATCTTTAAGGTCCCTTCCAAACCATTCTGTGATTCTATGATTTTATTTTACTGATTCAAATATGGAAGGTATAAAGTCTATTTCCAATACTTCTGAAAAGTAGTAGTAGTGATTTTATACCTGTAAATTTTAGTAAAAGGAAGCTTAAGTAAAAGGATATGAAAACCACCATGAAACTTTTCATTAGCAAGTTTCTGCTGATGAACACTGTTAATATTTGTTTGCATGACAGGTTCCCCATGCCTTATAACTAATTGAATTTCAAAATGGTATTAAAAAGCCCCGGTAGTGTAAAGGAGTTTTGCAGATAATGATCTATAAGCATCTGCGTCTGCAAACATCCTGTTTTCTTGTGACATCCTGGCATCTTTAATGGATTCAGCTAAGGTTATTATAAATCTGCTAATGAATCCTTTGCCCATCTTCCATGGTCATAGCCATGTTTGTCAATGTATCTAATTCATTTACTGATTATTGGTATCAAGTTAATGTTTACATAAAAATCTTGAAATTGTATGTTTCCCTAGAAATATAAGTTATGATTAAGTTCATTTGCCTGCGATTTGCCATTTTCCCATAAATTGTAGCTCATGACATTTACTGTACAACATTCTTAATGCAACAGTGCAGCATTAATACAAAATAAGGCCTCAGCTTTCAAGATTAAATAAACTTTCCATGGTAATATCAGTCCTGTGCATGCAATAAGTGTTCATAAAAGTCCTGTGAACTTTTATTCTATACTCATATTTAACACAATAAAACTTTCGCATCTATTTTACACGTATAAGTAATACACAGAAATATTAAAGATGTAAAATGAGAAAAAATAATACATGAGAACATATATGAACTGATGGATTTCCCTGTCTTATGTGCTGGTGTTAACACCAGCAGTCAATAAACTCCAAATAAGCCACTCCCCTTCCTCAGTCCCTTCCATTAAAGGACTCTTATGGGTTGAAATAACAACTTACTAAAAGCACAAAGCAATGGAATAAGACATGCATAATAGCAATATTAATAGCAGTATTAACAGCAAAAGTATGCAAAAGAAAAAGGTGTTTTACCCACAAAAAGTAATGATGATAGAATGAAGATGATTACATCATCTTAGAGGCACTTATTCCTGGACTGTAGATGCTAAAGGAAATAGAAATCATAAACCCCATTTTTTTTAGGTCAGGAAGCAGCAGGAGTGGGCTGCTCTGCAAGGAAAGGTGAGCTGAGACTTGCAGCACGTACAGGACTGTGACTTCTGAGGGTTTCCAGAGGTCTCAAACTAGGCATGTAATTACAATGGATATGGGCAAAACTGGCTTTGTTTGAGCAACTTATTATTTTTTTTCCCTATATTTCTTTGTTTCCCTATATTTTTCTGATTTTCCCCTATATTCCATTTTAAAAGCCACTTTATTATTTTTATGAAGTTAGGAGGTTAACAGTGCTATTGACCAACATTGCTTTCTTTTCTTCATACAGAACTATTACTTTTCAGCTAAATGTAGCCTTGTGAATTGGAATTCTCTGCACATGAGGCAGATCTGAAGTATACTAGGCAAAGTTCATATTTAAAGAACATCCTCCTTAGTTTTTAGAGGAAAACTGAAATTATGCTGCAGAGTCAAGTAAATTTTTATTTTTATAAATCCACTAAATCTTACTTCTTCAAGTTTGTAATTGGAACAATTACACCAAAACAGGACATGGGAAAGTCTAAGAACTCAACACGTGTCAGACTAATGTCCAGCTGGTGTCAGAGCAACGGCCTCCTTGGAAGTTAAAATGTGTCTTTTTCTTTTTCCACCTCCAGTTTTTATTTCTGAGTGTGAGGTTGTATTGTAAGACATATATTTCTTTGGCCAATTTGGGTCAGCTGTCCCAGCCATGTCTCCTTCCAACTTCTTGCCCATTCCTATTTGTAGACAAGTAGAATGCTGCACTGTTCAGCCAAAACATTGACGTGTTACTAACACTGTTTTGTCCGCAAATCCAAAAAACAGCACCAAAGAGCTGCTCTGAAGAAAGCTAACTCTACCCCAACCAGATACAGTACAGATAGGAGTTAAAATAAAGTTCAGTTAAAAATTTTTAAAAGATCTCTTACACAGAAAGGCACCCTTCACCATTAAGATGCAGGTTATATTTCAACCTTAAATATTCCTCAACTGCCACAGTGCATGCTAGAATGGGGCAAGAAATTGTCAGTAATGAGCAATGTAGCGAGACAGAGCAAAATAGTTTGTGGAATGGGAGCCCTTAGAAAAGATCTGTTGAAATTGGTTTGGAGCAGTAGCTGCAACGATGTGGGAGGTAATAACTTTCCTATTTAAATGATATTTTGTGCTTAATGAGATATCCATTAATGGAATTTGATGCATTTTAGAAGCTGCTTTTTTTAGGATAAGCCTTTATTTAACAAACTGAACAATTTGTTTGTTTTAAAATATTGATGTTGTCATTATTACCACAAAATGCTGAGTAATAAATCACACATAGAAAGTGATATTTGAATGTGCCAGTTTACTATCAATTACCACAAGAAGTATCTCAGTTTAATAGGTTAAAGAGACAGATGGGAAAAAAAGTGGCATCATGGTCTGAATATAGGCCTTAGAGCAAGAAATTACATCTCACTTCAAAATAAAGTCTCCTTCAATTATCTCAGGGAGATCACAACTTTCTTCTTTGTTTCCCCACACCTAACAGAGGATAACACTGCCTACTAATCTGTATGGATGTGCATATATTTTTTGAATAATGCTGATCCTGATGGTAACTCTCTCTAGGACTACTACTTGCAAAGTAATAAACAGAGCAGCAGCAGATACTCTAGGAGCCAGCCAAAAACTATGTTAAAGAGCTTTCTGAACAGTGGTAAGGGAAACTCATTAAGATACATGAACATGGCTACCTCCTTAGAAGATATAAATTTCTAAGTCAAGGTCAAGACAAAGTTCTAAAGCAAAGACTCTGAATCTGAAGTTACTGGAATGTTGAACAGATTTTAATATTCAAGGTAAATAAAGCATGAGAATTTCTACCGAATTGCTTCTGTAATCTCCACCTTTTTTTTTTTTTTTTCCTGTTGCATGCCATATTAAAGTTTGAGTGTAATTTTAATTACGTGCTCTGGAGTCCCCAGATCAGTCTGAAAACAGGCATTCTTCTGACCACGCTCCCTTACCCATCACTCACTGCTCTACTACATCTTGACGCCCTACCACCAGACACTGCAAAACAGAGAAAAGCAAGGCACTACTTTTGGACCCCGTAGTTGGCATGAAAACAGTTTGGGTGGGTCTATTCCTGTTGTGGAAGTCAATGAAGGTTGTGCCCTTGGAATAGTGTTCAGTGACAAAAACAGTACTCAGTTTCTCAGTTCCTGTGTCAAAAGTATTTCCATGGATAATGGAAATGAATTATGAATAATATGAGTTAGATGGGAAAAACCATTTAGATAAATACCCATCAGTTATCTGCCATAATGGCAACCAGTTAAATAGGTACATTCCTCTTATCAGGTCTTTCTTATTAGCTCATCACCCAACTAACTCTGCTCTGAATATAGAATTGATACCTGCACAAAATGTACCCTATAATCTGCCTTGTGTTATTACTGATTTTAGCTCCTTAATTAGTGCTATTGCCTCCTAGGTTTTGCATGTACCAAGTAAAATAGTATTAACTGAAAATTCATACTGGACTTTCTGTTAAAATAATTTGATCTTTAAATTCCATGTTTTAAAAAATAATCCCTCCAGAGGAATAAATTGCTTTATACATACTAAATTGTTCTTTTTTTTTTTTCCTATTATATTTATAACATTTCCATGCTCTTGGAAATCATAATGCCATCTGTATATATAACGACATGCTGCAAATCTTTCATTTGGGAGTATCAATAGGTAATTTAAGACCTAAACCTTACTTCTTTTCCAGTGTTTAGGCTGCAGAATTCTGTCTAAAAAGTATGGCTACATACCTAATAAGGTTTCATGCAGAATTTTGCATTTAATAAATGGTTTAATGACAGTAAGCGCATACAGATTCAACTGAAATATCTTCATCTGTTGGTTTCATTATTTGGCTAAAAAAGCAGTCAAGTTAGAAACAATTTGCTTTGAAAAAATGAATTCTTTGTATTGTTTGTAGTTCAACTAGCAGTTGCAATTTTTTTTTTGAATACTTGATTTTTGTTATAAATTAGCATAATACTCAATTATTTCTGGAATTTACTGCCAGGATTACTGTTTGTTTCCAACAAACCCACTCTAAAGCAGAGATTAGCAAAAGGGGTTAACAGAGACCAAAAGTTATATTCTTTTCCATGCATTTGGAAGACAATTTTTTGGTAACACCTCTGGTCTGTGAAATCTAATCACTTTTCTGAAAGTATGTAGATCATGAAGCCTTCAGAATCTGTGAAAAATAACTGACTAACTGAATTCACTTACTACTTCAGACCTCTCCACTTTCCTAGACAGCCCAATTTTCCTGTCTATTGCATTTTTCCAGCATCTTAATGACTCGGCTCTTTTGATCTTGTAAACAAATCCAGTAGAACGCTTAGGGGCCCAGAAACTTTCAAGCCCAACCTAATTTATTAGTAGATTTACTTCTGTAATACATCCTTCTCTGTGGTATACTTGCAGTAACTCTTTTTATCCTTTAAAGCTCAATTAATTCCAATTTGAGGTATGATAGGAGACAATGAAGCAGATATTTACAGAAATAAAGCAAGCTGTATAATTATGATTCTGCTTTGGATAATACCCCTAAGGGAAAAACTGAAATGGGAAGTGAAAGAGAAAAAAGGAAGGGTAAAGGAGAAGAGAGCAGAGAAAGGAGAGGAAGAAAATAAAGAGCAGGGATGAGAAGTGAAATGCAGAGTTCTATAATTCTAGCAAATGTTCTTCTTTCTATGCCATCAGTTAAAGCCACATCATCATCACTTGTTTCTATACCATCAAATAAAGTGAAATTTGTTGCAATACTTACTGTGATCAGTCACATTAGTAGAGCATTAAACCTTGCTTTGGACAGAGTTTGAGCCATATGAGAGTAACTACAGAAAAAAATGCACCTGTAAGGTAGCATGGATTGAGCCAACTACTTTCACATTATGCTAGCTGGCATGGGAAACAGTAGTGAAAATCAGGCACACCAGGGAAAGCCCCTCAGCAGGATCTAGCCTCAGAAAAGAACTCTGGAAATCTACAGTGCATACTACAATATCTCTTTGCTCTTTATTCCCTATGCTGATTAGATGAAACAAGCACCTATATGTTAACTACTTCTACTTTTTTCTCCATTCGTGTGTACAACAGCTATGGCTTTCATACTGCAGTCCAATCCACAGCACTTGCTTCTACTACTGCAGCAGAGATAAACTTTTGCTGTTGAATCAGTTGTGTTCATCTTATGGGAGAGTGATCTGCAGGAAAAATGAGTTGTGACAGGCATTCAGACCACATAGCTGTGAAATGTGAAAGAGAAAATACATACAATCAACATTGCAAAGAGGCATCACAGGATTTTGGATTAAGTACCCACATAGCTTGTTCTGTAAGGGCAGGTTAGTCTGTTTCCTCTGTTCTGTTGCTCAGGTTACATGCAAGAACATTCTTAGAACTAGAACTGAACAAGTGCTAGAAATAGAATGGTCTAATATTACTTTTTGTTTTAGAACATTCCCAAAAGGACTGCATACTGACACGTTAAGTATAGGAAACTTTAAGAAATTATTCCACTGAATCATCAGTACTGTACTGCTTACCATGTGAGCTCCTCTTGTCTGTTAAGCCTACTTGCTAGATAGCTTTAGAAACCAAATTAGATCGTTCATTTCACTTGTATTACTGCAAGGTTTGATCTTGAAACCTGTTTTCCAAATGCTGTGCCTCAACTTTGATTTCCTGACTTTTCTTCATTGTCTACACACATTCCATGGCTGCACTTACTTTCTTGAACTTTTCAATCTCAACAGAATTGCATGTAGTCTACTAAAAAAGCCACACCCAACAGTCCAATGGACAGGGCAACTGACAGTCTCTGAGATATCAGGATTTCATTTTCCACAGTACTAAAGACTGCCTGTGTGCCAGACCTATATTCGATAGAGACCTTTGGGGTCCCACACCACTCTGCAGAATTCAGTGTTGCTCGTTCTAATTAATTCCATCTGGGTGATGAAATCTTCATTAGGAGAGAAGCTAGTTTGGAAATTATGTGAGAAACTTCAGCTTTCTCCTCAATTTTAGACAGACTTGTAAGAAAATTCTTTCTGAGTATCTTCTTACCATGCTTGTTTTTCTATGGGACTTTAATGACGGAGACTTTGAGTATGATATGAGAATTCTAGGAACCTAAATGTTAAGTTTAGTTGCCTAAAGACTCCTTGTAACTAATACTTTACCTGCCTGTCCATCATTTACCTTGTCTGAAAAATAACAGATTTCAAAACAATTTTATTTTTAATAAGTGTCCTGTGAATTATAATTAAAGCAAAAAGAAAAGGTAGAGTAATCATACATATGATTGTTTCAATACAGAGACTCTTAGATCCCCTTTCATGTCACTGGATCCCAACACCTTGAGCATAGAAAGTATCCATACAGAATGAATGTCTATGAAAGCTAGGCTGAAGTCTATGTCACTATTTAATAGACTGTTATTATTGTAACATATGGCAGCTAGAACAACATATTTGAAATGAAAATAATAAGGGGGGGGAGGCTCCTTATTTGAAAATATTAGTGCCTTTATGTTGTGTTTCTAAAGCTGAGCAAATGTTATATTTAGACCTAAGAAGAACAGGGCATGAATTATTGCACACTAATTCACAACTAATGTGTTGCTGCGAATGAAGCTAAAGGCTGAGTGCAATCAACTCCATTCCATCAGTACAACATTAATTCGCACACTAGAAGATCTTACTGCACTTATAAAAATATTATTCCAAAAGGTCACAGAATCTAAAAATAAATGGTAATGTAACCAGGGTCAAGTTCCAAGAATTATTTTCAAGCACCAGTTTGATCTATATATTTAAAAAATAAACACATGTATCACAGAGAACTTGTGTGCACATTAGCCAAACCTAAGCATATTCTTGATTTCAGAAATAAAGTTGCATGTAAAATCACTGAATATGGAGTTCATGTCCATACATGGAAAATAAAATACGTCTGCTGCATCTGTTCAGACAAACTGGTATAAATCAAATGGATACAACACAGCATTTTATTCAGATGTGATACTTGTGAAGGACACATCTGGATGTACTTCCAAGCATTATGGCCTACCCAACTTACACATATCTAGGAAAATCCTGGTTTTGTCTGGTATTCCATCTACAGTTTTGGAGTTTAAATACCTGGTGACTTTTTCAGCGAAGTGTTTTGTTGTATTTTATATATTTATTTATTTTATGTATTTTTGTTCATGCTGTATTAATTAGGGTACACAAGCTAAATATTTTATGGGGATTAAGTGTGGTTTTAGGGAACTTAATGTAACATTCTTGTAATGTTTAAATATAAAGTATGTATTGATTATGGTATTTTCTAGTGTTTATATATTTTAAATAGGTTTGAAGAATATTTTCAGGTCTTTATTTAACCATGTAATGGTTTCTGTTATGGAATAGACCAGGAATAGGTTAAAAACAAGCTGTGAGGGACCTTTTACCAAAGGATAACTGGGGTTATGACTTTCCTGCGGCTGGAGAAGCTGTCTTGTCTTTCTTCTTTTATTGGGACTGACAAGAAACAGAGCAACAGAGAAAGGCTGTGCATTTGTTACATTTGGAGATCTGTCCTAAGAAATGGTAGCTCTAAAAAATAGCCTATAGGGAGAGAAAAATTTTGAATAAGCTTGGGGTCTTCAGGTTAGTGCTGAAGAAAACAAAGATTTGAAAAAGTACAATTCAGCAATTAAAAGGAGATTTCAGATTCTAGAATTTAGCTTTGCCTGGGAAAGAAAATTAGTTACTCCAGAACTCATGTTAAGATTTCTATAAATTCCACTTCAACATATTTGCACTTCAATATATTTTCAGTGCACATTGATGTGAATCCCAATACTAATCCAAAGACTAATCCAATTTTTAATATTTCATTCTAAGGCCAAATGTCTCCCAATGATAATTTAATTTTCATTAATAAAACTATATCTGCTGAGAAGTATTTGAAAAATTCTGTGTATGCTGGAATTTCATTAAGAATATTAGGATAATTACATTGATTTAAAATTAATCAGATTTATTCTATTAGAGGAAAATGTTAAATTTTAAGCAGTTCTTAAAGAGAATTTTAATTTCTCACAATAAAGTTTATACCCTACATCCTCACCACCAAGATTTACACAATGTAGAATGAAAAAGACTTTTCTATGGACATTAGATTTACGCTGAAATTAATTTACACTGAAATTAATTTACACAATATTGGATTTATTTCATTACATTTCTTTAATATGATTAAATTAATGCCAAACATAAATAATTTAAGAAATTTATGTACTCTCTTAAGAGTGAGATGGGGTAGTAGGAAATAACATAATACTCTTGTGGTAATTCAGCTATTGTATTAATATTAATATTTGTGAAAGGTTTCATATGAGTCATTTAGTGAGATAGAGAAACCAACTGTTGTACTCATTTAAAACTCGTCTCTTATGTAGAAACTAACTGTATCTATTCTCCATTAAAACTGTTTTGTGTACTATTAAATAGGTAAGAAATTCCTGAAGACAAAATATAGACAAAATATTATTGGTATTACACTAAAGAAAATGACTGTATTGCTGAGAAGCGAAAGATATGTCAGAAGATGGCAGAGCTGTGCCACATGCGTCAAAGGGCTGAAATGTTGTCTAGGGCCCTCAGGGAGCTAATATCAGGTCTCTTCAGAGATGAAAAATAATAATTAAACGCTGCTTATCAATTAATGCCAACTTATAGGAAGGTCCTACACTTAGATTAAGTGAGGAGATTGGGTTGCTTGAAAACAGCAAGAAAGGAGAAAGAAAAGGACTATGGAATAATGAAAGATGCAAGGAAAAAGCAAAAATAATTAAACAGACGTGCACTTACACAGAGTTGGAGCACTCATATTTCCAATTAGAATTTCAGTGCAGGAGCCCAATTTAACCTTAGGGAGCCTTATAGTGATGCACGTCACTCAATCTAATATTGATATACCAGCTTGAATTTTCATAATACATTTAGAAGGATGCTGCTATTTATACACATAATATATTTCAATATATTTTAGGGGCATTGTAGTAGCTGTCTATAATATCTGCTTGTGAGAAGGGTTTTTTTATTGAAAACCTCTAAACTGACAGTTAATTGCTTTTTGCTCATTCTTACATTATTATGCATGCATGTGTTTAGTTCCATTAGCACTTGAATTGACAAAGATCTCATATTTTTGAGGTATTATACAGTATTGTCATTATTTCAGAGGCAAGTTTTTTTCAATAGATAACATATCCAGAGAAAGCACAAAACCACTTAAGCATTTAACAGGTGAAGAATGTGCCCCAGTGAAATGGCCATAATGATGCTACAAAACCTGCATCCTCTACCAGTTTCCAACCTCAGATGAAGCCTGTAAATTGAATGATTGAAAGAGCAGTTAGTAGATCAGGAAGATAATTAGACAAACTAAAAAGTTCTGGAAAATATTCTATTCCACAGAATATTTCCTTAGAAATTGCAGCTAAAAACAGGAGCTGAAACATTTAAATATAGCTGAAAATGTAAATTTCACAAACAATATTTGGGTTTTATCTCAATTTAGATTGACAACATCTTTACTTCCTCTTGTATTGTCTAAACTGTCATGTATATATAACTCCCTTTGAGCAAAATTCCTCCTAGTTACTTTACTACTTAGGCAAATTTTAGTCAAGTTTCATGGATGGCACGTAGGGTTGTGCTGGAAGGGTTAATTTTCCATTTCCCCACCAACAATGCTCAATGGGGCATATGTGCTGCTGGTCATGTGATGCAATTACAGCTGACGGGCTGTCCTGTCCCCTGAACAGCTGGGTCTGATCCTCAGATTAACGTATTTAAAGCCGTAAAATCTCAGTAAGTTGTAATGATCAAGAATGACAACACTTTTTAGAGTATATCCCATATTCCTACTGACCAATGCTTTTCATGGGAAATTACTGGCTTATGCTCTAACAAAACAGAGAGAAGTAACTAATGAATTACTTATTACCTGTGAATTTTATAAAAATATTTGGTTTGCAATTTCATGTGTCTTTATTCCTATTGATGAATTTTTAAAATTACCCTTCTTTAAGCCCCCAGAATGTTTACACGGTCCTTGCACACTAACATCTGCTAAGCTTTTTTTTGTTCAAGAGGAATAATTCATGCCTCTTGAGTTTGCACACGTTTCCCATATGTCTAGAAAATCATATGCTATCACTCCTTTCTTGTCAAAGGTTTTAATTCTCCATACATTTATCATGGAAGAAAAACTGCAAACGCACTTTATTTTCACAAGTTTTTCACCAACCACTTTACATTTTGAATCCCTATACATTTACAAAATTGTTCCCATGGAAACCAGAAGGAAATTTTCTCTACAATATTCTTGATGGATGAAATACAAGTAAAAATGCATTTAATAATTTTAGTGAAAACTTTCAGTGTTTCAGTTCTAGCTCAGATTTTTAAGAATATATTTTGAGTGTGGTGTGGGGGGATTTGAGTGTGGTGTAGGGAGCTCTTTCAACATCCATGAAAAGATTCAGAAGCTAGCATACTTTCTGCGGGCTCAACACAACCTCATCATGACTTTTCTGCCAGTGGTATGATGGTGACAATAAAACTTCAGAAGTTCTGGTTTAGACCATAGACCTTATGTTTTGGAAACAAGAGTTGCCTTCTACATTGCTAGCTTGGATCAGAAGAAAATTCATACAGTTTGATTTACAGGAGAAACTCTAGTGACATCATGTAGGCCCTTATGATGAGAAAGAAGTGGCATCCTATCACTTTTGATTTTTTCAACTTTCAAGTTCCATGGACTCAAGAAGTTACATATGACTAGTGTGGTAGGTGGGGTGAGAGCAATAAGGTTTTACATAGACTTCAGTAATACTTTTGGCACTATCTCCCACAGGATTCTCCTTGAGACACTGGTGAAGTATAGGCTGGATAAGCAGACAGTGAAGTGGATTAAAAACTGACTGAACGAGTTCAGAGACACAACATCTTGTGTGAGGCCAGTACCTAGTGGTGTACCCCATGGATCTATACTAGGCCTGATTCTTTTCAGTGTCTTTGCCAATAAGCTGGATGATGGGGTAGAGTCTACCCTCAGAAAGTGTGCTGATGATACAGAATTGGGAAGAATGGCTGATACACCAGAGCTGTGCTGCTGTTCAAAGGGATCTTCACAGGCTGGAGAAATGGGCTGACAGGAAGTCACTGACCTTGTGCAGCTCAACAAAGGGAAATGCTGTAGGAGCAACCCCATGCACCAGTATTATGCTGGGGACCAAGTAACTGAAAAGCAGCTTCATGGAAAATGACATCCAGGATCCAGTGAATACAACACTGAATTGTGAGGCAGCAATGCACCCTTGAGGCAAAGATGGTATCATGATTAATGGTATTATGGACTGCATGAGGACAACTGTCATTACTAGGCTGAGGCAGGTAATCTTTCCCCTTAATTCAACGCTGTTGAGGCCTTCTCTGAAGTATTGTATCCATTTCTAGACCACTCAGTACAACAGAGACCTGGAGCTACTACAGAGCATCAGTGCAGAGTCATGAAGATGGTTAAGGCACTGGAGCATAGCTACTAAGACAAGAGGCTGAGCAAGATGAGACTCTTTAGCCTGGAGAACAGATGGCTTGGGGGGATCTTATCAATGTATTTAAATACCTGAAGGAGCGTTCAAAGACAACAGATCCAGGCTCTATTCAGTAGTGCCTGGTGATAGGAAAGTGGGCACAAACCGAAACACGGCATGGTCCATATGAGTACAACAGTACACGTTTGTTTGTTTGCTTTATTTTTTACTGTGGGGGTGACTGAACAATGGGACAGGCTGCCCATGGAGATTGTGGAATCACCATTCCTGAATGTGGTCAAAAATCAAAACAAAACAAAACAAAAAAATAAAAGAAAAAAAAAAAGAAAAATAATTTTGGGCATGGTCCTGGGCATGCTGCTCTTGTTGGCCCTTCCCAAGCAGGGCAGTTAGACCAGATGACCTCTAGAGATCCCTTCCAAAATCAATTGTCCTCTGATTCCGTAAATGTGACCTGTCAACTTAGTTACTAAAACCTGCCTTTTGGCTTTTGTGAGTGTACATACAACTTGGTCCAGAAATAGCTTTAACAAAAACTTTCTGTTAAGAATTCAACAGTACCTAACTTTTGCTCCTAAGATCACATTCTGCAAAATAGGTCAACCTAGATACATGATAGAAAGGTACTGGTATGACATGATACGTGAACATGTAGTCAAGAGAAGATGCTAATTTTATGTGTATTTTACATATGTAAAGTATAACTAAGTCTGATCTCTGTGTAGATTTTTTTAAAGCTACAAACCACAAATAACTTCTGGTAATAAAAAGGCAAGAGTAGGAGATCAGAAGGAAGTGTAAGATATGTAAAAGAGTACTCATTTATAAGAGAAAAAAAGCAATGTCAGTAACATATTCTATCAAAAAGGCTCTTGAAAAGCTTAATCCTCTATAGTAACATTTCTTTTTTCCCAACAAATCTATGATTTCTCGGGTTGCAATGAGTCATGTCATGTAACTGAATGTGTCACATCCAACTGCGATATGATGAGAAAACATAACAAAAAGTGACAAGATTTAACATGACAAGTAAGAATGAAATGCTACAGTGGTAAACACCAGTTTTCAGCAATTTGGTATGTCATGTTTTTTAAAAAGGACACCTAACAGTATGGTTCTCATAAAATAATCACAGCTCCTGACAAACAGAATTACTTAGTTTTCAATGATTCATGTTTTCAGACACCCTAATGGTGATTATATTTTGATATGTAGTTGAAAGATGGATTTTTGGCTCAATTAACAGTGATAAACCCAAGAAAATTAACCATCATTGTGAGCTAAAAACAAAGGTGTTTACTGTAATCAGCTGAAATGGGACAAACTTGTTTAACCAATAATTGCAATTTATATTATTGATAAGGAAAACTGCTTAGAAGAATAATGTCACTGCTCATTTCACAGTAGCTTGTAATGGCATATGATTTCCTAGTGATATCAGCTATCATCGACTAGGCGAATTTCCAGGTAAAGAAAAAGTAAAAATAATTTCAAATTCATCAGTGCAGAGATTGAAAATTGAAAATTTTAATTTAGACTGGAACCGAGAAGACAAAACTATTAAATCTGGGAGGCAGAAAGGGAAAAAAAACCTGGGAAGAATCAACAAACTTATAGGAAAGAAGAAGCTAAGTCTCACCATAGAAATTTTTATTTTGAAAAGTTTCAAAATATTGGTTTAAAATGAGTATTTCTTATTTTTGTAGCATGAAAGTATATGAAATATAGGTTACATAGTAAACAACCATATTACTGCTGATATGTCATAGTATGAAGCTGCAGTTGAAATAAAGAAGGGAGTTTGTTAGTGCTCTGAATTAAACATTTTCTGGATCACAGTGTCCTTGTTTTACTGAGACAATTTCTTTTATGTCATTGAAAGTGTAAAACAAAGACTTTGTTATTAGAAACAGAGGTCTAAGTAGTTCCCTCAAAATGGTTGGAAATATTTTCAGTAATCTAGTTAATGATACAGAAATATATGTAAACACTGTCTATCCCAAGCTTGATCTACAATTTTTTTTTCATTCTTAAGTGCTTGATATTCTAACAAAATAAACTATGATTTTCACTACAGGGCACTTAGTAGATTGTAAGAAGCAAATAGGACTTAAAATGTGAGTAGGTCTAGTTCTCCTCTGATTGTTTCAAGATCAAGTTTTCAACCTATCAGGTGTTTAGCAAACTTTGTTATAAACAGATAATAGTAGGAAATTCAAGTATTTCTGATTTTCAAAATCCTAAAAAGAATATTCTTTCTTTCCTGATTTTTAAATTTTATTTAATAGTAAACTCACTTGAAACTACCAAAACTTTTGTATTCTGTAAACTTTTTTGCTACCAAATGGTAGAGACAAAGAAGCTAGAAAAATACCCAAGAATCACTACTGCAATTTAATTGCATCCTTGGTGTCTCTGGGGATAAGGCATGTACCACCCTCAGTGAACAAGCAACTGTTTGGTTTTTTTCTATTTTGCAATTGCAATCAATGATATGGAAGTCTACAAAAGTTTTCATTGCAGTGGAATAACTTACTTGAGTATGGTTACTGGGGAAATATGCAAAAAGAAATTCACAAATAAAAAAAATTGATTCAAACTTCAGATCATAATAATGAAGTTTACATTCACTGCCAGAAAGGAGCTAATGAAGCCTTTGAACAACAAGAATTATCAGAACACAAACAATTTTACTTAGATCCTGACTGATTTTTCCCTTAGATGATCACAAAATGCTGCAACTGTGTGCCTAATTTACAGCAGACCACCGTTACACAAACCATAGGGACAGGAACTTGGCCAAAGTGCCTAACTGACAGCCTTAGTAGAGAAATGTCAGCAGGTATCCCTTGGGAAACTAAACATTAGTAAATTGAGACAATAATTTCCATTGTGTGTGGCTTTTAAAGTTCTGACATTACACCCTTTGTCTGGAAAGTAAATAAATGCAGACTAGAAGTTTGCCCGACTTAGAAGTCAATACAAACCACTACTCTTTCCTTCTATTACACGTTCAGGACTGCAGAAGCTCCCTTAGGCTTACTGAAGGTAAAGTGTGTCAGAATTACCAACCAGAGCTCTCACATTTTGAGAAATACCTGTGTTTTACAGCTAGGCAATCACACTTGCAGGCAACAGTATTACTGCTTTGATTACAATACACTGTAGTGTTACAGGTCACGAAGCCATAAGGTATTCAAGCTTTTTTCCCTTCAGTTTGATTGTATATATCTAGGAGAGAGAGAGACACATGCTGGAATTAAAATCTAACTCTGATCCACCAGCCTGTGAGCAATGTTTAGGTCTAAAAAAGATGTTCCATTTAGGTGCCATAATTGTCAAGTACTGGTAGCGCCTACCGCAGATGGGGAGCTGGTATGGCCGTGGCTCCCATCAGCTGCAGCCTTCGGTGCTGTGCTGCTTCCCCATCCTCATTGCCAGGACTGCCTCTGCCGACACACCACAGTTGTGTTGCTACTGCTGCTTCTCAGACTCCGAGTTTGGAGCAAGAGCTCGCATCGGAGCACTTATCTGGTTCTCTTCTTGAGAAAAGGTCTAGCATGTGTTGTCAGTATCTGTTCATTTCTTAGAGGTTTTCCAAAGAATTATGGTTAAGTTCCTCTATCTATCCATAATTTCCTTGAGCTGCCAGAAAGTTTTTGGCACTCCCCCAGAAATATGCTTCCACAAGTTCTGCTAAGATTCTCAGAGCAGATTTGCCTACCTAGAGCAGAATATCAGAAGATGAGCTGAAGCTGTACAGCTAATGTGGAAACAGTGCACCACTGGCTCCTAAATATTAAATCACATCAATGTTAGAGGCTCTGCAACACAAGTCCATGACAGCCTAGCTTTTGATCATATCTTTCAGGGAATATTTCCCAACTTTTCCTAAAGCCATGCTGCCATACAGGAAAGAATACAAAATTAAATGTATCTAGAAGAACATGAAAATGGGAATGGTGTTCTTTGCCACAGGAGTTTTCTTGTGTGGGAAGAAGGACTTTTGGATTCTGACATCTCTAGTTAGGGTCTTGTATTTTCTATGGACTTGTCATTAATTAAAATGTACGGAGGAAAGGGGAGGTAGCAGGCTATTTAAATTAATTATTAAATGTGAATTGAAGTTTCCACATTAGTGTGCTCATCATGAAAATATTATTTTGATACTCAATAGCAAATGAATAACAGAGTTAAAAAATTATATGTATTTTAACTTTTGCATCTCCAGATATGTTCTACTGTCTTGGAATTTGAAATTTGATGTAGACTACAGAAGTATAAGGCCACGAAATGGTCAGTTCTTTGATGGAACTTCTGCTTGGGTTTTCAGCATACTTTTAATAGTTCTCAAAAAAAAAAAAAAAAGCAAAAAAGCACTTTTATGGGGCTTAGAAGGACACTTCATAGAAGGCTTCATTTATCATTATCCTTTTCTGTCTAGCACTTTCCATGCAGACAGGAAGATAACACAGAATGGAGATGAGATCATTCTACTAAGTAATAATACCATATTGCATGAAAACTCTTTATTGCCTGTATTTGCTCAATTCAGACAGTAAAAGTAAAGCAGTGATCAATAGAATTTCTAAGCTTAACCCAGCCATATGAGATTCAGAAAGAGTTCCTCAGGCAAGTCTGTTCTAAATGAAAATTCTGTGCAGACAAGGGTAGCATAATTAGCGTGCTGCATATGCACCTATAAAATAATTTAATTCTTAGGTTTTATGAATTAGAATTCCTAATCATAAATTTCTCACAGCAATATCTGTAAATGTAGTGTTTTATTAGAAGAAGGTATGTTGATTCTTTTTTTGATGTGGGTGTTAATTTGGAATTTAAATGCTGTAAAACATGAAAATTATGATCTCAGAAGGAGTACCAAAAAAGTACCAATGAAAACACTCCCAAATGACTGAAGAAAATGAAAGTGAACCTTCTTGTTAACTGTGCACACTTTTGATCCCTTTATTTATCCTTCAGCAACAAATTTGCAAAATGAGGATACAAAGTGATGTTCATTACAGGTTAGACTATTCTTATTTCTATGTAGGCTGATTTTGAGACCCACATTTTATAAGCCCACTGTCACATAAAAAGGAAAAACAATTTTAATGACTCAAATTCAATATTGATTTTTTGAAATGCCAATTATAATCCATAAGATATGGGCGTAATTTCTAGTTGTTGAAATAGTATTTTGAGTTCTTCTAGATCACTAATCCTGCTGTCCTATATACTTAAATAGTGCTTAGAGAAACATAATTGCTTTCATTTTGATATCTCATTAAGTGCTTTAAACAATTGGGCTATTTTCAAACAAATGTTTGAAGTGGCTAAAGCTCATGTAATACATGTAATACATTTTTTCCCCAAGATGTTTCTTCTCATCTCTATTTCGTGAGGTTTTTTTTTTTTCCAGTTTTATACTGGTGATCTGAACACATTCACACTGTTGGGTAACTTGTGTCTGATTCATGGACAGGGAGTAAACTAGAAAATTCCAAGTCATAATTCTGGCTTAAAACAGTTACAAAAATATATCTATATTTTTTGTCCTTTCATATATTATAAAATACATTATATATAGTTATATATATAACTATAAAATGTATTTTATATTTTTTATTAATCTTTATTGTTTATATGTCAAGTCCACAGGACCTGTTCCCTTATACTTAACAAGAGAGAATATAAATCTAATTTTGTTCAGTCCTTTAATTATGACAACACTTTCATATTTTCTGTCTCAACTGGACTGCCTAAGCATTTTTTATGATTATTTAAAACTTGAACTTTTCTTTTTGAGTCACGCACATAATTTTTAATCACTAACTGTAGCTCTTGCAAAAAAAGTAACAGCTTGTTACTTGTATGAGTCAGAATCTAAACAGAGCTATTTAAAAATCATTTGGAAAATGTGTTATTAGTTAATTAGCATAATGTAGTTATAGAGAAGATATACAATCCAACATGTTTCACTGAATCAGTTCATAAACAAAAACTGCAATTAGCTACCATTTCCTTTGCATTATTATTTTCCTTGAGATCCTATCATATGGCCAAGCGAACCTAAGTGTTGTCAAACAGATTTCAAATCTGAAATGCCATGCTGCAGCTAGAGCACACCTTTCATTTTTCATGCATTACATTCCAACACTTTCTACTGAAATGTTTGCACCAAATTTATGCTTCGTGTCTTAATAACTTTATAATTACTTATATGCATAAGAAAAGATATCTTCTTCTAGCTTACTATTTCCATTTAAATTGCCTAGATTAAAAATCTGAAACAGTAAAACTGAGCAAGAAAGAACAATTTGTTTTTTCTGGACTCAATGTTGAGTTGAATTTCCGTTGAATTAAAAACACACTGAAACAGGAAAATTAACCAACTTTTTATGGCCATTTTAATTAGTTGTTAGAATTTTGCTCCAAAACGGGATAGTTGTAACCATTTGATCATCTTATGGAGTCCATGTGAAGTAATAACAGATAACAGTCCATAACTCTGGCCTGACTGGTCTCTGAAATTTTCATTCATCTGTGAACTTTAGCATGTCTTACAAAGCTGGGCCACATTCTCCTTGAAGTCAGCAGAGATTGCAAGGTATTCACCTTCTAGAATCCCTAAGCTCGCCCATAAAACAGGAAGGCCTGAGAGATTTCAGGGATCATTTCTTGACATTCACAGACTATCTCTACATCCTGGTTACACTATGTTTCCTGGGCCTCTAGAGAAAAAGAATGAAAGGCTTTTAGCCACCATCTAAAATTTCCCTGCTCTACGCAGACTTCTGATATACTCACATAAAAACCAGCACAGAAACCAGGATAGGGGAGGAAAATGAAAGAGAAGACAGATTATAAATGTAAAATTATTTCAGATTTTGAAAAGAAATTTTATAACAGTGTAAAAAAGTGATACCATCTGTGTTCAGAGTGAATATCATAGTTATTTCCAAGAAAAAGGACAAATTTATATTTTAAAAAATCTTGAGGCCACACTGGCTGATGTGTTAGTGATACTCAATATGCTACCGGTGAGGCCAAATTTTAACTGATTTTAGACTACAGAAGCATCAGGAACATCAAACAACATTTGTCTGAAGCTTTGTAAAGCAAAAAGCAGTACTTTTCAAAAAAATGTAGTATAATTTTAAAGCTATTTTAGAGGAGAATACTACCTGTCACTGGGCATCTGTGGTTATTAAACTGTTCCCAACATGTAATCTTTTGCAACTCTGGCTTATGAAGACAGAAAATAATTAGGGTTTTTTTTATCAGAGTTCCCAAGTATTTCATCTTGCAAATATCTAGATTTCCTGGTCTTGTGCCTTGTGTTCAGTGACAGTGCTACAGATGGTCTGGGTAACCTCACAGATAATCTTCTAACTGAGATCTTATCCTGATTCTTCAGATTTCTTCCCAAGGCACATGCTGATTGTTTTTTATGACTGCCTTTCAATATTTTCTAGTAGACAGACAACATCCTGCATTAAGCTGATTGCATTAAAAATGAAACTGAAGATTCATTTTCCTTGTTTTTTAGGTTAAGTTTTAAGATGAAATGATGAAACCTTAGACATTAGTAGTAATGGACATTATAAAAAAGAAGAAAAATGCTGAATGCACATCCAATTAAAACAAACAAATGTATTTAATTAAAAAAATCAAAAAGCCCAACCAGGCATATAGGCAAAGAAAAATACCAACAACTGTTGAGAAGGACCCATAATTGTAAACTGAACTGAGAGGGAAGGATTGAAGGAATATTGTAAACTCCAAGACTAGTGTTTAATGCTCATCATCATCATCATCATCATGATCTT
Organism: Ammospiza caudacuta; assembly: GCF_027887145.1. Lineage (NCBI taxonomy): Eukaryota > Metazoa > Chordata > Aves > Passeriformes > Passerellidae > Ammospiza > Ammospiza caudacuta. The sequence continues at coordinate 38,792,516 of NC_080598.1, read as the reverse complement.
CACTTGCAATGTTGAAATAAACATTGTGAAGAAGGAAGATCTTATTAGTGAGTGGATATTCTGCTCTTGTCAGTACCTGACCTTCAAATTTGGTCATGCACTAGTTCAGAGAACTGCACAGGATTTTGGGTTGCTGGTATGAAAGCCCAATTGGACAAATCATGGACAAAAATTGGCAAAATCATGGACATTCTTATGTTGCTCCAAACAGTATTTCCTCAAGGGGTGCTACAGAACTTTCACTGGTAAAGCACTATTACTGTCAAAATCAAACTTACTGTTATCCAAAGGTCATCTTCTCCTGAGACAAAAATAAGGTGAGGAGATGAATATGTAAATCACCTTATTAGTAACATACTAGTTATAGTGAACATCCCCAAACTATATACAAGCAGTTAATAAAAATGTTACTATAGTTTTGCTGGGATATTCAGAGTTTCAGCTTGGACATATCACCAGTTTTACATCTTTCATAGCACAGAAACTTTGTCTCCAACAGGAACCACCTTCTAGGTTTAGTCTGCCAACCTAGCCGCACAATGTATTTTTTTCATAGTCTCTTTGTGAGGAACAGATTTTAAATGATTTAATGAGTAAGCCTATGTTGTTCACATGACTGGAAACATAGATTCCTTCAGCAATTTCCATCAAAATGCAAAGAATCACTGCTTTCTCACACAGTTCCTGTGTAATTACCAATGAATTTGGCATCATTGTAATAATTATCACAGTAATTAAAATACTGGAATTTGCATGAAGACCACAAATCCATGCACCTAATCCTATAAAATTATCAACAGTTCAAATGAAACATACCAGACAAGCTAGTTTCTAGGTAATACCGTGTTTTGAAAATTCTCATGATACCATAAAAATATAAATATATTTTCCAAGAGAGGAAGATATCACTTTTTAAAATACCAATTGAATACTATGTAAACATGTATATGAAATAAAAAAACCCTCTGCTTGGTGTCTAGAAACTCTTGCTTATGTCCTAAAAAAATCATTAAAATTATTAATTATATTCTGAAAGATGAACAGAAGGTCATACTTTGAACCTCAAATCATCAAAATTAGGAAGCCAGTCTCCATCCATTTCCTTGTATAGCCAATGGAGAGAACTTGTCCCCTGTGAGAATTCCTAACAGTTCTCTGAGATATACTCTGAAAGAATCTCTCCTATGTTGGAATCCATAAAGTTAGAGGGTTTTTAGGAAATGGTTAAAAAAGTATAGGCCTCAGACTGAAGTTTTGTTAGCATTGCCAATACAGCAGAAAAGTTTCCCAAGCAATAGAGCATACGTGACAAACAACAATAGGCCTCTGTAGAATTGGCTTATGGATGGCAACAAGGTTATTTAATGTATCTCTTTAGAAGGTTAGCATGAATAGAGCTCCGTTCTTTGTCTCTTATGAACCAGTCTTTGTTTTAACTACCTTTACGTGTGTTTTATAAGATTGGATAGAATGCTTGTCAATATGTGTTGTTCTATGTATGATTGGCTGAAATCTAGACTGAGATGGTTTTATGTCATTCTGTAATACCCCACCTTCCTTGACATTCCCTGTGGATCAGCGAGCTGTTAACATCCTGTCTGCATTGTCTAACAATGTCCTGAGACTGATGTGCTGAGAAAATAAAAGCAAAAAGCTCTTCACTGGTCTGGTTTGTCCAGTGTTGTCCATATTTGGACATTCTGCCACGGCAAGTGGGTTCCTTTTATAAAACGTGGGTTCCTGACACAACTGGACATATATCCTCCCATATATACCCTTCCCCCGCATCCTACATTTGCAATTGCACAGAACATATGGAAACTGTCCTACTAAAGCAGGAACTAAAAGTAGTAATTTTGTCATCAGATAGAATAGCCCACTTGCCTGTTTCCAGATAAGTAAATCCCTCAGCAGTATGTTATGGAGAAATCACGGGCAGTGATGATTTTTAATTATTGTCTTATTTAACTTTTATCAGCAACCATGTTGCACAATTATATTTCACTGAGAGGATGGGGGAATCACTACAATGCCCCGCCCACCGTGAGCCAGCAGCGCCCCTGCAGGAGCGGAGGAATCACTGCAATGCCCCGCCCACCGTGAACCAGCTGCACCCCTGCAGGAGCGGGGGAATCACCGCAATGCCCCGCCCACCGTGAGCCAGCAGCGCCCCTGCAGCAGCGGGGGAATCACCGCAATGCCCCGCCCACCGTGAGCCAGCAGCACCCCTGCAGGAGCGGGGGAATCACCGCAATGCCCTGCCCACCGTGAGCCAGCAGCACCCCTGCAGGAGCGGGGGAGTCACTGCAATGCCCCGCCCACCGGGAGCCAGCAGCACCCCTGCAGGAGCGGGGGAATCACTGCAATGCCCCGCCCACCGTAAACCAGCTGCGCCCCTGCAGGAGCGGGGGAATCACTGCAATGCCCCGCCCACCGTGAACCAGCTGCGCCCCTGCAGGAGCGGGGGAATCACTGCAATGCCCCGCCCACCGTGAACCAGCTGCGCCCCTGCAGGAGCGGGGGAATCACCGCAATGCCCCGCCCACCGGGAGCCAGCAGCACCCCTGCTGGCCATGCCCGGAACTGCACCAATGGGGAAAGCGCCTGAGGCCGGGAAGGCTGGGACTGGGTTTGGGTTCTGTTGGGTGTCAATGCCAGAGCTGCTGTTGTTTGTTTGTTTTCTCACACATACTAATAAAGAACTGTTAATCCTATTCTTATATCTTTGCCTGAGAGCCCCTCAATTTCGAAGTTATAGTAACTTTGAGGGAAAGGACTTATATTTTCCATCCCAAGGGAGGCTCCTGCTTTCCTTAGCAGACATCTGTCTTTCAAACCAAGACAAGAGGAAATACTTTCTCACAATCTAGGAAACCAAACTAAGAGCTCTTCATTCTTTGCAAATGTTTAAAAATAATTCAGACCTAAATTATGGTCTGGGTCAAGTTATTTTGCACAGGAGCTCTCCAGCTCCATGTGGCTAATGCTTTTCAAATACAGTTGCTTTTGAATCTGAATTGATTATGACTGGATATGTTCCTTATCCAAGTTAAAAAATTTTAATGCTTCATTTTTGCTAAGAGCAGGAAATAAAAAAGTTACAGCAATAAAAATAATTAGTGGAAAATTTCAAATATCTATAACCTAGAAAAGATGAAGCCATTTTGAAATTAGGGAAGTATGAGACCTGACAAGATAATGGGGATAGATATTCTCACCACCTACACAACAGGAGATGAGAATGGAGTGGCTGATAGCAGAAATACTGAAATATATTTTGTAGCATGTTTGCTTTCCTTCTAAGTTAGTAAAATCATCACAAAAATAGAATATTTATAGCAGATAGGTAAGCAGGACAGAAGTATAACAATGACGAGAAAATATAATTATGTTCAGACTGCCCTTTATGGATCAGAAATAGGCAATTTGATTAGGAGTTTTTTTCTTTAGACTGTATTTATTCATTGCATATATATTGACTTCTCTGATTATGTTGAAGGGCTGTAAAGAAGCAAATAATAAAAATATAAATTGGGAGTTCTTTAGAAGGTATTTGTTGGGGGGATGCTGTGCCATTCAGGAAGAAAGTTACACTTTGGAAGAAGCGTTAATTAGCTTTTTCTATAACTCACCTGAGATCATTCTGTCTAACTTAACAAATACATATTGCCTTGCCTACAGTCTACAAAGCTTTTTCCCTGCACCTAGTCCATCAATTTCTGTTAAGGATTAGGACTGGGCTTTTTTCATTAACTGCATGAGGGGCCCAAAATCTGTTACCCAGTTTTTTCAGGTGGAAAAGCTATGTTCCTCTGGCAACGTTGCCAACAAGCCTGCTCACACACACAGACTCAGGCCTGAGTGTGTTACTGGGAGAAGTCTGTCTACTCTTTCCTAAATTATTCAAGAACATCTTAGTTCTGTTTCTGGCAGCTGCTTAGAGGGTGACCCCTTCATACTACTGGCCTGCAGCACTAGGAAGTACAAGAGAAGGAAGCTTAAAGGAACATTTTTTAACCTTGGTGAAAGAGCACTAGACCCTGATGGAAGACGCAATGAAGGACTTAACTGCAGGATTTCTATCTCATAATAGAGTAAAATGAGATATTCTCTATGAGATAAGATATTCTCAAATAGATACTACCTTGTCTAGTAGTAAAATCTTAGACACTATTCCATATACCTGAAACAAGAACTATTATTGCAGAAAAACCTCTAGACATGGAAAACTGAGGAAATAATTACTTAAGTTTAGATACGACTTTGAGGGAAAGGATTAGGCACACTTCAGTGAAGTTTTTGACTGCACATGTCTGTCTGGAAAAAAAACCATGTTTTGCTTTTCTCAACAACACACATTTGTTTATTTCCCTCTTTGCACTTTCACATCTAGAGGTTATTTTTCTTGGATATTTTTTGAAATGAAACTAACATTTTGCAAAAGAAATTCCCAGTTTCCTAAGGATTTTCATTTCTTGTTGAAGTGAGTCATACTGGATTTGTTACATAATAAATGGCAATGCTGTGACAAGAAGATGTAATCCGGGTCAAACAGTCATGTCTAAGTTCATACATGCACATAAATATATGCATTAATAGTATTTACTTGCATACATAAACAAAGCTTTTTTAAAGCAGTGTGCTTATTGAATTGCACATTGAATCTGAACTTGCAAGTGTAATGCAAACAATGGATCAAAACTCTGCTTGAAAATACATAATGGAGGGTGAAAAAATAGGCCGAGCCTAAAAAAAATCCTGCTATTTTAATTATTATATAAGACATAAATTGGGATTTAGATTATGCTCTACACATTGATTCAAGATAGCCTGAAACTAAAGTTTTTGAGATTTAATTTTCTGTTGCTATTAATGAATATTACAACAGTAGCTGCCCCCTGTGGCTTGGTATAAAAAGCAGTGTACATACCTAGCACAACATTTGCAGACCTCCTCAGTTTTCTGTTTTTAATGTGATGAAAAATTGTACAAGTAACAAAGGAAAATGTCATGGTAACTAAAACATTTCCTATACATGTATTTTAGAGGGAAGCTAAATCAAAGGTCTTCAAAGAATTACTAGGGTTCTTTCTAGGAGGTTATTGACAAATATGTAGTTTGTCTTCTGAGTTTGTGCCTCTTTCACAGATTGGTGTATTTGTGATCCCACAGGCAGGAATAAGTGTCTGTAATTCATTTCTCCTTGTTAACTAGTGTGCTTTTGTGTGTAGGATGATTGACAGCAAACTCGGCTTAGTCCCAACGGATGAGCTTGTTAGCAAAACCCTAGCATCCTATCTCTAATAAAGCATATCAGCAGTACATTTTGTCCTATCTATTAGCCTCTCTGTTTCTTTTTTGTGAAAAGCTGAGTGTCCCTTTGAAGCAATGACAAATAAACCCCTGAACTGAAGTGCTAGGCTGCCTTATGGACAGCTGGATAGTAAATGTCACACCGTGTATAGAATGCCTATTATCAGAGTGAGCCATTTGTTCCATTCCTTTCAGTATCTTAATGTAATACAAAATTGCTAAATCAAGCCCCATGTCTGTGACAGAACATAATTAATGAGAAAGCAGGAGCCAATTCAACACTCTTTATTGGGACCTAATTGGCTCAGGCAACAGAGTTGTCACTCAACAAGAGACTTCCTTTAAAGCAATTTTGTTCTTGGTTGTATTACAGAGCCTATTAAATTGTCCCCTCCTTGATCACACAAAGAAGTATCTGCATGCAATAATTAGCTTTTCCAAGGGGATTTTTTTTTAACTCTTTCAATAATAGCACATTTTCAAGCACTGCTGGAGGAAACACAGCACAGGGATATGTGCAGCCTCTGGAGTGAATAATTGTAATCCATGCATTTTGGGAAAGCCTGTGAGGATTGCATCTAAGCTCTGGCCATAATGGGGTGGCCTGATTTCAGAGAAGGTTGCAGGTCAAGCTGGGCACCTGATATTGCACTCGGTGCAAACTGTTCAGCTAAAGGAGCAAGTGAAAATGTAGAGGTATGGATTGCTTAACTGAGTGCTTTCTGACAAAATATTAAGCCACCATGAGGAATGAGAGGTCCTATTTCCCATGCCAGTATTTGCAGATTCTAGTACCACCATCAGCAGCCATTTATTTCAAGTAAGAATCAAAGCCTGGGAATCTTTTTTCAGTAATTATCCATCAGAATTTCCTATTTCCTGGGCTTTGTGTCTTAATCAGTAGATTATGGAGGCATAAACTGGGAAGCCTGTTAGTTTTAAGAGAAATTATTTTTCTGCCACCCAAAGAACAAATTGGAGTCACACTTTGGAGTTAAGCAATACACAAATTATATACCTGAGGAAGAAGAAATTCTAGAACCTGGTTCTGTAACCTCCAAAAGCATAGATTTCTGCAACTAGTCAAAAGGCAACTTACTCAAACACAAAATATATCACTGATTGAAGTTCAGTGATTTAACCACCATCAAAAATGTTCAGAAATGTTCACTATGTCTGTAGAAAAATTGAACATATTTTCCAGAAAATTTCAGCTGCAGCGACTAAGCCTCGTAAGAACTTATTTGAAAACCAGACAACAAAATGGGAGGGATCCTGAATCTGTTGAATATCTCTGTGTTTAGAAAGGCTTATCATAAGTTGAACTTCACATTTTCCGTTCACTTTGGATTTAAAGATAGTATTGAAGTGGAGGACATGGCCCATGTTTTTTCTCAAAACTGTCACATAACATCCTGCATAACATATTAATAGATATGTAAATTGCTATATTAGTTGTTCTGGAGAAAGCTAAGTGCAAGAAATCAGTGTATTTGGAGTTTAGCAATCAGGACATTTTAGTTCTTCCCTCTTATGTCTCCCAAAGACTAGAATGATGTGACTAATCATATAAATAATAGTGTATTATCACTTCTTTTTTTCTTCAGTGTAGAAATTCCAGGGATTTCAAAGGGAATTAAAAACACAGAATTAAAAGAATGCAAGGTGCTGTTTTTTCCCCAAAGAAATGTGTGTTTAATGTTTAATGTTTTATCTGCAGTTATATTAAGCAATTGTGATGAACATGTTTTGATTTGCACATTTTATGTAGCTTTTTTAGTGGTAGGAGTTCATTTACATCTGCTCTAATATGCAAGCTACAACATAGCCACTGCTTTGAAGGCTGAGCTAGAAGATAATACATGAATATATTACAAAACCATTTTTTTCAAATTTACTAATGTGCAAGACAAGATCCTAAATGCAAATGCTAATCAGCAATGTCCTTTCACAGGTGATTCATGAAGTCTCTGAAGCCGTTTGATCTGAGTTTTATTAGCTTATTCTAGTAACAAGTAAAAATGATTACAAAGACTTACAAAATCTAATTTTCTTTAATTAATCACATTCAATCAATATTATAAAAATAACATTGTATGTTATGATTAATTCTACATGGTATAGAATACTAATGGGTACTGAAGAATTAAAAAAATTACAGCTTGGGCATCTACTGAGAAGAATTTGACAAGTCAAATTAGAATGTTAAAAAATAAACATTTAAATTGAAATATTTTACCAAACAAATATTATGTGGAAAAATAGTAATGGAAAAGATATTTTGGGAATATATTCAAAACAGCACTGATTGAAATATTTTATCTAATGAAACAGTTCTCTGGTGTTTAATTTTCATTCAAAAAGTACTTGAGCTCCTATGTGAATTGCCAAGCTTCTGTAGTTTTGGGCATCATAACTGTATAACATGAGTTGGATGCCATGCTGTTTGAATATAACACAAGACCAAAAGGCTCTTTCTCATTTCAGAAAATCCTGGGATCCAGATATTAGTAACAGTCTCCTGACAACACATAGGCTCAAGTTAGATATCTCCGCATGTCTGTGCTTGAAAGGTCATTGTCACTGATGACATAAAAATGAGGTCTAATCAAGAGAGAAATATGACATCATTTGGTTGTCAGTGCAAACAGAACTAGGATGTGTGATTCCAGGACTGGTGTTTATTAATACTTCAGCAACTGAAAAAAGACAGTCCATATTAGTATTGTGTCTCTATTTAATGCATAAGTACAACATCTTGCATCTACATTAGCTGACAGTGGCTAAGAATTAAGAATTAGATGTGTGTTTTTGTGAATTATATAAACAAAGTTATTATGATGCATAAAACCCCATTGTTTAGGTCTGTAAGTTTTTCCTCCTTACATATGCGAGGACCTCACAACAGATGTCTCAATAAGGACTGGTTTACATAGTGGCTTTGAACTGTTTCCTTGTTTTGATAAACAAAGCATTGTTGTAATTAGTAAATTGGGCAAAAAAGTCTGAGTCAGGACAGAAATCCTTCCATCATTTTTGTGTTTAGTATTATCCTGTAATAGTCCACAATGTTACCCTAGGAAAATGATGACAAATTCCTCAGCATACAGTTTTCCAGAATATTAAGAAAATGTCATCTTTTTCATGTAAATACCGTCTTCTTTCTTTGTCTTATATTAATACTTGTCCTGGTATCCTGGTCCCCAGTTGCATAATTTTACATAGGTCATTGTATTTCAGAAACAAAAATATTGAACACTCTAAGTAGTCTTGGATTTCCAGGCACTAGCTTTGAGGGAGTCTGCAACCTCTGAATCTGTCATGTAACCAGACTTTTCTTCAGCACAAAGTATGATTAAAAGTAATAACACATGTCATACCACTGTGGCAATGCCAACACAGAGGATGCGTTTCTACAGAACAGATGGTACTTGCAATGCTAAGAAGTCTATTCTCTTCATTTTACCTCATTGTTGCTTGGCTTCTGTGCCTTCTCACACACGTCACACATTTGAAAGTGTGCACAATGTCCTCTTTCTAAAGGGCATGAGCATATGAACTCATATAAACAAGATCAGAATGCAGATTAATTTATCTCGAGCATAATATTCAATATAGATTTTAAAACAAAAATATTTTAGCAGATGAACCCTATAGCTGTAATTTTAACATCTAAGGAATTTATAATTTTGCAAAACTGGGAAAGGTAGTACTCATTAAAAAAACCTAGCAGGAATCAGTTCACCTACTATGTACAGATACTGGTGTGAAATGTAGCAGTTTCAAGAAGTGCTGAGTAAACTACATTACAATTTAAGACTGAGCATTATGAAGAATAATTTAAACAACAAAAGAGGTGTGAGGCGTGCAGAATTCTGTCAGACCTTCATCCAAAATTGATACTCTTGTGAAAAAATTGTGGGACAAAATGACTGTAAGAGTTTTTTAAATATCATTCACAAATTGGCATATCTGGTATTTCAGTAACTGAGAGTAAGATAGCAAGGCAAGAAGTCACACCTATAAGGAACCTAAGGAAATAGCATTATATATTATATAATCAGCAAAATATCTTCAAGGCTTACAATTTCCTTTGGAGATATGTAAAACCTCCAAATTCATGTTTTTGCAGATTTTGCAGATCAGAAACTGAGGAAGAAAGTCTTCAATGTGTACAGAAGGAAGGTACTGTTCTGGGTTATGACTCAGTAAGTCTGTGTCCTGGTCCAGCAGTTGTTCTGCTTGCTTATTTCTCAGCACCCGAAGTGATGTTCAGTCCATGAGTGTAATACTCTCAGATATTGTATGAAGAATCAGGAAGAGCTGGAACCACTTCAGGGAGCAAGCAGCGATGGTCTGCTGTGCACGCACCAAAACTAGGTCTGTTAAGGAGTGAGTCTGTATATGGTGTAATAATAAAATGTGGTTCCTTTCTTGATCAGCAAGGGTGTGAATAATGGCTCTGAAAGCCAGTTTATGCATACTTTTGGCAGACTGGAAATTACGCAAATGATCTGAAAATAAGGCAAAATTAACTGCCATGATCTATCTGTGTGTTACATGAAAAATTCTGACAGCCTGCTTAATCCTCTTCTATGGCTGCCTGTGGGGTCCCCTGTACTAAGAGATATGTGATATTCAGCCTGAATAAGTCTTGGAAAAATGCTAGCATATGTAGCATCTATATTTTAATGTCATCAACATTCTCCATAATTTTTTCTGCAATCAGTCTAGTCTAAAGAGACCTGTTATAATAAAGTGGTCAGCCTGTTACATCTGTTTATCTTGATGGCTAGACAGAGAAAGCCTGTTTCATCTGCTGATGGCTAGACAGAGAATATTGTTAATTGTATGGTATATGATAGAGTTTTCACAATGGCTGGTATAGTGACTCACAAATCATCCAAATATTTTCCTTCATTTTTTTTACCTGCTAATTGACTTTGTTTTCTTTCTCTTTGATTCATATTCTCAGGAAGAAAACATCTTGTGAATCACTGGCCTTTATTGTATTATGTCTGAAATTTAGGCAGGACGCAAAAAGTGGGCAAAAAAAAAAAGATTCTGCCCTTTTTAATCTACTCACTCAAGGGGTCTTGACTTTTTTGAACTTTGCTTCTCTTGCAAAGGCAAGACTTGCTAAGAGAATAAGTAGCAATTTGTATGAATATTTCAGAGTAAAAGAATAACTTCTTGTTAGTCTCAAGCCCTTGGATCATTCAAAGTTACAGCAGCAGAAATCCTTGAGGTTTACTATGGTCTATCTCAGTGTTGAACCTGTATATTACAAGTTATGATCCCTGTAAACAGAAGGCACTTGGTTGTGTTCCCCCCCATTTTTTTTCTTACTTTGACATTCTAAACAGAATTCTGGGATCTCTTGGCAAATTCAGTGCATTATTGGTGATCTCTTTCTGGTAGACACTTCCTGTCAGCCCAGGGAACAAAAAAAAAAAAAAAAAAAAAAAGAAGATTATGAGGAACATGAATAAAACTCCTTCAAAAGCTGACATAGGCATTGACTGTGGGTTAAAGTTCTTCACACAGCTCATCAGTGGGGAAGAAAATGACGTAAGCATTGCACTTCTTTCGACCTTTGGATACATTTTTCATTTTGGCTAGGAATTCTATGTGAAAAGTATTTTATCATCTCAACAGTTTTTAAAATAACTATAAAAACAGTTCGCCCTCAGACAACACATAAGGCTTTATTTGGGAAAGAGAATTAGTACGATAAAGCTGACAGTCACTCTTTATTCAGGAGAGATTCAGCAAGCTGTTACTACTTCTGTTTTGAACAAGAAACATTAAAAAATTGTTATTTCACTGAAATACAAAGTTACAAGGTAGACATTGAAGAGTAAGGAGTTTCTATGGTGCTAAGAAGTGAATGTGAGCATATCTGTGTGCAAATCACCTGGGAAAAGACAAACAAAGTCAGAGAAACAGTCAAAATGCCATAGAGACAAAAAGGTAAAATGACCCTGAGGAATGACTGAAAATGCCTCTGAGGGAGGAATCCTGGGAAAGTGCTGAGAAGTGTGAGAAGACAAATTGTCTCCAGCTATTTGATTCATGCTGTGTTCTTAGAAAGAAGGTTTTGTGAATTCTTTGTAAATGACCATGGTCTATCAAATAATTTCTCTCTCCTCTAATGGAAATAGCTCAAAGCATTTCACTGGGTATGTGTTAATACCAAAGGGATGCAATTGCTATTCGATTCTGTACTGCTCTTCCAGATAAGCTACACATGAAACTGTTCCGTGAAAACAGCTTGAGGGTACAGCCTCAGCTACTCCCACTTATACAGATATTTACAAAGGAATTTACATGATAAGACTCTGAACATTTCAATGTTCACTAAATGATATTTGTGCATGAAGATTTAATAAAGGGTGTGTAAATTTCCAGGCCAATCCCTCAAATAGCTGTGGATTGAGGAGCCATTGTGACAATAATTCATATGACACAAAGAAAAATGGTAGAAAATTATATTATTTCCTATAATTTATGATTAATTTTTAGGAAAATGCCCTCTGATTATGTATTTTTAAGAGGTTTAAGTTGCCTTAGTATTTCCGCTAACTTTTATCACTTCTCCAGACAAGAGTAAAAAATAAATTGATTTGTAGAAAACAAATTAAAAAAAACCTCAGTCACAGCAATATTTTGATTTATATGGGAATGGAATCCCCAGACAGCCATCATGCTATATGCAGATATGTATCTTATTATTCTGCATACATTACTGAGATTTATTGAGGTGACATATTTTCATATTTATTTTAAAAAACGATGCTATTTTATTAAAAATAATTAGATTTACTGTGCTATTAAATATGGAACATAGACCATTATATAATGTCTTATGGCTAGAGTATTTTAGGTTCTCAGATGTGGTTAGTGAGTAATACAGCACATGTAATATATGAAATAGCAAAGTTGAGCTGTATGTTTCTAACAGAATCCTGTCGACCAACTTCTCATCCCATTCTCTGTGTTGACTGTTGAAGAAAGAATATTATCTTCAACATTTTGTAAAATCCAGGCTTTTTATTAAACACTATTACATGTGTATGTATTTACTTGTTTTTGAATACTGAAAATTCTTCAAATGAGGACTCTTAAGACACAGAGAAAAATGGAAGAACCTTAGTCCAGGACTTGAAACTGCTGTAATAAGAGCACTGAGAATTCCAAATGCTGTTATGTTCATTAGAGGGGGGATTGAGAGATGTTTATAGTTTAGATAAAATAAGATAATATAATTAGTAGACTAATGAATCTAATGTAGATGTGATGCACATATTATCAATGTCAAATACGTAAAGTCTTACAAAAAATCAAGCAATTTTAGTAGTCCATTTTGCTAATGCAGGGCTAAAACATTTCCAAGTTTAATCAAGAAGCAGCCAAAACAATTAATTTTTTTTTCAAATGTTGTGTCCTTCACATTTTTTCTATTCTAGCATATGTGATAACTGGAACTGAAACTTGTGGATTTCTTGGTATTTCAGAGTACAAAGGGGAACATGACTGTGTGATGATTAAGAAAATTTGTCATTTAATCAGGCAAAACTTTATATAAAAAAGAGAAACATCAAATTTTTGTAATTATACTGGGTAGTCTATTCTTAAGAGTCTTAGTATAAATCAGGGTATTAAAAATACTTATATAATTTTAAGGTGCTGTTATATTGACAATTATTATTTAAGCAGGCATTAGAACAAAAATAATTCAGAAAATTCACAAGGAATAGGAAATATGTCCACATAAAATCCGTGATTAAGAAATCCACAAAGCCACTGACTTCAGTTTCTCATTAATTTCTTACTCTGTTTGCCTCAAATAGTGCTTCTTTTATTTTATGTTGGCCACTCCTTTTATACACAGTGTCTTTATTGTCAAATTAAATTAAGTTTAGGATTTTAAAAATCTCATTGACATGTAAAATTATTACAAAGATGTACTTCCAAATACCACTTAGGGACCCTGATGGCAAACACAATGATCCAAATAAATATTATGGCATTACAGCATTGCCATTCCAAACTGCATCAAGGCACACAGTTTCTCATGTTTCTTAGCATGTATTAGTATTATTAATCTCAAAGACCTGTGGTTTTAGTGTCTTTTTATCTACTTCTAGGCTTTAAATTAGAATTTTCAAGTAGCAATTTTTTTGTACCTTCTCATTTGAATGCATTGCATTCACAGACATTTGAAAAAGGACACAAGCCCTTTTCAACAACTTACATCAAAACCAGTATATGGCCGAGTAACTTTCAAATAAACCCTAGAATGATACATTTGTCAATGGCACCTCTTGAGATACCAGTTTAGTCTTCCTCATGCCACTAATTTACACAGCTATTATGACTTGAGACATGCAAATTAGCAGCCAAGAAAGAATGGAGATTAACTGCTGAGATTGCAAGCAATATCCTCTTAAAATTAATTAGTATTTTGGCTTAACTTTATTTTTAGGTTTAAAAAAGTCAAGATCAAAATGTTTACTGTCTTTTTGCAAGTGGAAGTCAATACTTGACATAAACAGCCAAATTTTCATAAAAGTTTGATTTCCTCTGAAAATCAGATCTCATTGTAAGGCACCTTCATTGGGTCCTGATTTAATGGCAAATGAGTCATTTGAGCCATGAACTTTTTTCTCTTCCTTTTCCCCTTTTTGTTAGGATTGCTTTTTCCCTTATTGGGAACTTGGGTCTATTGTCCTATTGTTTCCACCAGTATCTATTGTACTGCTTCTTGCATTTCTATGCACTTCCTACAATGAAGCATAGTGGCATTTCAGAATTTTTCTAAAATAAAAATTAAGTAGTAGGTACCATCTTTCAATTTTTACATTGTCAGTTAAATAAGGCTTCAAAATTAAAAACCTGAAAAATCCAATATTATGTCTTAATTTATAAAGATATTACACACACACACACACACATATATGTATGTGTATATATATATATATATATATATATATACCATTTATGATCGTCAGTATACAAATATGGAACAAGTTTCTTAAATAAAAATACCAAGAACATTTTTATATTTTTATGTGAACATGTGAGTCTTCAATGAGGATCATCAGTTATCTGTTATAATGACATAATAAGGGAATTCTATTGTTATTTTCACAGTGCAATACAAAGTGCACTGTGAAAACCTATCCTGTCTTCTGGAGAGCTTCCCATGGAAAAACAGACTCAAAAGTGCAATATCCACACTACCTGAACTTGGAGAAAAGTATTTAATGCATTTCTGCCAGTCTACAATAGCGGTATTACTCTCTAGAAAGCTTGCAGGGCTGACTTGTGGGACTGAAAATGTGTTTTATTACTGGGTCTAGTCACCAGTACAGTCTTACATACATAATCACCTTCATCTTAATATCTTTATTTCCAAAGAGATTTTTTATAGTCAAACTCATTTCTGACTTCCATGTTATTTCCTGAACCTAATTTTTCTTTGAATCAGTCAAGTGCTTTATACAATCTAATTCAGACTTTGCCAAACTGCACATCGAGGGCTACAATCTATGTTTACTTTTAAGAGATATTACATAGGCTTTTAAGCAAGTTTCCAGGTGGAAAAAATGAAAGTATAAGATATAATATACAGTTTTATCGTGAAGATTTTTTAACTTGATGAAAAAAGAAAAAGCATAGATCTTGAACAGGAACAATTATGTTAGATGCTTGCTCTTACAGTATTACTATCATGTTGTGTGATGAAATCTTACCACTGAATCTTTAGTGGTTACTGCAGTTCAGTTTAGGAAACAGTAACACAACTGTCTAATCTACTGTAAGTTTTAGATCCTTATGTAATTTTCATTTCTCTGAGGACAACACTGTATAAACATAGGTGAAATAACATCAGTAAAGTCTTCTGTGAAGTACTTAGTTCTTAGGGAATTAACAGAAAATTAGCTACTAATAGTGAAAGCAGAAGTGAGTGAAGAATCATAAGGTATTCAGAGCAAAACTAGGGTTACATTCTGATAACTATTCTATTTCTAGATGTATGTATTATGAAATATTTTTATTTGAATCACTTTGAGGTAATAGAATTTACCTTGTTTCTTCCTTCTGACTGGCCTAGAATGGGTGACATTAACCCATCTTTTACTGATCAAATGACACTGCTTAAAAATCCCATCATTGATTGTGTGCTGTCACTGAGGAGAATAGAAAAAAATCACGTGGATGAGTCATAAAATAAAAGGCATATGTAAAAATACTTCAATCAACCATCAACCATCATACTTTAATAGCATATTATTCTGTGTGTTATCTGGAAATGACTGAAGAAAAAATCCCATGAAGTAAGCTGCCCACCATTTAACAAAAACATTTTCACCTTCTGATTGTGGAGGTTAGTCAAAACTGCAAGAATAAATTGGCATGTGGGATTTATGCATGTGATAAAATACTATTTTATAACATTAGGAATGATAAATCATACAGATTTTCCAAGCTCAATTCTTCACAGTATTAAGCAGAATTACTGGACTTTCCCAAAACTTGATGCCAACTTTCATGGAAAAACTTTCAAATTAGTTGATATTTATTCTTTTTTTTTTCCTTTTGTGCTGCTTTTACAGACCATGAAATTACTTGTTGAGGGTTTTCTTTAAAGACATGATTAAGTCATCTTTTCTGATCTTTTACCAGCATTATCAATGAATTCTTGAACAATCCTGTAACAACAAATTTACTGGATCTGCATGATGAATAGTAATAACATACTACAGAAAATGTCAGACTTTTTACAGACTTCCACTAAGTGGACAAAAACATTACAATTACAGTGGCTTTCATAAACTCGGCTATTTCAGCAAATAAGATTAAAAAATAGAGTCTAGTTGCTTCCTAAAGTCGTTCCCACTGCAAGTCCACCAGAAAGACACAGATCTCTTCTTTTTGGAGACTAGTGATGTCCCAAGTGAATGGCATGAAGCCGTTTCAGAGGGGGTTTTAGGTTGCATACCAGCATAAGGTGCTTCCCCAGAGGGTGGTTGGGCACTGGATCAGGCTCCCCAGGGAAGGGTCACAGCACCAGCCTGACAGAGTTGTAGAAGTGTTTGAACAGTGCTCTCAGGCACAGGGTGTGACCCTTGGGGTGTCCTGTGCAGAGCCAGGAGTTGGACTCGATGATCCTTTTGGGTGCCTTCCAACTCAGAATATTTTATGATTCAGTGATTCTATGAAAGACGCTGCACTGAAACACACAGGCAAAAATAAATTGAATCAGATGATTTACTAAAATACATTTAGAAGAGTCCTTGTCACAGTTCTCATTCCTGGGAATTTCAGGTTCTGAGACCTGTTGTGTTTTGTAATATGGCACCTCAATTTAAAAAGAAAAAAAAAAGTCCTTTCTGAAAACTGATTAGTAGAAAACACTGACACCCTAAGTTGAGAAATTCTTTCAACAATAAAAACTGAAGATTGCTCAAATAAGTGAGCTTATTTTTGAGTGTATTTTCAAAGCATGCATTTTTGTTGAAAAAATTCTTACTATGCAGATAGAGAAGCAGGTTAAAATCAAAATATGGTAAATTTCAAAGCGGCTGTTCTGGAGTAGAAGGAGACAGATCTTTCTCTGCCAAGAAAAATGTGCAGTAGTCTATGCATCAGCTTTCACAGACCTTCCATCTCCATAAGAAAAGTTCTGCAGACACCAGTTCAAACTCTGACCTAAATTTTGAGGGAGCTGTACTGAAATCCACCGTGGAGCAATCCATAGATTTCTAACTTTTTTGAAAAACAATATATGTGTACTGTATGCAAATAGACTCCAGTTTCTGGCTCTGTAATCTGAGCTATTGAAAAATTAGTCATATTGCTCAAGCAAAATAGAATCCATGCTCACAGTTTGAGAGGATGTCAGTAACAGCTTGTCTTTAATTTCAATGCTGTTTGGACAAAGCGTTGAGCACTTTTCTGAAGAAAGCACAAAAAATTTTTTGTTTCAACTTATAAAATTTTATTTAAAAATCAAGCTGTCACTCAGTGACCCTAATCTTGAATTTAGCAATATAAGTGTCTTATAGGGAAGTTCCAGCTAAAAAGAAATCAATGTTCCCATGTAATAGAGCTATTTCTAACTCCTGTTCCTACGATAAAATGCCATATTTGTGATAGCCAGTCATCTCTATTACATCTGCTATCAAGAGCTAGAATTAACATCTTGCTGGGAATATCAAGGCAAGTCTTCATTGACACAAAGGTAAGCAGATCATACATGCTGGATAATATTTATCAACACTCAAACATGAATTTGGTTTACTCTGTTTGATTTCCTATTGGGCGTATTTTCTGTGAATTCGTAGGTATTCTAGATACACTGTGTAAAACCTTCTTGGCACAGCTTATATCTGAAAGGAACCTCATCATAAAGCCACATTACAACCAACTAAACGGGATTTAGAAATCAGCAAGAACTTTTATCTTCCCCTTATTGGCCTACAAGATTATGAAATTGTAAACTTGGTCATAAGGTAGGAAAAAATGTTTCTGAAAATTAAGTGTGCTGTAATGCTGACATGACATATTAATCACAAATCAAGAAGATTAATTTATTACTGAGTATTATGCATTATACAGGTATTGTCACCTAAAATTTGTGCGCTGAACTAGAGTTAGAAAATTTGAATGAGAAATTTGAGGATATTTTGAGATTATTTTGTCAGGTATTTAATTCCATAGAAATCATGCAGACTCAGAATCTTAGAATAACCTAGGCTGAGAGGTATCTCTGGAGGTCTTGTATTCCAGTCTTCTATGCAAAGCAGGGACAACTTTGAAGTCAGAGATAAATTCTAAAGTAAATTTCCAGTTGAATTTTTAAATATATGTAAGCATGGACATGTCACAACTTCTCTGCCAACTTTGCATCCCATAATTCTGATGTGGCAGCTATCAGCCATTTGCATGAAAAGTAGCATTGAGTGATCTTATAAATGTTCACCTCCTCAGCTCAGTGAGTAGAAAGAAAAAATAAAGACTGCTCTGACAATGGAGAGCTCTCTGTGGACATAAAATTATTTTTCTTATAACTTACTCTTTTGGAATCTCCCCTGATACAGAAAATATACCTTTAACAGTTACTGAAAACTCAAAACAGAAATGAAGATTAAAAATGTGCTATAGCTGCTGCTGATTTTAAGCTGTGTTATATCATAAATAGCTGTCCTTTGGTAAGCTTCTGTAAGGGGAGTCGGCAATTAGATTATAGACTCTTTGAGATGCACAGAATTTAACAGTCCAAATTATGTTTTTCTTTTTTTTTTTTTTAATTCTATATTCTCTAGGCTGCAGATGCCTTCCTTTATGAAAACCATGTCAACATCAAATAGGCCCTTTATCCCTTCACTGTTCCCACTGTAAAATGAACTATAGGGGCTTATCCCCCGGGGCAAAACTGGTTTAGCATATGTGCTACCATAACAATCACTTCTTCTCATCACTTGTTAAAAAATTGAAAATTATTCAATAAAAACACTTTGAAAAAGTCCACAGAAATGAAAAAGTTATTATTTCTTGTTTTCTTCAAATTTCATGCAAATGTAACTGCAGAAAACTCCTCAGCTTCTTACTGAAAATTAACTGTGAATTCATGCCTAAATAGATGCCGCGATTTTCGTCTTTGGCCTCATAAGACTGTCCCAAACTGCTCTTTTTAGAGCACACCTGTGTTGCAGTAAAGATATACATTGTATATATAATTCAAAATGGGATCTGTAATAAAATACATTTAAACATCTGCCTTTGCACTTTGCTTGCACTGTTCTACTGCATCTCTTTACAAGCACTTTACAGAAAACATTCAAAATCACATTGTACTAGTTCTGTCAATCATGTAAATTATCTTTGGTTTCAATTTGAAAAATGTTGGTGCTGGACTCTGAGTCATTTTCTGTATCATCAGTAGAGATAAAATTAAAGGGAATGAAACAGAATCATGAACAAAATTTAGCAAGAGCTATAAATAGGACCTACCCTTAGATATACTGCAATATTAGAATGCAAAATATCTTATTATAACACAGGTAAATGAGTCACACAAAACCGTTAGCTTATAACTATGGTTGAAACTTAGAATCACATGGATGTATATCAAAGACTGAATGTATGGTTACTAAGAAAGTCCAAAGGAGTAAGAGACTCCATTATATTTCAGATAATAATTTTTAAAATGAAAAATTGCAGAAAAGCAATTCCAAACTAATCTATTAGAGGAAAAGAAGGAAAACAAAGGTTGTTAGTAACAAAAATTTCCAACAGAAAGCTTAAGCAAAATTTCCCTCTATACATAGCTTTCAGAAATATGCAAACAAAATTAGTCCAAAGTAGGTTTGACGCATGAAGAAAATAATAAACCTCCAACATATATGTATAGATTTGCTCTAGATTGATCACAGTCTCTACATATGAAGAAAAAATAGGATAATCATGAAACATCAGCTGGAAATCCAACAGTGTTCTAAATTTTATTTCCAACATATGCTTGTAAAGTGCCAGTAAATATTAGAGGAAAAGACAAACCATGATACTTAGGTCTTTATCCTGTATAAAAGCTAATTTGGTTTAATAAAAATTCATTGCTTCAAGAACAGGATTTAAAAATAAATATATTCACATGCTACCCAATAAGCTTAAAAAATGCTACCCCAGATTTTTTGGTTGTGATATCCTGTCTATATTTTGTAATCCTGTCTATATTTTGCCCTGCAAATGGCAGACTAAAAGCCCAAACTTTTTTGCATTAATTTAAACATTCTGTAGCATTTGAAAATTGACAGACTGCAACTCACCTTGCATTTTTGTGATTGTGAATCAAGGCAACACACTGTTGTATTGGCTAAGGTGATATAAGAAGGGATAGAATCACAGAAATTCTTCAGATTCTATGAGCCATTGTTAGACAGTCGCTGGGTACAGTGCCTGTGTGGCACTGTATTAAAGACTGAGGCTGGCTATATTTCACCTAAGCCAAGCATTAAAGGTAATCTGGCTACCAAAATGATTCCATCTATTACCTTTGAGAAAGGCACAACTGAAAAAAGGGTGTACTAGGAGAGAAGTCATCTTCAGAGAGAAAAGGCTAAGTAATATGAGGAGCAAAAGTAGTGCAGGAACTTAAAGTGAAATCCAATTCAAGAACAGAATTTCAGTGCTCAAATATCTGGGGAAAGGTATTGCTACATTAAAAGGAGTAGGATGTTAAACGGTTTGGGCTGAGAGGGCAAGTACCAAATGCTTGGCTTTCTGGATAACTGCCAAGAAAATGCTTTTCTTAGAAGAATACCAGGCTTGTCCTAGTACAGTGAATTTATTAAAGGCTCAAGTATATTGTCATAACTGAGATTTTAAAAGGATGCATAGGCAGTAATTCCAAAATGGTAAGATTACCAAAGAAATGGTAATGTAGCTGTTCATCCTCCTAAAGAGTATTGGGATTAAACAATGCAATTGGGCCTCAATAATGGTGTCAGTTCAGGAGTGAATCCACTGCATTAGATCAAGGAATGCAACTGGGGCTTCAGAAATGTCCTTGCTTTTAATTTCAGACCGTAGTATAAATTCTGAGATATTTTTATTGTCACTCATCTATACTTCTACTAAAAAAATTCTGATGAAGTCAAGCCTTTAATTTAACTTTCATGACTCCATGATTAACATGCTTGTAATGATCTTATTCTTGTGCTAATAAAAGTAGAGTAGCACATAATACTGGGAAGAATGAAGGTCATGGTAGAAGAACCTGGCGTTCCTCCACAAAGGAGGAACAAGAGATGATGTAAGTACCAACATCATACTTTGAAACTAGATTCAAATGATTTCTATGGTGAAACTTATACTAATTTCCAAAAGTTCTTATCACAAACCTACTACTCAGCTGGCATGTGTCCTTGTTGACAAACCTGGGACTGACTAAAAGGGATAACACAACTATCCTTGCAGAACTGGTATTGAGAAGTACTGGCAGAATTGAGGAAGTCTGCCTGCAATTGTCTCAAGACAGTACTTCTCTTCATTTTAATATCACAATATCTAGCATGCTTATATAACTTAAAGAAAAACCCATACAACTTTGTAGTAGCACAACCCAAATGAGTAAAACTGAAAATATGCCAACTTGCCAACTATTAATAACTGACAGACTTGGATAGTAACTGCTGTTAATAGTTTCTCAGATTGTTTTGGGAAGAAGACAGCATGTCACCAAGCTTCTAGGTAAGGCTAGCTTACAAGACAAGCTAAACAGAAGGCTTGTTCTGTAGAAGCAATACACAACACTGTCATTACAAAAGCTTCATATTTGGCAGAACAATCATACTCCCCTTTGATCCTGGGATCTGTAAGACCCTGCAATTTTCAGACAGCAATGGCACAAGATCAAGGTCAATAGTATTTTTTTAAGATAACATTTTTTAACAAAAGGATAGAAGCACAGAAACAGCCAGGCAGCAGTTGCACATGTGGCATTCATGTTTTGTAATAATTTCAGTTTGAATCCTGCCAATATCATTTCATCTCAAGCCACTTGCTGGGACGCTGAGCACATCCATCCTCTCCTGTAGGCGTTATTTCTACCCAACAAAGAGACTGTGCTTGGCTCCAGAGACTGTTAGTCTTCAGTTTCATGGGCACAAAAACAATTCAAAATGTACTATGAATAGTGAATAGGAAAAAAACAAACCCTTAGCTGTCAGTAGCAGGCATAGCATCATGGAGGGCCTCTCCATTAGTAGATAACTGTCTTGTAAAAAAAATCTTTGGCAGAAACAGGACTTGGAGCACGTTCAAGGAAGGAAATTTTCTAGAAAGACTTCATGATTTTCCAGAGATTATTCTGAGATTTTTTCACTAATCTCCAATCATTTTTGGTATGCTCACTTACATCTTACAAAATTTCTAAGAAATTTTGTAAGAATTTCATTTCTTACAAAATTTCATAGACTTTCTACCAGCAGCTTTGGTGGTACAATTGATACCATCATAAACATTTATAAACCACAAGATAGTATTTCTGAATAGGAAATTACACCGAATAAACCCAGCTTCTGTTCTTAAAAAAACAAACTGTGTCTGCATAAAGAAATACAGATTTTAAAAAAGTCTACAATAAAAATGCAGTTACTTAAATAAGAGTGGAAAAATATTTTGAATATATCTTAACTACACTTTTTTCTTCACATTTGTATAGCACAGAGTTCATGCCTAATACCGCTGTGGCTGATATTGCTGTAACACAATTGCAGAGCTTGAGAACATTGTGTGTCATGGAAGATGTGCACGGGCCTTCGTGTACACAGATCACTCAAATGCTCAATCTTACACTGTGTGCATCAGATATCCCATTTTTTCAGAGATCATGTGTAATTGAAGAATTGTTTTTAGCCTTCTAAAGAGCAGTCTGCATGTTCCCCGCACCTAGGGACCAGCATGTGACATGATACGCTTCTGGAAGCTCCCCCAGGAAGAGGAGGAGCCTCTGCAGCACCCTGAGCGCGCCAACAAGTCTGGATGGCCCTGAGGAGACTCCTCTGCCTCCACCACCCAAAGCCCCTCCTGTGTCCCAGGGGCTCCGTTCAAACCCCAAGTGCTCTCGCTCCCCATGGCTGGGCGGTTCCTGACCGCGTTCATCCTGGCCAGCCCTCGTCCTGGCCCGCGGATTGCCATCCCAGCTTGGCCTTGCACCTGCCCTGCCAGCGGCCTGGCCTGGCCTCTGGCTGCCACTCTGCCCCCGCAGGTCTGGGCCCTGCCACCTGTGAGCCTGCGTGGCCACGTGTCACACAGGTGGTGTGGTGGGACCTCCAATACGCCTCTGAAACCATAGAAAACAAACAACAAACTCTTTAAAAAGTGCAGTTTCAGCAGTTTGGGGATTGTTTGATTTTTAAGAACCACCACATAACACCTGTTCCTTCTAATAAGTATAATGAACTGGAGCAGCAGGTTGCACTTCCCAGAGACAAAATATTCCTTTGTCTGATATGAAGATTAACATAAATTCTGAAGAAAAATTTCTCTCTCTCCAAAAAACTGCATGGAGGGGGCAATGTTTTTCAACTTTAACTGAAGCTTGTCTTCATCTTTATTACATGTATTTCACTGTATTCCTGGGGAGAACACACAGAAGAAAACCACCTGAAATGAAGACGCATGATCCTCCTTGTTTAGTCTGTACTCACAAAGCCTGTGATAGGCTCTGTCTCCAGAATATATGATGTGTGCCAGATTAGGGGCAGGCTGTGCATTGAGGCAACAAAAAAAAAAATCACTTCAAGACTGATCATTGCACCTTTTCTTGTACTCAACATTTGGTAAATTGAGAGGACAACCACAATATCCTATGATAATAGCCTATCCTATCCTATGAGCTACTACAGCAACAGATGTCCTAAGTACTGCACTCTCAGTACAATCTGGATACAAAGGACTGAGATAGCTTTCAACACTGTAGAAAAGAAAAGGTTATACATTTGTTTAAATTTATTCTCAGATCTACAAATAATATATTGTCAGCATACACTTCATCAATATGCATATCCTTCTACAGAAGAAATCTTTCCAGGGACTTTTAACAATATGTATCTTGCTTGGACTTTTGACAATATGTGTCTTGCTCGGTCAAAAACCTGATATTACTTTTCTGCTCAGTGATACAATGCAGTATGCTCAGTACAATAATGGGCCATTATCTCTTGTTTTCTAAAAGATGCCTTGAACTGCAGATAGAAACTTACATCTCATTAGAACCTTTGCTATGTTAATGTAAAAATCCCAAACACTGCTGCCTCTGCTGGAAGGTGGATTTTTCATTTTAGGTTTTTACACTTTGTAAAGCACTACTAAAAGCAAACCTTTTTTTTGTTTAAAGGAGATCTACTGACATGGTTGACAGATTATACCTAAACTTCTACCAATGAAGGTGTCATATCTTATATACAAGTACCATGCACTTGTGTCCCAGTAACACTGAATTTCCTTCTAGATTTTAAGTTTCTTCCCATGTTGCCCTCTGATTACCCAAATTATTGAGTAGCTAAGAGTGAACTGAACTGTTCCAGCAATAGTGGTGCATTTTACTTCTAGTCTGAGATAAAACACGAGGATCTTTAAATGAAGGGGTTAATGAGGAACATATGTCAAATCCAAAATCACTCAGCCAAAAATTCTGTGACATTGGTTTGGGTATTTATTCTATTGTTTAGTCAATTCCTTTGGCATGCAAACGAGGAAATCGAAATGACGTCTCCATAGCGTATTATAGGGCAAATCATGAAGATGTGGCTTTTTACAGCATATAGGAAGTGAGCTTTTTCTCCTGCAGTTATCACAACTGAGAACCTTTCTTACTCCTTTTTTGTTAGAAATTAGAAGGTGTAGTTATCTGATGGTGATTACATTAAAAACTCCTAAATCCTCCTTTTAAATTGGCATAAGCCATTGCTCTGGGCTAAGCTGGCATACTGATGCATAAATTATAAGGAAGAAGATTTATATATAGCCAATCCTGTCTGTAAGTACAGAATTTGATTCCTCTGTTAAGAATATCTGAGTCACTCAAGTAGATGTATTTGATGGGCATGTGATCTAATTGTGTTACTGCTAAACCTCAAACAGTTGCTATTAGAAGCAAATTAGCAAGAGACCTTTGGATAATTCTACCACTCAAATCAAAGCCTCAGTCAATTAGCCATCTTAATAAATAACAGTTCCCTAAAATGAGACCGGAAAAAGAGACTAAATAAATATGCAAAAACCCTAGAAGGTGAAAAATTTAACAATTTTCCAAAGGTCAGGAAGGAAGCCAGGATCTAAATTAGATTAAAGGTTTGATTTTTCTACTCTCGTCTTTATTCAGGCATATTAAAACCAAAATAAAATTCTTTTCATTGTGATCACAGGCCATACCTTTGCAAAGAATTCAGTTCAGCTGCATGTTATGAGAGTCAGGAGGGTAGCTTAGAGCAAGCAGTTTAGTCAAAAGTAATCACCAGTTAACTGGAGGCTTTTGGCTTTTTGTGGCCCTTTAGCTGTCCTGACTGTCATGAAACGAGAATTGGTGCTCTAAACAGGAACAGTTTCCTTCTCCACAGCATTTGTGCTTCTCTATGCAGAGAATACACATTTTCACATCCATGCATATATAGTAGATCTTTCTGTCCCTTGCCTTGATTTTGCCTGTGTTGTCCCAGCAATTTGCATCATGTAATTTTCTGTAGGTCTTGAAGTCAGGCCAGCCAAAAGGTTGTTAATGGAGAAAACTAACTATATATTCCATTGCTCTAGAGCATATCTAAGCAAGATTCGCATCTAAGCATGATTCTAAGCAAGTCTTTTGGGAGATATGATGCTGCATATAAATATTCTTATACTATTTTAAAGGCAAAATGTATAGAATAATTTGAAGAATAACTTGAAGTAACATACCAGCCTGTAAAAAAAAAAAATTAGAGATGAGGAAAAATATGCCTTGGAATTGTGAAAGTGGTAGAATTGATGATACTGTTTGGTACAGGGTCTCATGATTTGGAATTGAATCCATATGAAGCTTCCTCATATGCAGAGAAGAAACAACACTTAGCCCAGTGTTGCTGCTGAATAATGCATTTCATACTTGCATTTTAAAAATCTACATTTAAAATACTGACTTGGCTGACAAAAAATGCCCGGCATAGAGTGACTCCATTTCAGCAAAAAGAGCTTTGTGAGTACAGACTAAATAAGGGGGATCATGTCATAAATCACTATACATATGGTTACTGGCAGTGACAATTTATAGGAATTAACTCACCTGATAGCCTAATTGTGCTTCTGTTAAAGACAACAGTAGACTCCTTCTGTCTAACATAGAAACAAAACTGAACTCGTAATATGCTCAGGAATTGATAGCTCTATACTTTACAAATTATAATGCTGCATCCCCTTTCTTCTTAGCTGAACACACTTTAACACCGTGATTAAATAAATTGAAATAAATAAAAATATTTCAGCAAAACAGTCACAAAATTAGTGGTCTTTTCATCTGAATATATATTTGTGTACCCTCATTTATTACACATAAATGCTCAGTCTTTACTCATAACAGTTTTTCTGCATATGTAGAATATTATTCATAATGCATGTTTCATTCATATTACAACATAAACAAGATATATATAAAAGAATTAAATTAATTTAAAATTCCAAATTCATATACTTTTATTACAGTTGGCTTAAGTCTATAAAGAGCTACCTATTAAAAAGTCTTGAGTCAATCCTATAAAAAGAAGTTAAATTTATGATGTTTAGTATTACACATTATACAGTTCCTTTATTTTTTGCTCACTTGATCATGCTGTGAAAAATTCATGAATATTTAGCTATTAAATGAAATGCAAAATTTTCATTACCATTTTATTGAAAACTTGACATCTTAAAATACCATACATACCATTAGTATTCTAGTGCATTGTCACCTTATTGAAAAATGCTGCTAAAAAACAATACCACCATTCAGAGAAAAAAAAATTGTCCGCCCAAGGCTATTAACTATAGTTCTACACATACATTAGTGACAAATAAGTGAAGCAGCCAATGCTCACAAAAGATGTCACTAAAATGCTAGGAAACAACTGTAACCATAGAAACCATCTCACACTGCAATCTGAACATCTTTTGTCAGTGTTTGACTAGAAATGAGATGCTTAAAATCATTAGGCTATCAAAAAATCTGAAGTCTCTTCATTGAAATTTACATATTTAAATATTTTGAAACCTGCAAAAACTTCAACATGATACTTTCATAAAATATTGTTTCAGCTCTTAGTCCTCAACTATCACTTTTGATATAATAACAAGGATTATAGAGAAAATTACTCCCTCCCCCAAAGTCCCCCCCACCAGACCCTATTGTAACTGCATATACCATAGAAGAAGACAACCTAGGCATTTAAGAAACCCCAAAACAACTCACCATGAAAAACTGAGATGAGAAGTAAGGACAATTTACTCAGCTCTCTTTAATCAAAATATTCATAGGCATGGCATTCACCATCTCTGCCTAGTGCTTTGATATTTTTTAAAATATCTTCATAGATACCACCCCCCCTGCTAACAGGATTAGAGATATTGTATAACCTTCATGACATTATGCACAAAATATTCTACAGTCAACAAAATATTTGGATGAGAAATTTTTTTATCTGACTTTCAAAAGTTTGAGAACTTTAGAGGATTAAGTATCTCTCCATTAGGCTAATGGCTTATTATTAACTAGAAAAAAATGGCCTGTACTTCTGGCCTATAGAACAATAGTACAGCCCAGCCTTTTTGTACAGTGACTGATCCTGTTATGTTGGGCTGGGGGAGATACAGGAAGGCAGCCTTAGTTCATTTTGCAGTCAAAATCAGTGTTGCAGTAAATCTGTTATAGTCTGAAAATCCACTGTGAAGAAACAAAACAGCAGCATAAATGGTGATTAGCCCTTTAATACAACAAATTTCAGTGGTACAAAGGACTGCTAATAATGGACATGCTATTGTTTGCAAAGATATTTATTGCAGATATTTAAGAGAAAAAAAATCCAATTGTGTGTGTGTTCATGAATTTACCATTTATGAACTATGAAATTTTGGAGATTACAGAGTGAAAATATTTAATGGAATATCAAAGGATTGAAATAACTTGTACAGTTTCCTTACATTATGTTTTCAATAGGTCCTTAACTTTCAATAGGTCCCAGGTGCGTATGGCAGTGCTACTTAAGCAAGTCTCTGTTATGTAACATGTTGTTCAATTTCTGGTTTTTGTGGCTTTAAGCAAAGTTCAGTGGCCTTATTAAAAAGCTTTGAGCTGGTCCTTTAAAGCACTGTTTGCCAATGTATTGTGATTTAACTCTTGTAAAGGAATGTGGAGAATTTCAAATTCTGCCTCTTCTCACCACCCCCACCCTCTGGTGGCAGAAAAGGTCGGATTTCAAGGTCATCAATCTCATGCTTTTGAAAGTAATGCAAGACACATTAGAATTGGCAAGAATGTTTTTCTTCTGATTGGCAAACAATGGTGGTACAATTTAGAAACTAGGAATCTACTATTTTTATCAGCAAACTAGATTGCAAATTAAAAAAGGCAAAAGAGGTAGAAATGAAGAAATAAATTCATACAATTCTTTAGAGTGTTTTTATTATGTGCGTTTTACCAATAAGCTTCAGAGAATTAAACAGACAAGAACCGATATATCTTAAAATGTCATCAAACTCGTTCTGTAATTTGTGATTGACTTAACATATACTTCAGGAAGTTGTGTATATATAGATATTATGTCGCAGAACTTAAAAGAAATAACAGTAATAGAAAATGCAAGATCATATTTTCTAGAGAGAATATCATATAAATAAGCACAAAGGTAAAAAAAATTCTTCATAGGTTTTCTGGAAAAGAATGGCTCATGGTACTCTAATGAGGATGAAGTAATCCTTTTGGGATGAACTACTGTATGTAACTACCCAATCAATTTCATCTAAAGTTATAGTGAGTTTTAATTTCTGAACCCAAACTTGTCCTACATCATGTCCACATGTATATTTAAAGTCTATGTTAATACTAGTCTATTTCTTGTAGTTCATTGTCTTCTTATCACACAAAGATGTTCTAAGATAATGCCTTGCAGAAGACAAAGAAAGAGGAAAAATTATGAACAAGTATCACAACTGTTCTTATAGTTCTAGTAGTGTTTACTGGTTCTGTTATTCTGGTGGTGAAATAGCAAGTATCTTGATATTACCAAATCAGATTCAAAACTGCTTCTTTGAATGCCTGATTCATTTGTCAGACATGTTTCTCTACTTCATGTTTTATGGAAAGATTATATAAATAGGAACCATTTGACTTATCCTCACGAGTAAGTGTTGGTTTAGTTTTATCAATATATAAGGATAAAGCACACACCATAAGAAAATAACATCTATCACTTTATAAATACAGACATAATATAAATATATATTATTAACAAAGCCATCAACTTCTGCAATGCTGACAAAAAAATTGATAACTTACCACCTTCAAAACTCTTAACACATCCAAAACTGGAAGTTAGCTTGTTCTACATCCAGTGCTTATGACACCTGTATTAATTCTTCTGTTTTTAACTATCTCAAAAGTTTTTCTGTCCTGAAAAAATTTGACACAAAATTATGGAAAAGAAGCTCTGTTCCAATGGCACAAGAGGGTCTTTGTCTGATTCACAGACATATGCTGTTACTTACAGTCATATCCAATAGGAATCAAAAAATAAAATGATATTTAAACAATCTCTAAATTTATCAGAATCTTCCTGCAGCTAACTGAAAGGTATTTATTGATTATACTGATTTGTTTTACTAAGGAGAACAATTTTAAAAACTGGAGCTGTGAGGGGTAAAATAAATAAATTGTGCTTCTTGCTTTTTTGACCTACCTTGAATCATACTTTGTCACCTATACTAATATTTTTCATCAAACTGAATTCCATAGTCAGTCAATCACCCAGGAAGGAGATATTAGTTGTGGGCTTTTTTTCTTAAATACCTGTGTATCAGTGCTCCAGTATTTTTCCGTGGGTATTTAGTGTAATGTTGTTAATAATTTTCAGTGTTGCTAGGACCCTACAAATCCCTTTTTCAACTGCAAAGTGGAACAGTATACCATCCTCTCATGGTTCTGGATTATTACAGGATTTTGTTCTAGCAATGCAGTAGATACACCTTTGCTGATGAGACAAATGCAGTGGTTTCCTATTTGTTTTTAGGTACAATTTAATAATTTATTTTCTAAGTTACTCAATAATTATTACTCAGTAATAAGGTACTCAATGTTTGACTTTGGTTAGATGACTGTCCTTTCTTCTTGCAGAAATGGAAATCTGCTGAGTTAATGTGAAGTGGCTTGATGTTGTGGGTTGACCTTGGCTGTATGCCAGATGGCTCACCAAGCCTCTCTGCCATTCACTTTCTCATCAGGACAGGTGGAATAACGGTGGAAGACAACTCATAGGTTGAGATAAGCAGTTTACTCAAGCAAAAGTGAAAGGCTGCATTTTCACAAACAACGAGGAAAAATAAAATTCTCTACTTTCCATTGACAAGTGCTGTTTGGCCATTTCCAGGAAACGGGACTTCAGGCTGTGTAGTGGTTGCTCTGGAATATTAAAATTGCAAATAACAAATACACCTTCCTTCCTCCTTTTCTTACCAATTATAGCTGAGCTGGTGTCATGTGGTTTGGAATATCCCTTTGGTTAACTTGGTCAGCTGGCCTGGCTTTGTCCTCTCCAAGGATCTTGCCCATCCCCAGGCTACTGGCAAGGGGCAGAACTTTAGAGAGGCAGCATTGGTGCTGTGCCAGGGATCCTCACCAGTAGCTAAAACACTGTTTTATTATCAACGGCTTTCTTGCTACCCATGCAAAGTACAGCACTGTAAAGGGGCTGCTGTAGGGAAAATGAACTGGACTCTAGGGCATGTCCAGGCTCACTTACTTTCAGAAAAAATCATCTCTTATTGCTGTTGTCAGAGACAGAACTATTCCAGGTGGCCAAACTTATTAGCCCAGCCCCAGCAGGGCATGGCTTGGTTATGTCTTGATGAATTGGAGGCCTCCTGTCTTGGCTCATAAAGCTAATTTCAAAGTCTATTTATTTATTTATTTATTTATTCATTCATTCATTCACTAAAGTTTGGCTAAAACAGATTGAACATTAGGAAGAATATCATGGGATTATTGGATTCAGTTATACATTTGTAATGCATTATTTACTTCATTTATACACTTGAATGTTCAGTAATCTAAATGATAATTCAGTTCTTTCAGCAACTGATCAGTGACATTGCCTCATACAGTAAATTCTGTATACCCACAACTGTGAAATAATATGTGGATTTCTATTCTATAAATATTTCGTATTTCAAGATTCTTCAGCAAAATGTAACAATTTTTTTCAATAAAATAGATGCTAGCATACCAAATATTTCAATCCAAAGAGGTATCATTCATAGGTTGGTGTGAAATACCCTTCGTTTGCTTCAGGATTGTCATGGAGAGAGACCACCGAAAAATTAAAAACTCCTGTTTGCTGAACCAGTGCGGGGGAAAATCATGTGCCTGATTGCTAGCTCACTGTTTTCACAGGAGTTGTTTGCTATAACGCCACACTGAGCTCAAAGGGGCACCCTGCCCTTTTTGCACAGTAGCTCTGGAATCCTCCCCACCTCCCGGCCTGGCTGGTTTGAGCTTTGGGAAGAAGACCCCTCTCGCCCATCCTTAACCACCGTGACAGACAAGTAGAGATGTAAGAAGCCTCATCAAGGGACCGAGACATGAAATCCCTGTGTGAGAAGGCCCCCTCTCACCTTCTTCCAGAGACTGGGACTGGAACCCCCAATTCGGGGGAGGTGTGCAGTGGCAAGGGAAGGAAAGCTGCCCAATGCAAATGCAGGTGCAGGCAGTAGACCATGAAAACAATGCCTCTCGCTTGTTGCCTAGACCAAATTTTGTATACCCCTAACTAAACATTTTTCCCCCTGAAGACCTTTGTTTTGGTTGCGAAATTTATTCCCCTTTCCCCAATGAAAATGAGTATAACAGGGGTCCAGATGAACTGTGCCTTCGAGATCTCCCTGGACATGATCTGGTGGACTCCATCGGCTGGACCCCGAAGGATAACGCAGCACCACATTTGGTAGCTATAACCCACTCCTCTTCTTCCTCCCTCTTTTCCTTTATTTTCTCCTTTTTTCCCTGGTTCCCTCCCCAACGCATTTCTGCTGTGGTTATTACAATAAAATTGCACTTGTTGATTGTTACTGCAAATCCCCTGTGTCGTGTCGGTTTTTTGCACCCTGAAATCACTGCTACGAACCATCACGACACTCGTTCGTAGGGGCAGATCGTGACAGTTGGTTACTTAATTTTATTTCTTTATTCATAGCTTTGATTTGAAAAGATAAATTAGATCATAAATTCAGACTATCTTAATGCCTTTATGTTTATATGTGCAATAAATAGGTATTTCACATATTTCTGTTTTAAGATGAAATTAAACACTTTACATAAAGATTAATGCTATCTTGATCAATTATGTATAACTAACAGTTCATATCTGTGCATAATCATAATTGTTTGATGTTTTGGACTTAAAACTTTATATGCTCTTGTATAATTAAATTACAACTTTTTCATATACCTGACAACTACACTAACCTGAAACCGTGTTTTCCAACCTTTGATTGTGTCTTGACATTCACAATCATGAGCCACATTTGTAGACATAGTTGTTAGTAAACTGGAAGAACACATCTACCCCTCATTGTCTGTAGTAGGAAATTTATAGGAATGCTGTCTGATGTACAATCAAGATTGTTGCAATTTCTCTGCAGTAAACCTTTTTAATTGCTGTTACTCTTCTGCTGTTCTACCACACTCACACTTCATTTTTTTTTTTGTTTCACTAGGATAAAATGTCATTATCCAGACACCAAGCATTCCAGACATGTACTGTTATTCCCAAAGTAAGGAGAGAAGACTTTAGGTAAAATCTCAATCCAATCAAGATTAGTATAAAAGTGCCCCACTTTCCTTTATTAGACATATTTATTAGTATCAATCAGTTGAATCTGTATTTCTTGAATCTGTTAAACAGAATTTTGGTATTAGAGTCTTTAACTGTATTTCCACTTCATACTTTGGTTTCATAAATGCTTATGCCAAAAAAAAAATGTTAGAGGATGTAACAACAATGTCTCTGCCAAAACAGATCTGGTCTTTTGAAAATGAAACCCAAACCTGAGCTTTAATAGCACACAATGAAGGAATGCAGCTAAAGATACATATCAAATCATGCACATAGACAGACATTAGTCTGTGTAGAAATAACTTATATTGCAAGTAGAAAGGCTCCACACAGTTCACGAAAGAAGCCGTTTCCCATTTTTACTAAGCAGTTCTTGAAACATTCACATCAAGAAGTTGCAGAAAAGTGACTGATTGCAGTAGGTGACGAAGTAGGGAGCTTGGCTACATTGCAAGCCTTCTAATATTTAATATTTTTTATTGTTGATACCCAACTGTTAAGGAAACACCAAAGTCATACTCTAATCCTTTTTTTACAAAATCAATCTAGCTTTTAGGGTGAAGGAAAAGATAAGATTGACATTTTTGTCAAGTTTTGATATGTCACCATTAGTGCACTATCTTCAGTCACAATTTAAAAAAAATTCTATGCCTAATTACTTCATATAACCACAGGCATACCCTGGCTATTGTAATAGTGGCAATTTCTGATTTGAAACCCAAAGTGGATGTAAATATCCATTATTTATACCTTCACAGTCTATCAAGTAAGTTTACACCCAGCATTTGTGCTCCTTGACTACATGTACTGGTGCTAATGCTAAATAGGTTAAAATATTTATATAATACTCCATTATTAACAGTCTTTTTTCAAGACAATTACATCAGCAAATTTTGTTACTCATGCTTGTATAGAGACTGAACTTTGACAGTGGTTCACCAGACAGCCTACCAGGTTATCTTGGTGGCTAACTAGAAAATATTGAAATGGGATTCCAGGGCTCAGCAATATAACCTATTCCTTACATATAGAAAATGTTCATAATTTCATTGTTAATGACATAAGATTGCATTCCGACATAGATATTACATTCAGTACCCCACTGGGTAGACAAAAATATTTCATAGAATTTATAAATAATAATCTTATTTCAGTTTCAGCAGAAACTTGTTTATTGTCAAGCTCACAATAATGGATTCAAAGCTTGACTACAAATATAAGGAAAAATACTGAAACACAAGAGTAATTATCTGCGATTTTCACTGAAAGGTATTTTCACTGAATATTTTGATTACATAAAATGAGCTAAACAAATTTGATCTCAAAGGAATTTGATGTTTCAGTGGCAGATTGCAATCTCTTGCAAACATCATAAAGAACAACCAACAAAGCTCCACGTTAGATATGAATATGCTTTCACTTCTGTAGTAAATCAAGAGCAGGCCTGTGTGTAATCTCTGATGTAAGTGTGTTGGTTTCAGCTAGAGGAGAGTTAATTTTCTTCACAGTGCCTAGTGTGAGGCTAGGTTTTGGATTTGTGTTGATAATATAAAGATGCTTTTATTATTATTGAATTTACAGAGTCCAGGCCTTTCCTTCTCTTTGTACAACCGCACTGGAGGGGGAACCTGGGGGCACGTGGGAGGCCAGGAGGAGACACAGCCAGGAGAGGCGACCCCAGCTGAGCAAAGGGATATTTCAGACCATGTGGCATCACACTCCTGTACGAGGTGAGGGGTTCAAGGAGGAAAGGGGGGATGTTTTGAGTGAGGTGTTTGTCTTCCCTGTCACTGTTGCATGTGATGGGGCCCAGCTGTCCCAGAGGTGGCTGAACACCTGCCTGCCCGTGGGCAGCACTGAGTTGTCTTTGTTTTGCTTTGCTTGTGTCTATGGCTTTTGCTTCCCCTGTTAAACTGTCTTTATCTCAGCCCATGAGTTTTCTAGGTTTAACCCTTCTGATTTTCTCCCCAGTTCCAGTTGGTGAGGGAGTGACCAAGCAGCTGCCCAGGGCTTGGTTCCTGGCTGGAGTTAAACCACCAGTTCAGGACTTGAGTCTGGCCCTCTCCTGTGATCATCCACATTGTTTAGCTGTTGTGGTTTTGGTCTGGAGCAGCTGCCATTCTGTTTGCCAGGAGTAAGCATGGTGTGCAATCTGGGCAGGGAACATTTGGTGAAGATTTTAGCCAGTGGCCTAGACAGAAAACTGCTGTCCTTGATGTGACACATTCTGGGTAGGTAAAAAAGGCCCTGTGTCACAAATGAAATGAAATGAAACCAAACCAAGCCAAACTAAACCAAACCAATGTGGTGTATTAATCTATTTGCAAAGGTTTAGGTGTTAAAGTGATTGGGGACCTCAAGATGTGAGTGATCTTTTGTGTTTCTGGGTGTTCAGCAGAATATTTGGAATTTAGATTATTTAAGTCTGATGAAATAATGAGTGGAGATGAAGAAATGAGTGGGAGATGAAGCAATGTTCTTAAATGTTGGAGCTGCTGTTTAAGTATATTTGGGGAATCTCATCCTAAATGTTTTTACTGTAAGCATAATCTGAAGGACCCCATGGCTGAATGCTAGGAAATTCTTGGAATGGTATTTTCAGAAACAGTGAGGCATAATGACAAATAGACCTCTGCAAATGTAGCTTCAGCATCTGATAGAGACCTTCAAATTACACCACAAGTATACTTGAATTCATTATTTTTTTATAAGTGCTCTGGATCCAGCCCTCCTGCTACCAGTTTAAAAAGCAGTTTCTCAAAGTGAAATCGAATTCCATCATTAGGGGACAGATTGTTCTAACAAGCTGGATTAGAGCAGCATCAGCATGAATTTCAAAAACTTGCATGGAGCTATAAATATAATGTGCAATATTTTTGCAATATCTAATGTGTTTTGGTCTAATGTTGAACATGCCCCATTGTTAAAACCAGCTGTGTTCTTTCACTTTTCATTCCTATAAAGCTATGATAAAGGCTGTCAAAGCAAACCCTGCAGCACCAGCCTTTCTTGATAAAAGTTCTGTGTACACAGTGCACAGTAATCTCAAGATGGAACTTTGTTTCAAACCAGAACAAAATCTTCAGCTAATTATAAGTGAACTATATTAAGCACAAAAGGCAATTTCAATTTATACTGAACAAAGTTGCATTTTACTCTTTCAAAATGCATTTGTCGAGGTTTCTGGAATTAATTGAAAATTCATTTTGCTTAATTTTCTAAGGTTATTTCTTTTATTGCTGTAAAGTAGACTGTGTAATACTGTAACATTTAAATCTCCCCCAAAGAAGATTAGTGTGGTTTTTTCTTTGTGTTAATTTGTATTTAAAGCTTTAGAATAAGAAATGAATCATTCTTTTCATTCCTTACATCACATTAGTGCAGCAATCACTAAACTAACGGTCTTATTATGAACACATTCAAAGCACTTGGAGGAAAATTGCCAACAGAAGTTCTACACAAAAATAGGTCTGCTGTTTAAACAGAAGAGGATTAAAAATAAAATTGTAGTTTATAGGTGACTTGTTTAAGCAAAAAAAAAATATTTGTGCACTTCTGTTTGTTTTGACTTTCCTGTATATGGTATAAAGAAAACCTGTAGATTTTTTTTTAAATTTCTCTTAGCTATTTTTTTGAGGATTTAATGGAAATACCATATAATTGGCTCTTCTCATTCTCCTGAAAGATTTATGACCAGTGGGTAATTCTCACATCCCTTTGTAATACAGGATTTGGCTGAACCCAGGCAAGGACACAAGGGCTAAAATGTCCTACATATATTACCTTGCCTCTACATTGTCAAAGAACTTTTGAGTGCCTATTTTTTTTTGTCTCAGATATGTCAACAGTAAAATCCATGAGCCAGAATTCAATTCACATTTTTGGTAGGATTGATTAACAAGAAGGACATTGTTAACTCCTTACAGAAACTGTAGGGTGGCATGTGCCTTTCTCTGAATGCAGAATTAATTTGCCAGTCATCTAGCATTTCATGAAGTGGCATCAATCCAGGATGTGAGCAGAGTTTTCTATGAGCCTCTTGAGACTAGGACTGAGTTCTTTATATTCCCTGGTTTGCTTACTGTGGGTAGGAGCTGCTTTAATCCAACAACAAGCTCTGAAGCCCAGGTACAGGAGGCAAAGTTGATGAGCAATTCAAAGTTCCAGAAATTTCCTCTTGCCTTTCAGATCAGAGGAAAATTTAGGAAGAAACATTTCTAAACCAAGTTAGGAAAAAAGCAAAGAGACCGGAGGAGCAAAGGAAATTTATTTTAAATACATCACATCATCATTGCAGTTTCATCTGCCTACTCTGGGGTCTGCAATGCTTCTAAAAAAATAGGCTTACTTTCAGTGAGGAACTGCTGAACAGAATTCAGAGGCTGGCAGAAGTGACTCAGAGACAGCTCAAGTGATTTTAGTTCCCTAATGCTAAAGATAAAACTATCTCTGAGGCTATAATATAGGATAAGAGGCATAGAGAGTAGTAATTTGTCTTTCCACTATTAAAGAGTACAAGAGATGTTTAGTTTTGATGATTACTTCATGTTCATGGGCTAATGAACAGCCATATTGACATCATCTGAGTGTACAGGCAGAGATCAATAGTCTGGTTTGGTACTTTTGGCAAATGTGAACCAGAATGTGGAGTCCTAGGCAAATCTGAAATACCCAAACCTATCTCTGGTTTGGCATTTCCAGTACATTGTTAAAAGGGGCGCTTTCAATTGTGCGAGAAAAGAGAGAAGTAAGAACCCAGGGCATGCAGGGATCAGCTGCCCCCCTGCAAATGGTTATCAGTCTTCCTGTTGCTTAGTGGTTATTAAGCTTTTTAAAAAAATTCATATGGTGTGTATAGCTAGAAGACAGACAAAAATATGTAATTGTTACCAAGGTATATTAAGGAGAAAACTCTAGATCTGAGCATGGAATTCAGAGCCATAATGCAAATGAAATGTATGAACCTGTGGTTAACCTCATCATGGTGTGCTGCAGACTGGCTAATAGGTGGCTGGCTCTGTGCCTGGTGGGTTGTGTAGGAACCAATGCTCTACCAGACAGGACTTTCATTACATTACAAAGCCATAAGGTGTTAGGAGCCCCTAACACACCCTTCCTGTTATAGAAGTTGGGACCACAGGAAGGTTCTTGCTGTGTTCAGAAGTGACCAACACAAGATGCATGAGTCTTCTCCATTGGTTTGATGGTTAAAAATGGCCAGAAAAATATAGGCTGATTTTTGTCTCCCTAGTAATTTACTATTTGGTAAATGTTGCAAGTGTTGCACACCAGTGGTATGTTATTCTATTTGGTCTGGTTTGTCTTATGAGGTGTCATATTTAGTCCTCTTTCTCTAGCTTCAATGCGTAAAGTTATAGGCTTATGGGTCAATGCTTTTCTGATCAGGTTGTTATTTTCCATTTTTATTTCAATATTTCAATGGCATAGCACAGTGCTGAAAGAGGCTGAGTCTGGCAAGCTGATAGTCACAGGTAATTCGTGACCTGACAGACTCCTGTTTGTAGGCAAGACTGAGACTAGCAAGTATGATATTTTTCAGCTGTATTTCTGGTTATCAGAGGTATATCAGGAAAAGGAGGATTTTTAACCTTCTTCCAGAATAAGGAAAAAAGTAAAATCAGACACTAGCTTGGGTGAATCCTATCTTTGGTAGAATAAGATATAATCTTAGAGCCCTGACCTTGGAAGCAGAATTAGATAGAAAAATATTAATTGGGATTTTAAATACTCTTCTGTAACCTTGTACCTGGCAAAGGTACCTTCTAGGGCATTTTGTAACTTATGGTTTTGGCATCTTTACTATAATCAGAATGATGAAGGTGATGAGGATGAGTCTAAAAAATAGTATTACTTCCTGTATTAATTTAAAGGGTTTTTATTTTGGCATTTAGGTTTAAGCAAGCAGAAAAAACATAAAGTGCTCTCAGATGCACCAGAAAGGGCATTTTTCATTTCTATAAGCATTTCCAAGCATAGTAGTGTGTCCAGAGGTTCCCAAGGCAATAGCAAGCATGGACATTGCTGAGAAGGAAGGTTTACTAAAAGCCAGATTCAATTTTCTATGTGACAACAACTAGAGAACCTTGCTGGTCCTTCAGTCAGCTAGAGCTTTTGTGATTCTCACCTTGCACATTCTTTTCTTGTATGGCATGACAGCACAGCAGGGACTCTGTCCCACTTAGAGGATGGCGGATTCAGTAAATTCTCACACAGGCTGTGAAGAAGCACTTGGGGAGGTAAGAGCTAATGAAGGAGAACCAGCATTTTTGTCAAAGATGTTGAAGGTCTATAAGTCTGATCTTTAGGTGTTCCAGACTGTGTACAGGCAGATGTCTCCACTCTTTGGGATGGCATGTTACACATGGCCATGTTACACACTTCTAGGGGATGGCTGCATTCATCTTGTTGAGCAGATTAATTCACCTAAGCTTTGGTTAGGTTGAACAGGGATTTTGGATATGTACCAGGACAATAAAGGAAAAAAATTGGTTGAAACTGTCAAACTGTGGGTGGAAATATACTGGTAAAATTTTAAAGACCCTTGCTATTTAATTCAACTCGGATGGCATTTATTATAAATGCCTAAAAAGGAGTTGAAAGAAAAATATTTTTGTTGAATTCTTCACATTCTCTGATGCTGAAAGAAGGGTTTATACTTTGGTCCTATTGAGACAATGTTATAGTCTTTTCCTTGTCAGTACAATAACGTATTTAAAACAAAAAGTAGCCATGCTGATGTCAATTTAAGTATTCACAACCTCGATTCCACACAGGTATAAAGGCAGTTTGTGTTACAGTTTGCAACAGAAAGAGTTGGTCTTTAAAACCCAGCTTTTTAAACCTTGTGATTCTACAAGTAATAGAGTATATTAAAAAATCCAATTGATATTATATTCATCACCTGGTCCCTCCTCTCTCACTCGCCCTCCCCCTCCATGCTCCTCATTTCCCCCCAGGATTAATTTAAAAAACAAAATATGCATGCTAAAAATTTCAGGCATTCTTAATGCAAACAAATTTTTAGGCCCTAAAGTATTTGCTTTTCATTTTTTGGCGAATTCCTCTTTAATACACGGGTAGTAGACATGGTGTTGTGCAATTGTATTTTGAAGACATTCCATGGTGTTTGTCCTCATTTAAAAGATGGTGAAGGCAATGTAGCACCACATTTTAATCGTATTTATGGTTGATTTCTTAGGGAGTAGGACACCCTAATATGTTTAATGCAAAATTTTTATGTGTTCCCTCAATCCTTATGTGCAACATCTAAAATGGACAAGATAATCTTCTGCACCTGTCTGGTAACATTTATCTGTATAGTCATCATCTATTTGTTAACTGTGTGCTGCTTTGTGATTGACTTATTTTATGTATTTTAAATAATTTGTTTTGTTTGCTTTATTTTTAAAATAAATTCAGTTAAGCGGGATGTGCCTGTCTAATTATTTTCAAAGGAAAAATATGAGATAGTTTAACAAAGGACATAATGTAACACTTGTGAAATCTGTGGATGCCATTTCTCTTTCCTTAGGTTCTGAGAAGAAATGTTGTCTCCTTTCAATTTCACAGAAAAGCCAAAGAGTTGGAATACCATAGAAAAACACTAGTAAAAATGAGAGAGGACACACACACACACACACACACACACACACACACACACTTATACACATGAAATTACTCTTGTAATTAATGAAATTGTTATTGCTACAAATTCAGCACTGTTCCAAAGTGCACATTAAGATCAACAATTCTGTCTCTCAATATAGTATTGGTGAATTTTTCTGTCTCCTAATCAAAAAGAATATTGAATTTCATGTGGCCTTTGATGCTGTTGAAAATGAACTGGAAAAGCTTCAGAGTGGATGCCCTTCTTTGGATGCTGCATTTTTAAAATATTGGGATACATTTGATTGCAGGTTGAGAACCACAACTTATTGGTATATGCTTAATTTTAAGCATGTGGATAATTTCACTCATTATAATGGGATAGTTCAAATATTTATTAAAATTATTTTGCTGAAATGGCAAAATTAATAAATTTAATTATACATATGAGATAAAAGCACCTTTATCAATTTTTTCTTTTTCTACTTTAGCTTTACCTCTAGTCTCAAGGTGTTCAAAACCAAAATATTGTTCATGATTTCTTAAGGTTCTAAAGTCTACTGAAAATGAGATATTATATTCCAAGTTCTTTACCTATTTTTTAAAATTCTAATAATATGAATTTTTTCCTCCTAAGGAAATTCTTTCTATGAGGTTGAAAATATATTCCTTTCTCCCAGGAAATAAGCATCATCTTTATCTCTGAAGGCACTAGTATTGCCATCTTTTTTCACTTATATATTCCTTCACTTGAGAGAAAATACACATTTCAGTTTCCTCTCCAGCTGTTTCACTTCTTTTCATGTCTTCTTTGAATGTATAAGGAAAATATCATAACTGTATCTTCCCATTACATGTAATCTAATTTGAGCCTGCTGACACATTTTATTAAGACTTCTAGATGATTGCTTAGATCTTAAAAGACATTTATATTTTTATTTAATCTGTAGAAGTCATAAATGCTAATCATCAATTCGTATACCCAATCTTTAGCCCAGCTAGTAAAAAAATGTGTTCTTTAGATAAATCTTGCTTCAAATATTCCATTACATCTTTCAAAAATGTTATTACAATGTGGTATGCAAATCAATAAAGCCAATAAATTTTATCTAAAATATATTTAAAACACTTGGGTCAATTGTACCACTTTTAAATATGGAAGGTACAAATTCACTAAGGGAGTCATGGTAAGATAAATAGGTACTAGTAAAATTATGGTTCATGATTCAGTAAGATATGGCTTAAAACTGGAGATGCAATTGTCCATCCAGGTGAGACAGCTCATGTTAAGTCACTTCATGGAACAAATGTGCACGTACCAATCTTTGGCAAGAGAAGAAGCACACAAAACCAATCAGTTCCATGAAGGGCAAATAAAAAAGAGAAAAAATCTGTCAGTCATACTGCTTTCACAACAGACTTCTCCTTTTAGCCTTGCATTGTTCCCATTTAGATGAAGATCTACTGTATTTCCAGGTCTATAATGAATAGCTTGTACATCTATGCATAAAGGACTTACTACTTCCACAGTGAGTCAAATATACCATGAATAGATCAAATCTACAGCACGTGCTCAGTAAGTTCCACTGTGGCTGGGCTGAATTTTTCCCAGGATGCTCAAATACACAGTGCATTTACACAGCAAGTTCACATATGTGCATCCCTGTATCTCCAGAGTTAGAGTTTGGAGGACAAACTTACAGCTTGTGCAGTGCGGTCCCAGAGCCCTGAGTATGAACACGGCATTATCAGCCAGTGGCAGCACAGGTATGCCCTGTCTCCTCAGAGTATTCTCTGGGGTGTCACAGACATCTTTTCATTAAAATATTTTCTTAGGATTTTTTCCTGCTGAAGCTGAGAAGTTTCAGCAACAAAATGTAAACAATGGTTATCGGCTGCTGGGGAATGCAACAGGTGGATCTGTGATTGGTCTTGGGTGGGTGTTTGGATTTACTGACCACTCACGGCAAAGCTGGGTCTCGCTCTCTGCCAGGAGACAGACCTTTGTTATTAATTCCTATTCTATTCTTAGCTTAGCTAGCCTTCTGAGAACTTTTCCTTCTATTTCTTTGTAGTATAGTTATAATGTAGTATATATATATCATAAAATAATAAATCAAGCCTTCTGAACATTAAGGCCAACATTCTCGCCTCTCTCTTCACCTGCAACACTTGTGACCACCGTCACACTGGGGCACCAGGGAATTCCTGCACAGGACAATGGAGGTTCCCTCTGGCCTTTCCTCACTTCAATCTGACAACTTTAATACTTGGCACATCAAGAATCCTGCCTTCGGTTTTAAGCCTCCATGAGTGATGCCACGACACAAACAGAAGCAGCACCACCAATTCCTTTTAACTTGAGGTCCTATATGCCCTGATGCAGCTCCTGCCAAGAATTAAATTCTGAGTAGGAAAACCTGGAGAGATGTTGTGGCACCATACAGCAGGAAAACTGAATATGTGGCATTCGGCATTCCCCCCAGTTTCATCCTAGAATGCTCAGACAGTTTCTACTAAGGAGGTGGGTCAGGTGCTCTTTCTCCAAATACTGTGTATGGCACCTTGCTAGTGGGAAACAGGAAAATTAAGAAGTTTATGCCTCTCAAAAGTTGTAACTTCTGGAAAATGAAGATAAAAAATATTTTTCTTGGCTAATCTTTCTCATGAGTTGACACTTTGATGATATTTAGTCTAGAGAAATATATTAATTAAAACAGCCTGAATGCACAAGGCCATGATGCTGCTAGCTGAGTGACAAAATCCATGGAAAGGTGGCTAAGGCTAATCAGCCAAATGAAAAATAAAAAAATGTAGGTTACTAATGAGAAGAGTTCCCTGTCAAAATGATATGCTCTTCAGTGGAGTGCTTTCCTGAGGGAAATGATGGAAATGCCATCAAAAGAGAATTTTTAAACTGAAGTTGACAAAAAAAAAATGTGCTTCAGGAGAAATCCTGTATATATCATCTGCCAAAGAAATGTGCTGAGTATATTTCTATTTCTTAGATTTCTCTGATTCCACAGAAGTTTATGCCATGTAATAGACAAAACCACTGCTTTAAAGATATAAGCTGACTATGCAAACCCAAAGAAAATTATTTTCATCATTCTTGGATAATCTTTCTGAATCATCCCTAATAGCAAGAAAGAAGCAGGAAATCTGTTCAAGATAGGGACAGGCATTTTCTAGTGGTTTTTGACTTAATAATATAGATTTAATATTCATACTGACTCTTAAATTAATTTGATTTTCTATTCTTTTCCAAATAAGAGTCCTGGCTTTCTTAGTTTAACTTACTTTTTCTAAATCTCAAAAAAATCTTTAATTCCACAAGATACCTTATAACATGATTCCCATACTTTGAAAGCTATTAAAATCAATAATGTGACGAGAAGTTCCCTTTCTCAGACAAATTCAGAGCCAAATAAAAGGCAGATCAAAGACACCACAGCACATGTCCCAGCACAAGGGTGAATTTTCTGCCTCAGACTGTGTTGAAAGACCTCACACACAAGAGCTGAGCCCAAACTATTCAGGAGCGATTATATTGCTTCTCTCCATCTTGTTGATGTTTTCCATATATTTTCTTTTTCATTTGTTGTTTAAAAATCATCTGTGCTCTAATGGAAATAAAATCTCAATGTCATTATATTGTCAACTTCATGGGAAATTTCTGAGACTCTGCTTAATTCTCCACAGTTCGTTGCTATTCTGTGAAGTGGAATGACACTTCAAGATCTTTGGTGGTGAAGGTAGTTTGAGTTTGAAGAAAATTCCCATGGTTTCCCATGGTGGATGCTGAAAAGATAAATGTAACCCTAGACTATTTTTCAGGTCTGTTATAAATCTCTGCTCAAACAGTTCTGCTGCAGTGTGAGGAGAATGTCTGTCACAGAAAAACATCTGCTGCAGAGCAGTTCATAAAAAGGAAAAGCTTTTCATTTTGCAATGCAATATTACAGAAACAAAACAGCAATTTCTTTATATTTAACAGGCACTGTTTTACAAGTATGCTGAATAACAAACAAATCTCCAGAGAGCCAAGTACAGCATTCAGGAATACATATGGGAAGAGGCCAAGATACATATTTTTAGAAAATTGCAATGTAGGTAACCAGCTACAATAGTTTTTACAGACAGGATGATGCCTGACACTAACAGGCTTAATTTTGTTAAGCAAAGGAAAGGCTTATTTGTTCACGTTCCTATCAGCCTATTCTGTGAGTTTTAGAAGCTATAGATTTTACGTCTTCTTCTGGGAGGTAGCAATGTGTGAGACCCAAATCCAGAATCATACTTTATGAACAAAGCATCAAAGGCGAGTAACCTAATTTGGGCTGCTGGTTAAAAATAAAAAAATTACTTAAACTTGCATTGATGTAGATTGCAATTTTGTTGTTGTTGTTGTTA
This sequence comes from Ammospiza caudacuta, assembly GCF_027887145.1. Classification (NCBI taxonomy): domain Eukaryota; kingdom Metazoa; phylum Chordata; class Aves; order Passeriformes; family Passerellidae; genus Ammospiza; species Ammospiza caudacuta. Next base: position 38,747,541 of record NC_080598.1, on the reverse strand, counting down.
GAGTTAGACCTGAACATTGCTCATGTAAAGTAAAAGCGACGTATGGAAATAACTTTTAAAACCAGCTATTTCTTTATCGATGAGCGGCAGCTCGGGAGGCGCAGCCCCACTAGATGTCACTGCAGGCCGCGGTGACAGAGCGGCCCCGGGCTGCAGCCGCTGCGGACTCGGGGACAGCAGGGAAACAGCGAGCTCAGCCAGCCCCGCATCCCCGCCCCGCATCCCCGCCCCGCATCCCCGCTCCGCATCCCCGCTCCGCATCCCTGCCCCACATCCCCGCCCCGCATCCCCGCCCCGCATCCCTGCCCCGCATCTCTGCCCCGCATCCCCGCACCACATCCCCGCTCCGCATCCCCGCTCTGCATCCCCGTCCCGCATCCCCGCTCCGCATCCCCGCCCCGCATCCCCGCCCCGCATCCCCGCTCCGTATCCCCGCATCCCCGCCCCGCATCTCCACCCCGCATCCCCGCATCCCCGCCCCGCATCTCCACCCCGCATCCCCGCATCCCCGCATCCCCGCTCTGCATCCCTGTCCCGCATCCCCGCTCCGCATCCCCTCCCCGCATCCCCGCATCCCCGCATCCCCACATCCCCGCATCCCCGCTCCGCATCCCTGCCCTGCGCTGGCACCAACCGCACCGCCTGCAGCTGGTCCTGGCTCAGAACACCAGGCCAAGCACAATCATATCCACTATAGTATAGGCAACTAGATACCTTTTATTCAGGAAATAATTGTTTGCAAATGCTAAGCAGTAGGAAAGTTTGCACCATTTTTTATCTGGGATATCGGGAGGTGTGTTGGCAACCCGTGGTAGAAGACATATGAGTTTTTTTCTCTATGAAAAAAAATCTCATTTTTTAGGATTAGTTTACAAGTTAATAAACAACTGAATAAATGGAGGACGATATATATTGGAAAATAATTATTTTGGTGTAAATGCTTCCAAACTGGACAATTAGATGGCACAGTTTTATCTCAGTGGTTTGCAAATATAATCAAAACAGTTTTGTGGGTATGTTGTTCATGAATATATACATTGATTATTTAACCTTCTCTGATGTTGTCTCAAAAGTTACTTAAATTATTATTTGACTAGCCTTTTGTACTTTTATTACAAATACAACATTTATTGGATGGTGTTTTCATAAAAGCAATCAAATTTAGAACTTTTTGTGTTGAGAGTTATTTCTGTTTTATTCTTTCACCAAGCTATGGTACATTTGTGGAATGTATCTAAGTGCAGCAAAAGGCTGCACTAGGGGTAAGCAAACACAACACTCCATATGTGTACAGAGAGGAACTAAAGAGAAGACAGCAATGATTCGTGGCATAGAGAGAAAAGTTGAAGATTTTTTTTTCTTTCTGAACACATTGGGAACACTTAAACTTACGTGTTCATCTGTGCTAAAGCATGTCTGGACTAAGTGTAAGCAGCATGTGTAACCAGTAACTGTAAGGGACATGTGTACCCATGAGGGCAGAGCGGGGTATGAAGATGTACCTGCAGCATGACAGCAAAATGAGTGTACATAAAGGAAGGATACACTGGAGTAAGGGAAAGACAAAGCTGGTTACAATTGTAGGGATTGTAGGGATACCTGAAAAAAGTAACTCAGACAAGTGTATCTTGGAAGATTAATAGAATCCCAGAAGCATTTAGGTTTGGAAAGACTCTTAAGGTCATTGAGTCCAACCATTAATGTGTTCTAACCATTACAGTGTACTAAGGTACACTAAGCCATGCCCCTGAGCACCACATCTACTCATCTTTTAAATACTTCCATGTATAGTGACTCCACCCTTTCCTTGGACAGCCTATTCCAATCCTTCACAACCCTTTAGGTGAAGATATACTTCCTGATAGACAATTAAAACTTCCTCTGGTGCAACTTTAGACCATTTCCTCTTGTCCTATGGCTTGTTAGTTGGGATACCAAGACTCACTCCAGTACCTCCTCCTTTCAGGTAGCTGTAGAGAACAGTAAGGTCCCCCTGAGCCTTCTTTTCTCTAGGCTAGACAACCCCAATTTCTTCAAGGGCTGCTCATAAGACTGTGTCCCTCACCTTTTCATAGCTGGAATATCATGTATGTTTTGAGTTCTTTGAATAAAAGCAGTATGGAAGATCTAGTACAGTGGACAGATTTCTGTGTCAGAACTTTACGGAAATTGTAGCAAATGGTTTGCCATGCAAAATAATACAAAAAATTGGTTTAAATTACTACTGTGTCAGCATGGTCATGTGTTTGGGGTTACATCTTAGTAATATTAAGTCTACAATTCTTTAATCTGACTTTTTCTAGGTATTTATTTTAATGGAAATGCAAAAGGTATAATCAAATGTAAATATTATCAAGTTGGGCTTATTTTGGAGACGAGTAGCAGGTATTTGGTGATATGCCATACCACATGTCATTTATTGGTAATTGCCATCACTTTGTCCCCTCATCCATTATTTAATTTTTTTACTGAAGTCTGTTTAGAGACAATGTCAGCCTAAATTAAAATGATCATCTATAAGAATCCAGGACTATGTGTCCTCTGTAAATCTAAGCAAATGCTAATTAGGGTGTTGCAAAGAAATATTAATTACCAAATATTCTACACATAACAACTGTACATGATACCCATTACAATTAATAGGCACTGCACATGCATACTGAAGAGAAATAAAATAACAAGTATTTAAATAATTTAGCTTGGCTCCTTACAGGAATCCTCTAAGTGTAGAGAAGAATATTAAATAGGGAGAACACAGAATCATAGAATCCTCAACTTTGGAAGAGACCTTTAAGATAATCAAGTCCAAAATTTGACCCAGCACTACCACTGTAAGCCTTAAACCATGAAATCATCACCCAGCACCAGATCCAGATTTCTCCTAAATACCTCTATAAGTGGTGACTTCCTACCTCCCTAGGCAACCTATTCCATGTGTGATCAGCCTAACAAAATTTTTTTTCAATATGTTATCTGAATCTTCTCTGTCCTCTTAAGGTCATTTCCTCTGGTCTTCTCGTTGCAGGCATGTCAGGAGAGACCAGCCCCACGTCACTACAGCCTCCTTTCCATTGTAAAAAGTGAAGAGGTTCCCCCTGAGCCTCCTCAAGACTGAAAAAGCCATTACTCATAAGACATAATCTCTAGTCACTTCATGAGTCTTTTGCCTTGTAATTTCAGTTGGTTTTAGTAAGGTTTTCTGTCAGTTGGGACAGTGCATCTTGGATAAATGTGCAGCTATGCTAAAGTTAATGTGTTGAAAAAAATTTGCAAAGTGAGCCCTGGAGGAGAGGAGACATGAAAATGTTTCCAGTGCCTCTAAAACATGCATGTTGTTTACATTTAGCAGCAGCAAGATACACTACAAGATGCAAAGATTTCAGTGGCATGGGACCTCCCACAATGGGAGCTGTTCTCCAGCTCAAGGATTGCTAACAAGCATTCGAAAGGCAAGACGACACTGTGGCTATATGGAAAAGCCAAACTGCTACTTGGCATCCAAGCTTTCATTTTTAACAAGTCTAGAAAAAACAGTTGTGAAGGAAACTGAGAAAGCATGCCTCAGTACAAATCACAGAACAATGCCTTTCTGAGTTAGCACAGAGGTGAAGCAATAGCTGTGATATGTGAAGAGCCCATATTTATTTAGTAAAGAAAACAAGCCCTGGAATTATGGTAAATGACACTGACTCTCAGAGATGAGCTGTTATTGTTCAGAATCCTGCAGCTGTTCCAGCTAACAGTTTCCAATTAGAATGAAATTACTCATAATCAAAACATGGGCCAAAGTAAACTGAAATCCCTAACTTTCAATATAACATGAAAAGAAAGTAAAGGAAACATAAATAAATTTTAAAACCCTATCGTAAAAAAACATAGAAAGAAATTCACTTCAGCTCACAAAACAAGGCAATCTATCTTTCTTGCAAAGAGGACTGAGTTCAGTTATGGCATTCTCCCATAGACTAAGGATAACCAGTTCTGCCTCTACATGCTTGGCCATACATGGCCAATGTGAGAGGCATTTGGCTATTAGGATTAATTTGCTATTTTAAGCTGTTCCTCTATACCTCAGACTCAAAGGCATAGACAGATGGAGTTAACCTGTGGGCTACATGCAGTGAACTGTTCCCCTCCCCTGTTACAAGAAGGAGAACGAACTCCACAATCAGATATAACCAGAGCGTACTTATGGCAATTCACGTAACTCCTTTCCTTTCCTTTTTATTACTATTACTATTACTATTACTATTACTATTACTATTACTATTACTATTACTTTATGAATAAAAAATTCCAGGTTAATGAAAATTTGCATGCTGCAGATGGAAGCAGAGTCTTCTTGAATCTATGGTTGCAGAAGGCTACTGGAATAATATGTTTGCTTGAGACTGCTGAAGACATTGCTCTTTTTAATCAACGTTGCTGGAATGCTGACATTCCCAATAAAACCACAAAAAATATGTACCAGAACATGTGAAGAATGCTTTGCTTGTTCTCTGGTTTTTACACTTGTCAGTAGCAGGACTCAATATCCTGAGTTGCTTTGCATTATTTCATTACAGAAGCAGAAAGCAAAAGTTGAAGTGGATCAGCAGAGTCAGAGTTGAGAGGTCTTGATAAGTGCATAGGTTCTCAGGGAGAACTTTAGGAGGCTGGACAGAGAATTTGTACTGAGGTGGTGTTTTGCTTAAATCCCTAGTTATTTCATACTTCCTAACAGCTGAGAAGATAGGCTTACTTTTTTTCAGTTTATGTGTCATTTCACTTTAAAATTACGCCTTGCAATATTAGAAGAAGTAATATTTAATACAATATCTGCTTTCTAGCATTGTTAGAGAAGCTAGAATTAGAGATAGCTCTGGAGTCTATTGAATTACACCCAGCTTGACAAGGAGAGCGTTTCCAAGGTTATGTCCAGTTAAAAAAAAGTGTGAGCCATGTTCCCTGGGAGACTTGTCCAATATGTAATTACCATAACTGAGGCCTTAAATCAAGAGAAAGTGACTACATTACTATTCTGTATGGGTATGCCAGATTTTTTCCCTACTTTAGGCAGGTTCTAATTAACAATGTTAGAATTTGTAAGTAATACTAACTGCTGTGGGTTAAATTGTATTTCTTCCCTCAGATATCAAAATAACCTAATAACAAGGGAGAATTTTAAATGTAATTCAAGATTTTAGGAGCGTATTTATGCCTTCCTAGTAGAAAAGATGGAAGTCATGTTTAAAAACTGGTAAAATGCTACAGAGCTCACCAAGGGAAGAAGCATTTAATCAAAGAGAAGAACAGCTTTCTGTAACACTTCCTATGTTCTCTGAGAGATTCCCTCAAGCAACCACTCAATTCAGAGACTTGACAGATGATATTATTTGTGGAAATGACTACACAATGGCTGTGTGCTTTACTTTTTGCCATGCAAGTACAACAACTTTGTCTAACAAGAGACTAAACATGGGAAGTCCAAAACTACTGAGTAGAGAGGAGAAATAGCTGAAAGTGAAAAAGACATTTTTGCAAAGGACATAGGCTGCCTCCTTTACTGTTTTGTTTTGCCTTCTGTCTGCCTGAGAAAAAGGGGGAGGTGGGAGTCTGTGAAATTTTTTGAGCTTGTGTCAATAGGTATGAACAGTAAAATTCTTGAAAAATAGAACCTATACATGCTTTATTGATATAAGCAGTAACACATCATCTGTTCTCCTGGCTTTACTATAGCAAGATGTTGTTTGCATTGGGGTTGCCATTCTAGAAAACCCTCTAACTAAAAGACTTTCTAAGAAAGCAACTGTAATGATAAGGAACCAAGCAAAACATTATCAAATTTTTCAGTGAGTAAATGAAGTAGATTTGTTTTTCCTGAGAAAAACAAAAAAGAATCTCATCTAGTAAGACATTTTACTTATTTTCTCCATCATAATTTCTCCCATGGTTTGGTTGATGTATGCAATGTCAAGTTTCAACTGAGCTTAAAGAGTCTTTACGCATTAAATTATACAAAGTTATATAAAAAACCTGCTTTAATTCTTATTTTCTCTGGAAGCAGCATAAGCTCAAAATAAGTTTCCTCAGTGACAGGATAATGAGTTCATGCTACAGTAATATCCACCTTTTCTCAAGTTTTGATGACCTGAGTTGTGTTGACATCCAGGAGAGAGGCGTTTTAAAATGTGAAAAGATATTTTTAACCTACATTTAAAATAATTATAGTATCCTGCTGAAGAAAATGTCCAGCATTCAACTGAAAAGTGTGGCCAGCTGGGTCACAGAGGCACAAAGGGTTACAGTGAATGGGGTGGCATCAGACTGGGGACCCATCACTAAAGGGGTTCTGCAGGGCTCTGTCCTCAGCCCTGTGCTCTTCAACATTCTCATAAGTGACTTGGACACAGGACTGGAAAGGATAAGTGAGCAAGTCTGCCACTAATACAAAACTGGGAGGAACTGTTGACTCCCTGGGAGTCAGGGAGGCCCTGCAGAGAGACCCTGACAAGGGCAAGAGAGCTGGGCAATCACCAACCTCAGCAAGGGAAAGTGCAAGTTCAGCAAGGGAAAGTGCTGGATTCTGCACCTGGGACAGGGTAATCCTGGATGTATGAACAGAATGGGGAAAGAGATGCTGGAGAGCAGTGCCATGGAAAGGGACCAGGGGCTCCTCCTGGTTGACAGAAAGCTGAATCTGAGCCAGCAGTGCCCTGGCAGCCAGGAGGGCCAGCCCTGTCCTGGGGGGCATCAGGTACAGCATCACCAGCTGGGCAAGGGAGGGGATTGTCCTGCTCTGCTCTGCACTGGGGCAGCCTCACCTCGAGTGCTTGGGGCAGTTTTGGGTGCTGCAACACAAGAAAGATATAAAGATATTGGAGAGTGTCCAAAGGAGGGCAACAAAGATTGTGAAGGGCCTTGAGGGGAAGCTGTATGAGGAGTAGCTGAGGTCACTTGGTCTGTTCAGCCTGAAGAAGAGGAGACTGAAGGGAGACTGTGGTCTTTAACTTCCTCATGAGGGGAAGAGGAGGGACAGACACTGAACCCTGTGTGGTGAGCACAGGGAATGGTCTCAAGCTGTGTCAGGGGAGGTTTAGGTTGGATATTAGGAAAGGTTCTTCACCCAGGTATTTGGGCACCGAAACAGGATCCCCAAGGAAGTTGGGGAGAGTTCAAGAAGCATTTGGACAATACTCTCAAGCACATGGTGAGACTCTTAGGCTGGGAGTTGGCCTTTATGATCCTTGTGGGTCCCTTTCAACTCATCATATTCAGTGATTCTGTAATTAAAAACTTTTATTGCTCTATTTGTTTTACCATGTAATTATTTAAGTTATTCTGAATCCATTTTCTTATAAATCCTTGGTTAGTGTAAGAATGTTTAGAGAAACTTAATTAAAATGCCAGGACATGTACTGGGGGAGTAGTGATTGCTTCCTGTCTAATACCAGTTGCCTTTTGCTAACTTTTAGAGAAATCAGAAAATATCTATGTCAAGCATTGGCAGTCAGCAGATAATGAATGTCTATCATATTCTGATACTTTTCCTTCCTTGGCAAACCAACATTTATGCTCACATAATACTCATATAATGCTTAAATAACACAGTCTTATGCTGTCTCCTGAATGGGCCTGTGTCATTTAAATGAAAGACATGAAGTAGTTCAAAACATGACGTCAGAAATAAGTCTTAAAAACAGAGGCATTGACGTTCTCTCTCTCCAAATATGCACAATATAATGAAGCATAATTTCATGAACTGTATATGGTAGTGACATGGAATCAGACTTCCAGCAAAGACTAAAAAAGGAAGTAAAGATGGCAATTCAGATCAACCTATGAAAAAGGAATGAATAAATCAAGAATCTACCTGTCAGGAGGACTTTTTTCAGAAGGTAAGTGGGCACTGAGGATGAGACGATGGGAGGCCAGAGGCAGAGGTACAAGAGGCACTTGAATCAGAGCTATTCCAGACCTTGTAAGTGCATGTTGAGCAACTGCTTTACTATAAGCTTTACTTATACTGCTAATGGATGGTCCATTACCAGTTAGACTTACAGCCAGTTGCAGATAAACTGCTCTTAACTTCTGAAGAGATTCAGTGTAATCAGTTTCCCAGTCAGCCTTCTCTAGGTGGCCTATTTATTCCTTACTTGGTGACACAAATTTTCTTGAGCATATCAGAATATTTCACATGGACTGTGGTCTTGGCAGGTAACTAAATAGAAAGAGTTTACTGAAATTTTCTCACAGTCTATGCAATGCAATCTTTCTCTGAACAAACTGAAGTGATGGTGGCATGTGAGTGATATATCCTTGTCCATATAAGGCTTAAACTAAGACATGAGAAATGGTGGTAATGTAGTGTAGTTTCTGCATAAATTGGTGCAATCTTTCACAAGAACAGCTGGAGCATCCAAAGAATCCCTACTCCAGCCAGTGAGACGATGGGACAGTTCAGTTCAGTGGGTACTCACTAAGTTCACTAGGTACTTTCAGCATCATAGTCGACTTTTTAAAAAGGGTACAAAACTCTCTGAGCACATGAAGGACAAGAAGACAATAGAAAAAAAGACGTTTCCTCAAACAAAAAAGTTCCTTTGTAATTTTTTGCCTGCAATAATGCTTGACAAGTGCTGTGAGAGAATAGATTTGGCTAGTTGAAGAAATCAAACCATTTGATGCAGTATTTCACAAAAATGATAAAGTTTATATTATGGTGGGACCCAACCTGGAGTTCTGCTTGGAAAATGCTACACATTTCTTGTCTAAATACATTCTCAATATTTTTTATTCTTCCATTTACTCGTCAAAGGAAAATGTTTAAGTAGAAGAAGGGACGGGAAGGAAAGGGAAGAAATGGGAAGGGAAGCACATTCATGAGATTGAATAGAAGATTTGTCTTCTTGGTAAGGACTCACCTGTCCTGTTCCCCTGCTGAGAGTCCTGACAGGGACAATTCACGATTTTTGCAGAGGCAATATATTCTTTCAAAAAATTTTAATGGAATGAAATTGTTCTTGCTTACGTATCTTTTACATTACTCTGTGCACAATATCTATATTTTTTGATGGGTATTTAAAAAGTTGATTGTACTTTGTATGAATGTCCTAAAGTTTTTTAATATTCATGTTGTTCTGCCTAAGTTATTTGGCTCCTACCATTTAGATGTTGGTGCATTTTAATGTTTCTGCTCCTGTTCAGCTTGCAAACATTTTGAGGAAAGCAGTCCTGATGAGAGAAGCTGTACACTAGTAAATGTCAAGTATTTATAAAAAAGCAGCTCTTCAACTTTAATTATATTTCAAAATTAGATGCTAGTGTGTAAGATCTCTGAAAAAAGCAAAAGTTTTTTCACTGGTATACTTTGAGATGCTGGTTTTGTGCCACAGAAGTAGTTTTGAGCTAGCTCTCATACTCTCATATTTCTAAACTGACCTACCTGTATTTCATGTGAACGGAAATAAATACCTGATCTTCTCAACTAACCAATATTTCCCCAATTCCCCAGCAATACTGCTACCAATAGGAAGTGGCTTTGTTATTCTACAAAGTTTCTTTTTTTATTTTTTAGAAGATCAAGAATAGATATTTTGTGTATATGCTTATAATATTAAATATGTTCTAGTGTGCTATCCACACAGTGCACAAATTTTCTGTGGGAATGCAATGTAGATGCAAGTGCCATTTCTTAACCCGCTCAGACCTCACAATGCATCAGAACATTAAGTTAAGGAGAAGATTGCCTTTTGTACTAACCACACTTATTGATTCCACATGAAAAAAATTGTATTGGAAGTCTAGATTTTAAAGATGATGATTAAACTTTTAAAAAATAAAATGTCTGTGCAGCACTTCCTGTTACTCTCAAAATGACTTATAGTCCTATTCTCTCCTGGAAGAATTGTTTCACAGATGAATGTCATCAAAAGGCTATGCTGTATACCATATTAAACTAAATGCCTCCCTTTCTAGCTTTTTTCCCATCAATTTCAAAATGAAATGACAGGTAGAGTTTTGATGTGGAAAATAGTCCCAATTTATGTCATTCCTTATCCCATTAGTTTTTTCAAGTACAAATATCTTACCAAGATGAAAAATTAATGAGTCCTACCTAGAGTATTTAGGCAGAAGTAAGATATCAGTAGTGACTATTACACCCCTGTAAAATCTCAGCTCCCAAAGTAGGTACACAACACACAAGCCATATTTCTCAATACAAAAGTAAAAGCTGTTCATAGTCATGGTCATTAGTAACTGCAATTACTAATGGTGGCTGCTGTACACAAAAGAGTTCTAGAGTTCTTCTCTAAAATCTCTCCTAAGCATGAAGGAAATATTTTTAGTTCTAGAATTCTAGAGACTATTTCTTTATTACAAAATGTTTAGAATTATCACAGGTTTCTTCAAATAAATTATTTGAAAATAACTTATACCTGGTGCAACTTTCATTTAGTAATCTGAGAGATTTATTACTACATAAATAGAAAAGTTGCTCTTTAACAAAATCATTTACTTATGCATGTAAAATGCCATATTCACAGTAGATTGTTATATTAATTGGAAAGCTATCTGGTAATCTAGTCCACTTCAATGGTTTCTTTACAAATCCACTAAATGCAAAGGAAATTTTCCAAAGTTTTCCAAGGAGGTTTTGTACAAGACCATCCTAACCATTTTTCTAAAATAATTTCCTTTTACCCTTGGGGAGGTCCTGGAAGAAACTCAATTTAGGTACTAAAACTAGAAGAGAGAATGCCACTGAATGATGTACACAGAGAGAAGAAACAATGGGCTGTTTTTTTGTAGAACACTTATTTCATATTAGGTTTCATATTAGATAAGTTCTTCAGAAAACCTAAAATAATGTCTTAGCTCCATACCTTTAGTGTCCCTGAATATCTCTGAAATAACTAGTGGATTCAAAGACACCAGTAGTATTGCATACCTGAAATGCAGTAGAGGGGAAAAAAAGACCATGTAAATTTGATCCAAATTACTGAATTTAGCTTCATTGTGAGAAAATCAAGATGACAAGGTACTGTCAATTCATTAAAAAAGGTCATTGTTTTGACAGGCTTAATTCAACCTACAGTAATCTGATCAGCCTTCAGAGTGTAGAAAATCTGAAGCTGACTTGGCTTTATCTGTTTTGGCACTTAAACTGTTTTTTAATTAATGATGTGAACTTTGGACATATAAGGCAGTTTTCATCATATGCTAGCAAGCAATCTCATGATGTCTCCTTGTCAATACTAGTTCCATATTTTGCTTCCACAACTTTTCCAGGTATTTTAAAATGACACCCTAGGTTATTAATCCTCTGAATGAATGTTTTTGTCCCACTAGAACTTGTAACAAATGAAAAAAAAAGAATGATCAGGAGTTTTTGTCATTGTTGACAAATTTGTAATGCTTAAAAATATAGAGGCTTCTAGCAGTAGGATAAATTTATTAATTTTCAAAATCAGTACCATTCGAAGGAAATGAAAAGTCACACAATATGAATTGCCTCAAAATCCTCTTGTATTAAGTTTATAATGAGCCTACATTGTGGTTCACATTTTTTCCCATTTACATATTGCATCTTAACTGCAAAATCCCTACCTGTCCTTTAACTCTGCACAGATTAAAACAGTGAGAATGTAATTGCCTTATAACAGGGTTCTTATTGTTGTAACACACTGATGTGTTCAGATGATTGCATCTGTGTAGACAGTCTATCCTGTCTTTCATAACTGTTGTGTAAGCAGAAACATGAAGAACCTCAGAGAGTTCATCTTCAGAACTGAAAATGTAAAAACATCCTTTTTTAATAGAAAAATTAAGGTTTTTCTTTAGTGTCTGATAGAGAATAACGAGCAGCATAGGAAATGAAGGTCTATTGAAGCAAGGTTTGTCCAGGTTATGGCCAATAAATCTCTTTTACAGTGTTCAATCTTATGACAGCTGCACTCCATGCAAGAGCCATTCAGTGTTTTCAGTTGTGCCCTGACAGTGACAAGGGTTTGGTACTAGATCTGGAACTCAGAATATTTCTAAAAAATTTGTTTGGAATATCCACCTCCTCGAAGTATTTAAGCCAAATGTAAAAGTTATTCCTCTGACATCACTTTTCTGTGTCTGAAAAACATGAGTAGCTGCAATCCTCCTGAATGCCATTGCATGGACAGTCACCAAGTTGTTGATCCTTGTCCTAAAATGAGTGAACCTCAGCAATGCTCAAGATCTTGAATTTGTGGCTGTCCCATCAGGTATGGCCACAGTTGTAAAACTGTATCTCATGCAGGACACTGTAAACTCCAAAACTCTCCAGAAGCTTAATGTGCATGCCAGGACTGCAGATGATATTATTTTATGGTTGATGAAGAAGCTAGCATAACAAAGATAAAAAAAATCAATAATACAAAGCTTTAGAAAGACAGGCAAAAAAATATTTTAGTTGTTGTGCAAGTAGAGAGGAGTAGACCTCAAGCCCAGTAGACCAGGTCACCCAAGCCACATAGAGATTCTAGAACTCTGCTCTTTTATTCTTCCCATTCTGTCTAGTTAAAGTTTTCATTTGTCGGTAAATGCTTTCCTCTGTAAAGTTTTTCTTCTGGTACTTTCTATAAACAGAGCAAGCCTGTGGTTTCTAACACCAGTGGGGCAATATTACTGTTTCTAAAAAAATAGTTCAATCAAACATTCCTGACACCTTTACTAATTAAGTCCTTATCCTGCTTTTCGATCATGAAGTCCCAGAAAATTTATTGTTCTACTATATTATGTAAATGCCATTTATTAGGCTGGCTGATTGTATTTATGATGTTATCTTTTAAAATGGGTTCAAACCCATGGGTTTTAGGTCTTTCAGAAATGCCAAGACAAACAACAAAGTGCTGCCTGTATTCCCTTGACCTGAATCACATTAGCATCACTGATTATTTTACTGAAGAGACTAGAAAGATGAGGCAAGGCAGTCCTCTGAACAAAAATAATACAGCCTACCCCCTTGAATTCCAACATCCTCTGTTCAGATTTATTGTTTGGTTACACAATGGACTTAGTTTAGAAAAAATCAGTTTGTTATTTTCAAATAGTAAAAAGTTTCTTAAGATATACATTCTGTTCAATTTTTCAAATGACTAGGATAAAAACCCAGGTTCCACCACAACAAGTTTTTTCCAGCCAGATAGAACCACTGCTTTCAAGAACTGGCTGAAGTGGTTCCATCTGCATTGAGAGCTGCACCTGAAGCCAGTGTTGGAGGTTTTATCCTGCCAACATTTATATGCTGATTACTTCTTTAAAACTTGAGAGTCATTTCCCCAGCAGCACCTGGAATAATTGCAGAGTGACTGGCAAATGAGTCATGAAGGCACTGTTAAGTGTGCCAGTCACTGTTCAGCTACTAATTCTCCAGAATCAACATGAAACATCAGCACATGACCTTTTGCTTCACTGCAACCCTGATTTTGTATCCTTCTTACTTGATTTGTTTGTTGATGCTTGTAACAATGACAACAAAAGAAAGACCTATCAAAACATGATTATTTTTCCTGAAAAGGAACTATGTTCATTAAAATGAAGAATGAGAGAAAATGCTGCTAAATCCAAAAAGGTTTTATCAAAATAAGTGACTACTTATTGGCTGAAAATACCTTTTACATTGACTTGCACCAATTATGCTTTAGTTCTTCTGCTGAACAGTCACTTAGTTAAAGGTGTAACTTTTAAACAGGGAATGATAACTTATTGTATAAAATGTGGATTTTAAACTCTCAAAGAACAGCATTTACACAACACACTCACCAGATGATTTTCTGATTAAATTTTTAAAAATATGTCAGTGTTAGTATTGCATTGTATCTGGCTTTTTTCATCTGAGAATGCTAAATTTCAAAGCTATCTTTACATCCCTTCATGCAAAAATCTCTCTTTTGAAAGAAAAATCGGGCTGCTTAGTCAGTTTAAGAGGCTAGCAGAGTTTACTTTTATATTGGATTTGTGTGGCAAGGTTTTGGAAGCAGGGGGCTCCAGGGTGGCTTCTCTGAGAAGCTCCCAGAAACTTCCCTTGTGTTTGATAGAGCCTGTGCCGAGGGCCAGCAGCGGCCAAGGGTGAGCCCATCAGCAGCAGCTGCTGTGCCTCTGGGAGAACCAAACCAAGGGGGAACCTGACCCACAGCAGCAGCCAAAGAGCAGCAGCCCTGCAACACCCAGGTCAGAGGAGAAGGAGGGGAGTAGGGGCTGCAGACCCCGGTGCAGAGCCCTCCCTGCGGCCCGTGGAAGGCCATGGTGGAGCAGGTGGGTGCCTGAAGGAGGCTGTGACCTGCGGGAAGCCTGTGCTGGGGCTGGCTCCCTGCAGGACCTGAGGCCCCATGCAGAGAGGAGCCCACTCTGGAGCAGGTTTGCTGGTGGCATGTGTGACTCCATGGGGAAACCAAGGCTGGAGCAGCCTGTTCCTGAAGGACTGCTGCCCTGGGATGAAGCCAGGGGAAGAGTGTAAGGAGTCCTCCTGAGGAGGAAGTAGCAGCAGAGAACATTTGAAGAACTGCCCCAAACTCTCATTCCTCATTCCCCTATTCCAGAGGGTGGGAAGAGGGTAGAGAAAACCAGAGGTGAAGTTGAGCCCAAGAAGAAGGTTGTCTCAACCCACAAGTCTTTAATAATATTTTCTGCTCCCTCTCCAGATGAGGAACAGAGTGACAGAGTGGATTTAGTGGGCACCTGGCAGCCAGCCAGGGTCAACTCACCATGTTAGGTGTAATAATGTCTAACAAGTTCAGGACAATCACTTGATACAAAGAAGTCCTAACCAGGGGTGCACTGGAATAATTCAAAAACATGTTTATCATCAGAGAAATGTGTGTCAGTAAAAAAAGCTTCAAATTTAAAAAGATAATTTTAATATGCACAAATATATAATATGCAATATTAAAATTACATATTTATATATATATAATTTCTACAGGAGAATTAAGTATGAGATTTTCAATAAGGATTCCCATATCCTGATAGACGCCCTAAATTCTAGTCTTCTCATTTCTTTGCGTTATACCTTTTCTGCTCAGATCACATTTTTCATACTGTTTCTGAAAGGGTTTTGCTTCTCTCTAATGCAGGATGATATATTTTTACAAGCATCTGAAAGACACTGATTTTCTGTCAGGTCCTCACTTAAAACAATATTACAGAAACTGCCAAGAAAATCCCGTGTGATGACCAGAAAAAGAAGTGATGACAATTATTCATCCCCAGTCTAGTTTTATTTTAATGAAAATAAGGGCAAAGAGTTTGGGGATCAGGATAATATAACCAATATTGGATTAGGATACAATCGAATGCTATCCAAGAGAATGGTTCCCACCTATTCTCTTATTTGTAATGGGACTTGATGGCTTCAGAGTATGTATAGCATACAATTCTATTGCAAGTGCAGGGTAATTAAATTAGGAAAATGCAAACTTTGTAGGATGCTGGGGGTTTTTTTCACCTTGTTAATCCTCATTTAAAATGGTGCTTCAGAGTAGTGCAGTTACCACAATGATAATTAAGTGATCTTTCTTTGGTTTACTTGACTGACAAAACATATAGAAGATAAATATTCTACAACATATTCTGAATTCTGGGAACCTCAGTAGTCTGCCAGCTATTTCCACCACTATATTTCAAAATACCTTCTTGCTCCTTCTTTTTTGAAATGCAAATACTTCAGGCTGCACCTGAAGTATTCCTGCTGCCTAGCATCCCTGACTGATAAGCAGCCACTGCTAGGCAGATCCTACTTTCCAGAAAGGGAAAAGTGTCACTCATTGTGTTACTACAAAGGCACCTCACCACTATCCTGGAGCTAGTTTTGAAAATCTGTAAATGTAATTATCCAGTGAGTACTCATGGTAGTCTCCACTTTAATGTGGTAATGCTCGTGGCTTCCTAAGCCTTGGACCAGCAGGATTAAGCCCAAAACTAAGAAGAAAGAGACATTTGTGTATGCCAGTTTAGTTGAATAAATGCTTTTATTGTTTGAAGTTATACAGAGGAGTTCTCACATATTAAAGAACAGATACTTTCACAGCTTTATATGTCCTTACAGAAACAGCTTGGAAATTGCAGCTACTATTTTTTATTCTACTACTACCATATTATTTAAATCAATTTTGCAAGGTACATTAAATATGCTGTAGTTTAGGAGCTGCTGCTGCCTTTTTAGCTTTTTGAGAGACAAGTAAGATCTTTCAGATCAATATTTGTTTCCCCTTTGAATGCTTTCTCTCTCAGCAACGCCAAAAAGTGTCCCGTGAGAAAAATGGTTCCAATTATGCGCTGTGTCAAAACTTTCCTGAGCCAGCCAGGCAGTAAAAGGAAGAAAGTCTGAACTTCATTGGTAAAAATGGGGAGAGAAAATGGGTGGCCTTTTGACCAACATGAACAGACTCAGTATAAATTCTAAAGCAAGTCAGAAAACAGAGGAAGATGTACTCAGAACAACAGGGGACAAATGTTTACAGCTTAGTGCATATGTAAGACCAGAGGTAAGAAAAGGGAAGCTCATACCCCCTTACCTATCCCTCTGAGTCTAAAGCACACCTTCCCATCTGAAAACTCATCTGCAGGCCACTTGAATGGGACATACAGGCTATGTTTGGCATATAGGTTGTTTTGTTAAAAATCTACCTGAGCAATAAGTTCTTATTTTCTCTTTTACCTGATACACTATATACACCTCTAAAAACTCTCATATGACTAATTTATCACTCTGCTACCAAGACGGTAACCCTTCTCCTTCATAATTAAATATTTTCAATCTATATAAATAAGGTTCACTGTTAGAAAAAAACTGAGGATGAATAGCAAGGTGTGCATTTCTTTTCTTAGTGCATCAAGTACAATATTTATATATTCATGTAGTTGCCTGGTTTAAGAGGCTGTCATAAATGGGCTGAAGATACTTATGAGAGGCAGTCATTCAAGGAAGTTATAGAAGCTCCTCCATCTTCCAAGAACAACCTCCCAATTAACTGCTTCAACATGAAATTGTGAAATTCTTAACGTGATAATACCAAGAAGCACAACATTTGGTGAAGATATTTTGATATGAACAGAGCTGGTAGCAGTAATACAGCAATAATTGCTAGCTCATTTACGGCCTATTTAGCTCGTGCAGTGAACCAGATGAGAACAGCTAATGAGCACAGCTTCTTGCTGTAATTAGTAGAACAGTAGTGGCTCGCAGATGATTTACAGTTTGCAAAAGTCAGTGTATTTACTGAAAAGCTTGTGTTCTCTGTGAAGCTGTGCCATATGAGGAACTGAGGATGCCATGTTTTACTTTCTAATAAGCCTTAAGATTTGGTTTATAATAACCTCAGAATTCATGTCAGTCTAACAGAAGTACAACACTGAAGATTTCTGTGTGCTGTTTCTTAGTCTGCAGTTGAGTCTATCAGGAATTATTTAGCCAGTTGATGTATTTTCTTTCCTTTCTCTTGTTGTAGAAATAAATTTTTAAAAAACGGCATAATTCTTGCCCTACTGGCAGATTAAAGACCGTTTTGTGTTGTGGTAAATCAGTGATATGTGCTGTGCAAAGCTAGAATACAAATAGGTTAAAGAAGGGACAATAAAATATGGGAGAAAAATGTTTGCAAAAGATCAGTACTGTTATTTATGGAACCCAAATTAAAAAATAGATAATTTTAAGAAAGGATAAGTTCTCTTCCTTTACTTGACCATTGAATGGACTGCTTATAGACAAGAATGTAATTAGAAATGTCAGACAACTACACCCAAATGATATGTACTAAATCTTTGCAGAAATATTAGATATTTTTATGAAATGTCCAGTTCAGTGTTTCAGATTCACAGAACTCAACCAGAACCAAGACCAATCTTGGGTTTCTAGAGTTTTGTCTTTGTATTATTTTTTACACTGTGAGTGCTTGAGTGCTACTTTTAGTATTTAAATACTGTTTAAAAACTGATACTTTGAAACTACTAAGGTTTAGTAAAACAGTAAAGCAGAGGCTTTCCTTTAGCCAAGATCTGTACACTTAAAATTGTACCTCTAATAGCAACCAAAAAGTAATGCACGTGGGAAATAGCAATACCTCATGATGGTATGTAATTTAAAAAACACATGAATAAATTTTTAAATTAAAGAATGATATGACTTCTAAGTAAAATGTACTTTTGTTTCAAAACGCAATCAAGGCAATGACATTATTTAGCAAATTCAATTCAAAAAGGAAACAGAAGTAACCCTGTTTTAAATTAAACACAAGCAAATGATCTTTTTAAACATCTCATATTCAGCGTCATAAGCATTTCATGATAGTTTGTTTTACTGATGATAGTTTGTCATTCATTTAAGTGTTAGATTATTGTATCTTATATGCAACATGAAAACCTCAGGTCCTTCCTGAGGGTTTCCATGTCTTCATCAATGTGTCCTGTCCACTATATTGCACTGTAAGGACTGTTTATCACATTCCTCATGCTTTATCTTGCAGGCACTGCTTCATTATTTAATGATTTAGAGTAAAAGAATTCAAATGGAGACATTTAACATATTAGCGGCATACTTGGTTCACTGCCTTAATCCTTTATACTTAATAGCTCAACAAAATCTTAAGAGTGGTCAAAGATCACTCAGTCCATATGACACTGGTAATACCCCTAAGTTAATCCAGCTGCCTACAGTACTGCCCTTGTAAGTCAGTGAAATGGTTTTGAACCCTTCTGTGAAAGGGGGAGCAGAATGTGTTCTTCCAGACTTCTGCCTGAATGGGGAAAATGGGGAGGTCAGGCAAGAGGATCTCTTTCAACCTCAACCATTCTCTGATTCTCGCCTTATATGTTGTTGGGGTTTAGTATTATTATTTTTTTATTTTTTAGCGTGTTACAAAATGAGAAAAAGTATTTACTTGCAGAACTCTGACACACAATGTATAAATTTTTCGCTTGCTAGCTAGAGAATTAAAAGTCAACTATGTAAGAAAATACACAAAATAAACTAAGTGAAATTAAGTAGTGTATATTTTCATGTTCTCTTTACACTTCCTACTCACTCTTTTTTACTATTTCTTTAATGTTTTCATTGTATTGCATGCTAGATGGGAATTCTGAAACATGATAAAAAGTCCATAAAACTGTTTAACAGCAACCCTTCAGAAAAATGGCAAGTACAAAGTCATAATATCTGCAAGGTTCACATATGTTAGAGAGGCATTATCAGTCCCCATTTGTATGCTAATACAAATCTGATTTATATAATATGGCACCTGCCCATTTCTAGTTGGAAAGAGTTTTCAGCAAATTTATCAATATTTGATGCAGGGATGTTGAACTCTTTGGCCAGTGAATCAGCCACAGAATCCCAGAGATTCGTTTTGCTTTTAAATACTGTTTGGTTTCATTTTCTTTCCTTTATCCTCTAATCACCATGGCTTCTTTCTTACTTCTGTGATCATTTAATAAGAGGAACAGAATATTTACCTTCCTTTGCACAATTATTTCCCATTCCTATTTGGAATCTTGGGTTGCTTTGCAACTCTAAAGAAAAAAAGCTGTTATGGTCAAAATGTAGAAGTCTCCCTTTTAGCTGCTGCAAACAACCCTCTCAGTCCCAAACACTACTGCAAATTTTAGCTACAGAGTGTGACTAGTCTGTCATGTTTGACTTAGTGCACCCAGAAGCATTGATTATGTGCTTAAAGGCAAACAAGGGAGAACAGTAATTTTGCAGGAAATCTGCATAAAGGCATCTTCCTGTTTACCAGAAAACCTCCTAGATCTTCTCTGGGTTTGTTTTGTCAGCTTTTCTTTTTCTGTCACATCTTTAAACTTTTCTTCAGGAGAGCCATAAAATGGTCCACAAGAAAGTGAATAAAAATGTTTTCCTTGTATATACAAACTTTAAGAACTTTTCTCTGTGGGTTTGTATGAACAGAGGTTTTTTTATAGATCTAGCCACTGCCTGGATTCAAGTGGAATTATATGTGCTTGGTGCAAGTCACTTGGCTTTTGTCACTCTGACCTTCACCACAAAACCACATGTAAATATAGCAAAACTGTGAAGATCTAGATTTTCTTAGAAAATTATGTTTAAAAGATCAACAAAATTACTTTCTCTGTTTTTTTTTTTTTTTTTTCCAAACCTTATGCAGGGTTACTGTTCAGCAAATTCAGAAAAAAGTTAGTCTGGCATTTATTGGAAAAGTAAACACTATCACATGCACATACTATAGTATTTTATGGCTTTTTCCTTCAAATATATAATTATGAAATGGTAAAAGGCTTTAAGTTGATGCTGATAAACTCTGCCTTGAATTACTTCTACTCTCATGTACATAGGAGAATGTTACATTTAGTTTACCCAGAGGAAAATTTAAATTACATTGTATAATATCTTACTGAGGGACTATTTAAGCTATGAGTTAGTACTAACCTACAGGAGTAGGATGCAAAATAAAGTGTAATTCATTAAAAATGAAGTGTTTTCCCTTGGAACTTCCAAATTTGTAAACACAAAAATAAGCTCTCTCTTTTTGCATTTGTCTCTTTATTTTTCTCTTTATGTATTGGTTTTGCAGAGTTCTTTGTTCCAGCAACACTGTCACAGACACCTCCTCAAACTTTCTATTATCAGTATGATCTGTAAAGGACAAACCACACCACAGTGGCATCATGCTCAGGAAATTCCCTAGGACACAGGAAGAAGAGAGTTTTGAGGACGCAGCCCGCTGTTTTTCCATAAACACCCCTTTAGCCAGTCCTCTCTTCCCATTCAGATGAGTGAACTGATAGCAGCACACAACAGGGACCTTTGGTCTGAAGACTCCAAGCCTGCTCCTGGAGGAGCAGCCAGCCAGCTCATACTCTTCCTCTTGTTGGTATTGACTGCTCAGATCTTTTGGTGAGTGATGGAGAGCGCTCAGACTGGCCTGGACTCAGCAGCAGGCTCTGCTGGAGCCCCAGCTGCTGTGCAGATCCAGGAAAAAGCAGGGAAAGAGGACTAGAAATTTTGGTCTGGGTCAGTATGACTGGTCTGTCAACATTTTAATCCTTGTCATTCAGTTAACTGCATTTAAAAAAAAAAAAAACCCTTTTGCTTCAAAAAGTACATGACAGATAAAAAATAATTGTCTAATATATCAGGATGTGTATCACAAATGAGACTTTACATGGCGTTTTCTTTCATACTAGGGCATAATTTTGAAATGTGGAATATTAAAGAATAATAGTCTTTCAAATAATTGTAGGATTGTTTTCCAATTCACCACTGAAATGTAATTACATTGTCAAAAACTTACTCTCATAAAAATAAAAATTAATATATAGTCAAATTATAATTTTTTCTGAAAATTAAGTGATGTGTAGCACTGCTCATATTGTCAAATGGTTATATATGATAAAATGTAGGGATATTACTGAGTGCAATTCTTGTATCTCTTTAAATACATAGGTCACCAGTATGTCTGTTATTTAGATTATTTTAAACTAAATTATATATTAAAGGCTTATGTAATCCCTAGTTAGAGCTGTACAATTACACTTAAAAAAAATCTTGATATAATTGCTGAATATGAAAACCAAATGACTATACCCTTTTTGCATATAGTTCCAATACTATATGTTTTCTTTAAATTAAGGATTCATTTAAAAGAAATTTCTGCAAAGAAACAGGACCTTAGAGGCAAGAAAATATTTTCTTCACACTTGGGAACCTGAATACCATTTGAATATGACTGAACTTATGAACATGTTTTTCAGATGTTATTTAAGTAATGGTTTTTATAGTGCTGGGAAGGGACAATTAAAAAGATTCAACATACAGAAGTATCACTAATGACTCTTATTTTTAAGACTTTCATTCATCTAATAAAAGTAGGCAAGAAGAACAGTTGCTTCTTACAAAATGTTCTTTTTAAGAGGGCAAGAGTCTCTCACAGAGGAGTTTCCATGAACTCCTTGGTTTTTCTACCATAATCATTGAAATAGATACTGTAGAGTTAAGTATATATACTTAAAGACTTAATTTTATCCATTTTTTGGGAACTAAAAAAAATCTGTAGGATTCAAAATATAATTTAAAACAACAACAAAAAAAAGGAAGTTAGGAATCAACATGATGCACTGCTAGTGAAGAATCATAGTTCTCTACTTTTGAGACAGAAATTCAGACAACTCTGCCACTAGAGCACTGTAACTGCTTTCTCAATACTTAGTATATATTATAATGTTTATAATGCATCAGTGGGAAAATTATTTTTATAACATTGGAAAAAAGGCTTAAATATATTATGTGAATGTTAAATTTCATGTCTGCATACTATTCTTCTTGGTCATGATCAAGGAAGTTTGTACTATCAATGCTATGTCCTTTTTGGACTTTCTTAGATCACTATTTTATTTGGACAATACCACTCTTAGGATGTTGCAATTGAGTCATTTGCAGAGAGATGAATGAGTAATGGCTTGAAAAAAACCCATTTTTCTAAGTTGTGTGACAAGATGCACTTGTTCAAATGGAAATATTTTCCTCCTAGAAATGTGCTCTCTAACACCGGGATTTCAAATCTAAATAGAGATACCCAAACCCTAAAATTGGTACCTTTGGTATTTCTTACTTGAGTTGGAAACAAAAGTGAAGAAAGAAGCTGGCAGAACTTTAAGAAAAAGCTTTCATGCCTGGAGTTGCAGAATAATGTACATAATGATTTCTCCAGTGTTGCACAGTGTGCATCTTTGAGAATACATGAGTCCACCCAACTCCAAGTCACACACGCACAGCAAAACAAGTAATGAATAATGAGATGGTGAAACTCAACTGTCACTGAGCTTGTAATTCTCTGTGTCTCACTTTTGCTTCAGTGACTCTTTTCTTTTAGCCTGAGACACAAGCAGAACAAACAATTAGTGCAATAATTGACGATCTGTGCCTTCAAAGCTTGTGGTGGCCATGCTCATGTTTTATAAGTCTCCTAATGCAAACAGCTCTTGTGATTAGCATGCTGCCTTTTGTTCAATGACAGTGTTGGGAGGTACACCTGTATCAGACAAAAGATTTTTATCTGCACTTTGTGGTCAGTGAATAAATGATATTTTATTTCTGTTTTTAGACTCCAATAACACTTACATCTGCAATTGGTGACATCATTACATATGTAGTTCATGTTCTAGAACCTTACCTTGCCTTTTAATTGGGCTGAGTTTTACTTGAGATGTTGTAAAATAATGCTGCGAGTATTTAAAAAAAAATCAAAGTTTATATGTCTGGTTTTGCTTTCCTGGAGTTTTTCAAACATTGATTTTTTTTTGAGTCAGATTTTATCCACAGTAGTCAAGTAAACTTTCATTTATTATTAAAAAAAATTCCTAGCTTCTTTAAAAGTCATCAAAAAAATCAAAGACCTGTAATCTTATTCTTCATCATTAAGTTCTAGGTTAGGATAAAATGAAATTATATGAAGGAAGACTAATTAAACTGATAAATAGCATGCCATCTTTCATACTATATTCAATTCTTTGATTTAGAGGTTAGGATCAGATAGGAATAAGTCTAGAAAAAGTTTTATCATGGTCTGAAACCATTCCACAATAAATAGAAATGTAATGAATGGTGTGCACATTCATCATTGATTTTAAGCCTCTCTAGCACAGACACATTTCTCTAAGGCTGCTTGTCAATACTTCTATACTAACTTGCTTTCCTGTTTTAGCTAATAGGTAAAATAAACCTTAATTTTGGTCCACATTGTCAAATAAGGAAATGGAACTGCCCTAAGAATCTTTTATTAAAATATTCTGGAATCTATAAAATGAAATAAAGATACTTACAGGAACCTGTTTCACATGGATCAACTTTGATCTTTTTCTGTGTGATTAATCTAAAAGAAAAAGAAACCAACAAAAACCACTGTCATTTTGCAATAATGGGGGAATCAATCCCCCCACTGAAGGAAATCCTTAAAAAATTATTGATTGATTTATTTTCAGATATCTATTTTTTTTCATACTTATACATGTAGAAAGACCCAAGAAGTTTAAAGGGCCAACAACTGAGATTCTGTAGTATCCCATTTTTGATTCTGCAAGATTTCATTCTTATACAAAGTGTCACAGATTTGAATATTCTATGTTAATGGTGCTAACACAGGCAATTCATATATTTAGAGCTCTCAACACTTGTGTCAAAACACAACACACAGTGTTAACAAAGCACTCTGCAGTTCCTGGGTAGACAACACTAAGTGCAGTTATCCACTGTGGGAACAGTGACTTCAGATCTGTGACTTTTGGATATCAAGGGATCCTTACTGGAGGTTAATTGTCTTCCCTCTGTCATCTACCATTCAGAACTTCATCATCCTTTATCTACTTGCACACCATAAATTCCAATTCTTAACACATTTGTTATCCTCGTTCATCATCGCTTAAAAGACTGCTCTAAAGATATGCTGCTATATATTCAAAGAAGCTAAAATCTTCTTAAAATCATCAGATTAGTGATTCATTCAATGACAGCTCATCTGAGATAAAATGTATAGCCACATTAAGGCCAACTCTGACAAGAAAACCTCCCACAGAAGCATAGGTGTGTCTTGAGTGGGAAATACAGCATAAAAATGTTACTTACAACATTTTGGTGGTCTTTCTATTGGTAGGTAAAATCTTATGCAGCATCATATTAAATTAAATGGAAAAGCTGAAGGGAAATTCAGGAAACAGAAAACTAGATATCTGAACTAAACCTGAACTTATCTTTCAAATGTTGTTATTAGCCATTTTTTAGCATTTATACGTGACACAAGAACATTATTCGGGATAAGGTTTACACAGCAATGTCTGTCATGACACCCAAGACCTTGCTGAGTACTTACAGTTGTGTCAGAGCTCAGTTAAATCCATGAGCCTCTATTGCTTTTATTCTTTCCAATGTTGTTTGTAGTGAATTTATCTATTCAGAATATTTTGTGTCCTTTTTTTAACATAGCTAAATATTTTTCTACATAAATTGATGTAGAAAAATTCTCATTGTTCAGTTTAACCAGAAAAGCAGATAGTTTATGCTCTGATGCATTTCCATTTCAACTCCAGTTGCTCTCATTTTTTATCTGATTTACATCCCTATTAAAAAGAAATCTTTGTGATCCAGAACTGCAAATTAATTTTCAACAAATTGAGTCTGGTCAAAAAATCTCAAAAGCTGTTTGGCCATAGATGGTCAGTCAGATAATTCGCATACTCAAAGAAAAACAATATTTAGTTTATTAAAAAATATTTTAAAATCTGTGCATGATTCAAAGGCAAATCCAGCATATTGCTACACACAATTATGTATGACAATACTGGGCTCATATTGGCTGTGATAGGAAGGATAGTTGGTAAACAATAGCTTAACAAATGTGTCAGCTTAATGCAATGTCAGAGGTCCTGTTGTTTTCCATGACTCCCAACAGCAAACATGAAACAGTCTATACAGTTTCAGAGAATTCTCAGTGATTATTCATAACAACATGTACTCATTATCAAGCTTGCAATGTGTTTTGTTTGGTCTCAAATCCTTTGTTTTGATGGATTCACTTTAGTCTCATCATTTTGAAATCTCAGCTCAAATTTTCTCATGTTGCAGCTATTGTTCCCATTGTGAATGACTGGAAGAGGAGAAAAAGTAGGTGACAAAAAAGAGGAAAACTGAACAGATCTCAGGATGTGACACTTTGAATTCAGACACCTTTTTTAAACACAAAGTTTTCAATAAAAACAATGTTCTTTCAAGGCCAAGGTGAGACTTATATCTTTCTGCTAACAAACTGAAAGTATCCTTGAAATCCATTGGACCTAAAGCTTCTTACATTAATTGAATTTGAACCTCTCTATTGGCATTTGACAAAAGTGAATATTCAATAGAGTAGGAGTAATTTTATTGTGCTTGGTGCATGGCTACAGAAGAGCAGTCAGAAAAAAATCCCATCAGCAAACTCTAACTGCATCATCAAAATTTTTGCTACAAAAATTAAATGTTCTAAGATTCTCATTTTTCTTATATCTAAGAATGCAATGTATCCAAATTATATTTTTTATTCTTTTGTGGTGAAGTTTACTTAAAAAAATCTTTTAGATAAAGCAGGCACAAAACAAAACTTGTAGAGATTGGTTGCAGAGTTGACATCATTTACTAGCTTGTTATTCTTATACACAGACATATCGTATGTGACTTCAATCAGAACATTCAAATTACATGGCAAGATTTTTTTGTACCACTGCACTTGTTTCTGAAAACCTACTGTAATTACTTTTTTGTAATGCATATGGAACACTAAAAGACAGCATAAGAGGCAGGTGATGAGTTTTCACGTTTTGCCTAGTGGTCAAAATTAAAGACCTCTCTATGACACTGCCTGCTTGCACATCCTTAAATGACTTCCTGAGCAAGCCAGCACATAGTATTTAGTGTTTCCATTAAATTTTATCCTGCACTGCATCCAAAGCAGTGTGGCCAGCAGGGTGAGGGATGGGATTTTCCCCCTCCACAAGACTGTGGACCCACAGCAGTGGGTCCAGAGAGGGCCACAAAAACAATCAGAGGGCTGGAGCACTTCTGCTGTCTGGAAAGGCTCAGAAAGCTGGGGTTGTCCAGATTGGAGAAGAGATGGGTCTGGGGACACCTTATAAGCAGACTTCGAATGTTTAAATTGGGCTTCCAAGAAGGATGTGGGCAGTCCTTTTAGCAGGGCCTGTAGTGGTAGGGCAATGGGTAATGCATCCAAAATTAGAAGATTATAGATTTGGAAGATATTATTTTTACTGTGAGAGTGTTGAAGCAATGGCACAAGTTGCCGAGAGATGTGGCAGATGCCCCATCCCAGGGAGAACCCAAGGTGAGATTTGACAAGGCTCTGAGCAACCTGATCTAAGGTAATATGTCCCTGTCCATTACAGGTGAGTAGGACTAGATGATCTTTAGAGGTTCCTTTCAACCTAAATTATTGTGTGATTCTACGATCCTAAAAACTGGGGCTGTTTTAATGGCACTGACCTAAGGGAGTTTCATGCCTTGCCTGGAAAGAAATGCCTCAGAAAACCCCAAAAAGTTCTAGTTCTTGGCTCACCAGGCAGATTAAACTTTCATAGAATAACCACAAATAAAGTAAAGGGACAGTAAGTGGAAACTAGAATAAAGAAAGGAGTTAAACCAGATAAAAACTGGTTTAGTAAAGTAACTTCATTAGCTTTTATCTGTCAGGGAAAAAAGTTATTAGTGATAACCTTAATTGCAATTCTTATCCTACAAACTAACAGGTGTCCCTACAAATGCCAGACTGCTTTTTTCTTCAGTTACAATTAAGGTTTGTCCTGTAAGTTATTTGCCAATCTTGCAATTTCTGTGGTCTCCAGGACAGCCTCTTTCCTGAAGACAAGAATCACTGAACCACACAGATCTAGCCTTACCTGGAAAAAAATCATGTTCCTTCCCATTTGATAAACTGTGAGACTCAGCTGCTACACACATCCAAACCTAACAGAGCTATAAGTCCGTAAAGAAATACTCTAAAATATTGTGGAGTTTTTAATTAGAATAAGTTCTGAGAAAACAAAAGGCAGTTGTGTTCTTAGGGGAAGAAATATGCTTTTTCATTTATTATTGCTAATTAACAATAACTGAAAAAAAGGATCAATTATCTCTATTTAAAAATCTCTTCTGGTGATAAAATCCAGTTCTTGAACTATGTAATCCAAAACTTGACAAGCCCAAGGAAATCCCTGGTTTTAATGTGTTCTGAATTAGTAAATATATGGTCATGTAAGAGCTGTTGAGTGCAGAATGGAAATGAACATTATAATTTATATTCCTCACTTTTTTATGAAAGACAGCCCCATTTCTTCCAGCAGACCCACTGTGGTGGTTAGCAATTATAAATAAAGGGGTACCTTTAATTTTTACATTTCAGATTGATTTAGTGGTAAGAGATAATCTCAACTATGTGACAGCAGTTTCCTTGTCACAGCATATGTCACAGTCATGATGGCCATGATGTACAGAGTACCACCACACAATCTGAGAAATCTTTAGGCATTCATGCATAGAGAGTAACACCACAGCTCAGCAGAAGGCTTCAGGCACCTGCCCATACAGAGTAACATCATCTCACTTCAGAAGGCTGCAAGCATCTGCCCTTCCTGTTCTTCAGTCCAGCCTTTTATACCCCTGGTGTTGATGCACTGCACTGTGTGCCCCTGTTCCCTTTGGTGGTTGGTCAGTGCCCCTGGGCACTCCATGGCTCATTGCTGTCAGTGCTGCTCACCTGCTGCTCACAGCTGTGCCCATTGGGGATGAGGCTCAGCCTCAATTACCACAAACTGTGTGCCTACATTTACATTTCCTGATTCCAAACCAAGAAATCAAAACTACAAAAAGAACATAGAGCCACAAGATAAATCACAAGGAAAGGAATAATATCTTTTCCTGAAGGACAGTTCATGTGCTGAATGCCTAATTCCACGAGTGAATACCTCATTAAACCTTGCAGAGCAAGAATGATTTATTGGCTGGACTGGTACCTGTTCCTCATTGTCAGGTCTGCCCTCATTCTGCAACAGCAACAGAGTTTGTGCAGCCAGCAGTTGCAGCATGGACACGAGGAAGGTAAGCCAGTCACACAGGGGAGGATTTGTGTCATGCTGTGTTTTGGTTTTGAATTTCTTACAGGTCCCACCTAGCAAGTATGAGTTCTCTCTGTGTCAAAACTAGATCTAACAATCAGTAAAACATGGTTTTAAAAAGCTGAGCATCCCAGTGGGCTGAAGAGTTTAATGTGTAAATAAATGTGTGACAAAATATCCAGACCAGAGTCTGTTTGGGGTCCTGTCACAAGTTCAATAGTTGAAGCTGCAAAAGTAAACAATGAGCACACAAGGTTGTCACTTTTGTCCCAAGTAACAATTCCTTAAATAGACACTAAGTAAATCCTCACAGAATGTTAAGCATATATCTGCAGTTTCCTGACTTGAATGTCTTTTTCAAGCAGTCAATTTAGATATAGATATTTATATGATTATATTTATTTAGTAAGTTCAAGGGCATCTTAATTGGCTGAAGAGGAAGGAAGGAAGAAGGAGAGACAAGTGAGGAAGTGTTTCAGGATGTCTGATTTGATTTTTTTCTTTTTTCCAATAATAGTTATTGTGACAGCATCATGTTAGAGACTTATCACTTAGCTGCTGAAATGCACAGGCATGGGAACCAACACATAAAGTACATCTCACTACAAGTTATTAAAAGAACAGAGGCTTTCAATTATAGTCAATTAAATCAGTTTAGTGAGAAGGTGTTAGAAAAATGCATGTAATTTTTCTGATTGTGTACCCTTGTTCCTACAGTACTTTGAAAGCAGACATCTTTGTTGGCAAGTTATCCACTAGAATTTGGAATCAAAAAGTGTTCAAAGTGATATTTGAAGTAAAGACTCAGATTTCTTGGTCACACCTTTATTATCATTTGTCTTCCCCCATTTTGTTTTCCTGCCTTATGTGTATTGCAAAAAGCTGTGATGCTAGTCAGTAAAATTAAAAACCTTCCCCCTATTCTGTGAAAAATCTGTCCAATAAAAAAATTGCAATGAAAATTGATCACTTTATCACTGTGTTATCAAAGCACTGTGTATTGTTAGTCATACTTGCAGCTGATACACCTGAAAATGGATGGATATCCATTATTTGTGTTCTCATCTGGGTAAATGGGTGTCTAGGAGTCATTACAAAGAAAACAGAAAATGTCTCATAAAAAAAGGAAAATCACAGAACTCCACAAAATAGGATGGAATGGACTACTTCAGTTGGAAGGGCTGTACAGCATCATCTAGCCCACATGCCTGACCAGATCAGGACTCACCAACAGTTAAAGCACATCATAAAAGGCTTGGATATCTCTTAAACACTGACAGACTTGGGGCATCAACCACCTGTCTTGGAAACCTCTTTCAGTGCCCGACCACCCTTTCAATAAAGTAATGGTTTCTATTATTCAGACCTCCCTTGGCTCAGCTTCGAATCATTTCACATTTCCTGTCACTGGATCCTAGGCAGAAGAGATCAGTGCCTCCCTCTCCACTTCCCCTCCCGAGGAAGTTGAAGAGACCTAAAAGGAGGCACTTTCCCCTCACTTCCTGAGCTTTCTTCAGTGCCTTTTCTCTAATACTTTTGCTTAGGTGGGTGGAATTCCAAAAGTGAATGGCAGGTCTCTCCTGCATGGATAAAAAAATCTGATAAATGTATCTTCTGTGTCTTTCACCACATGAGCAATTAATAGTGTTAGCATCTGACTAATCAAAATCAGAGTTCACAGAAGACCACATTAGTTTATATGGGGGAAGCCTCAGACTTGCAGTGTTATTGATTAGGCAGACTAGGACAAGAATGCTAAATGTTCTCTAAGGGCATAGCTGAGTTTCCTGTGAACTACAGATGATGAATTTGTTTGTTCTCAGTTCCTAGTGAAACAATTCATGATATCAGCAACAAGCCTAGTGATTAAGGAAAATATCAGACTAATTTTTTATTGTTACCTTTGTGCAGTGCCTTTATGTGACATGCAAGATCCCTGTGAGAAAAGGGTGATTTTAAAAGTTACAGTTTTATTTATTTTTTCTTTTCCTGCTATTATATTTTCTCAATTAATTAATGTTTGTTTCTTTCCTAATTCAATCCTTCCCTCTGTATTTTATTCAATGAAAAAATCTTCATATCTCCCAACAGTTTTGCCTCATTTCCTTCTGTAGTATGTACACTAAAATAATCACTCCTAAGACAGTGAATATGGTTGCTAACAGAACATCATCGGGCTTTAGAGCTAAATATCACAATGAGGTTAATGACAGATGGGAAATGCTCATACATTGCAGTCATGGTTTCAGTCTGTCTGCAAACACAGTTTGCATTACTTTATGTTTTGCTTTGAAAGAACCTCAACAGCTTGGGTTTCTTTTTAAGGTTAAGGTTAAAACCTATGAAATCTGAATATACCATTGCATCAGTACTGAAGCAAAGCAAAGCACGTATGTCCTGTTGTATGGGTGTCTGATTTTCCTCAGCTGAAAGCTCAAGCCAAAAGAAGAGATGTAGATTGTTTTTTGGTTTTGTTAATGATTTCTGAGTTTTTTTTTTCACAGTCAGTAATAGTCCAAAATTCTTGGTTTACCACATTCTTGTCAGATATATAACCCTCTTATTTTTCTGAAAAACTGTCATTTTCCATCAGAGGCAGACCTGCACTCCATTAAAATACTTAACCTGCAGTGTCTAGGGGGAGATGTCAGGTGTCCTGCCTGGCAGCAGGAGGGCAGGTCCTCAGGGATGGCTTTGGCACTCTTGCATTCAAAGCCATCCATATAATTTAGCCCAGCTTGCCTTAATGAAGATTTTATGCCATGCAGAAGAATGATCATGCTGCCTTCCAGGCCACCTCCACACAGGTAATAATTTCTTCCTGCTCTCTGCAGATATCTCTCCAACTCTGTCTCTACTGTCCCAGACCTTCCTAGCCTGGGTGAGAAAGATTTCTCTTGCACTTTCCTGGTTCTGTCAACTGGTTTTATTGTAGGCAGCCTACTAAGGCCAAATCCTCATTTTACTATAATAGCTAGTCTTAAAACATTCAGACCTCAAGCATTTCCACTCTCAGTGGAGAGGAGTTAAAAAAACCCAAACTAGTACACCAATTCTTGGAAGTGTTTGATGGCATGATATGCCTGCTAACACATGATGTACTGCACTGCTGTTCAGAAAGCGATGTGTGTGACACACAACAGATGCCCCGTAGCCAACCCTGAGTAAACTTTGCAAATGGCTGAGTGACTGCCTAAGCCCAGTTATATCTATTGCTTTGCAGCCCTAGAGATGAATTAGCAAAAGAGGTCCAAGATGATAGCAGCTACTGGCAAGTATATGTAGGCTTAAGTCAGAAGGCAGAGCCTTGAGATCAGTGCTCCTATTCCTGTAGAACTCTAATGGACTGTAGGAAAATAGAGTTCTAGTGAGTTCTGGCGAGATGAAGAGGAAAAGAAGAAGCCAACCTGCCTCCTTTAGTAAGCTGTTAAAAGTTCTTCCTTGCTGGGGCTGATGGAGATTTGTTCTTATAACATTACACAGGGAATGGGCATATGGGTTTAATACTCTTAGAAATAAGATCTCTCCAAACCCATACAAAGAGGTCCTTTAAGGGTAGCTAGCATGTCTTACATTCTTGGTGCGCATGGAGGGGTTAAGAAATAAGCATACTCCATGGCCACAGGGATCACATGGGTAGGATTTCCCCTCAAGAGAAATATTTCGTTCATCCCAGGAGGGAGCTTGAATACACATTAACATCTCTGCAGCATGAACAATAGTAGATTAGGACCCTGGCAATAGCCAGGGAGTGGGCCAATGCAACAGTGTAAACATATCTTTTGAGTCTGCAATGTTCAGTAACAGTCCACAGTTCTTCTCTTCCATCTTGTCCAAATGAGCTTCTTTTGGCTTTAGGCCATTTCTCCATGATAATGTCAATGGCTTTAGCAATGCTAAACAGGCTGTGCCTGTTATCTTCACATCTTTTTTTTCTTTTTGCATTTTTTCATTGTTACAGCTGCTCAGCCAAACCATCAACAATTTATTTCCCACAAACTAAATTGAGCCAATAACATTATAATCCAGTATAAACAGAGAAGCAGTTGATTCCAATTAGGCAAAAGTTTCAGTGTTTCCAGGCTTACAGCCAGTTTGTGGTTTAGGAAATTTAACTAAGTTAAAGCTTAATCAGTTTGCTACTAAAAAAAAAATATAGCCAACAATATCCTTGGATATTGGAGTGTCAATGAGGAATGGATAAAAAGACCTTGGTAATGATTTTTCTATTTTTTACAACAGCCATCCCGAGCCACTGACAGTAGGGAATTGCAAAAATAACTTTACCATTCTACATGTGAACCAAGTTGCATAACAGCAAGCAGCAGGAACAAACTTACAAAGAATTCTGTCTTGCTGTTACTTTGCAGTTACCTCAGTGTGGAAAAGAAAGCAGCCAGGTAGACAATTCTCACAAAAATATGCCCCAAGGCTGGTGCTGCAGTTAAGGGAATGAATACATTTAGAAAGCTATGCCGATAATTCAAATCCTGAAAGAAATGGTAAGAGCTGGAAATTCTGAGAAAAAAATATAATAGTCTAAGTGTTTTAGAATCAACATACAAACATGTAAATGAAGGTTTAATGTTAATGAAGTTAGGAAAGACTGAATAACTCCTGATGATACTCTTGAAGACTCACACTGTATATGCTAATGTTTACTTCATTACAGAGTACCAACAATGTTTTTGGATTGTAATATAGGCAATGCTGTTAGCATAACAGCTGGATAACAATTAAAAAGTGTGGGGTTTATTCTCATGCAAAATTCATCACTGTAATATTGCTAATGGAGAAAAATCCAAATGAGAGTCCTCTTCCTTTATAGCTTTTTTTTTTGGCAGCACTATTCTGACAATTATATAAAGGTGTACTCAATATGCTGTGCAAAATTTAGAAGGACTACTCTAACAACCAGTACAATATAGAGAGTTTGAGAGTGGTTTAGTCCACTCAACCCATCTTTCCTTATTTTTTCCTAGCTGTCCATTTGGAACAGATTTTCTAGAGAAATTGTGGAGTCTCCCTCACAGGAATTATTCCAAAACTGCCTGGAGGCAATCCTGTGTTGTGTGCTCTAGGATGACCTTGCTTGTGGACCCGTTCTGATTCTGTGGTTTGTCTAGCACTTAAATATTTCTGTCTTTCTGTTCCTGGTAATCTCCAAAAGATACAGAGAGGTTGGACCCAAAGGGGAACGCAACACTTAAAGTTACATTTAGGGACATTTCCAAAATGCAGACACAGAATGAGACCTTAAAGCCCAAAGACAAGATTTGTGACAGCAATAAGGTTGTCCTACTTTACTTAGTGGATGGTCTGGGCTTTCATTTATCACAGAGACCTGTGAGATCAGAATTTGCATCTAAGCAGCTCACTTTCACTTCTGTTATTCTGTGCACATGCAGAATATAAACTGAGATATTTTTGGGTCAAACTGTCATTGTTTTACCAGTGCTGCAATCTCATTATATTGAAGTAGCTATAGAAGGGTTATCGCACAGCAGTGACCCACATGGCTTTTAAGTAAATTTCCTCCAAGTCTCCAGATTCAATGTGAAAGTACAGGGAAGAAAAAACTTATAGACAATGCTGGTATGAATTCTTATTGTTTTAATCCCATTCGGAGACCCTGTTAAGAAAGGCATCCACATTCAGCAAGAACATCTACAGCAGTCACTTTTTAACTACTGTAATGTGATATCTAATTTATCTAGCTGAAATGCCTGAGGTAAAGGTTAATTTAGGGCTTCCTGATTCTTCCATAAAAGGTATTATGAAAGTAATATAGCATAAATGAAAGCCTGTATATGTACTTTAATTTAAAGTTTGTGTCTGTGTAATTGCTCCAACAGTGCACCAACAAATCTGTAAATGCAGTTTGAGTAAATGTTATAAACCTAAACACAGCAGCTATTAAATCTCTTAACATCTGTAAAGCTTCTTTCAAACACTGGGAAACCTGCTCCCTCTCATGATTAACTCCTTGTTGGGTAATGTAATATAGCATGGATACACCAACTGGTGGGACTTTTTTGATTTCAGGAGTTATTTTCCCACTTTAGTTGGAAACTTGTTTTTTCCTTTTGCGAGGCAGTAACCTAGCAGGATTAGAAGTAGTGTACACATTTGATTTTCTGAGAGAAGTTAAAACAATGCTTCTAATATATGCTTTGCCTTATTTATAAATAATTGCAATTGTTCTAAATGTTCCAAAAAAAGGTCTAGGGAACTAGAGAATATATGGAAATTATAAACAGGATGATACCAGTTTATTAATATTATTTTTACTAAGGCTTTAGATAAAATTACTGTTTATTTCCAAACAAAAATCTGTGTACCTTGAGAAACAGAAAATCAGAATCCTTTTTGGCACAGTAAGTCAACACCAGAGTCAATAGCTTTGTTCTTCATTTATAGAGATCTACCTCTCAACAGTGAATTATGAGACAATATAATAAATCTACATCAAACTGTCTTTACTTTCATACAAACTGAGTCTTACTCTGTCAGTCTTGTCAACACTGCTGAATATTAATGGGAATAAAGTTAATTGCTGGGTGTATAAAGGTCTGATGCAGTCAAAGTGAAAGAAAGCACCTAACAGAAATCTGTTAATTTTGACAAGCTGTAATTTATTTCTACTTCATGATATGTGCTGACACGTTTCAAACCTTACTCTAGTCTTTACCATACATTGCAATTATTATAATTCACAGCGACATTTGACACAGAGGTTGGGACCTAGTTTACCGTGTATAAAAGAGTTTACATTTCAGGGAATTCACTTGCTAACTCCAGCATGTATTTCTCATTGTAAATCCAATTGTTTCCACTCACAGTGAACATGCACAGTAAATTTTGTGACTTGCATGGCTTAAGAAAAGAAATAGCACATTGCTTTAGCTGAAATATAAAGTGTTTATGACAAAATATTTACAGATATTTAAAAACTAAGATTGCATTTCAGTGTGACTGTACAATTAAGTAAGTTTTATAATATTAGACACTGGTGACATATAAGCCTGGTGGATTTTTGGAGTATTTTTATAACTAATCAACATTGGTATTAATAAGTGTTGTTAGCGGTACCATCAACAGCATAATGGAAGTTAACTCAGTTTAGTCCCTCAACTTTTGCTCCTCTGTTACTTAGTATAGTTTATAGGAAAGTTGTTGATGAGTATTCAGTTCTCGGACAGAAGAAAAATTCCCAAGAGACTGAGTTTATGGTGAATGTCTCTAGATCAATAACCCTAGTTTTGAAGTCTGGGTTTATTATGAGCCTCATCATTTCTAATGCTCAATAACTGTAACTCGCAAATACAAATATCTCTGTTTAAAATGATATCGATCTAGAAAGGATCAGAAAGATTGTAATGGTCATCTAAAACATCAGCTTTTCAAAAAATTTAAAATACTTCAGAAGATCCTATAATTTTAATAGTAGCACCTGTGAGTTATGATCATTGGGTATACTTTTAATTAACTACACATCTTTATTTGTCTTGACTGTACCTTTGCCTTCTCAGGCCAACAGCTTGTCACCAAGCAACTATCAATGTTCTTCCTGCCATATAAGTACCTTTTAAGAGAAAAATGATCTGCATTTTCACAAAAGTTCCAAATTCCAGTTTAATTCACTGATATCAGAATCGGCATTTTCTTCCTGCTTCTCAAGAAATTGCACTAACAGTGTAGAGACATTTAGAGAACCATAAACAGACAAAACAACAACAATAATAATAGTAATGATAATAATAATAATTTCACAGGGAATAACAGAAAGACCTATGTAAGATATCCACTTATCTTCTCTTAACAGAGCACATTTTCAGCTGCTTCTAAGCCATCAACTGGCTTTACTGAGAAAATGGTAGAGCCATCCACAGCATCACACCAAGGAAATCATACATGGAGGACTAGATTAAGCTGAGATATTGCATTTTTTTTTTTTTAGGAAGGCTTTGGTCTTTCTGTGGATTCTTATCATGGCAGAGCACAGAATAGTAAGCTGAAACCATTACTGTGTGTCTATTTACATCGATATATGATGGATGTCAAGGAATGATGTTAGAGGAGAGAGAAGTACGAATGTTTTCTATCAACCACAAGGACTGAATCTAGAAAAGTTTAGGGTCACCAGAGGAAGGGAAGTGCAGAATAGTTTACAATATTTTAGATATAATTTACTGATATGCTTTTTTGAGTAAAAACTCTAAAGGGAAGATTTGTGAAGCTACTATTTTTTGAGTCTTACATATGCTTGTTAGCCAGAACCCCTTCTGTCTTCCATTCCTTTTGCAGCCATTTGTTTTTTGTCAATGGAAGTAAACAGAAACCATAAATGTCTCTGCAAACATTTAATTATATACAGGAAGAGGGTGTTGATTTGTTTTCATGATAAAAGACACTAGTTTTTTACAGAAATATAATGGAATAAAACTGTGGCAAAATCATGTTGCCTTAGTGGACATCTCTACTGTGCATTTCTCTGTGAATTTTATTTGAAATAGTGAAACTGTCTTACAATGAAGGCATTTGAATGCTTTTTTCCCCACATCTTTTTCTAAGAGGTGCTAGAACTATTAAGATTTAAAGGTTGCATATCAAAGTTGTTAATGGTTTACATCATTATTTTTAGACATATAGACAACAATAAGAAGAAAGAAATACTGTAAAAAAGACGTCTGAATCTGAAAATTCAGACTAATATATGTGTTTTTGAAAAAAATTGGGTATTCCAGAGAGGATTCTCCATTTCATTATTTGCAGTACTGCACTAGAACTTCAAGTTTCCAAACAGATGAAAAGCAGTGACTTGGGTCACTATATGAGAACAGTAATATCTAAAAGCATTTTTTTGGTCTTTACAGAATAATAAACATTAAAACGTGGAAACTATTAACCCTGCAATTTAGAACTGAACCAAATTTTTAGTGCAAGTTACGTTATAACCTCTCCATTATGTCATTCTAAGTATCCCTTGTGCCAAGTACCCATTTAACCATGTGATTAGGCCAAGGTTTCTGCAGCCTTTACCAAAGATACTTCTGAAACAGTTCCCCTATGGCAAATGAACAAATGCAGTACATTCCAGGATTAATACATTTCACATGTCCTTCCCTTCTGAATCATTTCACTTGAACACACATATACTTACTGAAATCCAGATTGCTTAGAAAGTAAGTCCCTGAAGTATTGTTCATCTCAGCTACAAGGATCTGGATGAAACATTTAGAGCTGATCCTGGTTTAATTACCATGATCTAAAATAATTTCAACAGACACTTATAATAAATCCCTGCATATAACAAAGCTAGTTATAGCAGTTACTTGTCTGGAATTCACGATCTGATCCCACTGCCTACTGAGCGCATGTCAGAATAAAAAATAGTGATGAATTATATGTTCACTAGAGCAATAGTGTGTCAAAGTTTGGAGTGATGTGGCACATGACACTTCTTTTCCTCACTGGCTGGCCCTTCCAGGTGTGGTTGTGAAACATACTTACTGTTATAAGGTAAAAGTTCCACCTTTTTTGATCCGGAAAAGCATTTTTACTGAAAATTCAATTTTATTATTACCAAAAACTTCTTTTAGTCATAATTTCTTAGCACTTAGGGAATTAAGCAAAGAATTCAGCATTTGTCCATGGGACACGGGATCAAATCTACTATACATAAACACCTTGTAAATCTGCCAGAAGGCATACATCTGAACACCAAAACCTTTTTTTTTTCTTTGCTAGACATGCTAGGAAATGTTATGCTTTTAATAAGGACCTGGCTTGTTTTCAGGCTCATCTTTTTGTTAAGGGACAAGTGAAAGCAAAAGCCTTGGAAGTAGTTAGAAAAACAGTGTAATCACCAAGATACCATTATCCTGTCTCTTGTAGCTTTTATATTTGTGCTTCGCAAAGCTATGGACAGCAAATTACTCAAGTGATACCTGATCTGCATAAAGAAGATTGATTCTGGGCTGTTAATGATCTTTTCACTCTGTTAAGGTGTTTCTTTGTAAAAAGCTCCCATGTAGCTCAGATGCTGGGTGTCTGTATTATTCCCAGGTACCCAACAAAATACAGAGATGGAAAGTGTCCTTCATTTCAGATACAGTACTGCTGAAAGAAATCTTATTTCTGTATGAATTTTTTTTTTTTTTAAGAAGGAGTTGGAAAACCAACTTCAGCCTTCAGCCAAGGGTGAGGGAAGAAGTCACACAGTGCAGGTAGCAGATTTCTCAGCTGTGGGCTTAAGGCTCCTCCAGGCATTTCAATTTATAAAATAGTGTCATCATACATCCCAGTAAATACAGAGTTCATTCCAGTAGAACACCTTGATGAATAAATCAATTTTAAATTTTAAACTTCTTCTGTTAAAAAAGATACTAATCTCTTCTTTCTCTCCTGGGAAGGTTTATCACAGAAAACCTCTGCTAAAAGAAAAAAAAAAAAAAAGAGGTGGATTATCACTAACTAACATGGTTGTAGGAAACTGTCACATTGACCCAAATTCTTTCTCAAGAAAACAAGATAAACATTGAAGATATTCGTACTGTTTCGATAGCACATTAAGTAATAAAAATATTTATTTAGGAAATATTATTAGACATCTCCTTGAAACAAAAAGAAATTTTAAAAGAGTTCATCTATGGCAACCTCAAGAAATATTTTTTTTTTTCTTTTTAATTAATAGGCTAAATAACTTAGCAAAACCCATTGAGAATAACAGTCTTATAGGTAGACAGCATAAAACCAAAATTGTGCTTTATTCTACTGATTTTTTTTCCTGGAATCCAACCCCAAAGGACAACCTAGAATACTGAAAGGAAAGGGAAAAAAACTATTCACTCCATGAAAAGACACACAGCTTAACTTAGTTCAGTTTATTTTAGTTCAGAAGAAATAAATATTTGCAAGCATGAAGGTAATGGAAGCATTTTATTTTGCTTTTCCTCTGATTTCAATAAATCTAACTGCATGCTTGCATGCTTCCTTGCATGCTTGGAAACATCTCACACAGTAGATCTCCATGACGAAAAAGTAACTTCAGACATTTATAGAACAAAGTGATTACAGAACCTTTACACAGTATTTGTGGGGAATCACTTGAACAGATCATGGTGATCCCTTTTTCTAGTGGGTGGCAGAAGATGCACATCTGTGGGGAAGCCAATAGCACAGAAATCTGCCTGACATAAAGTAAAAGAGCAGTTCTGATTGGGAAGTCTAGAACAAGCAAATGCCTGCTCCACATTGATCTTAAACTTGGGATGATATCTGCCTTAAAAAAGAAAACATTTTAATATTTCCTCTTTTGCTGTGGACTACCCGCATCACTGCTTGGAATAATTTGCAAAACATCCTTCAGGCAGCATTTAACCTATCTAAATGCAGAAAGATGAATTTGGAATGCTATCAAAGCACATAAAGAATAAAAGAACCATTTTGTTTCAGCAGCAGCACAAGAGACCTGTTTTTCATTATGCATGTGAAGTGTTTAATTTAAACTGGTAATGGTTGACCAGGTCTGGCCTGGAGCTATGGAGAACTAGGGGAAACATCCACAAACAAAATCTACCACCCTTCATTTTTTACTTCTCCAAAGTCAAAGAGAGAGAGAGAGAGAGAAACATT
The DNA here is from genome assembly GCF_027887145.1 of Ammospiza caudacuta. NCBI lineage: Eukaryota > Metazoa > Chordata > Aves > Passeriformes > Passerellidae > Ammospiza > Ammospiza caudacuta. The sequence goes on along the minus strand of NC_080598.1, from coordinate 38,707,275 downwards.
TCTAGAAAATATAAAGATTGCTTATGTGATCTGTGTTTCTCCCTGATTGTGCAGAGACAAAATTTAAAAAGTGGATTGCTCATACAAAGAAGCCTAGCAACCTTAGGGTTACCTGTACCAAAATTGTAAGGAATACCTTCCAATGGAGCCTGGAGTCAGAGGTTATGAGGGGAGCACACACAAAGCATTCATGCAAAAGGTATCTTGGATGTCTGTGGTTTGCAGATGTTCAGGTGCATGTGGTGAGCTTTGCACAGAGCAATCCCAGCCTCAGCATGAGGCCCAAATGCCTCTCTCAGATGAAGGGAGATTGCCACTATTCAAAAGAGGGTTTGCATATTTTATCAATAAATGACACTATTAAAGTGCATTTATAATTCACAATAGATGAGTTTATTTTAATAAACAAATAAATATTACTTCAATAAGAAAATAACTAATATAGAATCCATGCCCTGTGTATGCTTCCAAAATTAAACTAGCATATATACAGTTCAAACAGAAGGCAAAAGTTCAAGATCTTCTTTGCCTAAAGTATTTATATTTTCCAGTGAGATTAACGATTGTCCAACTCTGTTAGTGGCATAGAAATTTCAAATATTTCCTATCCCAGTGTGAGAAAGAAGAAATTTAATTTTCAAGAGACAAAATAATTTTACTGCTTATTCATAGTTTCTCTGGTAAAGTAATAAATTATACTGTTATAGGTAACTAATCTAAAAGACAGCAAACATAGAAGAATAAACATATATGATTTCTACCTTAGCACTAGAGTCTAGAAAAGCATTACAATTTTAGCCATAAATTATTCAGAATGTAATACTCTCAGAGTACCTTAATAATGGGCAATAAAAGTGAGTATTATTACCCCAAATTAAATGGTATTCAGTATTATAGTCTTATCAAATACCCTTCCCAGGGCTGAAAATTATATTCCATAACAATCTTTTAGGAATTCAGCAGAACTTCCTCAATGACAACTGGTGACCTTTGTTTCCCTTTGAGGCCTGTCATGGTTTGTTTAACTACAGATTTAAAAAAGGTAAATAGACAATTATTTCTCTTCCTTTTTGCAGTTTGATCTGATGGAAACTCAGCTTACGAAGCAATTGATATTAGACTTTCTTGTTAATATGCAGGCAAAATACTGCTTCTCATATCAAAATGGACCTTGGGAAGTCCTATTTCTTGGAAGCTGCAACTAATTCTTTTTTCTTTCTGTTCCAAGTACTTTGGAATTAGTAAACCAAATGAAATGGTGTTTTAGTCAGACTGTCCCAAATCCAGAGGCAACAAAGGACTAATTCACATCTTTACATTTTAATGACTTTTTCTGATTTTAAGCTACCCGAGTGACCATACTGGAAAGAAATTACTGTGATATATGGGACCAGAACTAAAAGGCAAGAAGAGATGAAAATGGACCTAATGTAATTTACCAGTGTCTTAAAGATGAGATCTCCGTCAGAATAACATCACTTTAACAACAACAGGACCACTAGTTTATGTAAGCGTAATTTTAAAATACTGTAACTATTCTTTTTTAAAGTATAAAAAAAAAGACCTGAAAATTATATTTCTGCCTTCAGTGGTACACATTGTACATATCGTGAAATGGATGTTCATGTGGAATGGGTCAGGAAAGCTGGCAAAGGTTTTTCTTACACTTAATTCTTAATACTTGCTTAGATTAATTTAAAATTAATTAATTAACAATCTGAAATTTTAGGAGTTGAAAATCCATGTTAAATTTGAAGACTTCTATTTCTAAATAAAACAATGAATTAAATAATGCATGTTGAAGTTACAATTTTTTTTTTACTGAAAAAAGTCAAGTAAGAGAGTGGTAGAATGATACATGTATTGGCTGAACAGTTAGCATGATAAAACTTAAATGCATTGTCCTTGTACTTCCAGTAGATGGCAGGTATAGTACTTCAAACTTTTAAAAAGTCATAAAACTCAAACTTTTTAAAACAATAATATACTATTATCTGGGAAATTTTACTTATAATACGACCCTTTTCATATGCATGTATTTTTACATTTAATATCATTATGGAAGATATGCCAAGATGAAAATAAATGTTTAATACAAACACATTAAGTACTGAAAACAAATTATAAATTAATACAAAATAGAAAGAATGCACTGGACAACATGCATAGAGAACTGGAATGTTCAGAATAATATTCACAATAAAATAAAAGCCACAAATGGCAATCTTAAACAGGAACTTCAAAGCCTTTGTTTTTATTTTTATTTTTCATAAATTTGCCCCTTTCTAAAGCAATGGTTGTATCTTTTTCCATAATGGAACTTTCAATTTTCTATTACGCGTCACTGCAACACTAAGAACCATATTATGACAGTCAAGCATTTATAAATTCAGAGATTCAAGCAGTAAGGTTCTTGGTTAAACCAAGATAAACATACACAAGAAATGATGACTCTTTTTTTACTTCAAGATCGAGTTTTAAAACTGTGCTTGAAGCAGAGGAGTTCCTCCTCTCTCAGAACACAGAACAGCAAATATTAAGTTACAGATTAGGGACAAAACCTTTAATTTTCTTTCCATTGTTCAGTATATGACTCCATGCCTTGTTCATTGCACATTGCTACAACTTCAAACTACTCTGAAGTCTATCCTGCAAGTGTTTATCTGTGCGCTATTCAACTTAAGAAAGTCCTAAATGCCACTTTTTCTTGACTAAGTTTTAGTTGGTTGGCTTTCTGATATCATCTCTGCTTTAGAAAGGCGGAAACAGACATACTTTGAAATTAAGGTCAAAAGTATTTGGAAATCTTCCTTGGATTGTCGGATGGTTTTTTGTAGTGGTGGCACATGTTACACATTATAATAGCACAAATATGTCAAAAAGATATTTTATTAATTTTTTTCAGTCATGCTTGCAACTTGAATGCAAGCCAAGATAATTGTACACCTAGTGAGAATTTATGAGATTGATGGTTTAAAGGAAAAGACTAATATAATACACAAGCTGCCATAAAAATCACCTAAACAGAAATTTTCAGGCAGATCTTCCCATTATCATAATGAAACCATGTCTTGTGTTCTTTCTATTCCATGCCTCATTCTACCTTCTGCACAAAAGAGAACAGCACCTACTTTTTAGTAATTTTCTGTAGTTGTCCACTGTTTGGTCACACAGCACTGAAAGAAGGAGCAGAGTAATAACAGCAGCATGTTTACTGCCCTTCGTTTCTCATCTCAGACTCAGCATGTGAATATTAATTATGCTATTTCCTGTTTTGGACCTCATGTCCTCCAGCCACCTCTCATGAAATTTCAGACAGTTTATCTTTGTACTTAGTAAATTCTTCTGTCCTCTAACCAATATTGGCATTCATTGTTTTTCCTCTTCGTTTGCTTTCTATCCAACCTTCTCCCTGGCTTCTTATGCCCAGCTGTCTGCTAGACTATTTCACTTCTTCCCCCACATTCTGTGCCAGGCCAAATCATCTTCTGTAGTTCTTATCCCTCCTCCTACCTTCCCTGAAAACAATGTACTGCTATCTTGTTTCAATATTCCTATGTAATCAATTTTGACCTTGATTTTGACTTTCATTTTGTTTCAGCAATTCATTGCCTGTCTTTAATGTTCCACAGTTTGGACACCTGTGTCCTTTCTCCTGCCTATACTGTTTCTTCTGGATTCAGGAGCTCTGAGTCCCTTCACTTCAGTTTTAAGATGCCAGACTTGCATGAGATGCCGTCCTTACTTTTGTTGAAAACCACAAAACACCATATAATGAAATAAACCAGTAACAGAGGATCATGAACACATCAACTCTTAGCCCAGAGCCTAATATTGACTTTCTAAATGAAGAAGCTCATGCAAGGAAACCTGGCTTTTGTCGTGTACTCTAAAGTTTGCCTGCTCAGTTCCAGGGTGAAGATGGCAAAAGCCCCATCTTGTCAGTAATAAGAGGTGTGAGAGACATAAGCAATGAGGGCATCAACAATTATGAAACATCTAGTGAGCATGCACAAAGTGACATTCCCTAAAATCCTGTTACTTTAACAATTTTCCTATTTAAAAGAAATTGGAAGAATTTTTTTAGTAATAAAATGCTGTCAAATCTCTTGTTTATAAATATGTTAGTAGCAAAGTTTTTCAAGGAAAAGATCAGGAAAGTTTTTTTCCTTGGCTTCATTCCTGGAAACCATGCAATTAGTTTTGGTTGAATTACAAAATAAATTCTCATGCAGGTGCCAAACATGAAAGACTTCAGTGAAACAAATCAATTAAATAGAGTTGTATGACACAAATAACAGAGAAGTAACCTTAGTAAAAAGTAGAAAACCTTGATGATAACCAGGTCTGCATTTAATATGTGTTCACAGAAAGCACAGGGTAGCCACAGCTTACAAAAACCCCCATTGCTCATACCCTTCCCAGTGTTCCATCTGCACTCTGCCTGCTTCCTGCCTTGGCCATTGCACTGAGGTCATAACTTGGATCACAAGAGTTGCTTTGATTTGAGTAGGAGAGTGATTTCTAGTGAAGACAATTATGACTTTATTGCAATTTTATTTATTTATCAAGAGTACACAAATTTTCTCCTTTGTAGTTAGGAGTTACAATGTTTGTCTGGGCTGCCATGCCCCAGTTAACAATCAGAAAAAAAGCTGCTTCCAAGCTTGAAATTCTGCAGCATTTCCTTCATTTTTTGACAGATATTTTGCTGTCCCCTCACGCACATAGATATAACATGCAATATAATCACTTAATTATTCCACATTCAGATACAATTTTTAAAAAACACTGAGAGGTTTCCTCTAATTATAAATACCATAAAAATATAGGTATCAATTATACATCCACCGCAACTGCTTAAGTCCTCAGACAGTAGCCACATCTACAAGAATGTGAAACCAATACTAGCTTTTTAAAAGTGGAACTTCTTTAAATAAAAAATTGTGAGTTTGCACATATCATAAAAAATTCTAGCTAATCAGTTTTTATTTAAATGGGTTACTGCATATACATGTTACATACAGGCTATGCAAAATAACAAAAGGACACTGTTCAAATGTGAAAAGGACAATTTTCTTTTTGGATAATAAAGATGCCCAATGATGATGAAAGGACAGGATTTTTCATTAGAACTAAGTAGCAATATTAACCTCAGCCATCTTCCAAGTTTTTTGGTCACTTGACTTCACTTGGGAAAAATAATCTGTCCCTGAAAATATAGAAAGAAAAGATGAGAAATAAAAGAACAAAAGACTTCAGGAAGTAGGCCAAAATAAACAATGTTCACTACCTAATAATATTGCAAGACTTTGTCAGCCTGATTCAGTCCAGAGCCTTGAATCTATTCCCTGTGAACATATTACTGTTAAAAAAAGAGAGAATGGAGCTTTAACATGGCACTCTGTAGTCAGTTTATTTCACAAGTGTTGAAGGCTAGTTGAGAAAGTGGAAAATTTTTGAAGATCTTGTCACATGCTCTAAATATGTCAAACAGATCTAGAACTAAAGCTTTGAATGCGTATTTAGGGATAGCACCATACAACAATAACTTTTTTTTTACGCTGCTCTTGCAGCATGGTAGCAGTGAATGTATCCTGAATGCTTTGCCTTTGTTTGATTATCAACTGCAAAATATTTCTGAGGAATTAATTTCCATTTTCCTTCTTTTTCGTATTACCATACAGCAGCACAAAAACACAGAAAATTGCAAAATTCTCCTTTAATGCAAATCTTCAATATGTCACAAGCATATAAAGCAGTAAGCCCCACAGAAGATGCACAGTAACACATGACAAAGACGAATGCAAAAGAGAACAATATCTGAAGCCAAATTAATTTATGTAATATCCTGTACATCAATGTGAATATACTGCCATGTAAATTTTCAGTAAATATTATGAAATTTTAAAAGTCCTAAAAATTAAAAAAAAACCCCTCCACCCAACAATGAAAAAACCCAAAAATTATCTTGTTTGTGCAGTTTCAATAAACTGCAATGGGATACTGTTCAGTGTCACTAGCAATATAAGGATAAAAAAACCCCAAACAACCACGACCCCCACAAAAACAGATGTGAAACCCAAACCCTAAGTAACCCACAAATCCTGGTGGTCAGGACTTTGAGTCCTTTCACTGGAAAACCACACCAACAGTTTTACTACCTTCTTTCTCCTGAAATATTAAGCTCAGTCTTTTGTCACCTGTTCTGTCAGCACGGCATAATAAAGATATTTTTTCCCCTCCAAATAAAGGTCTTTAACTGAAATGTTCCAGGCTGCTACACATGTGTGGTGGAAATGGGCCTGGCCTAATCATTTTTCCTCCCTGCCCTGTGACAAATGCAGCAGAGAGTATCACTACCTCTAGAAGCTCTGCCCAGACAGAGCTGTCAGGCAGCCCAGGGCTTCTTGTTTACATGTAGATGTCAAAACCAAGTTTCCTGTTCTCTAGAGGTTTAGGCCAAAAATCTAATCACAAACACATGCATGGAAGTGGTAGCCATCAGTCTTAGGAAATTAGGTCATTGAATTATAAGGAAAAAAGGTTCTGAAGTAGACATTTACTGGGATTTTCAAAATCATTATTTAAAAAATAGAAGCTAGCTCTCTCTGAAACTAGAGTGTGACCAGACTAACAAGCCCATTTTGAAAACACTAAAATTCTTTTAAAAAACCATGAATGAATGCTGGCAGAATTTCCCCAAACAATGATAGTGGAATACAGGACTGGAGAACATGTTTTTTCAATGTGCCTGTATAGACAATGGAGAGAGACAAGAAGTCCCAGAGGCTGAGTTAGTTCATAAAACAGAGAATGCCTCTTTCACCACTGACTATATAAGACACCTAAAATAATTCACTTACAGGAGCCTTTGCTAAGTGCATTGAAAAACATGGTATTCATCTGAACTAATGGACAAATGAATCTCTAATTTGATGAGTTCAAAAAATTAAAGGGGAAGGATATAAAGTTGTTCAGTAGTAGTGTGGGCCAGATACAGGATTTTGGATAACTTTTCAATAGCACTGAAACAAGGAAGGAGCACTGAAGCAAGAAATCAAATATAAACTAACTTAATGTGCATGGCCTTAGATATCTGGAGTCTTATTTATTCAATTGTTTCTGAAGTCACTGTTAAACTTTTCCAGAACAAAGATACTATTAAGAGGGAGTAAAGAGAAATAATAATTTTCTTGATATTACAAAGATGGAAATTTTATATATGAACAACAAATGAGGACAAATATTTTCAGTCCTGAAAGGTTTCAATGATTTTTTTTGATGTGAAAATAAGATAGCTGAATGAAGAAAAGAGGCATTTGAAGGGTGTGATGAACTGACTCTAGCTAGACACCAGATGCCCACCAAAGCTTCTCTGTCACTTCCCTCCTCAGCTGAGAAGACAGAATATAAAGGAAGGCTTGTGTGTCATGATAAGGACAGTGAGAGACAGCTACTATCACAGGCAAAACAGGCTTGACTTGGGGAAATTAGTGCCGACTTTGGCCACATCCCCTGTTTCAGAGTGGAGTCCTCCATGACCAACAGGTGGATTTCTACTCCCTGTGGCCCCCACGGGCTGCAGAGGCCCAGCCTGACTCACCATGGTCCTCACCATGGGCTGCAGGGGAGTCACTGCTTCGGCACTTGGGGCGCCTTCTCCTCTTCTTCATTCATCTGGGTGCTGCAGAGCTGTTCCTCTCAAATATTCTCACTCCTCTCTTCTGACTTCTGTTGGTCTGTGCAGGTTTTTCCCTCCCTTCTTAACTACATTTTCAGAGAGGTGTTTCCACCATCACAGCAGGGCTCGGCCTTGGCCAGTGGTGGCTCTGGCCTGGAGCCACCTGGCGTCCCTTCCTCCAAGAGCTTCCCAAAGGAGCAATGCCTGCAGACCCCTCACCACCAGAACCTTGCCACACTAACCCAATACGCAGGCACGAGGTTACCATCACCACAGATGATCCTGGCCATGCATTTATTCTTTGAGATTATAAAGCCTATTTGCCTTAATCGTCACATCACCATGGATTTTGCTGTGAAACACACATTGGTTTAACTGTCTCTCCAGCAGTGAGTAACACTCCTCTAACTTAGGGAAGTGATTGTGTTAAAATGAAAGAAAAAATAATAGTCTTAATTTTGAATTAATTGCTTGGAAACTAAAGTCAATGAAACTACATCTCTTCTTACATTAAAGTGTAGTTAATTGTCTGTAGGTCATAGTACTCTTGCATAAACCTGGAATCTGCAGGTTTTGCACATAAACTAACCTATTAATTTTGTCTTCACCTCGCTGTTTTCAAATTTTCAAATTTTCCAGGATAACTATATCCAGCTGCCATTACATTAAGGCAATTCTTGCTGTAAGCCATGCAAACAATTTTTCCTGTGTCTATTATAGAGTCTCAAGTGTCACAGGCTGGAATGTGACATAGTTGAATATTTCTATTACAATGATTTTTCAGTCCACATGTTTCAATGCTGGTTTTTTTAATTATGCTTCAGAACTGGGCCAGATCACAATTGTCTGTTTTTTTCAGGGTGTAGTAAAAAAGAATTAAATATATCTCTACTCATTTAGTTAAGAACTGCATATAAAAATGATATGAGTGAGTGTTGCAAAACAGATAATTGACATGCCTCCATTATAATTTATTCTTATTTCTAACCACCATTTCCCCCAAGGCAGAACAATACCAGTATTATGGATGTTTTTCATGCAAAGCAACCCATGTACTAACCTTTGATCATGAAATATGGTGGTTCTTAATCTTATTCTGTATCTCTACAGTTTCATTCACTGCAAGTGAAGTGCTGAATTTATAGAACAAACTGCCAGACAAATGCTACCCTGAGTAGGCTGTTCTTTGCAATATGTATATTTGAATTAGAAAGGTCAACTGCATCCAGAAAGAATGCTTAGAACTTTTGAAATCTTTAGTATCAAAAGCGTACAATGTACATAAGCACCAGTATCTCATATAAGAAGAGTCATATTGGTATAAAAGCTACAGTTTTCAAGTTTAGAATATTTACAGGATCTCAAAGAAGTATGAAATATTTTTTTTCCTTTGCAGAAAGATTTTTGTCTGTAGAAATGTCTTTAAGCAGACCACAGTTAAGTCCAATCTATTCTTTAGCCAAGATCATATAATGGTTCTTTTCAAACTACTTTTTAAACATCTGTTTATCATGAACAGACATGAAAATTTGCTATCCATACTTCTTGCTTAAGAGTGATACCTAAGATAAACCCTAACTGGATAAATTTATTGTAGGTTTTATAACAAGCACATATGACTGTAGTTGTTGAAGATTATTGACTGTTTGCAAATATTTTTGTCATTAAAATACATAGCACTGTGGAAAAAGAACAGAATAGGTAGGCATATCACTGAAAATTTATTTAAAGTTTAAAATAAATTTAAGAAATATTTTTGAAATCTCTGTTTAAAATTTATGTAAAGCTTTCAAGGTAGTGGGACTTCAAAATAAAATATAGTTCTATAGACCCAGCTAAAACTTTGAAATGACATTTTCAACATGGTAAGAAAACCCTGTCTCTCTTCTGCAAATAACAATCTGTTGGATAATGTTCATGAACATCATGTGATTCCTATCCCTCCAAACATTTGTTATTGTACTCATGAAGGGAATAAGGGAAGTGGTCTCAGACCTTTGCAATGAAACACTTCTGTGACAACAGCTGAACTTTATCCCAGGCAGAATAAACTTTTGACAAAGAGCTCTGGCAGAAATGTTGAACATCTATCTTCATGAACAGCATACAGGATAAATAATCCAAGTTATATTATTACAAGAAGCACTTTGTGAGTGTTAACTAGAGAATTCAGAGCTTAATCCAGTTTATTACCATATATTCAACATAAAGATTTAATTTAATCTAGTGTTATAGATGAAAATTTAAATATGCCAGACTCAGGAAATATAAAATTGAGGTTCTCACAGCCATTGGCATTGAGCCCCTTTGCAGAGGCATTGAATTTTATTAGATCAATGTTATAAGGATATGCTGCTGGCTTCAATGAAGTTAAGTGACAGGTGCTGTGAAAAACATAACATTCAAGTTCCCAGCTTCTCCACACTTTCCATATCCTCTTGAATTAACATAAATATTTGTAATGAATATAATATATGGCATTCCACACTGAATTATTTTGGCTTTTGGAAAAAAGATAATTTTTCATTGGAAAGTACCTCTGTAATCTACCAACTACTGACTAAATTTAACGAGGTGTGATATACTAAATGTACTTCAAATCTTTACGTTAATAGCTGATATTTTCGGTTCCTGGTTTGTATGGATTGTCTATTGCAAAATGCCTTAAAAGGTAGTGTATTCTAAAATTTTATTGAAACCCATGAGGTAATGGGATTTGGGTTGATGGAAATGAGAAAAAAAATATTTTCTGATAATTTGCTTCTCTCTTTTTCCTTCAAGGTCCCTAGAGTTTCCAGCAGAGCTTCGTATCTGTATGCTTTGTATTTGCTTACTTTTAGATACCATTGAACATACCCCAGATTGAAAAGCTACAATAAGGTCAAGTCAATACTGCAAGGCAGTGACTGTAAATGAAGGGAAACTATTGTTTTAGTTATCATAAAACAGAGTCTGCTCAACTGTTAGGGTCAAATTTTAAAATCTGAATATTTTCAAGTAAGAAATTATGATGTATTACTATAGTACTCCTTGCAATGAACTCTTCTTTCCTGTGAATCTTCTCTCTTTCCATTTTTCCATTTTTACCTTCCCCTCTTCTGCAGTTTCCTTGTGATCCCCTGCATCATTCCATTTCTTCATCCTCTCTCCTCCTGTGTAAAATACCAGGTTTCCCCATAATGTTGTTCTTAGCTCTGGCTTTTCAGTGTCATGCAGTGAAACCAAAGCAGCAGCAGCAACCAACATCAATAAATATTAAAAGATCAATGATAATTTAGGTAAGAAAGCTATTGATTCTCTGTTCCTATACACAGTCTCCCCTAAGTCATTAAATCATCATAGGTGAGGAAACTTGCACTTAAGAACACAGGAGCAGAGTTTATCGACTGTATTGTATCTTTGTCTCAACAATCCCACCTGTTTTACCTGGACCTGTGTGTGGTCTTATTATCCATGCAACAATCATTATATAATTTAGGGTAACCACAGTTTTATTTATTCAAATTATATTGGACAACAACGTTGTTGTTATAAATATATAAATATAAAATAAAAATATCAAACCACATAAAAGTATGTTAAAACTGATCATAGAGAGACTAATCAACCTAGCAAGATCAGTTAGCATATTTTTAAATATCAGAGCAGAAATTCAGTAAACATTTCAGGCATATCTAGCAGTTAGATAAATTTCTATCTCAGTTTTAAAACTGCTTGTAAACCTATGTCCTTTCTGTACTATCAGACATTGCTCAGCTCACAAATAAGACTCTGTAATCCTTACTTTCTCTTGGCCACCCTGCTTGTTCTCTACTTTGTGTCCATAAGCTTTGGACACAGCTGTTGATGGACAGTTAACAGACTCTTTTTTCAGGCTGTATCCACTCACAGAAATACTAGGACAATGACACCTATTCCTACAGGTCAAAATCATGGATCAATTACAGTACACATATCTGATTCTGGAATGGCAGTATTTTCATTTCCAGGACCTGATGAAGGTCCCTTTTGAACTGATGAAGAACTTCAAAGATGAGAATGAGAAGGAGCTCTGGACAGTAGTCACAAAAATATTAGTGTTGAGTAACAGTACAACTTGATGTATAAAAGAACAAAGTTTGTAAATTTGTTATGTTCGTATGTACTAATTAGAGATTAGTGCTTCAAGAAATCTGCTATTATAATTTAAAAATAACTAAAATTCTGTATAATTGATTTTCAATTGCATACATCTTCTACTAATGGAGTTATCAATCTAGTTTCAAGAAAATCACCAAAATGCAGCAAACACACTAGCTGCTTATTGAAAATTATGCCCAGCTAAAAAAGTGAAAATCATGCAATGATTTCCGAAGAGGGAATACATATTATGTATTATTAGAAAGTATATAGCTCTTGGACCCAGAGATTTCAAGTCACTGTAGCATTGTAAGATGGTACTATTCAGGACTGTTTAGTGAAATGGCAGTATGCAAGTGACAGTGTCCTTCACACAGGATACTCTGTTCAGAAATCACCTAAGAAGTAGCATTAAGCAATTACTGAATTAAACCTGTGCTTTGTCTTCCTTTAGGCATGATGACTACCTCACTTCAGTATCCCCAGAATGGGATACTCAGCAGTTTCAAGCAGCAGTGACCATCTTGTTCCAGCCATACTGTGCTCCTAAGAACCAGAGAGGCAGTGAGCACAATTTGTACAAATATGCACAAACAATGCCAAGATACTCATTTTTATCTGAATGCATCAGTTATTCTATCATCAAGCCATAACAAACATCCTCAGCTCATACTTTGGGATAAACAGAGCCTGCCATATGTCAAAATTTTTCAAGTATTGTGAGATCAGTTTGGTACGCAGAGAGCAAATAAAACCAAAGAAACCTTTTCCCTCTCAAAGCAGCACACTTTTTGCTCAAAAAACCCCCAGACTATGCAGATATTTTGCATAAAAATGCTTTATCCTGCAATATTTCAGATTCTATATTCATTTTATCTACCTTTTATGTCCATGATCAGTTTGGTTCAGGCTGGCAAAACTGTTTGCTGACTATGGAAGCCTATCACCGGGGCAGAGTTTAACTTCCAATTCCAAGATATAAAAAGAGAAAAAAATCAGAATGTTTTGTGATCCATTTATAAAAAACACTACACTGAGTTGTATCAGATTATTGAACTTAAATTCTAAATTATTAGGCTTACTGTTTTTAAATGTTTTGTTACCAATTATCTACAACATTTACTAGAAAGCTTTTAGAAACTATGAAGCATTTTCAACAATTGGAAACATTCTTTTTAAAAAAAACCTACAGAACTAAACAACAAACAAAAAATTTGGAAGATTTACTGTATTCACAACAACCACTTAGATCCTGAAATGTTAATCATTTTCTCATGGACATAAGTAGCTTATCGGAAAATCCCTAACCAGTTGTACAGCTAACATCTGCTTCTCTCCAAATAAATACCCAGGAGCTTATCTGTGAAACTATGCTGTCACTATTTCAGATATCAGCTCCATTTTACTTACCAGTTCAGCCCTAACACAATACCAATCCCAGATTCAGTGACATTTGCATTTCTAACCCCAGAATCCTTTTACTTTCCATCGCAGTCTACACAGTTCTTCCCAAATTTCATTCCATTGTATTTACCAGTCAGTTTTTCTCTTTTTTCCTTGGTTAATTAGTTTTCAATGCTTTGCTTTTGTTTCAGGAGAGAAATTATAGGAGCATGCAGTTCACTTTAAACATCATTTCAGCATCTCAAAACAGCAAAAAGAAAAAATGTTTTCACTTTTGTAGACCTGTCTTTAATAAAGCACATTTTGCTGCTTAGCAAGAATGCAAATAACACAGTCTGTATTCAACTGTAGAAACAGGATACGTTCACTTAATGTAAACAGATTTGGCTGCATATTCCATGTTAAAATCTTAGTCTATATAAAGAACATGTAACCCACCTCTAGACATGAGAGCTACTCCTCGTTAAATTTGAGGTTTCTGCTCCAGCATAGAGGTGTTTAAGTAGATTGGGAATAAGTAAAATGAATGAAAAAATTTAGGGGCAGAATGCAAAAATGGGTATTGGCCTCATTCAGCAATGAAGCATCTTTGCCCACTTAAACATTTGATCTGTTGTTTAATGCTGAAGAGATAAATTTTCAAGGATGAAAAATGGTTATCTTCAGTAGTGGCTTGGAAAGTAAACTCTTCCACAGGCTCCTGCTCTGTGTTGAACTGCATATGGAGTCCTGCAGAAGTGCACAAGTGAAAGTGACCTGAGGCACAAAGGATTTATGCCAAATCACTTTCTTCCTAGACGGTGATGATTTCCTTCTGCGAAAAGATACATTTCTTACAAGGGAGAAAGAAAAATTACTAACTTTACATCCTTGAATTCATGTTGTCTGTCTTTTCTGCATCCCATTAGGAACATAACAAACAGCTAAAGGCAAATATCTTCCTGACCTTGGGAAACCAAAGAAGTTAGCTTGTGAGTAAACATTCAGTCTAAACTTGCAAACATCATTAAAGGTTACCTGTCACTTTCATGGTCTATTTATTCTAATGACTACTTGGTTTCACAGTGAAAATTTGAACTTTATTTTCAGTACCGTTATCCAGTGACTACTTCTTTTTACTCCTTTTTTTCTTTTTTCTATTCTTTTCTCCTTGCCAAGATACACTATACTACTGAGCATGTTGCCAAGCAATCTATTTTTCAAAATACTGATCACAGAATGAGATATGATATTCCACTACCTGCCTCACAAAACCAGCAGTAAACATCTCATTGTAATCACCTGTGTTCTACTCTCTTTGTAAACATACAGGAACTAAATTTTAGGTCAACAACTTTAAACTAGAAACTACCACTATCTAAGTGAAACAGACTTACAGAATATTCTCCATTGTTTAGGCGTATTTTGCATTAATCTTTGCTGGCTGTTTGATATTTTTTAGAAATTAAAACATATGCCATAAAATTGCTTCTGTTGAAAAGATGAAAGATAAATGGACTGCTCAAAAAATGACCAGTTACATCACAGACAGAGAAAAAAGTAGAAAGAAATAAAAACTTTATGAGGGGGATGTTACTCACTCCTGATGAATAGAACAGCATACCATCAATGCAATGCAGAAAGCTGAAAGAAGAGAAGATCACAGGTTCAGGAACACATCAAAGTGGAGAGTCAACTATACAGTGCATGAAAACATACAGGGACCACTATTCACCCGTCATAGTCTGGCAAGGTAGAGCAATTAGAAGTAATATTACAGCCACTGTACCTTGAGGGCAGCTTGGAGATGCTTTCATAATGTGATGTTACAGTGACATCCTCTGCTGACTGCCCTGTTCCTTTACATAGCCAGTTGCATGAACTGTGTAGCTGTGTCTGGCAAATTCATTTTTCCCCTGCAAGCTTGAGCGGTTCACGTACTGTTGAATTGATTTATACAGGGGCAGTAAAACCTAAGCTTCCAATGTTTTTTCACCTGTTCATGTACAGATTAGCAACCAGGCATGCACTGTCTATGAGGTCAGATACTGCTGCGAATGCTTTTTCCCTTCCCTGGCATCAGCACAATTCCCCAATCTGGAAGGATCATGAAATAGATGACATTTCAGTAAGTACAACAGGCCAGGTTGTACTCAGGATCACATCATGCGGTTCCACTGAATCCTTTTATAAATGGCATTTGTATATGACTGGCTGACACAGCGCTGGAGAAATCCTGCCCTCATCTATTCTCATTACAAAGGTGTATTCAACACAGCTGACCCACTAAACAAACAACTCAGCAACCTACAGCCTTTAAAAAATACTGTAAACTTTCTTTTTGAAAAAAAAAAAGTTGTATCTGTACAGATGATGTGGAGCTGCAGGTAAGTCATGACATATGAGCTCTATCACTTGATTTCACATACATGAGAAAACCAAGGACATGTAATTCTCAATATTGATATTGCTACCTCTGCTCTGGTTATCTGAGGAATTGCAAAAGAGCTGTGTCATGAATGAGTGGTTTAGGCTGATCAAAGAATTGCCATCAAACACATCAGCGAAAGTAGGTTTGATATGAATTTGTAAAAGCACAACTTTAAGTCTGATGGCAAGGTTCACTATATTACTTACAATATGGATGAAATACACAAAAGAAAATAAATTTCTAATTAATCCTGCCTAGAAGACACATAAGAGAAAGGGAGACCCTCCCACTGAGTGCTTTAGGTATTATTTTGATATCCTTTAAGATATGAGTTGTTTACTATGTCTGAGTCAAATATTTGAACTAGCCACCTCTAAGCTGTCATTGGGAGTTTAGGAAGTAAGGGGGTGCACTCTGAACCTCAGATTCACCGATGAAGCAGGGCTGCAGGATCTCCTAGTATGTTTCTCCCACACTGACTCCTGTATAGAAAAGCTGGCTGGGCCATGAGGTCATGGGAAGTTTGCAGTACTTCCCAGGCTGGAAATAAGCTGACAACAGTAAAATGGGTCCTACTAACAGGATCAAAATAAAACAACGCTACAGATGTAAATTTTGGCCAAAAAAAAAAAGCAATTTGCAATGAAACAAGTTGTAAATCAGATCAACTGCTGAGTTTTCAAACATACATGTATTATTTTCACACTACCTGTAGTAGTTCAAACAAACCTACAGGTACCACATATACCTAGCTTAAGAGTATTTTCGTTGGTGTTTCAAACATTTACAGCTCACATTTCCACTGCCTTTGCACATCTTCATGTGGAGGTTTTTAAGACTAAATATCGTCCTGTTATGAATGCTGCTTGTGCAAACGGGTGGGGCTTGCATCGATCCCAAAAGCTGGGAAGAGTAACTCATCCTGGTTTTGGGCGGTAGGGTGATCCTCCTTAACACACACTGTATTTGAAACTGGAAGCTGGTTTAGAAAAGGGATGGGTGCAACCTGTGCCTTGCTTCTTCCCAAAAGGCGCGGGGACAGCTGGAAGCGGCGGCACGATGCTGACCGGAGGTGCTGGCCGAGGCCGGGCAGGAGAGCCGGACTCAGACGGGAGCTGCCGCTTCCCTGGCACTGCTTTCCGTCCTCGGGGGCAGCTGTCGCCCTGCCCTGCCCGGGAAAGGGCACCGCGCTGCCTGCCAGCGAGGGAATCTCCGACTCTCCCCGGGCTCTGCCTCCACCAGCCCCTTGAGGTACTGCCCAACGGGGATCGCGGGCCAGGAGGAGGCTCTCAGCCCCGCCAGCACCGCAGCCTGGCCAGGTGGGGACACAGAGCCGGCTCAGCCGAGCTCCGCCGCGGGGAACCGGCCGTCGCCGCCGCGCTCGCTGCTGCCCGGCCGCCCGGCAGTGCACGGCCGCCGTTTGGCGGCGGAGCGGCGCGGCCCGGCCCGGCCCGGCACGGCTCGGCCCAGCGGGGCGCGGGCCCGTCCCGGCGGAGGGCGCGGCCCGTCCCGCCCCCGCGCCGCGCACGGCGCCAGCGGCCCGAGCGGCGGCACCACCTCGGCGGCGCTGGGCTGGGCTCCCCCCGCGCGTCTTTCGTCTTTCTCGCCGCCTTTTCCTGTCTGCATCCTCCCCGGTCCTCCCCCCCTCCCCCCCCGCCATTTTCACCCGGGAGGAGCTCGGCGGGACTTTCCTGAAACTTCGCGGGGAAACTCGCCCGGCGCCTCCGGGGCGGCCGCAAACTTTTCGCGGCGGTGCCCGACTCTGCCCCTCCGTCCGTGACTCCTCGGCTCCGGCGGCGGCTCCGGCGGGAAGTTTCCGATGAGTGCCCCTCCGCTGATCCGGCCGCCCAGCCCGCTGCCGCCGCCGGGTGCTGCTGCCGGCGGCGGCGTCGCCTTCCACCTCCAGATCGGGCTGAGCCGGGAGCCCGTGCTGCTGCTGCAGGACTCCTCGGGGGACTTCAGCCTCGCCCACGTCCGGGAAATGGCTTGCTCCATCGTAGACCAGAAGGTAAGAAGAAGGCCCCAAAGCGAGCCCCCTCCCCGCCAGCTCGGACCCGCTGCCCGCGGGCGCTGTTGTTGGCTGTGAACTTTCCTTTCCCGGCGGCTCTACTCCGGGGATAAACGAAACCCATCCCAAGCTCCTCGCCGCCGGCCCCACTTCCTTGCCCCCGGCGCCCCACTTGTCTCTGCCGTGCCCCCCGCGACCCCGGTGCGGAGGAGGTGCTGTGCGGGATGCTCACATGCGAGCTTGACTTTTATTGTGCTGCCAGGGGATGGAGGTGCCTGTGCGAACTAGAAGCCGTTATTAAAAACAAACTCCGGCCGGATCTATCCGCTGCTTTTTAATGCTGCGGAAGGGGGGGCGCGGGGGGCAGAAAGCTGTCAGCTGTGATGGCAGCGCGGCGCCCCGGGGCAGTTCACGCTGTTCCGGCCTCTCCTGGGAAAGGAAAGTTTCCAGTTAAAAAAAAAAAAAAAAAAAAAAAAGGCAAACAGTAACAAGGAAAAGCCAACCCCGAGAGCCCAGGATTCAAAGCGGCGCGCAGCCTTTCCTTGTGCCGGGGGCGCCGCGGTGCTGCCCGGCTGGGGCGGGCGCTGCGCTGCGCGGTGCGGGCGGCGCCGGGGCAGCCCCGCAGGTGGCCTTGGCGCGGGGGGCGCCGAGTCAGCCCCGGCGGGCGGCTCTGGGTCCCCGGGCCGGCGGGGGGAGCCCGGCTGCCCGCGGGGAGCGCTCACCGCAGCCCTCCGGAGCGGCACCGCCGTCAGGCGCGTTCACCTGCACTCCGGGAAACTCGCGCTGTGCGCTGAAATCCGCCCGGCTTCTGCCCCAGCCGCCGCTGCCTTTGTCTTCTCTGATTCCTCTGTTCTAACGATTCTGTTGTGTAATGAAGTTTTACTTTATACGTGTTTGTTGTGTGAAAGGCCCATAGATAAAAGTATCATAGTGATTGCAAAGGATAAAAAAGCCAGCCTAAATATTCAGAATTATTAAAATGGAAAGAAATTCTTCCTCTTCTCTCTTTGTTTTTACCAAGGTAAAAAAATTTCAGACGGGGATTGACTGTTTTGTTATTCTTTAAGTTGATAGCTTTGCCTTACATCTCTCTGTAGATCATCAACCTGAACTTCACTGAATAGTGGAACTCCTTTTTTGTTGAAGAGCAACTAACGAAGCGTTTTCAAAAAAGTATAAAATATGCATCCATTTTCTAAATTCTGCATTCTTTATAGTTTAAGAAATGGCGACCTGCTTTTTAAAATTAAATTTTGGAGGAAGGTGTACCCTTTCACGTTACTATATTTGTTTTTAAAGCTAAGCCAACACTTGCCCCTTGGTCACATATACATCTGAAACAGCTTAAATGCATTCCATATTTCACCATTCAGAAGTTATTGTGCTAGCAATAGTGGAAAAGCTAAGGTTGTTGTTTCATTGTTTCTATTTACTGTTCTTGAATAGTAAATTAATTAATGGACTTACTGTAAGCTTGATTTTAAACCTCATTTCCTAACAATATGCCATTGTGTAAAGAAAATTAAATGTGCTGGCCTGTGCTCAAACAGTCAAACTTACTTGAGTGAGTACTGACATAAAAATTTTGAACACTAGTTTGTTGCAGTTTCATAATTGTATAAAAGAGAGCATCATGTAGCTGCTTCTCTGCAGGGCACATTTGAATGAGGAACTTTCTTCTAGTCAGTTTCTCATAGCTGAAATATCTGCTTTCCCAAGGCAGTCGAGAGGGAAGTGGCTCAAAGAAAGGGAAAACTGGAAGAAAGGCTTTGGTTTGTTTGTTTTTGTTTTCTTGTTAAATTATAATACCTCCTCCACCCTGCAGAGCAATTCATATGTTATTTAGTCCTTAGAGCCTCCATTTTCAGCTTAAGACTGCAAGTGTATATACGCAATATACATGATTTTATTGTTTCACTACCCTGATGGGATTGTTTGCGTATTCAAAGTTACTTGCCATACTGGCAGAGACTTTAAAAAAGTTATGTGATATCTAAAACTGTTATGAGATAACTATTTGTGTGTTGTAGGTTCATGATTTTATCTTTTCCTGAAATGATTTGCAATGGTGTCTACTCTTGATTTTATAACAAAGATGTATTTGCCTATCACAATCAAGCAGGAGACTACACTGTGAAGAATTTTATATTGAAATCTCATGCTATTTTGGAAGTCTCTCTGGGTCTGTAGAGTAGTGGTCAACTAGGCAACAATTTCCTTCGAAGCTTCCTATTTGGTCTGGACAGTTGAAACAATATATAAGGATGAAAAATTGTGGTTTTGTTTTTCTTGATGGTTGTTATCTTACACTGCTAAAATCAACACTGTGTCTGTAGTGTGCTGTTAAATATTCAAGCAGTCCTCTTGCACACAGCTTTATTTTAGGATTGTGCTGACTTTTCTTCAGTATCGGAGTCAGATGATCTGCTTATAGGGAGCCTCTTCCATGGTGATGTGGGCATACCTGATTTCAGGTGATTATGACCCTTACTCTGCTCAGGTTTATGCACCCATTTAATTTACTCCAGTTCCAAATTTTTGTTAAATTGAAATAAACCTCTCAAAGTGTGCAGAATGGAGCATATGTAGGCCTGAGCAGGATGTTAATGCTCTGTGTGTGTGTGTGTGTGTATAGATACATTTATGGGTGTATATACATATAGACACTCAATTCCTATATCTTTATATGGTGTTTTTGTCTATAAATAATATACATGTGAGTTCACATGCATAAATGCTCTCTTGTTTTTAATTTTGGTAGAGAGTATAATTACATTGATGATCTAATGTACATGACGTGTAAAACGGAATGACCGAAGTGTGGCTTTTCCTCTGTTTTCTGTGTGAGACATTCCTTCAGAAGTTTTATCCTGAGATAACTGTAAAGAAACTTCCTCTACAGATTTGAAGATGAATTGGTACATACTGATTTCTGGCATAAATTCAAACACATTTCAATCTGTTAAGAAGTATTCTGAAGACAACAAAATTTGATTCCTTTGGGTTTGTGTGGTTTGCTTGTCTTGCTTAGAACCGGTGACATGAAAACCTTGAGACTTGTCAATGTGGGATTATTTTTTCTTCAGTTAAAATGGATTTTTAGCATTTAAGTGATGATGTAGTTGACAAGAAATGAGGATCAACTTTAAAATATATGCCAGTGTTTGACTTCTAGGCTGGCGTCCCAGAACAGTGGGAGGATATTGTAAAATACAGTCTTTGTTTTCTGAAGACAATTAGTGTGAATTATTGCCCTTTTTGTGTTAGCTGCCCACAGTAAAACCACTTCTCCAGGACAAAAGTGTGATGCAAAGTGCACTTTAACTGTATGGAATTACCATGTTACCAAAGACTTTTTATTCTAAAAAGACAAAGAAAGTAATCCTTATGCAACTTTTTAATACAAAGTCATGCAAGTTTAATTTGAAGGAGATATTATTTGTGTTTTGTGTTTCTTGAAATTCTTTGTCATCGTTATAGCTCACATATGATGAGTTGGGGTACTGTAGTGGCATTGCTAAGTTTTGGAAACTTTGACTTCTCAAGTAAATACGATCATAAATAGTGAATAAGATCATATGTTGGCTTAGGCCTTCAGCGCTTGAAGACTTAGAAGTTATCAGGAATACAAAAATCATAAATACAAGAAAAAAATGTGATCAGAAAGAGAGGAATAAAATTTGAGCTGCATAGGCTGCATAGTTCAGACTGATTTATTAAAATGGTGTTGTGGATGGTTTTCAGTGGTTTGAATAATTCTGCAATTTTACAGTGGGAAAAAAAAGTAATAAGGAGAGAGGCTATTTTGGGAATGGGAAAGGACAAAAAGAAAAGTAGTTGGTTCAAGTAGCATACTGCAACTGGAATACTGTGCCCAGATTCATCTTTATGTAAGGTTATCTGGTGTTAAATTAGGAGAATTGCTACAAATCAAATCAAAAACCATTTTAAGAGTGTTCCTGAGAATTGATCCAGGAGTAGGTATGCATTCACTTTTGCTTCTAGTTGTCATTATAAGGAAAATCTAACTTATTTATAAATAGATAAAAAAGGAAAACAAAAATTAACTCAGTTTTGTTTTCTCAGGCTGGAATCTCTTGTGGCCTGAGCAGAGAAAGAATTTGAGAACCTCTTCCAAAGGTTGATGTGAAAATATATTTATCTCTTTCTGCAATGTTTTTAAGCAGTCATGGAAAACTTGTGGGGTTTGTTTATGTGAATGATGGGAGATTTGTTTGTTTGTGGGTGTTTTTGTTTGGGTGGGCTTTTTTGTTTGTTTTCCCCCCAAACCTACACATTCTCCTAAAATAAACAAAAGCCGGGTGGTAATGAGATCAATTCCCTTAGAGTCGGATGGGGACTCAGTGTACATGAGATACTATAGAGATTTTTAGCTTCAGGATAAACAGAGAAACTAACAGGTTTTTGCCATGCTGACCTAGAGTCATATATCTTCATCCAAACATGCCAATGTAAACATTTAATGTATTCACAACAATGTTGTCTATGTTCTAGAAAAGTTATTCCAGGTGTGGTGTTTATTTGTGGCAGTTAAATTCTGATGGTGTCTTTACTGGTGTACACTGGTAACAAAGTGTTAATTTTTTTTTCCCATGAAGTGAGATTTTCTCAGCTCCTAATGTTTTCCTCCGCCTGTGTTGTGGAAGTATTAAGTAGTTAAATTGAATTTAAAAATGCAAGGTGCCTTGTTACTGTGCACATAAACATCTTCCAAACTCAAGGGAGACTTCTGATGTTTAGAGTTTAATCCTTTATTGACTTTACATTTATTTTTCTCCACCCTGAAAACTGTAAGTCGCTGTATGTAACATTAGTTTGTAGCTTAGTTATAGTTACTTTTGAACCATATCTGAGAAGATACTAGTAAAATATAACTTCAGTGAAAGGGAGTCAGTCTGAGTTACTTTAAAGGAACTGGAGTTTTTAAGAAATGTTAACTCTGTTATGTAATCCATCATGCATCCAGATAAGGAAAATGGGTTTAATAGCTCTCAATTGTGTAGAGCATTTGAGAACTTCCTAGCTAATGATTAAAGACTATTGAATGCATTGTCATAGAATAAAAAATAAGATGTAGCTTTGGATAGAGGACAGCCTTGTAACCAAAGCACTTTTTTTAAATTTTGTAAGCTTGTAACCAAAGCACTTAATTTTTAAAGGAATTACAGAAGGAATGTGTTGATCTTGGGTTACTGGTGCTGCTGGGGAAAGCACTCATGCTTTCCCCAGGAAATAGATAATTTCCGTAATGATTTAAAGGAAGTAGAAGATGAATAGGCATTTGAGATATTTCTCTCACTGCTGATGAGATTCAGCTCTGTTGCTGGAGAAAGGATGGAATTTATTCAATGAAGTTGCAACATTTCCCAGTCAGAGGTGCCATGTGGAAATAGTATGGCATGTGCTTAATCAATTTGAAATACCCAAGGTCTGACTGTTCCATAGAAGACTTACTGAGTGTAAACCACATGATGACCTGAGAACGCACAAAAAGCCCAGTGTATCCTGAAAGTGTGGTGGGTTTATGAGATCTCTGCTGTGGCTCGTGGGAAACACCCTGGCATGTGTCAAGTCCTGTAAGGATTTGCTTGGACTTTGACTATAGGTGTTTTCCTGTCATTTCTAGAAATCTTTCACAGACACCTGAAATTAACTTGTTCTTCTACCTAGATTTTCTTTTGCCTCCTCTGTGTTTGGAGAAATCTGCCTGTATGGTTACCATATGTTCATACTGTGTTTACTTGCAAGGAAGCAAACACACTGAGTGAAGTCTGCATATTGTTACTTTTGGTGTCTTAATTTTACTGTATTTTGTATATGAAACTGTTTCAGTTAAAAACTTCTGCCAAATATGTGTTTGCTTTTTTTAGTGATTATGCTAGCAATTATTTTTAAGATACAAAAATGTAAAATTAAAAATTAGAGTAGAGACAATTCTCAGTCTCAATGTACTCAGTGTATATCTCAAGCAACCTGTGATAAGCACCTGCATTGTTTGTGGATTTTTTTAAATTACAGTTGTGTACGTCCTCTCTGGCTTCTTGACTGGTTGACATCAGACATGTTTATGTTGATGTTATGTAATCTGGTTGTGGTTACATAGTTGCAATCAAGTATATAATTAAAATGTCTCTTTCAAGTGTTTATCTGAAGTGCAGGTGAACTGTCCTCTAAAATAGTTGATTAATCTTCCCGGTAGAACTTCCCTCTAGATACACCCTGTATATGTGGTGTATCTTTTCGTATTTCTTTAGTCAGTGGTAGCAGTTGACTTGTATATGTTTCTTGCTGCTTGGAGGAAGACTTCCCTTTCTTCTGGAGCTATTACATGCCTTTTGCATACTGTCAAATTGTCATTTGTAAACTCTTCCTTATGGTGTGTTCTGCTAAAATCATGGAATGATTAGTGGTGGAAGGCCACTAATTCTGATTCTGTGACCTTAATGATCACAGAATCACACAATGGGTGAGGTTGCGCAGAGTTGGCCTCTGGGCTGCAAGTGTACATTGACAGCTCATGTTGAGCTTTTTGATCCACAAACATCCTGAAGTCTCTCCCCAGGGAGAGATCCCTTCTCCACCCAGGCTGTATTTATGCGGGGATTGCCTTGATCCAGGTGCAGGACCTTGCGTTTGTCTCTTTGACCTTCCTGAGGTTTGCACAAGCCCCCATTTATAGCCTGTCAGGGACCCTCTGGGTGGCTTTCCCTTCCCTCCAGCTCATCAATTGCACCACACAGCTCCGTGTCAGCAGCAAGCTTGCTGAGGGTGCTATCAGTCCTAACATCAGTAAAGATGTTAAAAATTCCCATTTCAGTACTGAGGAGAATCCACTCCTCACTGCTCTCTGTTGGATATTGAGCTGGTCACCATAACTCTTGAGTCCTACCATAGAGCCAAATTTTATCTACTGAAAGGTCCATCCATTAAATCCACATCTCTTCACCTTACAGAAGAGGATGTCCTGCAGCACAGTGTCAACTGCTTTGCACAAGTCCACGTATATAATGTCCTGTGCTCTTCCCTCATCCACTGCTACTGTAACCCCATTGTAGAAGGCCACCAAATTTCTCAGGTGTGATTTGCCTTGAGTGAAGCCATTGGTGAAGCTACTGTCACCAATCACCTTGTTATTTTCCATGTGCTTTAGCATAGTGTCCAAGAGGAGCTGCTCCATGATTTTGCCAGGCACCAAGGTGAGAAAATAGTTGTTTCATTTTTCCATATCAGTCTTGAGTGTCACTTTTGCAGGGTTGATGGTAGAGATTCTGCTAGAAAGGCTGCCTCAATTTTGTAAACCTGTCTCACTTGCTACAAAATAACCTGCTCTGCTCTGGCATCCCTTTTGTTTATATTTTCCTTGCTTGTGGTTTTGGCATGAACATCTAGGATTTTGCAGACCAAAACAGATTTCTTTCACAGGCTTTCAACTTTTTCCTTCTTCATGCACTTTTAGTACTGGTAAATGAGCTCTTCCTTTTTGATATTTTTTTTTCTTTTTAAACATTTCTATCCAGGAAATGGTCTAAAATGACGGCAGACTTGTTGTCACTCAAAAACTGTGTTTATGATTAAAATAAATTTTGAATATCAGCTTTTGATCATTGAAAGTATAGAATATTGTTGTATGCACTTCATGAAAGTAAGCTACTTCATGAAGCAGATTTTTGCTTTCTAAATGCTCTTCTATTTTATCTGCTGAAACAACATATAAGGTTGGCAGGGTAGTGTAGTGCATCACACTATGTTGAGATAGTACTGTGGATATATTGCAGTGATTTGTGCATAGACATAAAATTAGGCATAAATTAAAGAGTATATCTGTCGTCTGCTTTCTCTTCCTCCACCTATTTGTGGCTTCCTTTTTCTTGTTCCTTGTATGTGTTTTCTTCTTCAGCTGAGGAAAATTTTGTCAAGAGGTAAGCTTTCACTTCTCCAACTATACAATGTGTGTGTTCATGTAGTGATTGTATCTCTTATGCAGCCTGTTGTGTATGCCTCTTCTGGAGTCAGAACCACATCAGAAACAGTATTATGACATTCAAGATAAAGCATAGGTAATTATTTTGATAAAAAAATATCAATTTTTTTAAAATTAAGAAGCATGAATGTACATCTAGTTCTTGGCTGTTTTCTAAGAGAGAAAAATAGGCATTTAAAGACTTTGATTACTGGTTGGCATAAAAAGGTCTTCCCAATGTGACTTTAGGCCCAAGGTGTATACTAAGATCTAAATGAAGATCTATACTAAAGATCCACTAAGAGAAGCTGCAAACCATGACCATGGTTGCCAGCTCTAAGCCTCTACCTTGCACATTTTAAAAGAGCTGAATCTGAACGTGTCCTGTGTAGTCTGAAAGAACGTTCTATTTCTTCTTTCTTCAAATTATTTTTAAAAAAGTCAGCTTTGAGAAATAATTTTTCCCAAGTGTTAGAAGGAGTTTTTGTCAACAGCTTGTCAGATGCAAAAGTACAGAGGAGACACAGCTGGGTCTGGGCGAAACATTCTGGCTGTGAGGCCATTTTCCTGAAAGATGCTTGTCCTTAAAAACATCAAATTACCTATTGTCTGATCTTTCCCTCTGAGACCTCCCTTTACATAACAATAGAAATACAAGTGTATGTGGGCCATAGTGGTCAAGCATACCCTGCTCTCCCTGTCAGCAGTGCTGTATGTCCTTTTGTGATTTATGGGTCCTAGCCTAGGGTCTGATTCAGGCTGAAACATTTCTTAAAGCCCCTTAGAACCTTGGGCCACAAAGAGTTAAACTTCTTAAATTGTGTTAATTTAAGAAGTGAGGTTTCCTTCAGGGCACAGACCCTCACTCCATTAATCCATGGAGTGAGGGTCTGTGCCCTGAAGGAAACCTCACTGATAAGGAGATGACAGTATGAGCTGATGCTTTCTGTTAAGCTGTAATAATTTTCCCATTTTGCTCTGAGGTTCAACCCCCTTTTGGATCAGCTTTTAAGGGCTGGATTACAGGTTTGCTGTCTATGTGACAGGACTGCAGGTGTGCTGATCATGCTGTCTAATATTGTAAGTGCTGTTCTTATCTCTCTGAGGATTGTGTTGCCACCCAAAATCAAGTACATCTAAGAAAATGTGAAAATACCAGAATAGTAAAAACACACATACTGTAGACAGCTGAAAGGTTGAACTCATACCTTTGTTCTGTTATATTTATTATACTTACCTCTAAATAGAAGGAATGCAGCAAAATATGTAGAATATGAGTAGGAGTCTGTTCAATTCCAAACCCACATGGTTTTCATTGCATTTTTTCCTAAAGAGTTGGCTGTCCTACGCTTGAAAAAAAAGTTGAGAGAAAATTGGAACAATCTGGTCAAAGTCTATGTGCACTTATATGGATGGAGAGAATTAAGTTAGGGAAAAAGATCTCTTGATTTCAGACTATGTGATTTCCTGATTTCTGGAGGAAAAATAAACATTGCTGTCTGTATGTTATCCCTCTCATGTAACAGTATACCTACAGGCCATTTTGTCACAAGGCAAATTGTCATAGCAGCAAGAGTTCAGGTAACTGTGACAGATTGTCAGGCAGAAAATATAGTCAAATCAAATAGTTCAGAAAATAAAAATACTTGTCCTCTACATCTAGAAATGTCTCTCTGGTATATCTTTAATCTATGTTTATGATCATGTATCATGCCATGTGGACTTGACCCAGGGATTGACATGTTTTTCAAACCTTACAAAGAAATGCTAGTGTCCTGACTTTTAGTTCTTAAACTAGTATAAATGAACATCCAATGTAAACCTCTTTCTTTCTTTCATTGGATTACTTTTATTTAGCAACCCTCACAAAACTGGGGAGGCTCTGAGCTGTATTCTGGTGCTAAATTGGTTCTTGATGTGACCCCTGAAGAGGAGTTTACAAAGCTGATAGAGCTAAACTCTTCCACCTGGTGACAGGGGTTGAAACCAAGAACTGAGAGTTATGGTTTGAAAGAGATTCAGATTGGACACTAGGTTAAAATTTCTTTGATAGTAGAGCCGTGCAATAGTGCAACAGGTACCCAGTGAGATGGTGGAGATTTCATCCTTCATTTTTGCACTTGGGTAAACAAAACTTTGTGTCGATGATCGTTCAGCTATAAGAGAGAAGTCAGACTAGATAACTTTCAGAGGTTCTGATGTTTCTGTGATTCTCAGAGTATGTGGTGAATCTTTGTTTATATTTGTCTATTTGTTACATTAATGCCTAATAGATATTAGGTGGCCTGTAATATAATGGAACCTTATTATAAATTGCTATATTTTGTGTACAGGGAACAAGTCCCTCTCTCCTTTCTGTGTTTTGCAGTCAAGGTGTAGTGGACAGGTGGTGATTACACCACATCTTAAACTCCATTGAATGATATCTCAGCATTTAAAGTCAGCAGTTTATTGGCAGTGTCTTTGAAAAAAACTCCTATGAGAAATCCATCTTGGGTGGTGGGCAAAAGCACAGTAATTCCTTAAGGAAAATTATTAATAAAAACTACACCAATCCTTTCCATATGAAGTAAAGACCTCAAATCTTACAGATTAGACATAAAGAGTATTTAGAGGAATGGTCTGCTGAGTTGTCTATTGTTATGGAGTGGTGGTGGGTTGGTCTGTGCAGAGATCAAAGGAAGGAGTGATACAATGAAGTAACGCACCCATCTGTTGTAAATTCGTTTCAAATGGAACAATGTACAACTTCTCAAGGAGGGAAGATGATACAGTGCTTGAGAAATGAGCTGAGGAGTACATGTTTGATTTATCTGTCTTTGCAGGGAGGACACGTGCGTGTTAGAGGTGTTTTGCAGGGCAGAAGATGCAGGGCACGTTATTTATTAGGGCTTGGTGGGAAGACCAAGGTAACAGCCCAGCTAAAATTGGTGTTTGTTGTATTGCTTCTTGTTTTAACTCCTCTTTCACCTGTGCTTATTTTTCCTGTGCTTCTTAACAGGCTTTTATTGACTGGTGACATGTAATCTAGGCATATAAAATTAATGTCCTGGGCTGGTAGACAGTTGAGTAAACTAAGGGCATGCAGTTCAACTTAAAACTTGGCTGCTGATTTTTCAACATATTTTTATGTGCTGTGCATTCCCAGTTAGCACATATGTGCAATTGTTTGTTTAAAGTGAAGAATGTTAACAACACTTGGTAGCATTCAGAGCACTGTTTCATACTGCAGTCACATAATTTTGTTAAATACCTTAGTCTACCCAGAAGTAAATAATTCATGTTGTTTAAAAAGGGAAAAATAAATTTGTGTCAGTTTTACTAACAGCTGAGCAAGTGTTATTTTCTTGGGTATAATATAGTGAAGAGAGTATAGTCCTTGTGAAGACTGATATGTGAAACAAGAATTTCTAAACTTTTTAAAAAGCTACTGAATATCACACCTGTTTGTTCAATGGTGGCCTAAGAACAAAAAACTTCATCACATCAATTTAAAAGGTCAGCAAATATCTGCTTCCTTGTTTGAGAGGTCAATAATCCCTATGTAAAAACTTGCCTCAGGAAAAGATCTGAAGGGAAAAATAACTTGTTTGTTAGTCTCAGTGCTGTACAGAGTGTATCTCCATCAGTTGATACAGAGTATGTCTCCATCAATTGCTGGTGAGTGAAGCTACACTGCTTAATTTAGAAAGCATATTTTTATTCTGTTAACTGAATTTTTGAGTAATGATGTCACCGTTTCCCCCCTCTATTTAGCAGTAGAAGAGAGAGTTTCTGAAAACACCAAAAAATCGTTACATAACAAGAGGGGCTTTCCAAAGAGCAAGTCAAAGCTTAATTTCCATCTTTTGAATAGGAATGCATAAAAATCTTTCCCTAGTGTGGCTTGACTGTTATCCCTTTCTTTTCCTTATGTGTTTCAAAGAAAAAAATGTTGAATGTCGCTTGCCATGTTGAGAACATGCTTAAATAAGTACGGATAAAGTACAGGATAAAAGTTTAAAAAAAATTTGAATCTGCACCTAATGATAACTACATTTATAATTATTTTCTTTTAATCCAAGAATGATGCTGTTTTTGATTCCAGAGTTTGCATTTAGATTCTTATAAAATGGTAATCAACCAGCTCTGTGACAATTTGAAAATGCATGAAGCTTTAAATTAGAATAATCTGTATTTTTGTTCTTTCTCTGGATGTCAGTGGGGGAATGGGAACAAATAACAGGTGAATTGAGTGGTTACTATCAAAAGAACTAGATCTTGTTTTTTTTCTGAGAATTAAGTTGCTTTTTACTCTTTCATCCCTGCCCTCTTGTGCCCAGGTTTTTGGTTTTTTTTTTTTTTTTTCATATTTATCAAATTTAGTTACATTTGATGAAAAACTAGTAATAGCAAAGAAAACTTAGTTCTGTTTTTTTCAAAGAGGCTGACATTTGGGTAGAACAAGGGGCCAAGTGATGTTACTGAAGGGAGGCTGCCTTGGACTTCAGGTTTTTAGTTAGGAGAGAATTCATATGGGATTCAAACATTTCAATAGGCTTAAGCATAGAAAAATGTGTGTCAGAATTCACAAGCTATTGTGAGACAAATACTTTGGAAATCAATCTTTATTATTACCAGATTAAATGGATGCAAATCATTGGGCATCCTTGGATTTAGTTTTGCCTTCTAGTTTCCCTCAGCAGATAGCACTAAAGAAGATTGTTACTGGGCTCTCTAGTTATGTGTAATTTCTTAAATATTGGTAGAATATTAATATGCTTTCCTAAAATTAATTGTTTGTTATAAAGGCTTTTCATCCCTGCACTGCAGCGGGGCTGTGCTGCTGTTGTAGCCAACACTGCATGTTTACTCAGATTACAGGACTGGCTCCATGGGGAGCACACTGATGTGGAGATGAAATTTAACTTCTTGCAGGTTTTGATAGCATTTGAGCTTTCCTGTGGTACCTGCAGTGTTCAAAAGTTTAATTCTGAAATCAATTTGGACCAATTAAAGATAGAGTAGTCTTTCAAGTTAATAAACAATCTAAAAGTTCTAATAAAGATCTAAGTTAGCGATCTGTTCTAGGCAATATTCTGAGTTTTTACTGTCTTACTTTTAGACTTCCACCTTTCCCCATCTGGTCCCTAGTGTATTTGGTACCTACATTCTTATGTTTTCAGTTTTTATGACTTGGGTTATGTATGATGTCAAGGATTTCTGAGTAGTGTTGAAGTCATTTACAGGGCTGCCAGGTGCAAGTGAGGTCTGGTGCACTCAGCCCAAGAAGGCTCTGGGTAGCAATTGTGTGCAGAAAGGTGGATAATGGCCATTGGAGATTTCCCTGGTTAGGTGTTACGCTGTCAGTGAACAGTGTATTGGCAACTCTTGTCCCCGATTTTAGGTAATGATCAACTTATAATGTTTGTTAATTACAAAATAGAAACCAAAAAGCCTTTAAATACATACGTTCGAGTAAATTGTTGTGAGGGGAGGAAGTTTTTAAATTTTTTTGGTTGAATTTTTATTCAGGAAAAAAAGTGCAACTCACTTGTTCTTTGTGTAATATGTGTTTATCTGCTCGGTGTCTTCAGTTGTGTGCCAGGTTGTGCTACAGCCAGGTAAGCAAGCTGCTATTGCTACAAAGACAAATTTCAGCTAGCAGCTCTAGAAACAGAAGCATGATTTGAAAGTGGTTGTTTGTCTTAGTAGGTATTTGTTTTCTTCTGACAGGAGGGGGGAAAAAAGATCTTTCCAGCACTTTACCTGTATTTATTTTCACATTTCTATTTCCTTGTGTGCAGACTTGCTTATGTCACACAGTTTCAAACACTGTTTATCTTCCACCCCCTGCTTTCTGTAACTACATTGATGTGTCTCAGCTGTCTTTTCTTCTACCAAATTCCTAACTAATGACAAAATGGTGCTTTAAAAATTAATCAGACCGTTTCTGGGGGAATGAAAGAGTGATCTGCATGCAATCACTTTATCCAAAGAGAAGAAAAATAGTCAAACACATAAATTAATAGTGCATAAAAAAGCTTAAGACTTAAAAATGTGTACACTGCTGTATTTTGTTAAAAGTTCTTACGGCTCCTCAATTTTATTTTTCGACCCATTTTTAAAATGTATTACTGCAAGTGAATCAAATGTGACTCATAAATCTGAAGGCATGTTGGATGTAGTTGTGTTAGAGTATTCAAAAATTTTTGAAATTCAAAGTTTGAAGTGTTTATAAAGCTGTGTAGCATCATGGTTTTCAAAGCAAAATGTTCTAATTTTACACATTTTTTTGGTCTTACTTAAAGATTTTTAAATTAGTTATGTATTTTTATCTCTTACCAGGAAGTACCAGCTTGCTGCAGGTAGGAAATAAATGACTAGTTTATCTTGTGTTATTTTTCCTACTGAATATATGTTGCAATTTTTTTCAAGTGTCATTATGGCTATGCTGACCCCTTTTCTTGATAAAAAATAATCAAGAAAGTCTCAATTTCACTGTAACTGACCAAGAAAAGAGCCTGTGAGAGTTAAGAAAAGATGATGAATTCTGTATTTTTCTTTATGTGTTTCCACTACTTGGTTTTATATATGGATTTGAGTGAAGTTATGGATCATCTGAGACAGTAGTTTATCTTGTCTGGGTTATGTGGAAATCAGTTGTATTTTCCCTGAAGAATGCCTCTACCTTACCGAATTTTTTGTAAAATCCAGCCGAACATTTTGCATACTGATGAAATTTGAAAATGTGCTAATTTTGCAGGCTTTCTCAATGATATTATGTGCAACCTCTCTAGAGGCCTTTTAAAAATAGATGTAGTGTAATTAGGATTTATCAACAGAAATCCAGCCAGACATACAAGAATTATAATGTGATCTCTCCTCTCCAAAATCAAGACAGTGAAAATCAGTTTAATGAACCTGAGGGCTACATGAAGACATTTCAGTGACTTCTTTTCCATCACTAATATTCTCTGTAGGAGTTAAGTAAATGGGATGGTTGTTGAACAATGCCTATTCAGTCAGCTTAACATCTACAGCCTAAAACTATCAAATCTGTCTCTCAGTATCCTAAGTGGTCCCCTTTTTCATATTGGACAAGATTCAGAAATGTGCAGCCTTGACTTTTGCTAAAATATTTAGGATGTCTCCAAGATCAATTAAAATTTGCAATATGGTAGCAGGTGCAGATATGTTGCATATTGAAAGGCATACTGTATTTCAGTTGTAAACTGATTTAAGTTTTTTGTATTTGTGAGGTTGCTTCTGAAAAGGTTGGAAAATCCTTCTGGTTGAAAGCAGCAAGATGGTGTGATTTTCCAGAATCTTCTGGTCTAAACTGACCAGCATGTCTAAAAACGTGCAGAAAATTGCCATGCTTTAATAGGATAAATTGGTTCATGCTTCACATATATTGGGAACTTTATGATATAGCAGTAAAATGTACATTTAAAACCTTTGGTCATATTATTTCTGCTTATAGCCATATAGAGCAAAACCTAGATCCTCTGAAGTTATCTTCAATTTGAGTGTTTGGTTGTTATGATATTAGTATGCATGAATGCTTATGAAAAAGGGTGTGCAGCTGAATGGGTGTGCTCTTGCTCATCATACACTAAATCTAATTTTTTTGATCTTTGTCTCATGAAATGTGGAGGAAATCTGAACTAGAGTTCTAATAATTGTTGATTGCATCCATTTATTCCCTCTCCAATTAAAAATGGAATTACATTTTGTGTGACCTGCTTGGGATAATCGTGGAGCAGATTCACGATTTTATCTGCTGTGTTGTCATGACATAGGAAATCAGTTGAGTAAGAAATGACCAATGCAATTAGAATAGGTAACTCAATTTGAAAAGTCGGGGGCAAGGTGAGAAAAAATAGCTGGAAATGTGTTTATGTTTTGGGAATATTTGACTGAGAGCAAGGGCAATTTGTTTTGAACTACAGAAACTACAAAAATACAGATCTAGGTTAGATATGTAGCGTTTTGGAACATTTTGGTTTGTCTTTATGGAGAGGGGATTGTAGAGGAAGAATTCTTTAACAAAACAGAAGATTTGGCTTGCCAAATTAATTTAGTTCAAAAAGCCTTTACAACTTAATCTGACGAGCATAACTGGCAAGTATCAGTTACATTTTTATTTCCAGCTTTTTGTTAAGAAAATGTAATTTATTCCCACAGACAAGCATAAATATTACATTTTATGCAATGGACAATGTATAATTAAACTCAGGAATAGTACGCTAAAAAACATACAAGGAAATGCTGTGCACAGTTTTAGCCCAGGATGAATCTTGTGTTTTAATCTTGACTGTGTTCTTCCAAGGAGAACAAATTTGTTTTAAACTGACTTGGAAAAATACTGCACTTTTACTTTGGTTAGAGTTTGAAGCTGTAAAACTTTAATGTGATTTGACTTTACATCTTAAGAATATACTTATATATTTAAAGCAAGGCCTTTACTGAATATTAAGGTAGTAATGTCCTTAATGCTCTCTGTAGCTGCCACGGATTTTCTCTTTCTGTCAAGAGGAGGATAGTTACCTGCATTCCTTCAAGTAAATTAAGCAACATTAAAATAAATACTTGAGCCTGGATGGAAGTGGTCATTTAGATCTGATCTCAAAGCCTTGAGAAATAGTTGCGTGTGAACTTTTGAATTTGCCATACACTTCCAGTGTTAGGTTGTTTTGTGTTTGTCTTTCCATCAACTGTTTGCACATGCATGCTTCTTGCATAGCTCCCTGAATGTCAGCCAGCACTTGAGGGCACTTGAGATTGTGTATCTACAAAAGGAATCTGTTTCCTGGGGAACCTGAAGGTTTGTCTTCTTTTAGGTTTTGAATTCTTTTTGTGCAAGCCCAACAATTCTTTCAGAGCTATAGAAATACTTAGATACCAGTTTTAGGAAACACAAGTGGTATGTGAGTGAGTTCTTACTAGTCAGTGCATGTGCTACTCTAGCTGCAAGAAACAGCCCTTGGAAGAAACAAATTTTCAGAGCCTCTCCCCAGCATTACATGAGTGAATAAGATTTTTGGAATGAAAACTAGGGAGCAAAAACAGTGGAATTTACTGACTGAAATAATGGAAGAAGTGTACCCATTTAAAAAAATTATTAATATCTATTATTTTTTTTT
The DNA here is from genome assembly GCF_027887145.1 of Ammospiza caudacuta. NCBI lineage: Eukaryota > Metazoa > Chordata > Aves > Passeriformes > Passerellidae > Ammospiza > Ammospiza caudacuta. The sequence continues at coordinate 38,672,541 of NC_080598.1, read as the reverse complement.
TAAATCTGAGAATAAGATGCTCTATAAAATGTGCAAACTGAGGTTGACCTTTGAAAAAGTAGAAGACAATTAGGGCAGAGCTGTAAAACTATTGACATCTGGTTCTTTATGCAACATCTGTATCTGGAACCACTTACATGCTATGTTCTAAGTTATTTGCAATAGTAGAGCAGGAAATCATGTTTGTACAGCTCACTGCACAAATACATTTAAGTAGTGAATATCTAGTAGATTTAAAGTGATAGGTCCATGCTAGAGAAGGGCAACATGAAAGAATCATAGAATGTTAAGGGGTTAGAAGGGAACGTAAAGATCATCATCATCATCTAGTCCCACCCTGCTGCCATGGGCAGGGACACCAAGGTCACTAGATCCTTGTCCACTCTGGCCTTGAACACTGCCAGGGTTGTCTAACACTGCTGTGGGTTGTCTAACCACCCTCACAGTGAAAAAGGTCTTTCTAATATCACACTCAAGTTTCCCCTCTTTCAATGTGTGCCCATTGCTCCTTGTCCTATCAGTAGAGTTCCTGATGGAGAGTCCCTCTCCAGCTTTCCTGTAGGTCCCATTGAGATACTGAAAGGTTGCTGTGAGCTCTCCATGCAACCTTCTCTTTTCCAGTCTGATTTGTTGCAGATTTTGAAGTGTATCTGGTGAATAAGGCAGGGAGAAAACTGGTAAAAGAGAAGAGAGAATGGCATAGTTTACAAAGTTGAGTGCCATTTTTTGTGTTTATATTTCTTCCCATACCTACTGCCAAATTGCTTTGTGGAGCAAGTCAAGTAACTAATACTGCTCTGTTGCTTTCTGTCTGCTCAGTCCATGAGACCTGACTTGCTAAAGCATCAGAGGCTGCAACTGCTACTTCAAGAAGTGCTTCATTTTGAATGAATTAAACATGATATAACAAATACAGACTTATTTTGGGTGTAGGGAAGGAGCAAAAGGGAAGAAGGTATTGGGGCTTTATCTTCTCAATTACCTTCCATCACCCTTCATGTCTATAACCATATGTATTTTTATAACTGTATGTATTTTTATAACTGTACATATTTTTATAACTGTATCTATAACTGTGTACATTTATATAAATGTATAAAAAAGTGTTTTCCCTTAGTGTTCATGCTGTGGCTTTAACCACATCCCTTCCTTAGATTTTGTGACACAGAGGGTGTGCCACCTTCATTTCTTGGTTTGCATTTGCTGCGTATAATGGGAAGTACTTTGGAAGGCAGACAAACATGTAAGATCAAACTGGGCACAGGCAGCTACTTTTGGCTTACTCTTCCTTGGGCTAAGTTCCTGACAATTCACAGACCTAATCATATTTCTCATTTCATGTGCCTGTTAACAATATTTTGAAAAAATATTGATATACTCTAGCAAACAGTATCATACAAAAGCAGTTAAGAAAATTTTTCTCAATTGTTAGTTACAAAAATGATCAGCATCTTCAAATAAGTTGCTGCATACTGTATCCAAACAGTAAAGGGAAAACAAACCAATTAATTCCAGGCATGGATTGATGGAGGCATCATGAGTAGTATAATTATAAGTGTAGTGACTCAGTAGTATGGTCCTGCAGAGCAGATGGAGTTTTCATAGACAGCCTTAGTTTTGGCACTTTGAATTTTTAAATGTCTGGCTTTGCAAACTTAAACATCTTTTTGTGTATATTCAGATACATATACTGTTATACTGATTCAGAAACATACAAAGAGAATGGAATTTATTTGTACCAATGTTCATGTGCTTTATCACTGGGTTTGAAAAGCTGAAATGCTTCTTACAGTTTGCCAATTGACCTAATAATCCAGAGAAATATGTGTAATGTTTTTGTTTTCATCCTGCAGCTGGTCATATCATCACATTCAGTGATGAAATATTCTATGTTTAGAAAACATGTGTAAATGCTTCACATTTAGAGAAATTCTGAGATAGTGTTGTAGTTAAATACTTTTGCCAAATTGGTTTTGGGTAAGTAGTTCAGGTGGTCAAACTTTGTTTCTCTTTTACTGGGTCACTTGTTGAACAGTACAGCAGAAGAAAATCAGTGCCACATAAAAGACTCTTTGATCAAGTCATGTGGTTCTTATGAATTGCACTGTTTGTACATACTCATAAACAATTCTAATTTGTACTTAAGTTCTCTAATAAAAAAGTATATTGTATGCATTTGGTTTAAGAGCACTAGTATCCTAAATGAATGTATTTTATATAGAATTTTCTCCCAGTGTGTGGTATCCAATGCTGATGAGTGGCATAGTAAATTGAATCCAGCCTCATCATCTTAGGTCAAGTCCACCCATCACTCATTCCAATGACTTGGCACTGCATGGTGCAGTTAACTTTGCATCTTCTAGGAGATTAGATGTGTCAGCTGTCCCTTCTGCAAATCTGTGCAGGCCTTCAAGGGTCCTTTAGAATGGATACCCTGAGGCAGCTACTTTCTGTACCAGGAATAAGGTTTAAAGAATTGCCTGCCTTGTGAAGGACGTTAAGTGTGGGTGCTATTTCTGACATTCTTCTACTTAGAACATCTGCAGCAGGAATTCTGCTTCCTTTCTCCTCAGTTTGTTTTTGCTCAAGGGAGGAGCACAGGAAATGGATTGAAGTGACCATCGCATATATGTAGCTCTTGTGGTGAACAATTAAAATGTTTCTTTTGGGTTTTTAAATTTTATTAAACGATACTTTGTTTTTCTTCTGGTCTCCATGCTGCACCAATTTGCCTCTTGGATCTAAGTTTTTCAGTACATCAAAGATCTCAGGAGTCAGACTGGCTCTTTGTCTACCCCAGTACATTGGTTCCCAGCAGTAATAGTTAGGTCATTAAAGAGGCGTCTCATGCCTGGCCCCCTCTTATAAGGTTATTTCTCATGCTGCCCCCAAGGTTCCTGTCATTTATTAAGGATTTTAAGGAGCATATCCATATTTATTTCAGCTTTGGACCTGTGGTCCATTTATTTATGTAATGTGTTCTTGATTCTGTTGATACTTCTGCTTCCACACTTTTTTCATATAATTTCCTGAAGATCCCTATGTGATCTGTAAAAAAAGAGCTTAGAAATTTTCAGTAAGTCTTGTGTGCTCTCTGTGTAAGGAACTGAACCTTTCTTGCTAGAGTGGTATTTCCAGTTAGAGGGAAAGAGATGTCAGTACTTGTTAGATGGAACATTTTGAGAGCAGTGTGTGAAAACCTTTTCCTCCCATTTTCTCATATCTCATATTCCTCTTAAGTATTTTGCACTGTATTCTGGGAATACAGTAGAAGGTTTTGGAACTCTGGGCCTGAATAAAGTGAATGATCGATGCAGCCAAATCAGTTGGTCTGTTGTGTCACAACTGTGCCGTGCACCTGTTTCATGAGTTCCTTGCAGGCATTCAAGAGTTGTGTGTGCAGTTTTAATGTGGGGAAAAGAGCAGTCATCCTCTGCCTTGTGATGGATATGCTGCTTAGGTTCATTTGGTACGAGCTAACTGGAGAGTTAATCAAGCAAGGCTAAATTATCTTACAGCCACATTTGATGCTGTAACTGTTTCTTTTTGGCTCATCTCACTTTCAAAGTAAAACATGTTTTAGCCATAATGTAAGCATCAATGAAGATTTGTTTCTCCATCAATCAAAATTCATCATGACTTGGGTTCTTTGGTCCTGAATTGAATATTGCAAGAATAATAGATTTTTCAGTGCTTTGGTTTTTTTTTTATCCCAGGAAGCATGAAAAACTCAATGTAATGCCTCACTGTGATAATGTATATAGAAGCCTCCTGTATATTTACCATAATTGTTGCTTCTGAACAAAGTATGACAAGTCACCTTACGTTTTTGGCTAGGTGAGGGTATCATACAGGAAAACAACAGTTTTCAATTTGAAATTTCTTGTGCCTTTTTTTCTAAGGTTTGTTCTTCCTTTTAATTTGCATTTCTCCTGGCTGTATATTAGATGTTTCTTTAAATTTCGGAGTTTGCTTATGCATATCTAAGGCATTTTAATTCAGAAAAAGATGTAGAAAGAGATATAACTGAATGTATACACTAGCAAACATGCTTCCTTTAAAATTATAGTTATTAATGTAGGTAAAGAATGGAGACTGAATAGTTCACATAGAAAAGTTTCTGGATGAAGCAATGATCTGCAGCATTCTTTGTGTCCTGATGTATTTGATGTTTGCATTATTTTTGCAACTCAGATGATCTGCTGTTAAAAAACCAGTGACTTGGACAATTACCACTTTTCCAGATGAGGAAATAGAGGGAATGTCTGCACTGCAGTCATGCAGAGATTTGCCTTCTGAAGGCCAGTGAAGATATATGGTGCTCACAAGGTGGTAGGATGACTGTACACTCTAAGTGGCAATGGACAGGCTATCAAGATTTTTATGCATTTTTCTTTGCCCTCATCTCCCAAAAAAGGTCACCAATTAATTTTGACATCTGTCTCATCAGACTGAATACTTTGTGGCATGTGCTGTACAGATATTGTTCCACAGCTGAAAAAGACAATCTGGCAGGTTGTTTTGGTTTTCAGCTGTTTGACTAATTGCTATGTATGTAAAAAACAGTAAGGGGAAATAGAAGTACAACAGTGGTATTTTTTTTCATGGTGTAGATTACATTCTTTCTTTGTATATTTAAAGTGGAATTATTGTCATGTGGTTCAAAAACAGAAAGGTCATCATTACTTGCTTGAAAAATAATTATTCCTAAGAAGTTTGGCTATGTAGCAACAAGGCATTTCAATATAAAATGACTGTATTTTGTTTGTTTGTTTTTTTTTTTTTTTTGGCTGTTGCACTTAAATGAGGTCAAAACATATACTATTTTATTTCAAATCTCTTAAAAATATTTTGGTTTCTGATTCTTTATCTCTTCTCTCTTTTGGTAAAAAATATTTATTTCATATACTGTGTTTTACAAAACTCCTTAGGAAATTTCCTTAACTGTCTTCTAAAGATTGCACGTAAACAAAGAAGAGAATGTACATACACTTGTTTTATATGTTTCTAGCTAATGTGTTTCAAAGTGTGTCTAAAAACTGTAAAAAATTTAAAACATAAGCCTTTCTTCCCTTAGTCTTTGATCTCTCTGTTTTGACATACTGCTGTAGATAGAACTGGCCTTACATATGGACTGTGATGTCAAATGTGGCATGAAAGTGCTGACATTAAGTTACTATTACTTTCAATATTTTGTCTCTGTTGTGAAAATTTTAGTCTTTGATGCTTTCATGTAAGTGACAGAGTCATTACATCACTCTGTGCCTTGTTGGGAAAGGACAATTATATTTCAGTCTTTTTTCAGTTGTGCATTTTGAGATCAATGAGCAAAGCTTACTGGAGCATTACTGGTAATAATACTAGTAATAGTACTATTAGTAGTACTAGTAGTAGCTATTAGTACTATTAGTAGCTATTAGTACTATTAGCAATTAGTAGTAGCTAATAGTACTAGTAATTAGCTATTAAAAATTATTTATATTCAGAATAAGAATGGGTGATTAATAAAGGGTATCGAAACAACTAGTGCTCTGAGGACAAAGTTTATATGTGGAATATGGGTGTTTTAAAGATGTATGTTTAATCATTCTTATAGGAATACAATTAATTTGTGATAGTGCATATCAAGAAAAAAAAGCTTTGAATTTTGGTCATATCAGTTCTGAAATCATAAAAGATAAAGACTGATGGTTTAGGCTTTACTATAAAGAAGTGACATTTCTGTTAGGATTTTGGAATGCTAACATGTGTCTTTGTGCTATGGTGTCTCTTTTTGTCATAGGTCATGTACTTGACTCCTTGCATTCACACCTCTTTGAGTGACGCACAATTGAGCGCTTATGTAAAAATATGGGGGCCAATGTCATGGTTTTTGCTTTTTTCCCATGGTGTATTGCTAAGCAACATGTGTACAAACAACAGTCTTTGCTTTCATTTTATCTTTTCACTGTCCCCCTTCAGCCCCCCACTTCACTAAATACTGATACAAGTTTGAAAGGTATGTATTACCTTGTCAGGAAAAACAGTAGTTTTAGTTTGTAGTCTGTGGAAAATGAAAGATGCAGTAGCTAGTGAGGATTTTGGATGTTTGATGCTCTTCAGTTTCACTATTTAAATATTGATCACATTCCCAGCACTTACTTTATTTTCCTTGCAATCACCTTTTTTTTTTTCTTCTGGAAGCAATGACTCATTAGGATATTTTTACACGTCCTCAGCCATATTCACTGGGGAAAATAGTTTTGGAATACTGTTATTCCCATGTACATACCTGTTATATTGTACCTGTACAAGGTATAGATAAATTATAGATGTGTTTATTTTTGATATTGCTGAGGACATTTTATTGCGCTTTTCTAGATTCCTGAAGTGTAAATGGTAGAACATGATACAAATGTGTGTGTGTGTGTAAAGAGAGAGACAGGATTTCCTGTAACTAGAGCTTATGGTGTATGGCATTTTACATTCATATATAGCAAATTAGATTCTGGTGAGAGAATTGAGGAGGGAAATCTCAATAGTCAACTGAATTGAAAAAACCTCATAGTAAACAGAGCTAAGAAAAATTGGAAGTAAAGGGCACGCTTTCTTGCCTGAGCTATCACTAAAGGCAAAACTCAGGAAGGGGATATATTCAAAGATGTTTGATCAGTTTCATTTTTATTTTCTGAGCAATAACTTTATTTTTTAGTATTAATTTTACTTGCATAGTGAAAAGAATGTCTGAGATTTCCCCCCACTTTGTGGACTTCTCTGCTTATGTATTGCTAGGTTTTTATGTGGTGGTGTGTTCTGACTACCTTGTCTTGTTTTTCCTGGTTTTCTAGAGGGAACAGTTTCAGAATTTCTGAGTATGAGCTGTCATTGCTTGTCCTGCTTGGACTTGGAAGAGTTGAGTATGTTGTTTACTGATGGCTTGCTTTGTAACTGTATTGGATTTCAAATCTGGTATTCAAAATCTGAACTGCTTTCACAGATTTTGCCATTAAAATTATCTTACAGAACTGAAACCTTGCACATATTTGATACTATCATTTGCATGTAACATATATATAGCTGAAGGTGAGTACTAGTATACTTATTTGATTTACAGTTTCTACTTTTATTGGAAGACTGGTAGCCTTGTTCCTATTTGCCTTTCCTTTTATTTTTCCAATTTTTGAGGAGAAAAAGAATGTCTTTCCCAGAATGTTTGATTATACAAAGGTGAACTCCATTATTCTTCTCATTTAATATTCATCAATTTGCATGTTAATGTTTTCAGTGGAGACTAAATATGCTAATTTCACAGCTTCTTAGCAGCAGATTCCTTAATCATGAAGATATTTATTTGTATGTCTAAAAAGCAATGAGGTAAACTGCCAACATTGCTTCATAAAATTATGCTGCAGGTCAGTCTGAAAGTTGTGACTGCTGCAGGGACCTTGTCTCCATAGAACCAGCTATCACTGAAGTTGAAGTTAACTGTAAGATTTGGGCTGGTTCTGGGCTGGTTGATTCCTCTGTCTTTTAGCTATGGTTTATGTAAACAGTTAAGCAAATGTTCAGTGAGCAAGTCAGTCAACAGGTCTTCCAGTCTTTTTTGTGTATGTTCTTCAAAACTATGTTTGTACACATAGTAAATATAGGTACCTTCTTTACATTAAGTTGTGATTAGATGGATAAGGACTTCAATGCTTTTGTCTGTTGTAAAATGGAGTTAGCATGATGAAAGCCAAGAAGCAATGCTTTAGAATTAATATACATTGGGAAAACTAAAAAGCTTTGGTAAGACTTTCAAAGCTTCTCTTATGAGGCTCACTGAATTTTTTGCTTAGCATGAAGTTAATCCCTTCCATGTCTGCAGAGCTAAGACTGTAATGTTAAGGTGCAATAAGCTAAAATACCTTAAAATAGTGGTACAATTAACAGGTTTGCTGTCCTGGTAGCACTGTAAGCAGGGACACTGTAGAGTTGGGAGGATATTTGAGATACACCTAAAATACATTGGGCTCTTCTGCCTAGTGATGGGGGGAAGTAAGTCTCAGAAAACAGTTTAGAGTACCTCTGTTAGGATTTGCACTAATGGCCTGTATCACCTCTAACAGAGTCACCCTCCTGGGCAGCTGGCAGTGGTGGGACTGAGTCCTATTGAATGACTGGGGGCTCTTTTAAATATATTGAGAGTTTTTCAATAATATTATATCACAGAACAGTTTAATTTGAACTGCTTGCAGAATATTATTACTAACTTTCTGGATATCATTTGTGCCACATTATCATTGTATTTAAACTTGATTAATATGTCTCCTGACTTAATTTTCTTATACTGTATGGTAAATGCTGAATAATTATGTCTGTAAATTCATGCAGTTTAGAGCTTATCATTGCATTTCGTAGTCAAATTTTACAATCGTCATTCAAATGTCCTCATTTAAATGAGATATGCATCTCATGAGGCTATCCCAATAAGAAAAATTTAAATAAAATGTATGTTGTCTTGTCATTATGATCTCTATGAAGAGGTTTCTCTCTTCAGCTGTGTTTCAGTGTTAACCCAATTCGCCATAGTAATTCCAGTAACGTTGTTTCAAAGGAATAAACATTAATTATATGCTTTTTCTTTAAAATGTACTCCAACCTTTAAACAATCTATCTATAATATGTATTAAGCACTGTTACTATTTTAGTAATAACTAGCTGAACCTTGACTATAGGCTGATGTCTGGAAATGGATATTTTGGTGCCCCTTAAATTAATAATTGGTGCCCCTTGTTGCAAAAAGATTACAAAGGCAGACTGATACCGTACAATCTTTTGGAGCTAAGTTAATATTTAAAAATCACGTATTTTAAATAGTTTCTTAACAGGAATAATTTGGTAACCTTCAATAAGTAGATTTGATGAGGTGAATGCCTTTTCCAGACCACATTTCAAATAAGAGTAAGTAAAATCAATACTTTAAAAAAAAATGTGTTCAGCAGAAATAAGTGCAGTTTGCAACAAAAATACTGTTTCAAACAATTTCTATGAACAGACTAAGGCAGATTTTTATTCTCTAATCATATGTTTAGAGGGTCGGCTATTTAGCAGATTTTTAGCTTTCCAGATGCTCAAACAATGCACTCTTAAGTACAGTATCCATAGATTATCCCCAGAATGCTGTAGATTAGCTATTTTAAGATTTGAATTGTGACTAAAAGCTGAGAAAAAGCAACAGCAGTTGCAGTTGCAAATGTGTTGTCTCCATTAGCTCATTTAAAATGTATTTATCAGGGAAAGAGACAAAGTAAGCTGTGTCTGCATGTAACACTGGTACTTCATTAATATTTTACATACATATGTGTGTATCTATAAATAAAACCTTTATGTGTATTCTGTCAACAACAAAGAGTATCCAAATGAGAGGCCGGTTTTGTTTGTTTATTTCACTAGGAAGGCAGTACAAGTTGTGATCACCAAGGACTGATTAGCAAATTTTGGACAATAATGAACATAGTTAAATTTTAAGTAGAGCTTCTTTCTGTTTGTTTAGATGCTCAGAAGTTTACAATTTTGGCAGATAGGTTATTTTACTGAACAGTGAAATACAGTACTTTTAATTTACATTAATTTAGTAATTGTAACTCTTGCAAAAATGTCTTTTCATTGAATAGTTTTTAGCATGTAATTTTTAATCCTTAAAATTAATGATAACATATGTTTAATTTAAGATAATTTGCTTTAAATGTTTTTCTTACTAACAAACCATACTTGCTGGATCTGTGTCTTGCTGGGCTACCTGATTTAGTCAACTTAAGGCAAATCAAGTTTGAAGCTCTGCTTCTTAAAATATTTAGATTGAAAATTCTCATGGTGTGACCGCTTCCTCCCAAGCATCCACTCACTCCAGCATGGGGCTTCTCCTCCACTGGCTGCAGGCTGATCCCTGCATCAATGTGGACCTCTCTGGGAACCGCCAGCTTCACTGTGATCTGCACTACAGGCTGCAGAGGAATGAATCTCTGCTCCTCTTCCACTGATCTGGGTGTCTGCATGTTGTTCTGCTCACATATTCTCACTCTACTCTTCTCTGACTGGAATTAAAACAGTGCTACATTTGTTGTGATTTCTTCCTAAATGTGTTATCACAGAGGTGTCACCACCATCTCTGACTGGCCAGCATTGGCCAGCGGCGTGTCCATCTTCGGAGCCCTCCGGGATTGGCTCTGCCAGACACGAAGGGAGCTTTGGCAGCTTCTCACAGAAGCCACCACTGTAGCCCCCCAGCTCCAAAAAGCAGACCACGGGAGCACTTAGATTGAGGCAGAACATTTCCTCATGCAGCTTCTACCTGTTGCCCATATTTTTCTGCGTGGCTCCTTGTGAAGAAGGGAGTTTTTGTCCTCATTGTACCCACCCTTTAAGTACTCAAATATGGGTATGAGTGGGTTAGTACTGTTGATGTTTTTGCTTCTCTTGGGGAATTTTCGCCCAAGTATCTGGGACACTGCAAAATATAAATTAAAAATATATCTCCAAGCAAAAAAGAGGATGATAATTAAGAATTTTTTTGCAGTTCTGAATTAAAGATTATGTAATATCAGCATGCTGAAAGCTAAGCTTCAGTGTTTGTTGAGCAGTCCAGCTGCAGTTGCTGGAAACAATAGTTCAAATACATCAGATTTGTCTTGTCATCCTATAAGCTGGTCTTATTACCAACTGTATCTCACATCCAGTACTGACCATGGGTTAAATGCACAGAGGAGTTGGAGGCATCGAAGTGTCAGCTATCAGTGGAGTACTGATAACCATCTGAAGAGTATTTTAAAAAAAAGGATTGTGTCATTTTTTCCATACCTCACATTCTCTAATATGAAAACATTTTTTGCTCTCTGTTGTTTGCTCAGAATATCACTGCAAGCACTGCTGGGACTATAGGACTGCTCTTGCTGCAGATAACTCACTTGAAATGCGCGTGGATTGATTGAAGTGCTGAAGTGCCCTGGGCGCTGACTCCCAGCTGTGCCCGTTCTGATTGCTGCTCACGGTGTGTGCTGGGAGCCCTGCTCATGGAGAACTGGCAGGCATTTGGCATAACCCTGCTCAATACTCACTGTGTAATAAAACTGGGAATGGGGAAAAACGGGCTTAATGTCCTCAGGTATGAATGGCCTTCTGAAAGAAAAGGAAAAACCTGGCATTACCACATAAATCAGTGTGGAGATGTTGAATTTTCATGTACTTTCTATATATAAATGCTAGCTGTATAATAGAGCACAGACTAGATGGTTTACTGAATCCTGTTGTCATAGTGGAATTTTTCCACAATTTTGCCTGTCAAGGCTAATTTTTTGTAAGATCTTGTGAGATTTTTTTTTTATTTTTACTGGACTGATCTTATTTGCATTCTTGTTTACTGATAAATACTGAAGGCAACATGACAGCAGTTTCTGAAGGAGGAATATTAGTTATTTTTTAGTATTAATCATTACTATGAAATTGGAAATTACAGAAGGAATCCTGTTACAGATTATCATATTTTATTATTAAGGTGCAAACTATGTTGCTGGTATTTAAGATGGGCAGGTGACTGCCAGTGATACCAGATCATCCCATTGTGAGACTTAGGAGATCAAAAAGACTGTAGTGAAGCCATTGTGGTAATTGTTGGAGTTTCTAAATTTCATCTGTTGGTGACTGAGCTCTTCATCTTGAACGTAATGAGTACTTAGCATGAAACAACTATGTATTATTTATTCAAATCTTTCATCCAGAAAACTAGATCATTTTCTGGGCTGATGGGAGAAGAGTGACTGTGAGTGTAATCCATGAGCTAGATACTAGAAGCAGAGGCAAGGAATAAATATCCTTAAATATACAGAGAATTGGGTTCACTGAGTTTTCAGCACTAGTTCACAGTAATTGATTACAAGTATGTACTTGTGTAAGCACTGATTCTGACAATAAATTGATGTGAGATGGGAGTGAAGAAAGCTAAGGCTAGTCCTTTATTTTATGGTATGTTTTTTTTTTTTTGTTTGTACATGTGGTTTGGTTCCAGCTAAGAATTTTCTGGCTTATTTTTTATAGTACAGACATATTTCAGATATTGCCCCACAAAGAAAGAAATTTTATGCAAACTAAATAGGCTTTTTTCTTTTAGAAAATCTAGCTATTGGCTAGAGTCACTGTTTTGAAATGTGAAAGATTTCTCACCAACACTGGGTTGGATTTTTCACTTAAATAAGCTTCTCAGTGTTATTACTGAATGAATAGTAAACTTACAATCTAAAATCTGGTAACTGTTCCATGACTTTATTTTTACTTCTACATGAATTTAACATTGAAGTTAAAGTAGTTAAAATTAATATTATATTCAAGAACTGTTTAGCCGACCCTCTTGCTAGCGAATGACTGGCAGTAATAGTTCCACTTTCTTTATTAGTTCTTAGGGAAATTAGATTTCAAATAAAAATTAGTAATGAAATTGAAGCCCCAGATTTCTCCTATAATGATCATATATGACTTAAAATTCATGTACTTAAAAATGGGTTTGAGACTGGCGACAGTTCAGTAAAATTGCTTGCAGTTTCCTTATTGGTAGATGAACTTTTTGGAGATCACCATTTAGTATTGTCTCCAGTAGGCCTAAAACTGCAGAATGAAAGATGGCTCTTATTTCACTGAAGCTTTGCTGTCATACCTTTCAACTTTCGAGCCTGCCAGTGTGTGTGATAGAAGGCATCAGAATGTGTGAGAAGTGACCCAAATGCAGAGCTGTTATTTGCAGTTATCAATACAAACTGTTATTTTGCCATAATTGACAGATGGTTTTGCACTCTAATATCTGTTTTTAAGGATATTTTTACACTGATTTAGACAGAGTTGTGTTGCGGGTTGTGGGGGTTTTGTGTGTTTTTGTGTGTTGGGTTTTTTTGTTTTGTTTATGTTGTGGGAGGGTATCTTTTTTTTTTGTTTTGTTCTTTTTCCTCCTAATGCAGCAGACTCAAACCCCCCGAATTAATGGTACTCAGCAAGAAGGAATTGCACTGTAAAAAAATTGGGGGCATATAGTAACAAATTGGAATTTGTTATTTGAGCTGGGGAGCACAAAAGCTGAAACACACTCTGAACCCCCCTAAAAGTTCTGGTGAATAGCTGGGTGTTCTAGTTTGAAATTTTTTTTTTTTTTTCTGTAAAGCTCTAACATCTGAAATTTATTTTTCTGCAGAGAGGAAAAACTACTTGAGAATTTATATATAAAGCTGGATAAAATGAAAACTGATTTGTTTCTAGTTCCTTGGCAGGCTCATTTTGCTAAAGCAGTGACAAAGTCGACTGTTGAAGTGACTTCACCCAGTTCTTCCCTCCTGCCCAGTTATTTACTTGGAGTGAGCAAATGGTAATTGTAGCTCTGCTTGAACGCTGCCATTAAAATTAATGTGTTCTTAGAAAGTTCTTATTTTCATACAGGGCACATCTTGTTTTCCTTAGGTGTTCCATTTCAAAACTAGTGTCAGGACCAAAAATAGATTTCTCCAATTTGGTGTGATTTCCACTTGAATTTTCTTAGAACATAAAATTGTATATTTTAAAACTAAATTAAATTTTCTTGGTTGAAAAACAACAGTTTACAGTTTATTGCTTAAGAACATTAGTAACCAGGTGTTTGTAATATAGAAAAGCATTGTGGTTATTAGGGAGGTGGATTTGCAGGTTAGGGTTTGCTGGCCTGTTATGAATATTGCTGTGTTTCAGTGGAGGGTGTTGCTTTTTGGGGAGCTCTATAAAAACCCCATGGTTTGCAATTATGTTCTGTTACAGAGAGTTTTGTAACTTCCATTGTGCTCCTTGGACAGATTAATCTGATGATGTTTTTGGCTCATGTCCTAACTGTTGATGGATAAGAAGACAATGTGAGCAGTAGAACTGTATTTCTGCAGCACCATAAAATTTCCATAGATCCTTTACTGGTGTTAATTACAGCAGAATTCTCCTATGAGAAGAATTTTAGTGACTGGTTTGAAACATCTTCAGCCTCGCTGTCAGCAAGGTTTTCTTCTAAAAGTTACTTCTGCAAAGTAGAAATACAGGAAGCTGTGTTGGCTGTGGAAGCTGTGGTGTTGCTGTGGCTCTTGGGTGAAATGATGGTGGAATTAAAGAACCTACTGATAATCTGAGGGTCTACCTAAACTGGAGCTTGGTGTTTCCACCTGAAATGGTTTTTTTTGTGGAGAATAGAAGAAAGTTGATCTTAAGAGACATTTAAGTGAGGTAAAATGATAGGGTCCAGGTCAGGGAGCCAACTGTTTGAAAGAAATCTGAGAGGAGAAGTAGAAGCAGAAAGGAAGAGTCATGTAAGATGAGAATAAGATGGTAAGGAATGTTAAGCTGGTGTACAGCTACAGGAAGTACAAAAAACTGAGCTCTGAAATGTTTTATTTTTGTCTATGAAACAAGCCATATTAGGTATTGTGGAGAAGAAGGGACAAAGCCCACAAAGGAGCCCCAGAAGTAGAGGGACATAAGAGGCACGAAGACAGACCATTTGGGAATACTGACTTGTCACCATTACTTCATACTGCACATGCTCACAACTCTTCTTCCCCAACATGGCCTTCTTGTATAATTGCTAGTCCAAAGTTGTTTATATGCAGACCTCTCCTCAGGCCCTTCTGTATGTTAGTAGAACCATTTCTGGCATTCAGAAGTCCAGAAAACTAATTTCTTACTACACCAATCCGTCTGTCCATATTCTAAGTCTGCAGCTTTGCTTCCTCCCAGTGGGTTTTAGGGGTTTTCCTCAGCATTTGCTGAAGGTAAATGTTAGTGTGTGTCAGTGACAGCTGCATGGAATGTGTTCATAGCAGCCACCTTTAAGCAGTATTTGAAATTGCTAGATGCATTTCCTGAAATTTTATTACAAAACTGTCACCCAATATGTTTAGTTTCATACACACGTGCATAAATATACATATATATAGTTTTTCTCTTTGTGTTTTTATTGCCTTTAACCCATTGAAGATCTAATGCTTCGAGCTGTCACAGGAGGTTGCTTTGTCTCCTGTCTGTTGCTATAAATATTTCTGTCATAATCTTAACAACAATCTGTAATGATACAAAATTTGCCAGTTTGCAAAAGTATTCTCAGAGCTACATTTATGGGCTAACAATGAGTTTGGTATTAAAAGAATAAAGAATGAGCTCCAGAAATAGCTTGTTTGTGATCTAGTATCACTTCCTACCCTTGCATGCATGCATGGGTTTTTTTTATACTGTGGGTTGGGTTTTTTTTTCTTCTCTGTTTTATATGCCTTCTGGGGGACTACTGGAACCTTTGTACAGGGTTTAAAAAAGTGATAAAAGCAAGTGTCAAATATGTTGGTGCTTTATGTAAACCAGAGTTTTAGTATGATGAACAGCAACACCTAGCCTTTAGGCATGAATGTTCAGCTGCTGAGAGCTTCAGCCCTAGGTACTAATGTGGGCATTCATACCCACTGCCCCTTGCTGTAGTAATTCCCTGTAACTTATTTACTTTATCAAAGACACCAACTCTAATCTGACAGCATTTGCAATCTGCCAAAGTGTAAAACTGTCACAAGATGCATTTACATATATAGCAGAATCTGCGTAGCTGTACAGGAGGTGAAAATCAGTCGATATAAACCTGTGTCAGTGAAGATGGGATTTTGTGTACAAAATCTGGCAAAACAGTTTATCAAATTTTGAGCTGTCCTTGGTGCCGGATGAGAAATGGAAAATTTTACAAGGAAACAAATGACAAAATTTTGTATTGGTTTATTATAGGCCAAAGTACAAACAGTAAACTAGCCGCTCAAGTATTGAAAGCACGCAGTACACGGATATTAATCACTGCCTAGAACATGTTGCTTATTTATAATTCTCTTTCAGAGGCCAGCTATTTTTCAAGGTGACCATGCTTTCCTTCAAAGCTTTGACTTTATTTCAGGGTTTGGTATCTTGATATAGTTGTTGAAATGCTCAAAGAAGATAAAAATAAAGCAAGTGAGAAATCCCAAACATGATGTATGTAACATGAGGATCAGACTAATGGCGTTGATTTTTGTTTTGATGTTTGGTTTTTAGTTTTGTGAGTTTTTTGGTGGTGGTTTTTTTTTCTGTTTGGAGATACTTTCTCTAAAGATGAAATTTGGATTTCTGTCACATGCACAGATAAATGAGTCTATTAGCAACACATGTACCTCAAAATAAAGTTTAGTGCTATGAGCTCTTTGTGCTTACTTGTATATAAGTTTCTTCTGTAAAATAATACATAAGGACAAAAAAGTTGAGGACATCTGAAATGTTGCGTCACTCTTTGCAGTAGAGGAGTTACAGGGCAACTTCCATGATATGCCAAATCACAGGCAGTGTGTTCCCTTTCCAGCTGTAATTTGCTCCACGAGGATCAGCAAAGATGGAAGAGCCATGCTCTGGATTTTAGTGCTCCTTCTCTGCTTGCATTTGGGAAGATGCTACCCTTTAATATTAGCTTAAATCCTGAAATATCCCAGTGATACTCACAATATGGGTTGATGTCATGGAGATAACTGGAATTTAAACCCCAGGAAACCAAGAAATGAAACATTATTTATGTGTATATACATGGTCTATGCTGTTAGTGGAATATAGTGTAGTAGGAACTTTGACAGAGCAGCTGGTGGGTCAGGGCACATGGCAGCACAGTCCTGGCCCATCCCAGTGGGGAGGCAGATGCAGCCAATGCTCAACATGTGATGGAAGCTGCGTAGAGGAATGCTGTTCTGGTAAACTCTGTCATTACACGTGGAAGGAGCAGCTCTGTCTAATTGCTAATGAATTGGTAATGGAGTAATAAGAATGAAAATGTTGGGGAATATAGAAGTAGCCTGAAGCTGCAGTTTGGGCGATGCAAGGCGAGGCACAGGTTGCCTATCACAGATGTAAAATTGTCAAAATTGTGCAATAAAATGCTTCAGATATTAAAATACAAGGCATGTCTGTGAATCCTCTGTCTGGTAACATTAGCAAGTGAAAAATGAATGTTGCATGGTGGGATTATAAATACACATCTATTGTGTTAAATTATCCTGGATGGAGGAGTAACGTAGAATTGCATAGCATCACGTAGCTTTTTAAATGCAAACTTGTGAAAATTGTAACTAATAGAATCATCATTAGTTTCTAAAATTACTGTTTCTATTAAAAGATGTGGAATTCAGTGACACTTTTTTTGTCAAAATGTGGCTGGTTTTGCTAGATAAAACTGTGAGTTGTTGCAGAAAGTGGAGTGTCAGGAAACTGAAACTTTGGAAAACAGGAGATGAAGCATTAACCACCATGCTGACATAGGAAGGTCAAACCCTTAATTTACTCACAGTTAGCTTTACTTAGAAGGTGGAAATACATGTGCTTTATATTGTAATGAGAATTCATGTAGATTTGTTCCAGACTCACTAATTAAGTACCACTTGAAATTAATGATTGTTTTATGCTGAAAGCATATTTATATTTTTTCTTTTTGTTGTGGCAAGGGATAGTCCAACATGAATATTTATCATAACTTTTCAATTTTTTTAACATTTTACACAGTGCTTCTTTATTAGTGCTTCTTTTAGCCGTTTGTTTTTCCCATATCAGTTTTAGAGCAGGAATGCAAGAACAGATTTTTGTTGAGATACTGAAATTGAGCAAAAAGTTTATTCCTTGTCCACCTTGAGAAAACAAAGTGAAGTTATGCGCTTGGGTTTTTTGTTTGCTTTGATTTATTTTAATGTTTATATATTACATGCATAATTTTTTAGTAGATGTCGGATCACGTGCCTTGAAAGCATCTGGGTTTTTTTGTTATATAGCTGGATAACACATCATGTGTTCACACCTTTAAGTTAGTAGTATTTAACCTTTCAATTTCCAGTACTTTTCATTACAAGAGACATTTAATGGCATATACTCATGGGGATTTTGAATGTATGTTCTTCAGGTGTACCCTGTCTTTGCATATAAGTACTCAAAAATTGCTTCTAATTTTTCAGTAAGAGATCTCTAATAAGGGGGATGATTGATCATAAAGCATTCCTGTTTACTGGCCCCCTTAAATTTAATAAACCTGAAAATTTAGGTAGGTTCTAGATTTGGTAATGTAATGTAATCACTAATATACTATAATTTTTTCCAAGACTGCTACAGAAAAAATATATATTTTGATTTCTGTCCATTACTTTGGAGTAAACATACTTTCTGATACTTGATTTTGCAAGAATACTAGGTTAAAACTTGTAAGCAAGGAATACAGAGGAAGAGGTTACAGGAGAAGTAGTCAACATAATGCATAATTTATCTTGGACTGTGTTTTTGAAAACAAAAAGATAATACTTTAGTATTTGTCAGACCTTTGAGAGGGGACTTTGGTAAGTAAAGGAAATAAGAATTTTTCTTTTCCTCGTCCAGAGTAATTACATTGTGTTGCCTGTGTATTCAGTTTTAAAATCTTGTGCTTTGACAGTCTGTTTTCTGCTCTTGGCTAGTAGAACTGACTTTATTCTTCCAAGCTATTTCATACTGTTGTGAGACTCAAAACTGTTTTACAGGTGAGGTGTGTAACCTGTGTCATTGACACAAAAAATGAGAGATTAATGCTTTCCCCAGCTACCAATACAAACAGAAATGTTATAGTGCAATGATGACTTACAGTGAAATCTAGTATTGTGCAAAAATGTCTTTTTCTTGTCTTAGCAGAATGAATCTTAAAAAGGTGATAGTGATAGATTTTTATTTTAAAATTTTGCTGCGCTGGTTTTGGACCAGGTGGTCCAACAGGTAATTAAATTTGTTTGTCCATTCCATCATGCCTAGTGTTCTTTTTTTGTATCTCAGTCACGCTGTAAAAGATGCCTCTGATAAGTGCCTGTGTATAAGTGTCTGATAATCCTCTGTGGAGACTTAGATATATTACAGAAGGTTATGATGTGAGATTGTGGACATTATGAGCTTGAATCATGAGCTCTTGTATGGCTTTAGATTTGAAAGACTTTCTATTTTCATGTAATAGATTTGAAGGACAATCTATTTTCATATAATAACTTGAAAAACAGGTGATCTGACTGTCCAAGTATTTGTCATTGTGCCTAAAGCATAACTTCAATGAGTCTTTATGGGTGGGTGGGACAGGTGAGAAAGGGCTGGACTACCAAGATGCATACTGACTGATGCTGTGGTCTCTCAGAAGCTGGTAGATGGGTCATCAGCAAAATATTCTGCCCAGGTAACACAAGTGCTTTCCCATGAACTTTACCCTACTCCTTCCTCCAGTCTTTGATGAGGTGTGAGAGTGCTGGTCCATTTTCGTTACAAAGATGTGGCAAGCAAGAGACATCAGAAAGTGCCTTCATTGTGGTGTTTTTATGCAGCAGAGACAGAATGACCCGAGTTGGTGCTTTCCTCCAGTATTCTGTGGCTAAAGAAGCCTTACATTGCCTTTTTCTCAAGCTTCAGCTGCAGG
This sequence comes from Ammospiza caudacuta, assembly GCF_027887145.1. Lineage (NCBI taxonomy): Eukaryota > Metazoa > Chordata > Aves > Passeriformes > Passerellidae > Ammospiza > Ammospiza caudacuta. Next base: position 38,653,076 of record NC_080598.1, on the reverse strand, counting down.
CTGCAGCCTGTCTCCTAGACAGGACTCTGCTACTGCTCCATCCTTCTGCTCTTAAGGAAACTTGCGTGAACTTTCTGGCTTGGACTTCTTGGCATTTATATTTCTATTCACTGTAAATTTTTATGTTGGTGTGTGAAGTAAAACCTAAGTGTTGGCATACCAGAAAGACGTCAGTGTCTTGGGGAGGTTGGACTGTGCATTGTGTTCTGATTTGTAGTGGTTTGCCAAAGGAAAATTCTAGTCCTGTGCTAATGGGATCTCTTTCATCCCTCTCTTCATGCTTACAAATACTAAGCCTAAACATAATTTATTTTGTGTATACGAGCATGCATTCAGATGTAAATACATACATATATGTCTATATGTGTATATAACAATGTTGAAACTTCTGTCATCTGCTAGAGAGGGCTGGGGAGAATGATGGTAAAACTGGTCACATATATTCTGCTGGGAATGATTGCTGTTGGAAAGTCTCTTGGGTGAAATCATGTAGTCAGTCAGGTAAAGTTCTTACTAAATTATTTTTACTTTTCCTGTAACTCTTGGTGTCTGGTGGTACTTAAAGTATTTGATGTAGTGTCAGGGAACTCTGCTCTGCAATGGCACACATCCACTGATGGTGTTAGCTGCTGGATAGATGTTCACTTGTTGCTGTTCTGAGGAGCAGGAGAATGAACAGGGAGAACTTTGTATAACCATGGTTTCCTTGTGATGCTGACTCTGTACAAATGCCAGAGCAAAATGAATATTCCTTAAACTACCATGGATGTTTTAGAGACCATATTCATTTAAAAGAGAAATGGGAATTTGACTTAATAGAAATTCAAACTCGATTTTGGTTTTAGTCTCTTAGACTGAAATGCAACGTTGCTTTGCCTTTTGTTTGCTTCCAGGCTGAAGTTCCCACAGGGAGGAATTTCTGGCAGTAAGTGATTAGGTATTGTGTCAGGTAGCTTTAGAAGGCAAAGGAATACACTGTTTATTCAGAGAGCAATCAAAAGTTGTGTGGTGTTACTGTAGCCTCTTTAGCTTGGGGTGCTTAAAACGCAGAAGTCTTAACTGAATTCCTATAGAGAAGTGTAAACCCCTCAAAGATTGATTGAAACCCCTTATTGTTTCTCAAGCTGTGACAAAATGCTGCTTGTTGTTTCTGTGCTGTGGTATTGCTAAGCATGTCTGCATTCATTATGGTATAAATACAGGATGTGGTTGTGCTACTGTAGCTTCTTTCTTTAAGTTTGATTTGACTGTTTTCAGAGGTATGACTAAGATGGTGTTAATGCAGAAAACTGCCTTTAAAAAAGTAAACAGTAGATCATTTTTTAGCACTGTATACTTTTTTCAAGTATAAAGACCAGATGCATGAAACTAAATGCAATGATGCAGCTCTGTCAACTCTCAGTCCCAATTAATTTGCTTCATATTTACTTTGAGTCTCTTTAGATTAAAATTGATAAGCATGTGGGGGGAGTTGTCAGTAGACTTGATGGAGATGAAAGATATGAGGTTATGAAAAATTAGATAGGAATGAATTATTTTAAAATACTAAATAAATGCATGTTATAGAATTGAAAATTACTACAATTATAATAAAATCAAAAGAAACTATAAAACCATGAAAATTGTATAAGCAGATTTAATAATTCTCATATGAAGAATACAGAAAACATTAATCAGAATTTTGTAACAGTTGCCCATTGGTATGGGAAGTTGCAATATCCAGCCCATTGAAAAAGCCATACTATCACACTAGAAGAGAATAAAGCTTAAAGCAGGAAGTAATGACAATTTGAATGATACTTGAAATACCACAGAAGGAATGGATGTCAGTGGTAGCAATGGAGCTTTATTGAAAGTAAGTACTTAAGCCTGGTGAAGATAGCACCTCTGTTGTTAACGAGAGAAGATTTATGTTGTTTCGTTATGAAATTAAGAAAAGGACAGAAAACTATGATCTTTGACTTCTGTGGTAGGAAGTGGTAGCATTTTTGTGCGTGCATTAATTGATATATTTGGTAACATCATGCCAACCCTTCATTAGGGTTGGCATGATGTTATGTCTAAGTGGCTGTACAGCTAAGTAGAACTGACATCTGCTCTGAACTTTTGTTAGTTATGTTAATCCAGTTTTCAGTGAAAAGAAGCTTGGAACCTGTGGGCAGAGAGCAATATTAGCAAAGGGAGTGGCAGTCAGTTTGTCAGCCTGTGTAAAAAAAGGGAGCAAGACAAGTAATTATTGCTTGTACAACACTAAGAACTGTTTGAAGTTCTACATCATCACAACTGCAGCACTAATTTATTTTTCTTCGCTTCTTTCTGTCAGTAGCTCATTTGCCAGCTGACTGATAAGTCAGTCCAGTTTGGGATTCCAGTTCATCTGGTGAGATGGCACCTCAGAAATAAATCATCTGTGTACAAAAAACTCACGTGAGCATTACTATTAACAGAAGTAGCCTGCTGTAAAAATACCTAAACAAAATTTGAATTTAGTATCTAGACAGTGAAACAACAGAGAATATAATAGACATATTTTATATATATTATATATTATCATGATGTAATGCAGCTAGGTATATAGAAAAAGGTTACAAAAGTTCTCAGGTCAGTCGGAAAGAGTCTCTGGGCTGATGAAAGTAGAATTAATGAATTTGGTTTTATATTTCTATTAATTTTCAAGAACTTTCTGGAGGAAAGCTGCATTATTTATTATCGTACATATTAAAACTTAGCAAAAGTTAATGGTTTCTACATTATTTCTTTGTCATAAGCCAGTATAAAACGTGAAAATTTAGCTCTGGGAGATTTCAGCTTTAGTATTGGCATGGTTCAAAAGATTTTACATTGCTTCAGCAGCTTATTCATTATGCCTACTTCTAAGAGGATAAAACTGATTAACAGATTAGTAATAATTTAGTGTTTTGGTAAGATTAATGGCAGTGTGGATGTCTTGGAGTTTTTTGGGTTTTTCTCCTTAAACTCTAAATAGGATTCTGGAACTGGCAAGGATCTCCTGTGTTAGTGTCTGCCATTGCAGACAGTCGCATCATTTAACTTTGTCATAAAATTGTCAAACTTGACTTTTAAGAAGATTTGGGTTTCTATCCTGGGGCTTTACTTGGAAAAACTGTCCGAAAGATAAATTTCTTTGGAGCTATGCAGTTATTTTTAAATATGCAGCATGATTCTCTTCCTGGTCACCTGATAGTCACTTTTGTTGGCTGTATCTTGGGTTTTGTTGTTACTTTTCTTCTTTTCTAGATCACTTCCTCTGGAAGCTTGTCTTACTTTCAAGTTCATTCAGACAGATTAATCAAGCAAAACTTTTTCTCACCCCATAAGATACATTATGTATTTCATTAATACTGTTAATTTTACCTTATTTCCAAATAATCTATTTGATATTTTTTTATTTATTTATTGGCAGAGGAGTTTAGGGATGATGCCTACCTATCATACCTACATTGAATTCTACCAGTGCTTTTTACTAAAGCAGGAACAGATCTCTCTACTGAATATACTTATAGTCAAAGGTGGGGATTTTCATCTCTAGAGGTACTTCTCCATTCTCATAGTTAGCTTCTGTTGAAGGTGAGGTCAGCTGGCCATTGTTTAACAATAAATTTCTGCTGGATACTAGGCTGAATGCTGATGTCTAATTTAGTAAGAGATTGTGAACACAAAAGTTGTTTCTGAAGGAGTTTATGATGTGTGCAAAAGGGGGTTAAAGAGGTTACTTGACATGACCTGACTCTTTTTTGATTTGCCAGTCTAAACCAGAATTTTATAACTTCTGTTTTTCCTGATAGTGGAGGCAACAGTGCCTCTGCAATGTACTGGTACCACGTGGAATAAATGAGATGACAACAAGAATATGGTGAAGCAGAGCTTTCCAATGCATTTCACAAATTATACGAATTATGAAACTTACAAAACCCTAATGGTAGAAATAAAAATTATATATGGCATGTGTCAGAAGTAAGGGTACAGGTGCTGGAAGTCTTTGGATTTAGTCCATATGTATGTCTGTCCCAGTTTCTAGCCTAGCATTTTACTTCCTTTTGAGCAGTCTATAACAGCACTAATTGTTTTGTACTTTTATGTCTCATTTTATGTACTTTTTGTGTCTCCTTCATTCCTAGAACATTTGCTACACCTTGTAGCTGCTAGTAGCCATACAAAAGATACCACTGCCTCATCAGGTCTGGTGTGCTGGGATTTTATCAGTCTTATTAACAAACAGTCAAATAGTATTTTTGTGTCTTATTGCTGAAAGGATAGACTGGCTCATATAGTCGGTAGCGAAGTGTAAAGGAAATCACGAATATATTAAAAAGAATAAGCATGGCATAAATGGAACAGCTAAACAAAAGTGTCAACCTTAGAAGTTTTTTAATTTGAACTATCAGTGGCCTTTGATAGAATATAATTGTGGATAGAAATGTGAAATACATGCTGTTTTACATTGTCAGGCCCTGCAAACAACCCCAGTCAGATGACAGAGTTTGAAATGTTTCTTTCTACTCTTCTTTAGGGGTAGGAGAGGGATAGTTGTAGAATATGAGATTAAGATCTTTCTTCATTGTAATTCTGAAATCTGTGGTCAAGGAATTTTGTGCCCTGTTCTCCTTGTATCACACTCATTTACTGGCATTGACCAAACCTAATGCTCTTGTTCTTTAAATGAATCTTCAATATTCCTTTGTTTTTCTTCTTCCTCTAATCATAGTTGTAGAGGTTAAACGTCAGAATCAATTAGTGAAATTAATCTATGTTGCAATTTTGCTTTTTATTATGGAAAAAGCTTTTGAGCTGATTACCTACTGAAGCCACTGTAAAGAGATGCATTGTATGCTTGTATGACGACACCAACTCACCTTTTTTAGTAAAGAACAATTAGTAGTTAAAAGAATTTAAAATTTTCTCATATAATTTCAGTCATCATTTTGCTGTATGCATTTTTATTTATTTCAAAATCTCAGGGGAATACATTTGTGTAAAATGCTGCTGATACATGGCAAGCTATTCAGCCATTGTGTTTGGCAGGCATGGCACCCTGTGGTTTGGTGGCTTCTTATATCTTTGTGCAGGCACAGACTTTGGAGGAAGGAGAAGGGGGGGAGGGAAAGGTTCATTTGTTTCCTTATGATTATGTTTTTATTCAAAAAGAGTTGATAAGTTTTGTTTTTTTACTAATTTGCTTCTTGCTATTTTGAAATTTTCTTCAGGAACCTGTTTCAGAGATGACTGCTGCATTTAAAATACAGGATTGGGTGTCTCTTTGAAATGCCATTTTGTTTTGAAAGAACACCTACCATTTAAGTAAAATTATAGTGCTCTGAAAGCAAAAAAATAGTCTTTTGTCACTCCTGTATATTTATGCATATTTCATTTTAAACAAAAAGGAATTTTTTTCTAGCTTGGCAGGAGTAATCATTGGCAAATTTTATTTTATTTTTTTTTACTTTTTCATATACCCGTGTGAAGACTTATCTTTCTGTTTCATAATTAATCTTAACAGCATAGATTTTTATTTTTTTTTTAGCTTCTGCTTTTTCATAAACACAACCAGTTCCATTCAGGATTGGATGATTCCATTGTTTTGGTTGTGTGGGCTTTTGGGTGAAATTAAATGCTTTTCTCTTGGATCCAGCTGTAGTTCAGGGGAAGGGAGGAGGAGGCTGATGTGATGTGGGGAAGTTGGCATGGACTCTTTGGTTGTTACACTGAGTGGGCAGAGTAGCTATGAGTGATTTGGCCAGCTTTTTTTTTTTTTTTTCATGAGACAACCACTGCAAAGTGGTCACTTTCCTCCGCTTACATGGTTTTAAAAGCTTTAGAACAAAAAAGAAACTGGACTGTATTTCAGATAGGATTTAGCAAAATATAGGTAAGTTTGCAAATTGGAAACATCCTGAGTGATGGTGAGGTATGATAGATGTATTATTGCACTAAAGAACATAAAACATTTTGTCTTCTTCCTTTTACAAGTAAATAAAAATACACGGTTGCATAGAATATTTCTAGATTATTTCTATACTACTCAAACCTTTTTATATATATATTTTCATCTGTATCATTGTAAGCATCCAGTTATTACAGTTTTCTCTGTAATTTTCCTTTTTCTGTGGTGTATTTTTTGCATGTTGAGGGAGATTATCTGCACAGACTTCCGTAGGCTGTAAACAGAACTTTTTGCTGCAGCCAGGTTTGTGGCTGTGGGCTGAGATGATCTTCAGTCTCTAATCAGATCACTCCAAAGTGGGAGCAGTGGGCAGGAAGGGAGGGAGTGGTCAGAAAACAAGAAGCACAATGTTCATGTGCCTGTAATTTAAATATGCACCTGCCCATGGTGCCACGTCTGTGCATGCAAAATTATTCCTGGCCCCAGAAATTGGTGTATATTCAGCTTTGGCTTTACGTGACTTCTTTTTGCTACTTGTTAATTTTTGTTCATTTTTTACTGGGTTTTGAATGTGAATAATTAAAATCCCTTTCTCCTTCCATGCATAATTATCAATGGTAGAAATGATGATGCTGGTGAATCTTTTGGTGTGGAAAATGTGATCCAGTATACATAGAACCTTTGCTTATATGCATCCATTTAATGGACAGGTTTGACTTTTTCTAGCTTTCTTATTACATTTTAAGTTTTAGTGTGGTACAGGTTACAAATGCTCAGCACAGCAGTAAGAAGTAAATGTAAACCAAATTAATCTAGTTCCTAAAGGTCAATTTTCACTAACATACATAGGAGCAATGACCAGATGCTTTAAAAAATCATGGCCTCAGCTGTTATTTTACCTTGCTGAAAATTCCAGAAATTCAAACTGGTATGTCAGTGCATTGTATCCAGTTTCAACTGCTCATTTACCTTATTGGAGCATAGTAATTAATGACCACTGTATGTTTCTAATGGTACATTGCATAAAGTGAATCAAAGGTGACATAGCCCATGAAGCATTCTTCAGTGACTGCTTTGGGGTTTTGAAATGTCATTTGTTGTTGCTGCAGCTATACATGTTGGCAGTTCAGCTCAGCGTGCTGGATCACTGCAGTCAGATCAGTGCTTATTTGAAATGTTTATAGCTTTGTTCTCACACAGTTGTGCACTTGCTGGGTTTAAAGGCAAAAAATAATTGAGGCAAAATTGCCTGCTGGTAATATGTTATTAGTTGAGTAAAAATACTTGTTGGTGTGAGGGGAAAAAAAGAGAAGCCATTCACAAAGCACAAATATTACCTCTGCAGTACTTTGGTAAACATTGCAAGGACAAACCCCCCCACACCCCCCAAATTTTGTTTATTCAGGTACAGAGGATCTGATGCAGCTAAACAGATCTGTTTGTCATAATAACACATCCATCCATTATTTCATGCTTTGATTGTGCATAGTAAGATTACTGCCACTTACAGAGAATCAGAACTGTTGAACTAGTCGTGGGAAACTACGTAGCTTTATACTTCCAAATGATTATTAAAATGTTTTTGTGATAATAGTGACCTTTTCAGTGCTTGTGGAGAGAGTAAAGTATTGGAGCTGGTTGGCATGGAGGGTGTTAGGTAGCATGTGGCAGTAGGTGTTTTTGTATGGAGCACCTTGAATTCAGTTTTGTGAAACACTGGTGGGTTTCACGCAGACAGAGCACCCAGCTGCAGCCAGGCTGGCTTGGTTTGGACTCTGGCATATTGTCACAATCTGTGGGCCAGCAGTCTCCTTGTGAGGGGCACTGAGAATTTGTGGCTTTCTGCCACACAAGTAAAATGTACGTGGTCAGTACTAAATGGATTAACCACCACTGTTTTTGAATTAAAAAATGGCATTACTTTTTTTTTATAACTAGTCACTTTACTTGTTGCCCCTTCTCAAGGTTTTTTTTTGTCTTGCCAGGAAAGATGTGTGTCTCAGCTATGAGAGGAAAATTCAAGCAGCTTATCTGAGTTACTAGATTTTAAAGTGGTGGTGAAAGAGGCTAGCTGTGTTGGTCCCTCTGTTTTCCTTTCATCAGAAGTTGAACTCCTAATGTTTTTACTCACATTTCTAGGGTCACACAGCTTATGGGACATACGGGTGTCTGCCCCCTTTGACTATGAACTTTACTGCCCCTCTTCCTGCCTCTGATCTATTCCAAAAGACAAAGGTGGCCCATGAACACATAAGTTTGTATATTCCCTCTCAGTGTATGAGATCTTGATCACTCAGCTGCTGGCAATACAATCCCCTGCTCCCTGCAGACTACTAGTTGCTAGGATCTTTGTATATTAAGTATCTGTCTTTTCACCCTGGCTGGCTGGGTGCCAAATGGCCGGGACTTCAAGCAAATAAGATTATTTTACAATGACTCGTTTGTTTTTAGAACTTAGAAGGGTTTCTTTATATGTTAAATGAAAGTCTAAAAAGTTTTCTTATTTTGTGACAGCTGCTTTTTCCCTGGCAGGAATAGAATTTTGACTTTGCTTGTAGTGCTCTTCAAATATTGTGGTTAATGCCAAAGACTTCAATTTCTCTATGAAAGGAAGGAAACCATAATTTCCTTGCTCTAAGTGATATATTTTTAATGTATGAAAATACCCTGTGAACAAGATGCTTCAAGGAGCTGATTCACCTTTTTGTTCTCAGTTTAAATTTCTTCTCTGCATCATTTATAAGTTAGCTGTTCTGATTTTAAGTAAGAAAAGAAAATCTTTATTTTATGGCCTTGTTCAAAAAATTGTTAGGAAGATGACTATAAAAGAAGAAAAAAGAAGCTTTCTTAAAAAGTTCTAGCATCAGTTGTGGAACACTGTTCCACAACTGAAAATTGTAACACTGCTCAATGAATGGATAGTGCATTAAAAAAGACTTTTATAAAATAGTTTTCAGGAAGGTAGGAGCCAACAGTTCAAATTAAATGTTCATTAAATGTTGATTGAGTCACCGTCTTTTCACAAAGGCATTTATAATTTTTTTAGCAGCAGTACTTCCATCTCTTCAGAAACTATAGGGAGGAAGCTACCTAAAGTCTAAAATTAGAGGGGAAGAGCCACGAGAGAAGTTCCAGTCCCCTGTTGTGCCTGAGAACAATAGTGTCAAATATCTTCTTTATGGTAGCAAAAGAAGTGAAATTTAATGAGTGTGAAATTCTGTACTGGAAAAATTAAGTACTTAAGTAGGGCAATATGGAAGTGGATATTTGAGCAACCAAACCCATGTTTAGGGTTGACAGTGTGCTCATTTCATATGTTAGATACATGTTTTCAAAGATGCACATCCCAGACACATTAAACTCCAAGACAACTTTTGTCTTGATGTTTAAAAATATTCTTGAGGCAGATAGGTCTGACTCTGAAGCTAAACTGTCAAATAATCTGTCAGTACTAGTGGATGGGGGTGGACATGTATTCACCCACGCTGAGATGCAAATACTTCCCTTGTGAAATGTGGCAGCTATTTAGGAGCTCTGCACAACCGTTGAGAGTAAAAAATGGGGAAGTATTTATCCAGTTGAACTTACAATGGGAATTTTAGATAATCAGAAAGGAAAGTCACAGGAATGTGATTCGCAGAAAGGAACATTAAACCGTAGGAATTATATTACATCGTTTCATTACTTTGCACTGAAAGTTGGGAGTTTTTTATGTCTTACAGGAGAGATATAGACTTTAAAAGACCCAAAAGAATTTCTTCCTATTTCAAGTCAGATTGAGCTCTGTCTGCACCTATCTTTGTCTAACCTGTTCTGGGAACATCCAGTGATGGAAATATTACACACACCCTACAAAAGATATTGCTGGTGTTTTAACTACCCTTTTCTCTTAATATTGAACTTTAATTCACTTTATGTGCCTGTATTACTGCCTATCTAGAGGCAGAAGTAAGGACTGTCAATTTCCTTCTATCTGTCTTCTTTCACCTCACCTTTACGTCTTGCCTTTTGTAGCACATTCTGCAAATTTTTTACTGCTGATCCTTGGACTGTCTTTGGACACACAGAACTAGACTGATGACATTTGAGGTGTCATCAATGCCAAAATGAGTGTCACGATAATTTCAGGTACCTGTTGTATTAAATACCTCTTTTTATGCCCCGAGACTGAAAGCAAAGGATGTTCTGAGAAGAGTCCCTAGAAATCTGTTAGCCAATCTCTCCAATTTAGCCTTACACTGAATGTTGTTGCAGAATATGACATTATAGTAATTTGTTCCAATACCTTTTTGTATAAGAAAGCCATAGGAGTTATCTAAATTAACTCCTTTTTAAATAGAATGTCTCTATTAGAAACAATAATCCTATAATGTGGAAATAGCATAGCCATATTTGTTTTCAGTGAGCATTTGTTTTAAATACTTAAATTAAGTAAGAAAAGAAGTTGGACCAGCAAAATGATTGTTGTGTAATGTAATTCTACATAGCCTCAGCTGCTATAAATTGGAACTTGCAGTTTCTTTATCTGCTAGGCAGATGAATCAATAGAAAATCAGATTTCACTTTCTAGGACTGATGCTTATCAAATACGATCAAATCCTGACCTGTCTTTAGAAATTAAACAGCTTCCCTACTGCCATGGACAGGAGAGCATGTCTTTCAGTTCCTTCATTATTCTATTAGTCCTTCCTGAATCCTTTTGCCAGTGGCCTGGTTTTTTAAATTTTAAATGCTAGGTGTGAGAAGATTTCTGATTGCATTTATATCACTGCCAAAACAGAGTTAGTAAATCCATACTTTTGATATTCCCCAATTTATGGCAAAAACTATGTTCACTACATGTGTTCAAGTGCATGTTCACCTAATGATCTATTACGCTGACTAAATTTCATTGTTACTTTTTAGAATAGAGTCCTTTTTACATCAAAGCAGTTTATATTCCATGTTTCCATGTGTCTGAAATAATATTTTGTGAAGACTGAATCTGTGTCAGTGTAAAGCTCTGCTTACATTTTCTTCATTACATAACCAAAAGCAAAGGTAGTTAAATAGTAATAGTGTCTGTCATATTTTATTTGCTCTATTATTTTGAGGACCCTACAGCTCTGTGCCCCTTTATGAAGAGGAGCAAATAAGTTTTCTTCATTTTGATTACTCTAGAACCCAGTCACTGACTTTTCAGCTATTTCAGTTTTGCCTTTTTAGACTTGAAAATATGCGTGCAGGTTTTGTGAGTCCTCTTCAGCATCCATATCAACTGATGTTAGGGTACAAAGTGTTTAATCATTAATATTCAGTAATACCTTTTCCCCAAATAGGAAAGTGATTGATAAATCTATGTGGGTGGTAGAATTGTTAAAGTTCTTTTTGTTCCTAAAGTATAAGCAAAATTTTTAGTGTTCTTTAAGTGTACTGACAGTGATATTTCCACATTACTTTGGGCCTCTTCCTTGGTTTTCTACAACTCTTAACATTTTCTATTTATATCTGTTGCTATCAAGTTTCTGTTTTGAACATTATAGTTCTATATATGTATATAGATATATGGAGGACATACCTTAAAAGCTCCTTTTTATGACCTGGCAATTTCTGTGTTTAATGCAGTTATTTTTTTGAAAGCAATAAAAAAACCCAGAAAATTATCCTTAATGTTCATTCATATACTTATCTTTTGTGTGTTTCTAGATTAACAGAAGGCTTAAACATATGTTGAATCTTTATGCCTCTTTGTGCTGTGTGTTCCTGCAATGAATACATACAATTAAAGGAAGCACTGGGTGTGACTGGTCCAATTACAGAGAGAGAAACTTCGTTGTGATCTGCTTGTGATCCATTCTCCTTCCAGTGGTTTCCATTTCTTTACTGACAGTGTCCTAGTGTCATGATTGGGAGTCCATTCAAAAAGTTGTACACTCCACCTTTGAAACGTTAAGGTAGGAAGGTGTGGAACCCAAATGGCCTCTTCCCAAGTGATTCACTCTCTGTATATAGATTTTGTATTACTATATAAAAGCTGCCATTTTTTGTCACGTTAAAAAAAGAAAAGTTGTTTTCCTATCTCTAAACAGGTGTTTGGCAAGGGAAATCCTTTTGGGTGTTGGAGACAATGAAACTCAAACTTCCTATGACATGGCTTACTCAGAGCTGCAAAGCAATGCTAAATCTGCATAAAACAATAATTTACAGGCACTTTTGTCCTAATGTTTTTTACTAGCTCTTATGGACAGCTTCCTTGTAATGTTTTGGAATAGGGAATTAGTGTGTATAACCTGGCATTAGGAGTTGTTTTTTCTAAGTCAGTCATCTGATGCCCAGTACAGACCTGGTTCTAGGTATGTGTGCTCCTGCTTAAACTGGTGTCCAACATGAGTGCCCTCAGCCTTTTCTTCTGCTAGAATTCCCTCCTGACTATAGTCCTTACAGAATTAGGGAGCCCAGTAATCCTGTTACTTGGTGATGTTACTTTATGCTTTATTAAAAAGGATGCCAGTTACTGATAAATGGAAGTTTTGTCCTTTATTAATAAGGATCCTAATTATTAGTAATAAATGGAAGCCAAACTGACAACAAAGGAGCATATAAATTATTAGTATTAAAAACTGAACCAATATGATCATTAAACATTCATGTTTCTGTCACATTCAGTATGAGAGTACCCTTTACAAGTATTTTTCAAATGACTCTTAGTGTATTTCCTGAAATATAGAATTAATATTGGGAGTGGATGAAAGAGTAACTAATTTTCAGATTCTCTCTGAATATTTTACTTAAAGTGTGTGGGAAATCTGCTTTTTCAGGGGTAAACCACATACTTGGGAATACTTTATTTTAAATAGTACTCTTGATCAGAGATATTTTATTTTCTGTTACTGTGCAAAACAAAAAATTATTTTTAAGCAGTTATGTAGACTGGCATCTATCTGGAAGGAAATGCAGTTGATTCTGAAAGTACAGCAGAGGTATAAGGAAGTGAAAGGTCTCTTACCTTCATTAGATCTTTTGAGATCTCTTACCTCAGGAACAGAAGCCTTGACTGCATGTAAGCAGTTTGTGTTGTGCAATCTGTAAAAAGATCAAAGACACTCGTTCTGCATCTGTGTAGTCTGTTGAGTGAGGTACGTGACTGGTGTCTGAGTCTCCTGAATTGATGTAATGCATCAATGATGCTGGAACAAATCTGGTGGTAGGCTCTCACAGAAATGGGGGGTTTGGGGTTTGTTTTGTTTTGGTTATTTTATTAATAGTGTATGGAATTGGCTCTTGAATTGTTTTCTTAATCTTTCTTAAATTACAAATCCCAGATGTAGTATATGGCATAGAACTAGTAAGACTACAGGTTCAGAAGCAGTCAGTACTTGTGAGCAAGGGGCTCTTTAGATGTTTTCATGTTAATGGAACTAGAAAAAAGACTTGATTTTTTTAGTGATTCATCATCCTTTTTCTGCCTGTTTGCTGAAGGACATGAAAGTTTCTGCTCCATTTCTCAATCTCCTTGGTGAGAAATGCAATCTGTTCATGAAGTGTCTACATAAATGGATGCCTGCCAACAATCTGGCACTTGTTGTCACATTCTTCTCCTAAGCATTTCACAGGAAGCTCCATGATTCTGCACTGGGGTGGACAGTGTTGAGCTGCACAGAGAATGTGTACAGGAACTGTGGGAGCCTTTCTGCTGATGTCCCACTGTTGTCTTAGAGAAACGTGGATTAATGGATCAGTGTAGATCTCAAACTCTCAGCGCGAAACAACTGAGAAGACAGAAACTCAAAGTGGTCTCCCTCAGTGCTTCTGCCCATGAAATTTTTCAAATCAATGATGCTGTATATGCAGGTGTGGTAGATGTGATAATATTTTTGCCACCAACAGGATGCAAAGACCAGTTTATATTCTGAGTCTCTTTGTGATTTAATTACTATTTTTTTCTAAATATTTCTATTGAATTACCCTCTTAATCTATATGACAGAGCAGTCAGCTATGCAAGTGTGTTTTGATTTGCATGGCACATTGACTCAGAGGATTTTTATGTGACAAAATTGAGTGTTTTCTCAATTTCTGAGTTATTGAACTTATTCTTTCTTTACAGCTTCTTGACTCTGTATTGTCTCCATTGCATTGGAAGTTTTAATAGAATATTCACAAAATGCTGAGGAAACAATAGTAAAAAAGATTAGTCTTAGAGAAGACACATTATATCTGAGAGACAAAGGCTATTTTAAATTAAGGTAGCCTTTGTATGCTATCAATGAAAATCAACTTCTGACAATAATCAACATATTTTTGGTAATCTACTGCATGTGGTAATTCAGAATAAAGTACTTCCATAGAAGTTTCAGTGAAAAATATATCCAATATTTTCAATGGAAATGGAGATGTATTTGTATTTTGTGATAGAACAAATAGAGTAATACTAATTATGCTAAAGTTCTCTTTGTTTGAGGCAAAAGTGTTATTATTTTAGAATTTTCGTGTTCAGTTGCCATGGTGGATTGACCCCAGCCAGCAGCCACTTGCCAGACACAGTTCAGGAGCAGTGAGAAGAGACTCAGTCAGGTCTGGTTGCCCTGAACTGGGAGTTCTTAAATCTGCACGGAAGTAGCATGAGTAATGTGGGGTATACTCTGTAATTTTGGCAGTGAGCAATTTGCATGACAGAAGGCAAACTGACATACAGTGACAGGAAGCATAGGTAGCAAGAGAACCTGTTTGTTTGAAGAAATGCAAAGGAAACAACTCCTACCCTGAATGGGCAGGGTAGGAAACAACCTGTACTAAAAAAGGCTGACAAATAGATTGTTAAGAGTTCAGGCTCTTTCCAGAAAAGCCTATTTTTATGTTTCACCATGGCCATATTTTTCTTTTCCGTGAGTAGTTCTGTGAAGGAGCTCAGCTGTGTTTTAACTCTGTGGATCTTCATTGTTCCACAGCCAGTCCAAGTCAGTGTGCGTGGGCAAGATACTCTGTTCCTGCTGTAAGAGAGATGAAAGAATCTGATTTCTGCAGCAGATCACTGCTGCAGAGATAGAAAAATGTTTGTATGTATGTATTTGTTATCTAAAATACTGTTTACGCCATAAAGCAGTCAATAAGAAGTTTGGTGTTTTCAGATGGCCCATTTGGAAGATGCTTACTAACTGGTGTTCTACAGGTGATGAGTCCTTTATAAAACATGTTTGTACATCAATCATTGTAGTAAAAATATAAAAGGAATAATGAATACTGTAAGTAAGGAATGATGCTGCCCACAGTAAAGCATTAGGAAGCTTAACTGATGTTTGGAATGTACCACATGGTGATAGCTCTCTGAGGTTATATCTAAAAATATATTTATAAATAAACTGAAATGAGGATGCAGGCTCAAGCATTGGCCCAAAATCACGTAAACTTTTCAGTTGTTTAATTGCACGCTTCCTGATACGGTTTGATCTGTGCCAAATCGCATTCCTTCAGATGATGCTCAGACAGTTTGGGTCCTAGCATGTGTAAGAGACTGTTGAAAATAGGGAGTGGCAACGTCATCTCCCTGCTTCTGGGGAAGGAGGTCATCTGTGTGGCAGTGAGCACTTCCATGCCACTTAGCTGTGCATCCAGAGAATGGTTCCTGGCTGGTGTAGTCAGTATATTCTTAGTAACTTGTCTGTTTCACTTAGCAGTTAGATTGGAAGGAAATTGCTAATGCATTTTTAGGAATGCAAAGGCAAAAAGGGATCAAAGACCTATGTTGCTGTTCCCATTTACCACTTTAACCCTTGTGAATCTTGGCAATCCTCAAGGGTCATGAGACAATCAAGGTCTTTCCTGTGTCTCTCTTCTAAGTGTATTTTCCTTGCTCTGGTCATCTCTTCCTCACCTTTCCAGATTTCTTCAGTTGCCCCATTGCCTTTCCAAATCAAGGTACTTGTTCTTGATTTGGAAAGGCATAGGGATAGATGTATCATTTGCCTGTTTTTCTGAACCTGTGACAAATGGGTTTGACCTGGGCCTGTCTTGGGTAGTACTGCAACATAGGCAGCATCAAGTTGATTGGTAATACTCCTTATATTTTCCTTTTCCTCCCTATATAACCGAAGACTGATTGCCTGGGGAATATAAAAAAGAAGGAAAAAAAGATAAGGAAATAATTTGTTGCCTGTCCTTGCTGTTTGTCTGCCTGGCAAGTGCAAATGAAGTTACTGGAAAGGTCTAGGGTGAGTCACCATTTCTGAGATGTCTTAAGCATGGAATGTGACATCCTGGATTGAGGTGGAGATGCCACTGCTGCTGGAACAAGCTCCACCTCCTGTTTGTACTCAGATGTTGCTACATATATTCTGTATAACGTCCTGTAAACTTCTGTTTAAACTCCAGAGTTTGTGTTCCTTTGTAGCAACTGTAGTGGTGTAAAGTCTTTGAACACTAACTGATGTTTCTTGCAACAAAACCATGAAGTCTTGTGGTATTTCTTTATGCATAAGACTAATATTTTCATGATAGCATTGGTAAATAGAGCCTTTTAAAAATCTCTTGAGTTTTGCTAGAGAGTTAATAATGACTGCCACAACCAAGTGAAAATTTAGGCAGTCCTCTTAATGAAACATTGGCTTTTCAGTGTCATGATTTTGCTGTGTTCTGACTTCTGTAGAGAAAGGAAATTCTGACTTCTAAAAATCAAATGCACTCTTATTTTAAGAATATAAAAGAAAAATGTTTCAGTTTGGTTGATGTGATTGTTGAAGTTTTGTATGTGTATATCTTTATACTAAAACAGGAATATTGATGTAAGACTATTTATTTACTTATTTATTTATGTATGTTGGGATCAGATCAACACTCTTGTTCGAGTTAGATCAAGGTTACTTGTGTTTTAGCCAGTTAAGTTAACAAACATTCAGTGTGACTCAGCTTCTCCACATGCTGTGAAGACATTGTTCAGCCCACAGCCCTTATGTGTGCTGGGTCAATATCTTGGTGCTGTAAAAGGCTTCCAGGTTTTATCAAAGTTTTTGTTGCAGGTGCTGATATGAAAATCACTAAGGGCTTCTCAAAATCTAACTAATCTAGAAGAAAAAAACACTCATCATTAAAAGAGACAGTTAAATTTAATTTTAAGGAAGAGTTCAATGATGACTGAAAAAAGTAAATAAACAACTGTCATGACTTCCTAGAATAAAGCAACAGAAACTAAACCTTACAGAAGATGTGCAAAATTGTAGTAACATATAAAAAGACAAAAACAGGAAGATTACTTTTTTTTTCACTCTTAGCAGTGAGAAACTGTCTGCCTGTATGTTTCAATTTTATTATGTCAAAAGAAGTATTTTTGCAAAATTATCACAGCAACAGACTTTTTTGACTATTGGACCACATTATTAATTAAAATGAAGCATAATCATTGTTTAGAGTATATGTTTTCCAGTTCTTCTAGGTTAAGTTCTTCAGTGGAAGAAATTTATTTTTCATGTGGTTTTCATTTGACATAGCTACTATGCTAATCTTTCTAATACATATTTATTAAACCAAACTGGTGAAGTGTTGTCTCACCTTAGAGAGTCTTATCTTTCTTTGAAGTTAATTTCCATTCTAAATTGTGGTTTACCAGAAAAGAAGGAGGCAGAGTAGGTTTCCATTCAGATAACCGTGTATATGATTTGTTATTATTAATTAATTTTTGAAAGCTTCACAGTTCAGTTTGGAAATATGTTAGCATTTAGATATATCAGGTCTTGTAAAGTTTCTGTCTCTAATAATAAAACCATTTGATTGTCACAATAAATAGAGTTTTAAATATAACCAGCATTTTCTTCTGTCAGCCCCTCTTTGATCCTTATTTTGAGGAAAACTGTCAATAACAGCACAGTTATGCCTGTACATAATTCAGCTCATATTTGCATGTGGAAGGACCAATGCCATTGAAATTACTGACTGATGTGATGGATAGTGGATTACATGAATTACTGAATCTTTAAAGTTAGATGTTTTAGTTATTGAAATTTGAGTCTCCTTTTTTTTTTTTTTTTTTTTTTGTAGTAGCACTTGAAGGCTTTTTAATTGAAAATCCAGAATTTGCATAATGACTTGTCTTCTATATGGTTATTGGTAAAATATTTTGGTGGATTTTCTTGAGATTTACAGTTGCTAAGGGTAAAAACACTTCATTGCTTGCTTCATTGCTTGTATCTGCTGAGGAAAGATTAGTGCTGAGGCTCCTTTTACCCTGTTTTATGGATGATCTGCTGCCAAAGTGCCCACAATCTGGGCAATAAAAAATGGACTTAGAATAACTTGAGATGCTGATCAGCAGTCTTTTTCATCTGAAAACATAATTTTATTTTATATTTCTTTAAAGTCTTACGGGTAGATAATCGTGATGTAATATTTTTAGAAAATGGAAGAAGCACACAGTTTCAGTGTGCTTATTACATACAGGTGACTTCAAATGATAGTAGCACTTCCTCTTTTTACCATAAAAGCTGCTACAATATCATATAAGATATGTTCTATACAGATGTTCAGACAGCATTTATTTTAATGCTCAATGGTTGGAATAAAAGTCTGTTATTTGCCTGTTGCAGTTTTATTTGTTAGTAAATTTATTTTTTCACTTGTATCTGTTCATATTTTGTTTCTGCTTATTGGTGGAAAGGGATTGATTAAAACAAAGGGGGAGAACTCATTTTAGAGTGTTTCCCTTCACATTTTCTCAAACCAAGACAAGAGGGTATCTAATAAATAACACTGGGGATATACTTGAGTTGACTTAGAAATTTTGCTAAATTTTAAATCTGGAACCTAGAATTTCTGGTAAGTGATCACGTTAAAAATCTAATATTTCTGTTTCTAAAAAGGGGGAGGCAGGAGATGTTTGAAATACACAGCGAAACTGTGGCAGTTTAGCAAGTTAATTATGCTGTAAAGGTCATTTACCCAGTTACACTTGTAAACTGAAGCACCTTTGACTGAAGCACGCTGAAAGGCCATTAAAGTGATTCATTTTGCTTCTCACTTGGAGTAGGCAAACAAGGTGTTTATGGCCAGCTTTGATGTCTTAATTGCTACTGATGACTTGTTAAGCAGCCAGAAATACATCCTGTTTCTGAACCTGTAAGCAAGTCTTCCACTCCTGATTCTCACACATGTACTGTATTTCCTCACTGTGGCCATTACAATGGCCATTTAACTCTGGTAATTCTGCTTTAAGCAGCGGTTGTACTGAAACAGGCCCTTCTGTTGGTACTGGGGAGTTCAGCTCCAACACCATAAATTCCCTGCTTTGTCTCCTGTTCAGCAGAACCGAATGCTGTTTGTGGTGGTGTAATACCAAAAGCATCGTGGCTTCTTTGTGTTTACTTTGGTCTGTGCATATCAGCATTATTGTTGGCAAGAATAAGTTTAGCTGAGGGAATTTTTGTCACTGTTGCAGCAGTTGGTCCTTATACAATGTTTGAGAATCACACCATCAAAATGACTGTTTTGACATGAGAGTAGTGTATCTGGGGAAAACTAATTCAAACAGAAGATTTCTTGTATGTAATTTATCAAAAATGTTGTGGTTGAATTTACTTTTTTCTACAGAATATAATAACTTGTACCTCATGATACACGTATTTCTACATACATACATAGAATGTGTAATATTGCAAATATTTTTTTAGGTAGAAAAAGTTGAGCTATTTGAAAAAAGCAAATGGAATGGTAATGTAAAGAGAGAGCAAGCAATTTAAATCATAATGAATTTAGAGGGAAATGCCTCTGGTATTTCTGAAATCCAGTGAAATGAGAAAAATTTTGCAGTTTTAACAAGGATAAGCAGTTTCCATTTTGAAGAATAATATTTTACTGCCTCTATAAAGAAAATTCTTAGGAATGCCACTGTGTTTGTGTGTAACCTCAAAACATACCAGTTTATTTCTCTGGCTGTACTTGTCATTGTGTTTTTTTCATTGTATGTTGCCAAAACATGGAGTTGTGCATTGATGTAAAATTGAGTGGATTGTCTTGTAACATAGAAAGGGTCTCTTGGTTGTGTTTTCAGAACAAAGTCATAGTTCTTTAGGCTGGGAGTATGAAAAAAGCACAATTTTTTTTTGCTTCAGAAAACAAAAAAAGAAAAGGAAAACAGTTACCTAGATAATAATCTCCAGTGTATAACCTCAGATTTTTTTAAAAAAACCTTTTTTAGTTTAAATAGGATTTATTATTATTTTGAAACTCCAGTTTCTCTGCATTGAAACAAAAGATTATGATTAAATTTTGAAATATTGTTTTGAAACATTGTTTTATGTGCCTGGTAACTTCAGTCTCAAAAACCAGATATTTCACATTGAGTTGTCATTTAAGCATTGCATCTTAAGCAGAGCTAAGATATATTTCTTTTGTCTTCTTTTGGGCAGACATCTGGGGAGAGATCATAGAATCATGGAATAATATAATGTAGGGCACTCCAAAGAACATCTAGTCCAAACAGCTGCTCCAGGTCTAATTAAATTATCTTACTCAGGAAGTGTGAGGAAAAAGTTACCAGTAGTGGCTGCAAGATACATTCACTTCTCTCTCATTTCCTAGTGGATACTGCATTGTTCACAGCAAGAAAAAGGCAAATGAGCTTACTTGCTTGGTGGTAAAAACATTTCAGAATATAGTAATAAATATTTTCATAGATGAAAAAATATATATCCTATTTGATACTAGTCTGAGAAGTGATCCAGTCTGCCCTCAAAATTTCGTTATACATTCATTGTGTTTTACAGTTTTGTATTTTACAGTTATGTGTCTTACAGCATAGTGAATTCTCGTGGGTTTGTGTTTGCAGTTTCCCGAATGTGGTTTTTATGGAATGTACGACAAAATCTTGCTCTTCCGCCATGACCCTACCTCTGAAAACATTCTCCAGTTGGTGAAATCAGCTGCAGATATCCAAGAAGGAGACCTAGTTGAAGTTGTCTTATCAGGTAACTAAAAAACAATGAAAATTACTGTCATTCTTTTGCAAATGAAAATATCCAGAGTAGTTTTCTCCCAATTGGATTTTAACCCAGCATGGGTGAGAGTCCTACAACCAAACTTTCCTTTTTCTTGATTCCTTTCTCAGATGTATATTAGGCATATTATGCCTTTAGTTTTTTTTTTCTGTTGCCTTGTGTATTTTGTAACAACTCCTTTCATCCTTATTACTAGTTAAGCAACAGGTTAACTAGTTAATAGTGTTAATAAGCTAGTAAACTAGTTAACATTAACATTAATAAGCTTTTTGCTAGAGTGCTATGAAAGTGTCCGCTGGAAATAGAGTAATTGCTTTTTCAAAGCCCTGCGTAGTTTTGCTTGCCAAGACTGCTCCGACTCTTTACATGATCTATTTTTTGGAATTATGAGAGGAAGGGGAGAGCACAATAATGTGACTCAAATACAGAAGAAGTCAGAGGATGTCATTAGGTGTCAATAGGACTTGTCAAAAGCTTAGATGTAAGATATGAGCTTTGTGACTTGGAATGGTGCAGAGTTTGCATGGGTGTGCAGTAGAGTGAATGCTGGAACCTTAAAGATGTAAAGCTGCTATTTGGCAAGTAAAACTTGGAAGAGGATTTAAGGGCTGAATTTCTGCAGTTGGAACATGCAGTTAGAGCATCTGGAGAGATGCTTAAGTACAGAGACATGTATGCCATATGAAAGTAAAAATTGCAGCTGTAGAAGGGTGTAGGATAGTGAAGAAAGGTGAAGTCCTAATGGATGCTGAAAAGAGTGGAAGTTAGGTCATATAATCTAAGCCAACTGAGCTTTTAAACATAGATTTCTTGTGTAGGACACTATTCCATATTCTTTGTTTAGAATAGGAAAGAATGAAATAAGGAGTAATGCCTGTCATTCCTATAATTCATCATTCACCTTTTCCATATCAGGAAATAAGCTTTTCACTTTCAAAAAGATACCAGTAATTTGAACTTAATATTTTCCACAGAACATAATCACGTCAGTAATTGTGATGCAGTGAAAAAAGTTAACAAGGGCTTTAGTGCTTTATTTGATATATTGTTTATATGAAGTGTAGATCACACACCTTCTAGTTTGCCAAAATCAGGCAAGTAACTGTTTAAATCTTTAGGAGCAAAGGACAGCAAATGAAACTTCTAATATGTCATGGCCTGACTGATGGCTCTATTACAAATTAAAACCTTCAGTTAGATGTCTCAAATTAAACACATTTCCTCAATAAACACTTGAAAGCATTAGTGTCTTCCCTCAAATGAAGACACTTCGCTCAAATTAAACTAAATGCAGCAATTCATTTTTGCAGACAACTCCTGTGTCATGTAAAGCAGGGGAAGTATTCCCAGTTCTGCAACACTGAAAATGGGAAAGAAATATACAAACAATCTGTAATGTTTAAGGAATTATTCAAACTAATGCAGGCAGTTTTTTATTGAAAAATATTCAGTTAAAATAGTTTAAAATTATTATGGATTTTGACAATAGTGCATATCAAAGTAGCTGTAGATGGTTTATCTCCTTTTTAATTAAAGGACAAAGTCTATCTAAATACACGGCCATAAGAAGTCTTTTTCAGGATGTTTAATAATATGTACTGAAAATTTATTTTGAAGGGATTAAAAAAACCTTCTGGAAACAGAAGAGATTGGCCTTCAGCACTGCAGTGTTTGATATTGAGTGCTTGAGTGGTGGAAGGACAAATGAAATACAATATGTGCTCAGATGCATATGCTGAACTGATCGAAGTGTTTTATTTCTAGCCTTCATTATAGAGAACTAAACAGAATATATACTCTAAAGTTCTGTCAATTCAAGGTATATTATGGTAATTGTTTTTGAGTGTCATGTCCAAAAGAGGCAGTAGAACCCATTGTAGCTGCTGTGGCTTTGCTGCTTAAAACTCCTTGTGCTTTGGGTCAGCATCCCCTGAGGCACTGGTATCTGATGTCAAAAGCTGTACTGATCCACTGCATTCATTTTTTATTGCTCGGGTCAATACTGTTCAGAGTACAGAAAGCTGAACTGTCAGTCCTTGTATTCAGGATTATACATTCATTAGTATGCATTTTCTTTTTTTCATTGTAGTTTACTTAAAACTGTATTAATAAAGCTGGACCACCCATGATTTTTTTAGTACTGCATATGTTCTTGGCAGTTTAAGAATCAGTAAACATGATTGTTTGCTGGTTTAGAGCTTCTATTACAAGTTCTTGAAAGAGCTGAAATTTATCTGCAGAAACTTAGAGGTGTTGCTCACTGTAGCTGAAGCACCTTAGTCTGTTTTAGTGAAGAAAATTGTACCTGTAGATGTCATGCAATGTAACTGAAACAGTTTGTGTTAGAGCAAAAAATTTCTGGTGAAACACGAGAAATTTACTCAGCTCATATTGCAGCACCTGCTGTGCATTTTTATTCTTAATGAAAATTATTATTTGCATTTTGCATTGGTGCAATACAATGTAGTATTTTAATGGACTGCAAGAATCATGTAATGTGCTGAACAAATGTTGTGTGTCTGTCTGCTGACTCCTCCAGAGGAGATGAGCACACGCTGTTGCAGTCAGCCAGATGAATTGTGGTTCAGTGCCAATATAGATTTTGGCATTTTGGAACTGAAAGGTCAAACATTGTTTTAAGGGTGGAAGCAAAAGTGTATGTTGAGTGTATGAGATTTGGTTAGCTGCACGCTAAAAGAGGAAAATGGAAATTTTATTATGAATGTAGTAACCTTAATAAATAAATAGTTTTACTTCTATTATTTTTTCCTTTTATTTTATGTATTTTTAAAAATATCTGTTTGAACACTTTATTATGGGATTCTGATAGTTTGTATAGGAATATGGGAACACTTCAGAATGTATTAGAACCAGAAATGTTGAATATATTTGGTTTATTAGGCTGGACTCCTGGGCATTCATTAAACAGTATCACTAATACCCTTGTGGCTGTAACATATAACTCACCATGTTTCTGTGTTCTTAGCTGTGTATTTTCTATATTATTTTTTCTTCAAAATATTGGAAAATTCATCTTGTCTTCAGAATGCCCAAAGGCAGAAAATTCTTTACTACTTCTGTGGAAATCAGCGCTAATGTGTTAATTGAATCCAATAGATACTTAGTTCTCTGCATTTCAGACTGAAAAGGTCTGAATCTATAGAGAAAGGATTTTATCCAAGTGTATTTGTAGGAAGGGTTCCTTTTATTCGAATACTATCAAAAATTAGTAGGAAGCAAGGTACAGAAGTGGCAGTTTAAGTTACAGTCAAAAGATGGCTAGAAATGAGTTGTCAGTCATTAAAAAACACTTAAAGGAATAGAAACCAGAAGTTACATCTTTTTAGATCTCTCTCTCTCTCAAATGTAGTTTTCCTGTTTGCTCAAGAGAAGGAAACATATTTATGTAAAGTGAATTTAAGCTGAAAAATGTCCTTCAGTCTTGATGTGATCAAGTAGTATTTGCTGAAATCTTCAGCTGGACCTCTGAGAGGTTCACTTTCATGTTCCACTCATGAAATAAAGGATGCAAACATTAATTACCAAAATAGCATAATGTAAAATTCACCATAAATTTGAACAGAACAGATTATTTTTGCTGTGATAAACTCACTTCAAGTTAACTCCTAGGTTTTTGGAGATCTTCAGTGTTGTTTTGACTAGCTTATAAAAATAACTTATTTCAACTGCAATTTGTTGATGCCAATGAATTGATATTAATGATAGGTGCTGCCCTATGTACCCTTTCTTTGCAGAGAAGGTAAATAGTTAACAAGTTTTTAATTTAAGTTGTTACATGAGATCTGGAAAGTAGATCAGTTAGCCCCTTTCTTAAATGAATGATATGTTGAAGATATTATTTAAAGCTGTTTGTAGATGCAATTGCCAGCCTCCATCTGTGTATCTGTGACATTTTTCAGAATAACTGTATTTGTTGTTTTTTAAAATAGAGGCACAGACTCTGTAGAAGAAGCTGACAGATGAGGATTGCTGTGCTTCTGTACATCTGTATTCTCTTTTTGAGTTCTGATTTTGAGGGCTTCAAGGAAACAATTGCTTTAGATGTCTTTAGACTTGTTTTTGTCAGCATAGTTTGTTCTCTTCTGTACCTTGTTCATGAAGTTTATTAAAAACTGCTGTGTAAATTTGCCAAGTCTATTCATGATATACAGGGAAAAATTGTGTATTTACAGTTTTAATATGGGTTTGTTTATAAAAATTCTATCTTGTTTTTACTGGGCAAAGTTCCATTGAGATGTAAGAGGTTTTTGTCTGCTGCTGGGAAGCAGACAGGGAAACGTTAGCATCTTGTGTGAATTAGTGGAACGTACTTCATCTGCTTGCTGTGACCAGTTGTGCTCAACTTGGCAGGATTCCTGAAGCAAGAAAGTCAAATAGGAGCTATTTTACGTTCCCTTGCTGAGCTGATGAGGGCAGGAATTGATCCAGTGCTTTTGTTAAGAAGCTGTTTCTGTTTTAATACCACATAGATGGTAGATCTCCTTGTTGTTAGATGTGGACCTTTTATTTTGATTCAGTACAGTATATACTGTCTATGATAAAATATACTGGGCTGAATAAAAGCTGTGGATAGCTGTACAATTACAGTAAATGCCTTTTATCAACACAGAGTGTTGCTAGTAGTGTTAGTTCAACTTGAGATGAAACACTGTGATATTGTATCTCTATAACATAATGTTACAGTACTTATATAGTTGGTCACAGTTTGTGATTTTGCTTTGTTGTGATTGAAGAGCATCCTTCTCTTGGTGCCTTCATGGCTATCTTAGCATGCAGTTTTTTGGTGTCTTGAGAAATACAAATATCTTTATTCTGTCTGAGATGAAATCTTTAGCAATTATTCTTCCTTTGTGTCCTTTCAATTTTCTCTATATGTCATTTTTCTTATTTCTGTAGAGGTAAGGCTCATTCGTGATTAGGTTAAAGTTGATTGATTTTGTATCCCTCACTGTTCATTAGTCTAATACTGTTCTTGGGTCATGAATTTCTGATAGATGACTGTTTAAAGTTGTCAGAACTGAAAGATTCTTTCCTTTTTTTGTTTATGTTGGCGTCATTGTCTTTTTTCCATATATAACTGTGTTAATTGTTAGTTTCTGTTAGTGCCTGTATATGAGAGGTCACTGTTCCACTGCTACCGAATAGATCAAACATCCAACCTCATACATCTCTAATTGTCTGATCTCTTCAGAGAATACATTTTTGGTTTGTGTGGTCTTTAATGAAATTGTTGGTTCATTTGAGATATTTCACTTGGTTTTCCAGATTTAATGCAAACACTTTCAGTCCAAATGCTCATAAAGAAATTATGTTTTCATGACAGAACAGGGTGAATGCTCACATGGATAAATAACTGTTTATGACTTAGGAAGCAAAGGGTAGATGTGCATGCTATTTTCACAGTGGAAGTAGGTTACCAGCAAGGCACTTAAGTCTGTGCTGTTAAATACATTAATGAATGATCTGGAAAGCATTACTAATAAAGTGTCAGGTGTAGCAATGGAACAGAAAATGGCTTGTAATGTCACTGCCCTTGTGTCATCTACCTTTGTCACCTTCTCTGCTTCAGAGAATGCTGATGTTGCTTTGAGAACTCCCCTTTCAAAACAGGATTCCAGGCTTACTGCATTTTTGTCTGATCCAGTAATTCTTACGCTTTTGTATTCCTATCACGTGATTTCACTGAAAAGAGACATAATTCATGTCACCCCACTTTAACAGGCCTCACCTCAATAAGTTGTACAGCTGGCTTTTCAAGAAAGGTGGAATTGAAGCTGATTAGCTACATCAATTGCACTTAATGTCTTAAAAAAATGCTGGTCAACTTCCAAAGTGGACCAAATTAAATCTTGATTTTACTTGTATATTATCTTTATTTCAAAGCCTCTGGAGTTTAAAAAACCCCTTTATTCTCCTTAAAGTATTCTTAGTTCAGTGAGGCAATTTTTTAACCTTTCTTATTAATTTTTTCTCAGTTTTCTTAATATATCACATTTACCCTTTTAAAAAAGATTTTAGATACTATAATTTTGACTGAGTTTAGCACAATGCACTTCGTAACAGTAGCTCAATATGTTATTCATGATTAATACTTCAGCAGCCCCCATGTCAGCTGATCCTTTCTGAAAAGACTTGAGGTGATGAATGAAACCTGGACTCTGCAAAAGTTGTCCAATGTTTTAGTGGATATTTGTGTGCTCATTTAGATTTACAATTATGCAATTCCGAATGCTAATGAGATTATGCAATCCCATAATCTCATTAGCATTCGGAATGAAACGGAAGGCTTATAATTAAAAAGGCATTGGTGGAAAAAAGTGCATGATAATAAAAAACATGTTTTCATAGAAGGACTCTGTTTATTGTTTTATAAATTTATTTACTATTTAGTCTTTCGTCACATCTGTGGTATGTGAAATTTGCATATAGCTATAAATTATTTCGCTGGATATGTCTTTAATAGCATTTGACCTTTTCTTTAAGATACAGTGGCAAAGTCCAAATTTCTTTTTGTGCACCTCATCACTAAAAATCTTCAAGCATATACCTTCAATATGTGTGTGTTTATTTATTTAAAGTTTATATGTGTAGCTGAAGTTATAAGATTTTCTTTCTGTACCCTAATGGGCTGTCTTTTGCACACCCAGAGATGTGTGCACCTTGCTTTGGAGACCACTGCTATATGTTCAGTTGAAGTTTTATATAAGGAAAAAAAATTCATCTCTTTTTGAAATATTTTAAACTATTTGGGTAAGAAACCTTCAATTAGTTTTTTTTCTCCTTTTCACAGTTCTTCATAGTCTGCCAGTTGTTTTTGCTACTAATGTAGATTTTAATTATAAAACTGCCACTATTCAAAGAATTCTCTTTTCCTCACCAGTCGCCATCCCCTTTCATCAAATAATTACCTCCCCAGTAGGTAATTCTTGCTAGCTACTTATTTAATGGGGAGCAAGCTTTGCCTCAGCTAAGCAGAAAACTCTTTGATTTATCATAAAGGGCTTTGTTAGATTGATTTGTTCAATAGTTTGTTTGACCAGTATGTGCTTGATGAATCAGTGTGTTTGTTAAATGACAGTAGTGGTCCTGAAGAGAAAGTACCTATAAATGATTCAGCATATTGAAGAATAATGGGTAACCCACTTGGAATAACTTGCCTCCTTGGAATAGCATCAGACAACTCATATACATGGTCAGCAGTGTATTCTACACTGCTCAGATGTACGTCAGGAAAAAAAATCTAGTGTTTGGAGGATCTCTCTGCTTTTTTTAGTTTTTATGAAGTTGTTGTCTCAATAACTCAGTACTTCACTAGGCTTCAAATCAAATATGGCTTATGTAAAAAATATATCTTTCAATATCACTATTAAACTCATTGAATTTATTTCCTTTGGCTGACTGCTGGCTTTGGTTTTGAAAGAGCAAATAGAAATATACAGTCTCATAATACTTTCCAAAAAATTGTGTTTGCAGCATTTTGTGCTAAGATACACATC
This sequence comes from Ammospiza caudacuta, assembly GCF_027887145.1. NCBI lineage: Eukaryota > Metazoa > Chordata > Aves > Passeriformes > Passerellidae > Ammospiza > Ammospiza caudacuta. The sequence goes on along the minus strand of NC_080598.1, from coordinate 38,624,702 downwards.
TTCTAGGAAGTGCTTGAGGTTTGTAGCTAAAAGTGGCCTGAGTACAAACAACCAATCCTCCTTCCCTTGGGGAATATAACAATTTGAAATGGCAACCAAGGAGTAGGAACTCCAGAACTGCCACAGATTGCAGTCTGCTGGTTTTTGTATCTCGATGGTAGTTGTGACTCAAGCCTGGAGATATTGTCATTCCAGCTGAAATCTGGCTCGCTCTGACTTTTAAAGAGGCCCCAAGAATGTTTCTGTTAACATAGCTAAGATGTGACTTGTTGCCAAAAAGAAGGTTGGAAGTCTTTCCTGCTTCTTAGGACATGAAGACTCCTCTCACTGTAGTTGGTAGTGCAGAAGGTTATTCTGCAGCAGTTATGTTTGTTTCCTGGTTTGTTGTTTTTTGTTTTGTTTTGGGGTTTTTTGTTTGGTGGTTTTTTTGGGTTTTTTTTTTTTTTTTTTTTTGCTTCCTCTGCTTCTTGAGTCCAGTAAACTCTTACTCATTTCCTTTCCAAACAAAACAATTCCAGTCTTCCAGTCTTTTAATCTCCCTTTAAATGTAAGTCTCTTCCATGCCTCTAAAGGTTTTCCTCATCTGTCACAGCTGTTTAAAGCAACTGAACACAGAATGTCATATGGGGAATATTAGTATCACCATTTCCTTGTGTTAATTTCTAGTTATTTATGTGCATGGGTGAAATATTGGGTAAACATGTTGTGAGTAGAACACTTCTGTTGTCTTTAGTGAGGAACTAAACATTTTACTTCTGTAATTTTGACCTTCTGATTCACCTGGCTAATAATAAATTCATTATTGAAGTTTTGTAAACAATTTTTAAAAATCACCCACAATTCAGAGCAATAATGAATTTATTTCTTCCAGGTTATGTCATCTTGCGCATTTCTTTATAATTTTTAATTTCCCTTTTTCCTTTTCTAGTGTTATCGTAGAAAAATTCAAGTGGGGCTGAGAAAACTGGATGGTTATATACCGTCATGCTTCTGTTCCATATCTCTGATGGTCTCATCAAAGATCTGAGACCTTGAGAAAGCCTTATTAATCAGACAGACACTAAAGCATATTCCAGAAGTGGTCATACTAGGATGTGTTGTTTCATCACCTTTCAGAGCCTTCAGGTGAGGCTGTCTGGCATTTAGTTCCCTTGGGTCTTCTTTCTCACCCTTCTTGAAGGTGGAAATGACATTTGTTTTCCTCCAGGATTCGGGCATTTCTCCCAATCTCCATGATCATTCAAAGATTGTTGAGATTGGCCTCACAAGGACATCAGCCACTTCCCTCAGTACTGCTGGGTGCATCCCATCAGGGCATCCAATAGAACTATGCAAAAAAAAAAAACCCAAACAACCCACTTGTATTTGTTCTGTAATGGTATATGTTTATAAAATGTTGGGGTAATTCTAAAAGATATCTAAACATTTGCAGATAGGTAACAGTATAGTTAAAAATAATTTAATGTATGCAGAGGTGGTTCTTTCATTTCTTACTGAGTTCAACATAAGATTGTACTGATTGTACTTTAAATTCCATTATACTTTTAGCCAGTAGCATTTATTCACCATATAACAAAAAAAAATCTTAACCATGAAAGAAACTTGTGGGAATTAAATATGTTTTACAAGTGCTATTAATTCTTTTTGAGCACCTCTTCTTTTTGAGCTTTTTTTCAGAATCCTTGGAAAATAACTGTGAAGATCATTAAAAAAAAGTCAGAGGAAATAAAAATGTAAGAGACTCACAGCATTTACTTTAAGATAATAGATTAGTCAGAGCATGGAAGAGGAGCAAGAGTCTTTTTTTTTTTTTTTTTTTTCATTTGGGGTTGCTCCTTAATGCCAGTAGTCAGATTCAATTTTTAACACAGCATCAATAGCTCCAGTAAACCTGCAGAGTATTTAATTTTGTTTCCTGTGCTAAATTGATACCTTTGCAGTGTTTTGTGATTAACAGGGCCTGAAGCTGTGAAGTAAGGTATTGCTGTTTTTTCCACTTGGGTGAGAAATGGGTAAATCCATAATGAAAGAATTGTGTGATGAGATTTCAAATGAACTTAAACCTAGTGAGCTATATAGTTTGTAGATTTGAAACTGTGAAATCATTCACAAACAAATAGAAGTACATAAAAATCGAACTTTAAAAATTCAGAGTGTACAGATGAATCACATTGACTCATAAATGTTAATCTTTTATTATAATTCCTTTAAATTCTGAGCTAGCACTGGACAAATGCTTGCAAATTGTTTATTGTTCCCTTCAGTTTATTAGTTAAATCTCACATCACTGATGAGACAGTGTAAACAACAGCCCATAGGGAATCTGGATACTGGGACTTCAGAAGGAAGGAGATGAGAGCCTTACTTGGATGCCTCCCATGCTGGCTCATTTGCTCCCTTCTCAGCCTTACATTTGCCAGCTTCCCACTGCCCCTCAGTAAGGAGGTAGCTGCTGGCTAGGGAAGGCTGGGCACAAAGTCTTGTTTGTTCGTGCTGAGCCACTACTTGCAGCTACCAACCTTGGGCATCACTGATCAAAACTATTGTGGAGGTTCTCTGGCTTCCATCTCTCTCTGATCTCTGGGATCTTCCCCTATTTCCAGCATTTTCCCCTTCTTTCTGTCATTACTGTTTCTTTTTGGGACCTTTCTTTTCCTTTTCCATGGCTTTCTGGACACCCAAACTCATGTTTCCAAATTAAATGGTCCAGGTGCAGCAGCACAGCATGTTACCAGCCTTGTAGCAGGTGATTCTGTTTCTTCTATCTCTGTCAGTAGAGGATTGAGGACATGCTGCTTTTTGTTAGTCTGGGTATTATGAAAAAATTGCAGGCAGCCTGTACTAGTTGCATGTAGAAAGTAGCAGGCTTCTACTCAAGAGCTCTAAATTCAGTTCTGAAAATGTACCTCTCTCCCTTTGTCCCCACTTCCTATCTGAATGTCAATTTAACATTCCTAATTAGAACTGTTTTTACCTAAAGCATTGGGATAAAGCAATAATAGGTAAAGAAAACAAAATGAAATTTATTGTATTAGAAGGATTTTCCCTGTATGTAAAATCTAGAGTGGTAAAAAACTCACATTTGTATCCAGAAAGGATTCAAATTTTCCATATTAAAGTTACCCTACTTCAAAGCAGAACAAATAAAGAAACAGAATGATTGTAAATGTACACATTTTGTACACATACATAAATGTACACATATAATTTAGGAAGTAGTTAGTTTAGTTTTTAATTCACATTTTAGGATGGAGATCAGATATGGAGTCTTTGGTCTGTATGAACTGCCAGAACTCTGCTAACTTAAATGAGACTCTGGAAACTCAGACTGTATTTGATTGCCAGGATTGGAACATTGTAAAAAATAAAATGGTTTCCTTTCTCTTAGTCCACCTGAGCTGTATACTCAGTCATTACTTGTTATTGTTTAACCAGTGCCTGAAGTTTAGTAGTGTATAGTTTTGAGTTATATTAATTTTTTAAGTGATAGATGCCAGCACTTCTTGTAAGTAAGGACTCAAGTTACAAATGCCTGCAGGAACTCAACAGAATACATTACTCTTAAATGCATTCCAAATGGGAGAAGGTAGCAGGAGAATGCCTGCTTTTTGTAGCTGCAAGATATTGCTAGTCTTGTTATTGATGGTTTCTTCTGCCATGAGAGGCAGGGATGCAAGATGACAGTGGCCATTATGTGACGCTCTGTTACTGATAATAGCAGGATCTCACCTCTGCTTATAGTTCAGAGTGCTTTTGGACTTGGAGCACAGAATGGTGAAGTAAATCATTTGCCTCTTTCTGAATGCAAGGCCTTGCCTCTCTGACTTGCAATGTTTTACTTTCCAGCTGTGCTGAATGATGGGTCTGCTACCGAGCCCAGAACAAGGAGTAATAGCCATTAACAGCCAGGTCATTAATAGACCTGATGAAATAGTCTTGTCACAACTGCTGCAGTTTCAATGCCTGTGTTTTGGTGATACTAGGAAAGCTTAAATCAATGATGATAAGGTAATCTGAGAGTTAACAATGCAACAGTGTCATATTAAGGACATAAAATTGAAAACTTTTCTGCAGAGTAATTAAGTTTTTTAGGATGTGCTTATAGCCATATTTGGAGGCCTCCCTTTTTTTACAGCACAATTTTACATACAGCCACAATATTGTCTTCATCCCATCAATACACTGTCAAAGCAAAAGGGTAGCCTGATTACAGAAGGTTTTTACCAATAAAAGCCTCAATTTAATTTGCAAAAAAAACCCCTATCTTTCTCTTCATCAGCAGGGCTTTTGTTTTAGGGTTTTTTTCAGTGAATAACGGGAATATTCTGAAGTTTAAAGCTTTGAACATTAATGACTATATGAAAGGTTTCCTAGATATGTAATTTTAAAAAAGTTGACTGACTAGATGATAGGAAGAAGTTTGAAAGGAGGACCTAATTTATAAATCACTTCCTAGGGCAAAACTACTCATGGGAGATTTTGATTTCAGGTTTGCTTCTACAGGGGAAAGAATATATACTCCTCACAATCCCCAGTTTTTTAAAGCTGTTTCAAGATAATATATTTTTAATCCATTATCTAAATTATTAAACTAATTGAAGTTAACTTGAGTTACTGATTTTTATCAGGCTTTTTGTGGTTTTGGTGCACTGTTCATACTATTTGTAAAACTACCCAGTAAATCAATGTACAACTCCTCTCCAGTCTTCCAATTTAGTAAGCACTGTTGATTCAAAATAGAACTTGAATACAGGCATAATGTTAGGTTATTCAATGCAATTGTCATGAACTTAGATATGTAACTCCTTTGCTAGATTGAAACGTGGACTATTTTCATTGTACATATCTCTTGTTTTAATAGTGGTTTGGTTGTTACTTGTATGTTTCTAGAAACAACCTCAGGAAAATCTGTTTTTATAAGCAAAAAGTTTACATCTCTAAAATGCACATAAATGTTATCAAAATTCATGGCTATCATGTCTTGAGGGTGTTAATAGTAGAGTCTTCCTTGTCTTCTCCTAGGAGAGCAGTGCATATTCACTGAGTATCTTGTTTCCATCAGCTTCTTGATTTTATATTTCCACATGTAAATTTAAGATAGAGACACAGCAGCAAAGAAGGGTACATTGCAGTTGTATTGGAAGGTGGTAGTGCATTGTGTTCCAGTTTTGGTCTGTATCCTTGAAAAGGCTCCTACGTACATGTATACATATCTTTTCCATGATCGTTTCATTTGCAAAGAATCAGAGATGTAAATCACAACATTCTTCATAAAGCTGTAGGTAAATATGCTATGCAAAATCCATGAACAAAAGCCTGGAACATAAGAGATGAGGCTCGAAACTCCAGATGGGAAGTCTGAAGGAGACAAGTGGAGAGATGGGAAGGCTTAGTGATATGTTTATAGTTGAGTTCCTGAGCAGATGTCGTAGCATGTTGTAGTGTGTTGTGCGACAGGAGTTTCCAAAATGTTGAAGACCATGTCTTCATCTCATATATATCATGATTTCATAGACCAGACTAGAGAAGAGGAAGTGAATTATCAAGGGTCAGTATGATTTGCATCTACAGTTTGATCTTATCCAGCTGCTGACCTATCACAGCTCAGTTGGTACCCATATGTGGTAGGACCAGAGAGGTGTCTGCTGCCTGACTGGGACAACTTCTCCTCCTGTGGCTGCATGCTGGTGATAATAGAGGCCCCAAAAAAGAAATCCTTGTTGAACTTCACAGATCAGTGATCTACTGGGAAGGTGTTGTCTGAATTCCTATCTTCAATATGAAATTAAAGAAGGAAGTTAATATACCTGTATTTTGTTTTCTTTGTACAAGTGAAATATACAAATGTGTATTTGTATTTTAATAACATCAAAATAGATTTTGAAACTTTGAGTGCTTTATCCTTCCAGCATATTCTTTGATTTGGTTGAAAGTGCAGAAAAACATCTGTCAGTGTCCACAAAAAGATGATTCACTCTAAGTCCTAAAGTCAAATCCCGAGAAATCTGTTCAACATCTAAAATGTATTCTGAAGGGAGGGTATCAAGAAGCTGGAACCAGGCTGTTTTTGGTGGTGCCAAGCATTAGGACAAGAGGTGGTGCACAAAAACTGATGCGTGGGAAGTTCCACCTGAATATAAGGAAGAATTTCTTTACTGTGCAGGTGACTGAGCACCAGAACAGATTGCCCAGAGAGACTGAGGAGTCTCCCACACCAGAGATGTTCAAGAACCATCTGGAGCAATCCTGTGCCATGTGCTCTAGGATGACCCTGCTTGCGCAGGGAAGTTGGACCAGGAGACCCACTGTGGTGTATTCCAGACCCAACCCATTCTGTGATGAGCTGTGTTTTCTAGGAGACCACTGTTGTATGGAAAAAAAAATGGAAAAATAATATATTTGAACAAATGTTTGAAAGCCATTGAGTGGAAAATATGCCTTACCTAACATTTTTAGATAAATACAAAACTATTTAATTTAGTTTCAGGATATTTAAAATATGTTGGACTATTTTATGAGGTCCTGGTGTTATGAATTAGGTAAAATTTTGTAATATGGCTTTTTATGATATAACGCTGAGAGAAGAAAGGGAGATCCTGAAATGAACAAACTGTTAAATGATTTGCATTGTTTTAGTAAAAACATTTTGAAAAAGTGAAATTTGATATTATTAGAATGATTGGATCCTAGTTTGGGGTGATATTCTAAATACTTTTATTAATAGATCTCAAGACTGGTTGAGACTAGAAACTTATTTTTCTGTGGACACTTTTGGAAAAGAGTAGCAGGATTTTGCAGAGAAGCAACTGAGACCAGGACATAAGTCTTTATTGATACCCTCTTGTTAATTAAAAATGTTTTCTTGATCAGTATGCAGATTTTTGGTTCTCTTTTCATTAGTTGATAAAGTAGGAAGCCAGGGTATTTGGATCTTTTAGGAATTCCTCTTAATTGAACCATTAAAAACCAGGGCTGCGTGGGGGAAGGGTTGTTTTGGTTTTTGGGTGGGTTTTTTTGTTGTTGTTGTTTTTTGTTAGTTTGGTTGGGGTTTTTTCTCTCTTTCTTTCTTTCTGTCAATTGCAAATCAGGAATGTGTTTCTGTTGAAAGAAAGTATTTCTGTTAAATGCCTACATGCCTGTTGCATTCACTCTGATATCAGTGAAGAGTAAGCACACAAATAACTTGTTTAAATGGCAATCTGAATGAGATCAAATGTTTGCATATGTGATTAGTATTTACTACATTTGACCGATATTTCTTTAGATTATCTGACATATGTTTAAGATAATAAGAAAAGGAAAATATTTAATTTAAGTCTGTTTTTCAAAGTGTTGTGGTACTGTCTCTGTGTTATAAATAGTTTAAAAAACATTTTAGTTAGTTATTTTTAAAGTTTGCGCTAGTGCCTTTAACTAGCCCCTCTAACTTTTGCAGCTGTTACACCAGTTACAGGCTCACGTCACTTTGTAAGAAAGGCACAACCATCTTCCAGGTTGCCCTGCAAGGTTTTTTTTCTCTATTGAAATTTGGGTATATCATTACATGTTTTGTTCTTAAGCTCTAATATATATTTTTAGCTTTTGTGATCAGTTCACTGATGCCAACATAGGTGGCTGAATTAATTATACCAAGTGATCAGCAGAAACACTGTTTTAGATGCACTTCCATTTGTCAAAAAAACCTTACAGTATTTCTTTACTGGATGTGTTCAGTTTATTTTATGTACATGCACCTTGAAAGTGTAGTGAGTAAAGCCTGTAAAAGAGTATTTTGAAAAATTTCTGACGTTTTATTGAACTGTGACAATTTTGCTGTTACACTCCTGTGTTTGATTGGAAAAATGTTGTCAGAGATGTCATTGCTGCAGGTTTGTAAATGCAGCTTTAAGCTTTTTCCAGTGGTTATTGTAGTATGAAGGCATATCATCACTCTTTTTGTCTTCAAAATATTATGCAGTGAACAATTCCAAATCCAAGGTTCATCATCGTAGTGGCCAAAAGGAGTTTTGCATTGTTCTGTGGTGAAGTACCTAATAAGTGAAGAAGAGTAGTTATGTTGCTTTTTATTTATGTTAATTTTGTGTATGATCTTACTGCTTTAGCTTCTGCTACATTTGAAGACTTCCAAATCCGGCCCCATGCTCTGTTTGTTCATTCCTACCGGGCTCCAGCCTTCTGTGACCATTGTGGAGAGATGCTCTGGGGGCTGGTGCGTCAGGGACTCAAATGTGAAGGTAAGCTGCAGTGAGATGTAATTTTTCAGTCTAAAGAAGAGACTTTTCTGTGTGTTGTGTCTAATGCTGCTTTTAAATTAGTTGGAGACCGTGAGACCTGTCAAAGGAGTTAACTGATTAGAGAACTTATCTTTTTGACTGCTCTGAGGCATCTTAGATATGGCTCTGTAACCTTGACTGTAAAAAAACTTTGGTTGATATGTAGTTTTAAGAAAAGACTGGATGTCTTACTCTTTCCTTACAATTTTTAATGAGCCTGTGTCTTGCAGAAATTCAGATTATTTAACTGAAATTACTGTCAATCCATATGAAGTTATAGGAGCTAAGTTTTCTCACTTTGCCACACCTGTTTGACTTCTGGTAGACTAAATCAAATAGAATATACCATTTGCAGTGAGACTTCCTTTACTTCCAAGTGCTGGTCATGGAAATTTCCTGCACTTTGAGACCATAGGTTTTGAAAAATCAGAGAAAAACCACTGGTTGTAGATGTATCTATTTGGAGCTGATAACATTGTCTCTCTAACAATTTGCTAGAATAAAAGAGCAGGGTAGAGGGAAACGTTTCATCAAATTTAAGGCTAATGGTTTTGAATTTGTGTTGCTCTTGAAAAGTCCAAAATTACTTGCTTTTTTGTCTAGTAAACCATAATGGGATGGTTTTAAATTTCTCTTTTCAGGATGTGGTCTGAACTACCATAAGAGATGTGCATTTAAAATTCCCAACAACTGCAGTGGTGTACGGAAAAGGCGCCTGTCAAATGTGTCCCTGACAGGAGCCAGCACCATTCGGACAGTGTCTGCAGAGCCCTCACTCAGCGCCTCAGATGAAGCCCTTCTGGTATGGCATTCCCTAGCTGTAGAGGCCATGGGAGGAGCTGAGAAACAATGATATTTAGTGCTGTAGAATCTGGTTTTGCCTGTTACGGACTAGAGGAGGGTGGTATGTAAATTATAAATTAAGGGAAGGCATCTTGACATAAAAGGGAGGTCACCAGCTTAAGGTATGTGGGTTTAAGGTATGTGTGTGTCACTTCTGATACTCCCAGGAGTCTCCTCACTTGTCAAGAATTAGGTTATTTTTAAAGGTCTAAAGCTGCCACCCATGTTAAATAAGTAGCTGGATCTTGAAGAATCTCTTCTGGAACTAGATGTTGAATTTCTTCTGTATCAGGCCATTATTTCCCTTGGCTTATTGAATAGGAAAGGTTTGCCTCATTAGAGCACTGTGACCCAGACACCACAGCACTAAACTGGGTGTCTGTCACAGATAGGCCTGTCATTAATTAGTTGGAGCCTGTGTGTTTGGCGTATTTCTGGATGTTCACAAGAGACTGGCAGAAATCTCCATTAGATCCTTAAATGGCTCTTTGTGGTGAATGTATTTTTATGTCTGTACTTAGATGTATAGAGGTATATATAGATGTACAGTATACACAAAAGCACATAAACATATGGTGCACTTGTATATTCATTTATATATTAGTTTTCTGAAAGGAAAGCAAGATGTTGATTGGAATAAGTGACAATAGTACCTGTTTTTTAGTTATAGCATGTTTATTCTTTTTAGCACTCATGGTCATAATATACTTGAATCGTTAAGATTTTACACAGTATATAAATGAATCCACTGCTAAGTGAAGGTTTTGAAAACCTTGAGGTTTAAAAGAGAGGAAAGAATTTATAAGTACACACAACAATTATCATGTTTTCCTCTCAATTAGAATATTAAACTTATTAAACTTGACATACTAAAAGGACACTATTGCAAATTATGTAGACATGGTGTTAGATGCAGTACCATCTATGAACCATAATTATGTACTTATGCTACTGATTATCATTAGTCTAAAGCTACTTGGAAATTAAGGTTAACATTATGAATCTTTATTTTTAATTGAAAAGCTGCATAAATGAGTAAGGTGCTTAAGTTCTGCAAACTACAGCAACAAATGTTTACGGATTAATCATAATTCTCAGCAGGTTGTGTCAGAAATTACTTAGGCCAAGACAGAAAATTTTGAGGAAGACTGGCCCTAATTCTGATCTCATCTTTAAAAAAAATTCTTAACAATATTTTATGAGTGAGCATCCTGGTATACCATCTATAAATATTCACTTCACTGTACAGTTAAAATGTAGCAAAAATTTTTCAATTTGAAAACATTTTAAATTGACTGTTTTGTTTGCTGACACATTCTTATACAAAACACCTGTTTTGCAAAGCTATATATTTCAAAATGTTTGACAGCATTAAAATTGCCAGTGAAGAGATGCAGTAAGTATTGTCCATACTGCAGGCTATACTTCTCTGAGACCTTGTAAACATTGGAGTCCCTGTGTTGATGATTCAGAGCATCACACGTGCTCACACACGTGCATGCCCAAAGAAAATATATTTGCAGTAGGTGAAGGGATGGACCTGGAGAAATCAAGTAGTTTTCTTATCTTACTTTTATTTCATGAAATCCTGGTATCATTTACCAGGTTTTTGGAAATGCTCTAACACATGGCTTCTATATGTCTTTTTTTCTGTTTAGTTTTTTTTCCTTTAATTGTATTTCCATTCCTGTCCTCCCACCCTGCTTTTTTTAATTGGCATAAGCTTTGTCAGTTCTCATGTACCAGGTCTGTCCTTTGGACTCATATCTTCTCCAGTGCTTATGAGATAAGTTTTATGGCAGTTCATATGGTGATGCCAAACAAACCATGCACTTTGGAATGTCTTTCATTTTTCTACAGTCTGTGTGAATATACTGAAAAATATCAACTTTGTTCATAAAAGTGTACCATTCATTGATAATATTGATGTGTTACTTGAATCACTGCTAACAAACTATAATCTCTGTTATAGCTATCAGTTCTTCAAATAGGACTAAAATGTATTTTTACCCCTAATTACCATGTAGAGTCAGAGCAGTTGAAAAACAATAATTTCTGGAGATCTTTGATAAAGATATAATTATCAAACTGAGTTGTTTCTTATTTTTTTGTTCGTGCTGTGTGCACCTGATAGGAGACACAGCATGTAAACCTGCCTTCTGGAAATGGCATGTATAAAGTGAATAAGTTATGTCCTGTCTTTTGAAATTTTGTAATCTAAAAATCTTTGAGGCAGGGTAGTGTGGAATAACGCAAAATGTACCTATACTTTAATTATCCTTGCATAGGGAACCACAGAAACAGTTTAACTTTGGGTATAAATGTTTTCATTAGCCAAAAAACGTTTCATTTGAGCTGAAAATTGAATGGGCACTGTATTTGAGTACAGCTTTAAAAATCTACCTCCAAAGAATAAAATCTTCTTTTGATTCTTAACTTAGTAGTGTAAAATTCATCAACAGAAATACTAAAAACAAAGTAGAACTAGGAGGATACAATGCAACCCAGATTTTTATGTCTCAGCTCAAATGCCGTTTTAAGCATTTATTCTATAAAAAAGAATGAGAGTATAATATGTTCCCACATTCATGCTTGCTTCTAAAATAACATTATTTTCTGTCTTTTTCTCCCCCTTATTTCTTTGTTCTATTTTTTTTCTTCTTTCCAACTACCTGTCAGTCTCCTGTCAGCCCTGGCTATGAGGTATGTACCGAATTTACTCCCTACCATGCTATTAGCAGCATCCTCTTTTATGATTATCAGTATGAATTTGAAGGCATGCAGAAATTAAATCAGATTTCTTAAGTCCAGATTCCAAAGTGAAGATCATAATTCTTATGCTAAATAGTAAAATTAGTAAACATTAAAATATTTCAATACAAAAGTGACTTTTACATTTGGTTGGCATCAAAGAGGTCATTGGTTAGACTGAAGCCTTATTTTATATTGTAGTGACACATGGGGAAAAAATTGCCTTCTCTTTCGGGACTTGGTAATTTGCTGGAATAGAAAATAAACATTTTATTTTTAAGCTGTAACAAACCTCACATTCAAATGCTCACCAGCATACACCATACGACCACTGGGACAGCTCTTTCTTTCATGAACATTGTACAAATAAGGTACAGCTCTATATAAAAAGAGTATCAAGTCTAAATAAAAAAAAAAGAAATTTAAGTGGGTGATTCATTTCAAAGGTTGCTCTCTTTGACTTTCAGTTTGGATTTTTTAAAGAAGTTTCGTTTGTTTAAAGTTTCAAAAGCTTTCGAAACTAAGAAGTGTTGGCATCTTTCCCTTGCAGCATGTATTTGGGATGCACATGTTAAAAACACTACATTTTAGAAATACAACATAGTTAGTCTGAGGAATATTTTGTTGTGCTAAAATGAAGATTTCCGTGGCCAAACAACTATTTCTTTGCAATAAGTAACTTTATTTCCTGTAATAGGATGGCTTAGGTTGGAAGGGACCTTACAGATCCTATGTTTCCAACTCTCTACAGTGGTTAGGATCATCTTCCACTAGAGCAGTTGCTCAAAGCCCCACTGAACACTTGCAGGGATGAGGTTTCTATTTCTTCCTAAAACACATACATTCTTACTGTGTGGCCCAGAATTCCAGCTCCACAGAATATCCATAAAGCATATATAAATATAAACCAGTATATACTGTTTAATAATATAAACTGTATATATATAAACCAGTTTTTGTAACATCTAAGATAATTGTGTTCTAAATACAGTCTGATAAATGATGAGTCCACCAATCTGGATGATGGTGGTTTACCCTAAAGTAGCAGTAATTAAAGATAGGTGTGAAAAAAAAAGGTATTTGGAGGAAAAAAAAATTGTATTCTTCTTGTAAAAAGATGTTAGCTATCTATGGTTTTGCTTCAAACTATATTTATATGACACAATAGTATTTTATTTCTATTTTTTAATATATGTTTCCATTATTTTGGGAAGTTTTGTGTTCTAGAAGTAACAAATATAGTAAGGTCATTTTATAAACACACTTGAAGTGATTTTTCAGAAAAAGTCTAGCTGAGCTTTGTTTTTAAAATAGGAGTAATGTGTCTCATGGGGCATAGGTAAGTGGAATGTTACATATTATCTTTGCTTTTTGATGAAGAATCAGGATTTACAGTTCTTTTTTGCAAAATAATTTAAAATTTAAAATGTATATAGTTTTAGTGGAAAAGACTACTTTTGTATCACTGACAGAATACAAAGCACCAGGTGCAGCTTGCCTCTGTAGATTTGTTATAAGCAGAGCTGGCTTGAGGCTTTTTAGCTATATATAGAAGAGTGATTCTGTAGAACTAGGACAGGAGATGCTCTGGGAGGGAATTGTCTTGAGTCGTGGGTGGCCATTTTCTCTTTCTTCCCTCACACCCAACACTTAATAGAGATGCCCTTTTGTCATGGCCCACTGAAATAAGGAGTCCTTGTTTCCAGTGACTCAGAAATAGCCACTCTAGGAGGCCTTTGTTTTCCACTCTCCTGCAGAAGATGCATCTGCTTTTCCAAGTTCAGTCCCTACAGTCTTGTGCAGGGACTCCCTCCCCAGCTCGCTGAACTGGAAAATAAAGGCCCTTGAGGGAGGGAATAAGAGAGAGCTGGGATGTTGCAGCTGAGGGCATCTTGGTGCCTTAAACCACTCCTAATTACAAGTCCTTTTCTAATGGCTGAAGTAGAGTTCATTAGACCAAAGATCCTCAAAGGCAAAATTAATATTTTCTTTTGAAGGCACTTGAGTTAACTGTGAATTAATACTGTTCTGTTATGTTTATTCTTGTCACCCTCAAGTTATCTTTCCATGCTCCAGTGATACACACTGCACATTCCTCTCTGTCTGAATGGGAATTTGCTTTCATTGTGCCCATATGTTTAATAAAAACCCCTAAAGATAGAGCTCCTGGATTTTTGCTCCAAAATCTAGAGTTTATTTAAAAATAATAGAAGGTGAAATAGAGGCTTTGAGTAATTGAACTGATTAGTGCCAAATGCATCAGGTGAATGCAGGGTCATGCACTAAACAGAACTAAGAATCGAGAGCTCAGTGAATCAGACACTGAAAATTGAATATAGGAATTTTGATTAATTCCACAATCTTTTATGTATTTTTAAATTTTCTTGCCTTTTTACAATAACTTAAAATAGTTAAACAAATTAAAAGTCAAAATCAAGAAGTATTTCAAATGTAATTCTCTTGAAGTGTTGCATATCTATGATATTCAAAGTGGTACATCTAAGGAAAATTAGGAGCTAGGTTCTTGTAGTTTCTAAGTACTAGCAGTATTGAAAATTGCCAAATGCTGCAGCACACATTTCACTTCCCTGTTGTATCTCTGAGACATCATTCATGATTATTTGGGTTATTGTGGATTGGTAAAAGATGTCAAAACATTATTTTGAGGAATAATTGGAATCAGCACAAGCTTTTATCTCCCATTACCTGGTCTAGGTGTGTTCAATGGTGCTTGCCCTCCCTTCTAATATATTATCTTGTTATTTTGTTTTGGTATCATAGTACTGCCCCCAAACTTACTGCAGGCCTCACCTAGTAGGTTTGTCTATATCTCCTCTGTCCAGACCCAAAACTTTCCAAACCAGTGTCTATGGTTAAGCCTAAAGACATGTCAGTTATCCCTGATTTGGTAAGGATGGTATGTAGACAGTGACAGATGGGACACATTTATACAGGCGGGGGAAAAACCCCAAGATTTTATATGGTAGGATAAATCAGAGTAGTGCAAAGACTATCTTAAGGGTTTTGTATTGAACTATAATTTGGCTGTGATACCTTTGAGTCATCATGTGTGCTTTGTCTCCCCTTTTTATTAGCTTTATTCAGCAAGCATAACGAAGCTGCCAGGTCTGGCTTCTGATGTGGGCCTTCTAATACTGCATGATACTTCCATGGAAATAACTTATTAATTAATATACTTAAATGAAGTACATGATACAAGATCAAAATAAACCTAATATTTTTTAATGAACTTGTGTCTGTAACATGCTGGACAAAAAGCTTTGTGCCATGTAAATCTTACTGTGGCTGCTGGTACTAGCAAATCCGAAAAGAAAGGGCTTTTGTTTTGGGAACCCCCTGGTTCTGAGGAGTCAGCATAGTCCTACAATGCCTCCTGAAACCCAGTAATCTTCTATTGGTACTTTCCAAAATAAGGCAGGTTACAGACAGAGCATTCAAACCACTGTCTGCTGCTATTGATGTCTGAGTAGAAGAACAGTGTATATAATAATAGCCATCTGTGGATAGTTTAATATTAAACAGCTTGTACTGAAGTCAGTTCTTTGATGTGTTTACACATGGGAAAGTGAAATGTTTTTCAGACCATAGCTATCTAACTGTGGTGCTTGTGGCTTTAAATCATACACTTGACTTGGAGAGGAGTGCAAGAAGCCTTGAAAGACAACACAGTTGATTGCAGTCTAAGTGTGGTATTTCAGTATATTTAACTGAAGATTTGTTTCTTTGAATTCACTTAATTGCAGTCACATAGTTTAATTTGTAAAAGAAAGTCAACATTTGCATTGCATTAAAAACAGAGTTCCTGTGGTTACATAGATATCTAGCATCTCACTTGACAGTAGCTTCCTGTGAGGAAATTGTGTGTGAACGTATTAAGGCTTTATCCTCTGCCTTTAATATGGGAAGGAAATGCATGTTTCAACAAGTCTGTTTCAACACTATAAATGAAACTTCATCCAAACAGTTACTGCTGTTTGTTTTTTTTAAAATAGACATCAGTTTTCTCTGTTGTCCAAGTAAATAAAAATCCCTAGATTGTGAAAATTTATTCTTTTGTTGAGGCAAACATTTCAATATTGTAGGAATACTTTTGTTATTTCTGATTGAATATCTCAGTGTAAACTACAGGAATAATGTTGCAACACGTCTTAGATGTTGAGCCTGCAAAAGGTTAGCACTTCTTTGTGTAAGTTTTGGAAAAAACCCAAATATTTAGTAGAGTATAGGTTGTGTGGCCTGATCTCTTCTGAGTGAAGGTTACTGACTTGAGCATGTTTCCACAAGCATGATTTGCCAAAATGGAAGTAGTTGCTTTCTGGCTCTTACAGAACATGAATGTTTTGGTAAAGCTTTTCAGAATCCCTGGGATGTATTTAGTGGGACTGTCAAAACCTTTTAAAAGGGGTGAGGCAAATAGCAGTCTCTCTTATCTTTTAGACTAGTCCATGCAGCTGGATTGCAGAGCTGGTCCTTGTCTTTGTTTCCAAGAGCCCACAGGGTCCAAGCAGTCAGCTTTTATTGCTTCCCGTTAGTCCCTTCAGCATCTCCCTACAGTTTCTTTCACTTCTGTGCCTGGAAGGAATAGATGTGAATGCAGCATGATGGTCAAACTCATCCAGGTAATAGGAACAGCTTAATCCATTGGTGGGGAAGTCAGTATTTATTTCAGTTTCTTAATTGCAGTGTAATTTTGCAGTGTATTTGGACAAGGTAGAAAAGACAGGAAAGATCTGCTGAGCTATTTTTACCTTTGGGGGATTGTCTTCTTCCTGCAATGACTGTACAATGATTTTGTGCTTCTGGCTAATTAGACAAATTGTTGTGCCTTCTAGTAGCTTTCAACAAAGCTCACCAGAACTCACATGAGGGGCTTCAATGTATTCCAAAAATTCAAAGAAATTAAACAAGAAGACGAAGAAGCAAGCCATCAGTTAAATAAAAGTCGTGAGAAATGCCCCATGTTGGGGAAAAGATTGGCACATCTGCCTTTTTGGAATTAAAAAACCAAAAAAAACCTAAACGTTTTCTTTTTTTCCCCAAAGTAAGAGTAAGCAAACTGGATTCTATTACATATTGTCAGAGTTAAAACATTATTGAAGTGTCTGGATGTGATCAGTGTCACTGGCTTGGTCGGACCGTCCAGTATTCAGCATATACACACATTTCTTGGTGTTTGTTGTCACTTGAAAAATCATACTCTTGAGCTCTTAAAGTATAGAGTACCTTGCTGGGATGATTGTTCTAAAGGACTATTTAGTATTTGGAACTGTGCAGGCTGTTAGTTTCCATGGTGTAATCTGGTTAAGCAATCATTTCCTGGGAAGTTTCCAGACTTGCTGAGTCAGTAGTCTGGCTGGCTACCAGGAAAAACTCATTTATCTTTCTAACAAACCAGACACACCAGCTGAAGGAGGAGATGCTTTGTGGAGGAGATTCTTGCTTTTCCAGTGAAAATAGTATAGTTCCTGGTTTCCTATGCTTTCAGGGGCTTAACATTGTGGCATCTGATGCTGAGAGTGCTGGAAGTTAGAGTTGAGGGATCTTGACAGGACTTTCGGAGAGTGTTGGGAGGAGAAGCTTATCTGGCAAGAGAGAGGAGGTGCTCCAGCTAATCAGTCAGTCATCAGAGGGTGTGGGAGATGCTCCAGCTGCTGCTGCCATGAGTTATCTGTCAGCAGCTTCCCTTCCCCTGCTACCTTTGAGTGGGACCCAGGGGCACATTGCCTCTGGCTGCAAGAGGGAGGGAATGGAGTCAGGCATATCAGGACTGGGCATACAGGAGTGAGACCAGATCCATGAATTCTGATGTCCTTTCTAGCATGGGAGAAGGTGAAACTTGCCTTTACTTCTTGACCTTAAGTCACTGTAAGTTGAGAATTGCTGGTGCCTTACATGGTGTGCTACGGTGCTGGCACATAGCAGCCCAGCACTTGTGGAATGGCAAAGGAAAGCTGAAATACTTTTCTCTATAAATTTGACTTGAAGACTAACATCTAGCAGTAGGTTTTCCAGAGTTTTATGTTTTGTTTAGTATCCATTACTGCTTGAGCTGTAGAGAACACTTACGAATTACTAACAAAAGCTTAGTTATTTGTCTGTTCAGGAACACAGCTTTGCAGCCATGTGAAATGAGACTTGAAGTAATTATTTCAGAAATTATAACTGTGAATTGACTAATACAAATTTTGAGAAAAGAACCCTACCAAACAACACAACAAAAGCTTTATTAATCATAATTCTATTTGATCAAGGCTGATGGTATGATGAGTAACTGTTTCAGAGTTATCTCAGAAACAATCAACTCAATGTAGAGCATCTGGAATTCACTTTTTGTTCAACCTGACATTTTCTCAGAAACATACACTAGCACATTAAAACTGAAAAATTTGCCATCAATCTGAGCAAAAAAAGCAAATATTTTGCTCCATACTTGTACTGTACCACACCTGAGATTTGATCAGACATCTAGGTCGGAGCCAAAGCTGTAGGGAAGGCCGTCTCTCTCTGTTAATCATAACTGCCCAAGATTAGTCTCAGTACATTTCAGCGACACTGCTGAAATTTCTAAAATCTGCAAGGCATTTGGTGAGGAAAACAGCCAAACCAGTTTTCTAAAATCCTTTAAGCATGAAGTCACCTAGGTATAAATAATTTGGACTTTGCAGTATTCGGTTGCCAAAATAATTTTTGATTAGGCAGTAATTTGGAAAATTAAGACAAAGAGTGATCATAGAAAATAGGTTTAATTTAGATTATATTAGTCGGGATTTTAAGAGAGATTATAGCATTAGGAGATATTTGGATCACTTTTACTGCAGGCAAGGGTAAGTTTGTCAAGAAATAGCTCTAGTGATAAGAATGGTAAACTGAAATATTAGTTTGTTGCAGTGACATTATGTAAGGAAAAGAGTTCTAATGATTGCTTTTATTGTCTCACTCCTTTTCAGTTAAACTTCATTTTAAGAGACTAGCATCACTACATGTCCACCAAATGTCCATTGCAAGTAGTGATTAGAAGTAAGAATCCTTTCGGATTTTTTTAATTCAAAAAGAAAATATGTACATTAAATTGTAGTATGTCGCAAGTAAAACTCTTCTTGTGGACGCTGAAGAGCAAACTCAGGGCTAACTTTCTGGTCATAGGGTAGGGTTGAGGCTGTAACTTGTAAGGCACTGAAGTAGGACTATGAGGTAGCATCAGTCTGGACCAAAATTGTTTCTATTCTACACAGGCGTAAAACTGTCAGAACTGCACTTCTGTTTCTCACTGCTCCTTGTGAGCTTTGCCCTGTCCACAGACACTGAGGGCTGTAATTTCCAGCCGGCTCCTACTAGCTGAGCAATGCAGTTTGTGCAGAATATGTGGCTCGTTCTTCTGTCCTGATGGTCTTCTGCCTTCCGTTTTGCAGCCTGTCCATGTTGACTCCATAAAACTTAGTGCAATCTGCCTTAGAAATATTAGGCAAATTTTATTAGTAGGTAATAAATATGGAAGAAATGTTGTCTCAAATTGAGACTAATTAATTGTTTGGATTTTTTTAATATGCACAAGTGCTTTGCAGAGCATGAAGATTTAAACCTCAGGAAGTAATAAACCCATAATATCAGACTACGTACTCAGAATTTTTCCAATTTTATTTGTGATAAAGAAAAGACAGATGCTTTTTTCTTTCAATCTAGTTTTTTTGTGGTGGCCATATGTACCTGGCTCATACAATGTATTTTGCATATTTTTCCTTTATTTGAAAGGACTATTAGTGCAGTGGATCTTTATGCCTCTTGGAAAAGACACCTAATTCTACAGTATAATCAAAGAATTCATCTTTGCAGCAAGAAATCTTTATGAACTTTGTAAGGAAGAAATTTATTTTCCCCCATGGCAAATACACACTGAAGGCAAAGCTGGAAACTAATTCCTTAGGTTCTTCTACCATTAAAATGGCTTCTCAATTCCTCTTTACTCCAAAAGATAGAAGCATACAAAAATGTATTTTTCTATATTTTCATGACTGGAAAATAGTAATCAGATGGAGGAATTTCTATAGCATTATGTGTTTGAATCTGAGCAGTGTTTCAAGTTAATGTCTACGTGAAGCTTCATCTACTACAGTTTTTGAACAGTGCAGGCTCATTCTGAGTGATTTGTTTTCTGGTGTTCAGTTATCTGATTATTTGTGGATGATAATGAGAAGGTGTTTTAAATAATCAAGCTGCATTTTCTCTTTTTTTTCTCCTTTCAGTGTTAATTGTGGGTGTAGTTTGGTTGTTTCTCAACAGCATGTATTAGAAGAAAGCAGTTTTCTAGGCGAGTTAGTTTTCTGGGTTAATTATCATAAGTACATCTAAATTTAATAGAGAAAATATGGTAACTCATTTATTCCAGAAATTCTTTGGATTTCATGCCTTAAACTGTATGTCTCACATATATATATATATATATATATATATATATATACACACACACATAATAGGTATTTAAAAGGGTGTGTGTGTATATATGCACACACACACCTTTAAATACCTGTTGTGATCTATTGTGCATAATCTAAATGTAGTAAGGTTAGCAGTAGCAAAAATTATAAAGAAACAGTTTTTCTATAATTTAGCTACAATGCATACAGAGTAACGTAATAATTTTTTAAAGTTTATACAAAAAATACAGCCTTCAAAAATTACTTTTGGTGTAAAATAGAAAATAAGAGGTAAAAATGGTTTTATCAATGTAAAATGCTTTTCTAAGAAATTTTGGTGAGCATTTTAATTTTGATTAATTTTTTTTATAAAAACCTGTTTCAGTTACAACTCAAAGTATATGATAGTAGTGTTGGCAAAGGTGTTCAATAGCATCCAAATTTTTCAAAAGCAGTTCGAGAGAGGCATGATGCATGTTCTATTAGTGTTCAAAGGCACTTACATGACTTTTTATCACATATGACAGTGTTATTGAAGAGAGGGAATATATGAATATGATAGTCTTTACAAAATGAATACAAAGCTCCTTTTTATGTATTTTACAGCAAAAGACACCATCAGAATCATACACGGGGCGAGAGAAGAGGTCGAATTCACAGTCCTACATTGGACGGCCTATTCAACTGGACAAGATTTTACTGTCTAAAGTTAAAGTGCCTCATACTTTTGTCATCCACTCCTACACACGTCCAACAGTTTGCCAGTACTGCAAGAAACTTCTCAAAGGGCTTTTTAGACAGGGTTTGCAGTGCAAAGGTAAGTAAATGTCCTTTAGGAACATAAAAGCTAAGCATAATAAAATTAATGAATTAGTGTTTGAGTGGTTGCTATGTAGCCTTATTCATGATTTCCTCACTAAACTGTCTGCGTGTAGGCACATGTACAATTACACTGGATTAAGCTGCAGTCAAAATTACAGTAATTGGTGTTCTGTAGGAGCTGGCTGCGTGGCTGTTCATTCTTACCCTTTGGTGTATGTGCAATAGCTCACATTTTTCATTCAGGTGTAAATGATCTTGTATTTGGCATAGGGGAACCTGTGCTCACAGGAGAATAGTTAACATAATGGACTATATTCTTATCTTCATTGTTGTTGATCTACTAAAGTCCTGTGTGTAAATTGAAGAAGCATATGCCTGAGCCTCAGCAGCTCAGTGCTTTGGGGAAGTTGTAATGGAAGTAAAATAGGATGGGGTTATATGAGAATTTAAACCCACATTTTTTCAGTGTGACTAACGTGCTCTCAAGTGTCATGACATTGTATACCTTAGTAGGTGCTGAAGTGAGTCAGGCCCCTTGGATTGCTGGCTCACCTTGGCCAGCCTTAGCCTGTAAATACAAAGCATTGTGCATGCTATGGGGTTGGAATGGTGGCTAATGGAGGCTTAAAATCACCTTCCTTCTATTAGAATAAATAATAACTATCATAAAATTAATCAGTATACTTTGTGCTACTTCTTTAAACTCTGCAAAATTCAAAGTTGCATTAATTTAACTTAAGGTGTGATTCTGATGCAATTTAACTAAAATAAAATATCTATCAAAGCTTCACCTATTTCAGTTCATTTTGAATTCTGGTGATCTAAGCAAATATTAACCTAATTAAAAAAATAATATTTATCTGTATTTTGGCACTCCTGTACCTCTAGTTGGTGTTTGGATCAATCTTAAATAATTGCAAGGTATGGACAGCCTTAGAATTTTTTTTTCTTTCTGTCTCTGGTTTTCCTGGTGTGTTAGTTACTTACAGGTCTTAGTTTAGGTAAAATGTGTTCATAAGCCAAAAGAAAACAATTCCCATGACATATAATGAAGTGGAACTTACACATAAGAAAGGAGTAAAAAAAAAAAAAAATTGAAAAATAGGGAAAGGACTGAAGTAACCCGTAGTTGGAAGCTGTCCAGAAGTTGCCTTGTGATATAAAAAAAGAAAAATTTTCTCACTGAAAATTGTTGGCTAGGGTTCTCCTGTTTCAATTTTCAGTCATCAGTATTTCCTATGTAGTCAGTTCCTTAAACTGCAGCTGATACACTGCAGCCCATTCTGCTTCTTTCACTGGAAAGGCAGCTCTGGCTTTGGAGCCAGGCATTTGTGTCTCCTCATCACTTGCCTAGATGAGCTGAGCACCACTTTGGCTGCTGTAGTGCTGCTGTACCCAGCTACCCTTGGAAAGGCATTTTTTCCCCTCAGAAATGTGTTTCTAGCATCTTCATCCTGTCCCTTCCACTGACAGGCAGCATTGAGCCGGGCTAGTGCACACTCTCTGAACATACGACTTGTATTAGTGAGATAGGGCCTAATAGCTATAGGCTGGGTAGCAGGGAAAATATAGTTGTGTCACAGAAAAAGAAATAATTTGGCTGTTTCCCTTTTTCACTTATCAGACTGTAGATTCAACTGTCACAAACGCTGTGCTCCGAAAGTGCCAAATAACTGCCTGGGGGAAGTTGCCATTAATGGAGGTAAGTTGCGTTAACAATTGCTCCTGTCATTGTTTCAACCATCAGTTAAACAAAAGAAATGTAAAACTGTGATGTGTACAAACACACATTTTTCCATTGCTTGGGAGTGGCCTTTCCTGTGCAATATTTCTGTTGTATGTCGAAGATGAAGTGTGGGAGGAATGCTGCGAGTAGCTTATACACCATCCTTTAGGAGGGTTTCTTCCAAATAGGGGGCACTGGCAGACAGGCTAAGCTCTGCCACAGAGGTGGTGTCAGCAGCAAAATGGCCCCGTGATAACACCTGGTAAATGCAGAATGCCAGAGGAAAGCCAAGCATGTGAGAAGTTGGTGCTCACCTGTCAGCTAGAAGTGCAACATTTTCTTTCATTGGGAGTGGAGAAAAAAGTGGTTATGGATGATCTTCCTGAGAAGGAAAAACACACCTACAAGGACTAGGAATGCCCTTCAGAAAAAAAATCTGCCATTCACTGGTGGCATAAAACTAATCATACCAGTTGCCACAAATCAGGTCTTGACTATCTGCTGATCTTCCCATGCATGTGCTGCTGGTGTTTGAGTTAAGTATAAGGGTGTATGGGTAGGCTTGACAGACAGTACTGGAAAAAAAGGAGTGGCTGTAGATGAGTTGTTGATTGCCTTGAAAATATCACTTTCCTGTGTGATAAGGGAATGAGAAATGTGGTAAAGTGCTCACTTTCTAATCTATATTACTGTGTTGTCAGCCTAAACTGCTTCTGAGGTTAATTATTACCTTATGATGCCTTCTTTTTCCTTTAAATCAGTGGTCTACTTTATTGAAGACATATCAAGAAATTCCAAAATTAGGAACATTAACTAATATTTTTCACAGTATTTCTCATAGTAGTGTTACTCTATCACTATGAAGTTTTTATGTTTAATAGGAAAATTCCTACAGGTACTAAGTATTCCACTTGAGATGTGACAAAGTGCATGATTTTCTGGAAAGTAGATGATGTCTTCCTGTTGAATGTCCTTTCTGATGCACCTCTCATTGGATTCTTGGAGTCACTGTTTTTTTTCTTTTTTTTAGTCTTGCCCCATTTATACCTCACTTAACCATTTTAGTGTTGCACCATTTATACCTCACTTAACCATCAACCATCGCACAACACAACTATTTCTTCAGGAGTGCAACAATGTTCCATTGATAGGAGTGTAAAGTTTGCCCTGAGATTTGTAGTCAGAGAAAGTAACTAAATCTGCTCATAAATGATAACCATTTTTCCACATAGATGCAGTTTTAGAGAGGAGCTATTGATCTAAAGTGATGTGAAAAGACAGGAAGGAACATAAGTTTTGTTTCTGCACAATATAACTAAATGAACAAAATTTACACTTGTTTCTGAATTACTCCTCCAAATTCCCACTTTCCATCTGAGGTAGGTGTATTTCATCCCTACAACACACCCCCCCTGCCCTCTCCCCACCTTTGCTTCACAAGCAGCACGCTACTTTTGTTTGAACTTTCCTCCTGACAAGTGAATCTGATGCTGAGCTCATGGGAAGTGATAGTTTGTCTCAGGACAGCTTGTGTAGAATCACTTGGGCTGAGAACACATATTCTGGGCTTATTCCAAGTATATTCCTTGAAGATGGCAATCTTAAAATTTATAGAACTTGGCTTTTATACACCAAATAATATTCTTAGTATGGTATACATAGAATCCTCATAGTACTCTGAATTGTGTGCCCTGAATGATTGATAGAGGGTGCCTGTGATTAGCAAAGGCAATTTTATCTTGTATCCCATTTGTATTTCCTCAGTAATTTGGTTCACATTATTTTCAAACTTAATAAACAAAATACAGTATCTGTCATTTTGTCCATCTGCTGTGTGATGCATCTTCCCTAAAATAGTAAGTGAAAGAAGAGTTGAGTAATGAAATTTCAAGTGTGGTCTCTTTAGTAAATGCATTATATACAAAATGTAAGGAGTTATTTTTAACTGATTGTAGGTTTATTAAAAATAGATATTTTAAAAGTGTTGTAGGAATAACAGAGAGAGAGAGCTTTGCACTGTGGAGTATCATTTATGACTGAATGACTGGTTCTGCTAGAGATGAAGTGTGTGTCTCTTAATCACACATCAGTAGTTTATATCCAAATATCTTAAGACTACTGTACATGAAAACAAACTTTTCTGATGTGCCCTTCTAATTTCAGTGAAATGCCATCAATTCCAATCATTTTTCTGTCAGACAATTCAATGTGCTTCTTCCTGTGTTACATTGCCTGCACTGGCTGTCAAGAACCTTCCTCCACACAATTAGGCAAAAGTTGCTAGGAGAAACTATTTGATGCGTTCCATGTGATTTTAACCTTACTTCAAATTTCTGAAACATTGCAAGATCCCAGAGAAAGCAATGCTGTCTGACTGAACTAATGATTTTATATTCCAAATAAATCCATTCACAAGCAACAATGCAACAAAAAATTGTTTCTTACTCTGATCTTGCTTGGGCATATTTAATTTGGAAACAGGAAAGTTAAATGTAATTTAAATGTAAGATGGATGGTGCTATTAATGCTATGCCACAGTCAAATCAGCTAAACCCTAAGACTTTAGTTTTGGTGCTTGTTTAGTATTTCTTTTCTAATGGCAGGGAGCAGTGTTTCAGTGATATTGATGATTGTGCTGTTTTGTGCAGGCTTCACAGAAAACTCTGTTCCTGTGCAAAGGAATATACAGTTCATGTGATAAGTAATTGTCTACCTATATTGTCTAGATGCAGGCAATAGACTTGCAAAGAGAACTTGAGTTTTTTGGAAGCTTAAAATGTGCCAAGATGTTGTAGTTGGAGTATCACATGTTTTTAGATAATAACTTGAGAAATGGTATTCCAGACCTTCTTAGTCCTGGGGCTGAGTCTGATGTGGTCATGGAAGAAGGGAGTGATGACAATGACAGTGAAAGAAACAGTGGCTTTATAGATGACATGGAAGAATCTATGGCTCATGATTCAGAGATGTCAATGACAGGATGCCATAGTGACAATGGAGAAATGCAGGATGCTGATCTGGATCACGATGAATCTAACAGGATGATCAGGTGAGCTGGGCAGTGAGTGTTCCTTCCATCTTCCTTTGTATTTGTTTGTACAAATCACGTCTAGGGCTCAAGGGGGAATGTACAAAGTCACTGTTCTCACTCATTTAGAATGGGGAATGCTGGTGAAGTGTACTGAGACTGCTTCACTGATTATATGCATTTGTAATTTAAGAGAAGCTTTATTGTCAAGTTGAAGTGGCATTTGAAAACTTATGCAAAAATAGTTCTTACAGGTCTGTTCTCATATGAAAATTATGTGAAACTATTTGTGCATAATTACTAGTAAAATATTTATTTATTGTTTACTTAATTTCCAAGGCATTCTTTCCCTGGTTTAACAGTGCAATGCCTTGACATTTAGATAAATAAACAAAAAGTGTAAGTGGCTATGGCATACTTGGATCTAGATTTTTGTATTTTTAGATGCCTTTATTAAAAAGGAAAGTTTGACAAACTTAAAGTAGTAATTTGAAGCAAATTAAAAAATAGATTAGTGCTTTGAAATGACTGTTCAGGAAAGAAAACAGGAACTGAGTTGTGCAATGTACCTCAGAAGTGAATTAAGAAGAAACATTGACTTATTGGAACTGTCTAAATAATATGGAAAAAATAGAGATTATTCCTTATAATTAATGAGGCACCTAAATGAGGAACATAAATGAGGAAATTTAGGGAACTTAAAATGAATTAAAGAAATTTCAACTGTAATTTCCTTGATGCAAGGGATCTATAACTTATAAAACATTTTTCTTTAACATGTCTGTTTGACTTGTAATTTCCTCTTTTATTTTGCTTGTTGGGAGTCTCTCTCAGTAATATGTTCTTATTTCTTATTTATGTTCCCTTATTTCTGTGTTGCTGTCATACACCTGTTGCACTAATAGAAGGCAATCCATTTCAACAATATGCAGTTTTACTTCATGCAGCAGTAAACTACTTCCATATTTATCTGCATAGATAGGGATGATATATGTATGATATATAGACACCTTGTAGCATTGGAATATGAGCCTGTGCTTAGATCACTAAATCATTGTCACAGAACATTGCAAATTTCCAAGTTTTATGAAGCAGACAGCATTGCAAGTTTTCAAAATTAAAATACCCAATTGTGCTAATAAAGCATTTATGACTAAGGTACATGTTTTACTTATGTAAGAGAGATTCCTCCAGTAATACCTCTCTGCACTTATTTCTAAGGGTAATTTGTGTATCCATGGATATTTTTTAAGTGATCCATATAAGGCAAATAAAAAATAAACCTCTTGTCAGCACAGACAAGAATAACTGAATAGAAATTGCAGATGGTTAAATCATTTTTAGGCAGAAAAGAGATATTAAGTATATGTTATATACTTAATTAAACTTTCAGATAGTGCTTTCTGCATTTTGATGGGAAACTAACAATTCATAAAGCTTATTTCCAGGATGCATTACAGCGAAGCAGGGCCACCTGCAGACATCTACAGTCACAACAACTTTGGGAACTTAACATACTATTCTTTTCCTAACCACTGTCAGCCCTTTTTTTTTGGAGTTGTTGCACCAATAGCTTTGCTAGGAGGGCATAATACAGAAGCAGTTCTGTGCTCTGTTTTCACAATGCAGCATCACTGTTTAAATTTCTGCCAGAAACAGCCAAGTATTCATGTCTAGGACTGAGCAGATTGAGTCCATATTCCATTACACAGAATCTGCTTTAGGAGTTGCTAACTCTAACAGCGAGGATGATGGGCTAGGTTGCCTCTGGTTACTACTAGATTTTATCTGCTGGTGCTATCAGGCATGCTGTCACATTGCCATGGCTTCCCAGCTTGCTGTGTGTTGGCTGAATGGTAGAAAGTTGCAGTGTGCAAACCCTACCAGGCAGTTGGGTTTCACCTTTAGTCTTTGACCGTAGAGTAGCTTAAATCTCTTTCTCTGAGAGGTTCCAGCAGATTCTCTGCTGTGGCTGGCCAGGGTGTGTGCAGCTGGGCAGCTGACATGTTTTCTACTCTGTAAGGTGGCATCACTCCATTGTGTGTTTGAGCCCAGGCAAGATCACAGGACAGTAATCTGATGGACAGTGTCTGTGTAGGTTGTGAGAGATTCAAGATCAAGTACTGCTCTGAATCATGCATAGCACAAGCTTGATCAGTGCTCCCACAGCCTAGCTAAGGCCCTAGTCATTTGCCCATTTTCTTAGCTCATCTTTAGAAATATTTTGGAATAGTGTATGTAAGCCTTCAGAAGGTCTCTGACGTTCCCTTGGTGTAGCATTACAGCCTTTTTTCTTTGTAATCTCAAGATAATTTAAATGACAAAACAAAATAGTGTACAAACCAGGTTGGCTAACAATGATAAAAATACATGTGAATATTTTCTATGTGTGTGTATACATGTATTCTGATTTTAAAGGTTTTTTTTTCTTTCTGTCCAAAGTTATCTTCTTTTTAAAAGCCTTTAATGATTTATTCTTAAGCCCTTCAACCAGCAACAATATTCCATTAATGAGAGTGGTACAGTCTGTGAAGCACACAAAAAGGAGAAGTAGCACAGTAATGAAGGAGGGTTGGATGGTTCACTATACAAGCAAGGACACACTGGTAAGAAATGTCACGGAAGACCTGTCTTCCACTAAATGTTATGTTGTAGTATGGAAACAAATTCTAACAATACTCGGACAATTTACAGTCACTCATGTAAGGCATTTTTTGCAATTTTTATGATTCCTAAAGTCCCAATACGTACCATAACTGGGACTGGCACTGCTTGTGAAAACAGGAGACAGTTAAAACATGCAAAAACCATCTAAATAAATCCATTGCATTATCACAGGCAGCCAAATGTAAAATCATTCTTAAGGAAGTGAAACCTAATGTTAAGGGGTTCTGTAAAGTAGCTTTACTTCCCAGCTACACTTTCTCTGATACCTTACTGCCAGTTGAATTGAGACTTTTGTAAAGTAGGTTTAGTGTAGAAAAGGCCTATTTTCATTCTAACCTGCTAAAAAATGAATAAAGGCTTCAGTATGTGACCTTCAAAATTGAACTGGGGTGTTAGAAGGGATACAAGAAGAAATTTCAATTGCATTAGTATCATGCATATCAGCAAATTGTGCTGAATGTAATGCAGACAACAGAATGAAATTTTAAATTTTTAAAACTTGTACATTTTTAACACAGCTATTCCTGAAATAGCAGAGCATAAGAAGAGGTCTATAAATTCTAAATTCAATTAGAAAGTTTTCATTAAAATCTTGTCATGTAATTGGGTCTTTTATCGTTCACAGTACATCTCTTCAAACTAAGGAAACATTTTGGCAGTGGTGCTTTTGCAAAATGAACATTTCATTAATTTACTTGTTTTTCACTGCAGAGAAAGCGACACTACTGGAGGCTGGACAGCAAATGCATTACACTTTTTCAAAATGATACTGGAAGCAAATATTACAAAGTAAGAAATATTTTTCAACCTCTTTTCATACCAGCAGAATATAAGGACTAAATTGCTAAATTGATGCTTACTAAAAGTACAATAATAGTGTAACTTCTGTCTAGTTTTTGGTTCTTTGGGTTTTTTTTATTATTTAAGCTGTGTATGTGTGTTTTGCTTTTCAAAAACAAGTCTCTGATCAGAAAGGTATCAGCTCACAAGGACCTATGAGATGTGTGTTGTGGAAATGAAAAGTTTTTGTTTGAGAAGTCAACAAGGTTTTATTTTCTAAAGGAGTTTTCTTAATATATGGATGGCCCCGCTCTTTCTCTGAAGGTACCTCTCTACTGTCTTTGATAAGTTCATTTAAATAATTAAAGTTCTATTTAGTCTTGGAAAGAAACATTTAGTATTTTACCATCAACAGTTGTCTGTGTCACAGAGTTTCCGGTTACAAGAGGCTTTTTGTTTGTACAAGAAGCATGTGGTAAAAGGCAACAACCGATATCATAAACTAATCAAATAAAGCTCATGCTGAAGTTCTTTATGTTGATAATCTTTGCACAGAAAGTAAAATATTTTTTTCATTTTAGGAGATCCCATTGTCTGAAATTTTGTCTCTGGATCCTGCAAAAACTTTCACTTTGCTGCCTCAAGGAGCCAATCCTCATTGTTTTGAAATAAGCACAGCAAATATAGTCTACTACGTTGGAGAAAACGTAGACAGCCTCTCAAGCGTTCCGCTGAATAACAGCGTTATCAGCAGCGGTGTGGGCGTCGATGTGGCGCGAATGTGGGAGATGGCCATACAGCACGCCCTGATGCCTGTCATCCCCAAAGGGGCGCCCTCTGGGTCAGGAGCCAGCCTGCACAGTAAGTCTGCTCATTTCCTCCCTTTCTCATAAGGAGAACCACCTCTCGAATGGCATGGCTCAGTCCTCTGCACACCTTGAAAGGATGCATTGCACAGCTGGTAAAGGCTGTTCTGTCATGGGTTGTCACTTGTCTTCTGTATTTTAAACACCATGGTTTCTCATCCACGTGTTTTCAGTAGGACATCTGTATTGATATACAAGATATAGATATTTTAGTAAGCAAATAGTTGTGGAATTAGTAAGGCTTCTAATTCAGGTTTCTGTTGTTGGTGTGAGGAATAGCCTCCTTGTGCAAAGGGATGAAATTTTCTGAGCTCCACTTCAGAGCTGATAGAATTTTTTTCTCATCCTGACTGTAATTAATGTTTCTAGCTGTCTGCAGAAGCAGCTCTTCAGTCTTTAGGTCACTGCAGCACAGATGATATGCTCCCTTTCATCATATTTGGCTGTACATCTGCCTCAAACATTGTCCCAGGCTGAGATGCAAAGAGCTCAAGTGTGAAGAAAGCTATTCTAGGCACAAGGCATGTGCGTTATCCAGGACCAAAAGAATTGAATATATCTTAGCTTCCAATTTACATACCTTTGTGTAATTCTCTAGCAATGGTGACAGTTTATGTAAACCAAATATGAGACCTGTTTAAATCTGTCTTGGGTACTGATAGTAAAGTAGCACAGAGCAAACAATTCCTCACCACTAGCCGTGTGCTGCTGTGGCTGCTCTGTACTTCTGTTCAGCCTAGTGAGTGTAAAGAGAATTTGGATATGTCTACATAATTTGGATTAGACCTTTTGTTGCAATATGCACCCACTTTAGCACTTGACATCTGGATGCTGTTAATGCAGCACAAATGCTAATGAGACCACAAGCCCTTCAGGAGCCAAGTAATACAACAGGCTGTGGCATTGCTTCTCCAGGCACAAAAGCTCACACATCAGATTAGATCAGCAATGTCCTTTGCTTTCTCAAATGGGAACTTGTATAAAATAGTGTCAAATTCTGGATGTCATTTCTGTCAGACTAGTTGCCTAGTGCCCCTGGTTTGAGTCCACTGTAGCTAAACAAATCACCAAAAATGCTGTACTGGGCATGACAGCTGTCTTATCTCCCTCTTGGGAAGTTTGAAAAATTTCTTTACAAGTTAGTAGCTGTCTTTGGGTTATATGTGCAAAAATTAAGGTTGTTTGAGACCTTTAGAGCAATTTCTTGTGGACAGTGAGAATGATAGCAACCTTCTTTCTTTTGCTCAAACTCTAAGACTTGTCTTTGTCCATACATTTTTTCATGTAAACACAGCAGTGCATATATTTGAAGACAGATTGGCAATGATTAAAAGCCTCTCCATAACTGAAATATTCTATGCCAAAAGCACTCCTCCTAAGGAAAGGGAATAGGCCATGTTACTCATGTTACTTACTGCAACTAGGATTACTGCTGATGGGAAGTAGCAAGTGTCTTCAGTGT
This sequence comes from Ammospiza caudacuta, assembly GCF_027887145.1. Classification (NCBI taxonomy): domain Eukaryota; kingdom Metazoa; phylum Chordata; class Aves; order Passeriformes; family Passerellidae; genus Ammospiza; species Ammospiza caudacuta. The sequence continues at coordinate 38,593,052 of NC_080598.1, read as the reverse complement.
GTAGTATAGGCCTTATAGTAGGGGACACTGTTTTGAAATTTTTACTTAAACAAATAGAAATTCAGCATGAATGGGATTCTACACAGAAGTAGGAGACAGAAGTGACCATGCTCCACAGAAGCATGCTTTCCTTCCCAAAGTATTGTCGTTGTGTAATGCAGTTAGCAGTAGGCATATGCTGAATTTTGCCTCAGTAAGTTTGCAGTTCAAATGCTTATGACATGCTTATAACATCCTAAGCTCCACATTGATAGAAGTTGGATCTGGTATTTCTTTTATTACAATGCAGGTGCAAGGTTTTGTTTCCATTATGTCTCTTTTAATTTTTAAGTTTTAATAATGTCTGTTAAGCCAGTTGAAATGTGTATGCAGTCTAATTTGAATGTGTATTTGCCTTCATCTGAATATCATCAAATACGTTTTAGGTGACTAAATAAATGAAAATTATTATTAAATCCCTAAATTAAATAACTAAATGAAACCAGTTTAATTGCAGTTGTTACTTGGGTGCAGCCTCAAAATAAAGCCTCAAAATAAAATGGGAAAAAGCAGTTAGAAGCTTATTATGAGACTTCACTATTAAAAAACTTATTAATGGATTGTATAATTCTGGTTTTTCCCCACACTGCAAAGCTGTTGTTAAATTCATGTGTTGTGGGCTGGTATAATTTTATATTAGCTGGTAGACAAATGTGCTGACCTAATTGGTCCAATTTCTAGAGCTGTCAGTAGATACTGATGTAATATGAATGTCATTTCCTATTACTACATGTTTGAACTAAAAGCACAGCAATCTAAAGTATACTTTGCTTTCTTCCCCAGGGGATATATCCATCAGTATCTCTGTGTCAAACTGCCAAGTCCAAGAAAACGTGGTGAGTGTTCTCTTGATGCTGGTGCTAGACATGCTATTATTAAGCTGGCACAGTCATTGATCTGATTTTCAAGCGGAGTGTTAGGGGAGTTCCCATCAGCCATTTCTCATTTACTTTGAAGAAATTAACAAACAATTAGCTTTTTAAACTTTTGATAAAAACCATCTTCGCGGCACCTTTTCTTGAGATGCAAGAATTATGTGTGGGTAATTTCACAGGCTTTAGCTGTGGGTCTGTGTAGGATGTTAATTACCAAATGGAAAAGCGAGGTGTAGAAATACTGGTTCATGGAATTTGTCAACTGAACTTTGTAAAACTGACCACAAAACTTGAAAAATATACCATTTCCTGTCATAACTGAGAGATCAGATATTCTTTGTTGTACAAAGATGAAACTCTGTGTATGCAAAGAAAGAGTTGCATACAAATATCAAAACGCAGAGAATTCTGGGTTTCTTTTACTCTAAGACAGTTAGACATAGGTCATGTAGTCAAGTTAAGCAGTCACACTGCTTGCTTTCTATCTCATGGCAGATGGAAAAATAGATTCTCCCTACAGCCAGCTAAGCTTTGGGACAGCTCTGGTAGTTGTCAGAAAAAGACTGCAAAAAGATTGCCTGCTAGGGATGTGTCCATTTGTTTCTTAAAAAGTAAGACAGCCTTTATTATGAACTAGACCCTCTTTTACTCTGTTGTATATGCTGCTGGTTAAATATCAGGAAAATAAAGCTGAGCTGCAAGATTTGATGTTTGTTTGAGTCTCCCAAATGAATCTGCTAACAGCTTGTGCTTTAGCCTGTGTTACAGCACTGAGAAATAGTGAGAAATGAGACTGCCTCTCTGGCACAAATGGAATATTTTACCCCTCTCAGTGAACCTGTTGAAGATTCATCAGCTTTTACAGCAGTTACAGTTACTATGGCTTGTAAGAAAACACACCGGAAATTTTTGGCAGATAATATATTTTAAATGTACTGTACTAAAAGGATGCTACTTCCCACTAGAAAAAGCAAATGAAGTGCAAATTTTCTTTCCATATTCTTAGGGCTTAATATCTGTTGTTTGTATAAACAGGATATTAGCACTGTATACCAGATCTTCCCAGATGAAGTTTTGGGATCAGGACAGTTTGGAATTGTTTATGGAGGTAAGGCTTTGGTGTGTTGTACAATTGTGCTTAAGATAAAAATCTTCTTGAATGGGGAAAATACTTGGACTCTAAAATGTTTTGTTGCAGAAATTAGCTGTCTGTTGTTTCATTTAAGACATATACGTTCAACAAAATATATGTTTCGATATACTGCAGAAATTGCATATATGTTTATATTTTATGTGTTTATATTTTGTGTTGATGAAGTAATTTTGTAGATTGAAGTTTTCTGCCCAGTGGTGGGTCAATGTCCATCAATAGCTTCATATTCTCTGTAAGTTCTAATAAAACTGTTCTTTTTGAGAAATGTAATGCATGAAAAAAACATTATTCTCCCTCTGTGTTTCTTTACATATTCCAGTGAGGCATTTTTTTGTTTCTTCAGTAGCTTGTTAGAATCTTTTTATTTTCTTATTAATTTTTCCTCTCTCTTTTCTCCTTTTTTTCTGCAGTTTTTTGGGGGATGTATTTAGTTACAGCTGTTGTTTGAGACAGTGTGAAGTGAGAACTAACAACAAATTTCTCACTGAGGTATCTCTGACTCTCTGATAAACCTGGGACAGGCACTAACATGCCTGAAGGCTATCACATATTTCATTTTTTGCTAGTGTGGAGCTACCAGTGAAGGACTAAGGCTACAACGAGCCAGTTGCACAGAATGCAGCTGCAGCTTACACATATATGAGAATTAACTTTGCATCTATACTGTTGAAATGTAGAGCTAAGTTTCTCATGTTTGTTTCTTACATGTTTAAATGGCTTTGTCAGGTGATAGCAAGTACTGTTGTCAAAGGGTAGAAAGAAGAGAAATGACAGAAATCTTTTAGTGTCTTATCTGCAAAACAGGTCTGAGGATTACTTGGTTATGGCCATTTGTACAACCCATTAAAAGGGAATGCTTTTCATAATTAATCATGTTAATTGATAGAGAGCTTTTCTTTTATTAATGCAGGAAAGCATCGCAAAACTGGAAGAGATGTTGCCATTAAAATAATTGATAAACTAAGATTTCCAACTAAACAGGAAAGTCAACTTCGTAATGAAGTTGCCATTTTACAGGTACTTTTCTGTTGTTTTTTACTGTATTAGCTCCATTATTTATTTCTGTAAATATAAAATGATAATATAATGATTTTAATTTATAATCACTACTGCCTTTGCAAAAATATTAGTATTTTTGCTGCATATTTTCCATAAAAAGCCAAATGGGTCAGCAGTGTCACACAAGGAGTTACAATTTCTGCAGTTTTAAGCACCAGATGCAATAAGGAAAATGTATGTTAAACTAATTTGAAATTCATACATTCTCCTGTACTTCCCGTAGAAATTTTGTCCCTGTGGCCTACAGGTTAGGCACACAATTTAAATTACTGAATACTGAAACATTGTCTGGTTTAGGTGGCAGTGTGAAATCTGAATATGCAATGATAAAAGCTACTGATCATATTGAGAAATCCAGTGCTGTATTTGTCTTTAATAGAATCTTCATCATCCTGGGGTGGTAAATCTGGAGTGTATGTTTGAGACACCAGAGAGAGTCTTTGTTGTTATGGAAAAACTCCATGGAGACATGCTGGAGATGATCTTGTCAAGTGAAAAGGGCAGATTGCCAGAGAGAATAACTAAGTTTTTAATTACTCAGGTAAGAAATTAATTATAGACCTGGAAGGACATTTGAGGTCAATTATTATCACTATCAACATTATGTTTCTTCTGTTTTCCTTTTGACATAATTTACCTGGCTGGTTTATCAAAATCTGAGTAAAACAGGGGTGATAAAACAGCTTTCTTTACATGACTCTATGCTACTATCTACATTATAGATAGTAACCCATTAAGAGGACTTAAAACTGGACACATATAGAGCTGTTGGCTGCTGGATGGAGGGGACATCAACCTACAGTTTCTCATATGGTGGAAGAATTAAGCACAAGAAAGGAAAGCACTAAAAGCAAACAGTTGGAAAACTACAAAAAGAAATTTGAGCCTCTTGAACTGCCTTATATCAAACCACTGCAGTTCATACTATACACTGTTAAATCTATTTTCTGTGCTGAGATTGGATCTCAGTGCTACCTGTGTCTGAGTCTGGATTCCATTATTACTTCTATTAACAATTTGGTATGGGATTTATTTGAGCTTCCTGTTGTTATATTCCTGTAATATTGTCATATTGTTTCTTTGGCTGCCCGAAATACTGGTTTAAATTTAGATACACCATTGGTAGTGAGCCACCTCACAATCAGAGAAGCCCATGTTTCAGCAGTCAGGAAAAATGAAAGTAGCAGGAGCAACTGTACTATGGTGTTTAATATTATAAATTCCTTATTTGTTGTAGAACTTAACAGGTTTCCTAGTTTCCAGGCTTTAATGGGCAAAACTGCCACTAGCTTTAGAATTTGATTTCTTCTGTTCACAGGTTCATTCAGCCTCCTCACTGTTCACTGCTCTAATGCAGTGGCAAATTCTGTCAGCCCCTGACCGACAGAAGTTGAATTAAAGCCACACAAAAAGGATGGATATGTCACACTATCACTATATTTGTGTTTGTAACAGAACAGAAATACATACAACACTCTGCATTCTTTCTGCCATCAAAAACACTTCAATTGGATCATATAATATTTCTGTGAAATGTTTTTGGTTGAATCTAGATATGAAAGGTCATTCTGCAAATGTTGCTACATTCAAAGATGTCATGCACAAAAAAGTAAACAAATACTTAGAATCCAGTTTTTAAAAGATGTTTATAGTGTAAGCTCTTGGAGAGGGAAAAATAGTTGATGCAGTGAAACATGAAGAAAACTTGAGGCACAGCATTTTGGTTCTTGTTAAGTTTTTTGTTTTTTTTTTTTTCATTGTTGAAATTCTTGTAAAAGGTACATTTATGTTGAATTGTTTTTCTTCACACCAGTCCTTGCTTCTCTGCTCACTGATACTGTTCAAACAATATAAAACAACCATAATTTGATTTCTTTATTCACAGATCCTTGTTGCTTTAAGACATCTTCATTTCAAAAATATTGTCCACTGTGACCTCAAACCAGAAAATGTGTTATTGGCATCAGCTGATCCTTTCCCACAGGCAAGTAGAAAATACCCTTTCTTAAGATAAATTATTGTAACTAATAAGTATTTATGTAACCTGCCTGCACAGAATTTTAAGGTAAGAAAAATTGATCACTTATTCAAGCTACTTCATAAAGAAGTTATGTTTGAAAATCCTTGATTCTTGTCATTTGTTGAACTAGATATAATTAAAATATTGAACTAGAATTTCAAGTGTGACATAGCTACTTGTGTGATCATTTCTAATTTGCTCACCATTAAACACAAATTACTTGGCTGGTTGATTTACTTGAGAAAGAAAGTTATTTTTCTGAAAGTTTAAATAGGGCTCATGAAGAACAAGAGCTTCTTCTTTAATTCTATACATTTAAATGACATGTAGATCACAGGATATTTAAATACACATTCTGACTGGTTATATTTCTCATTAAAAGGTGTTTTTATCAGCTTCTGTTACCTTCAGTCTACAGAGTTCATCTATAATTTCCCTCACCCATTTTCAAAATGAATACTATTGATAATTTTTAGATAATATCAGTATCAGTAATTGGAAGGGAAGGATCTGTATTGAGTTGTTTTAAGTGAGAATTTTCAAGCTGCCTAATCTGTTACTTTGTAGAACTTACACAAGGAAGTTTGCAGAGAGGCAGAGTATAGCTAGATCCATAATAAAATAAAAGTGGAAGTTTAAGAACTAACTTTTGTTGCTTGTTTCAAGAGAAAGCCATAGGTAAAACATTTTTTCTGTTTGCTGTGTTCTTATGCTGTGAATGAAAAGTATTACTATTTATTACTACTTTTATCACAAACCTGAGCTGTTGAGCCTATCCACAACAGTGTTTTATTCATGGAATGAAGGAACAGAAGAGATAAAATGGACTGATATTCCAGTCTACTGTTTCAGTGGAATAAGAATATTCCTCTCAAAGAGGAGTTTAAAAAATAGTACCCGTGAAGGAGCAGTAGAGATGCATCTTGCAACTAACTGATGATTCCCCAACTGTGTATTTGATAATAAAATTAATGTATGTCTTACTATAGGATTTTTCATTAAACAGGTAAAACTTTGTGACTTTGGCTTTGCCCGAATCATTGGAGAGAAATCATTTAGGCGTTCAGTTGTGGGAACACCAGCCTACCTTGCTCCAGAGGTTCTGAGAAACAAAGGCTATAACAGATCTCTGGATATGTGGTCAGTGGGTGTCATCATTTATGTAAGCCTCAGTGGTACCTTTCCATTCAATGAAGATGAAGACATACATGACCAAATCCAGAATGCTGCTTTCATGTATCCACCTAATCCATGGAAGGAAATTTCTCTTGAAGGTAATACCTGTTTGTGGTTGCTCTTATTTAAGTGCTCAAAAGAGTGGATGTGTTTTGCTTTTATATTTTATTCTTTTCATAATAGAATTTAAAAAAGAAAAAAAATTCCAGTAATGTAATGTGTCTGTTTTGTGCTATCAGCTGCTTTAGGCATTTCCTACAGAGCACGTGTAGACTGCATATGGCATAATTTCCTAGCATGGGATCGCTCCAGGAGGTGTTGAAGGAGGCTCATAACCACCTACAGATGAGATTGCTATAGAATCTGTGGGGAGCTTAAGCTGCTGTAATTGGTCTTGTGTATATTCATTTATGTACCTCATCATTCAGCTCTATTGCATCTGCAGTCTGTTTCTTGTTCTACTTGTTCCAGTAATTGAGTTTGGTTTCAATTGGATGCTGTACTCTGATATCTTTGTTTGGGGAAGATAAAAGTGAACAATTCCGTAGACGAGATTTCAGGAACAGTGTGAGAAAATGTCATACAAGAGACTTTATGCAGGGGGAAAAGGCTTGGAGATAACTGTGAGACCTTTGAAACTAGAGTTCTGGTCAATGGCATCAAAGACTTTTGATAAAAAACAAAAGAACAATGTGACTAATTCACTAGGAACATCTTTAAAGAAGGTAAATTAGTTCTATTAAAAATGTGTCTAAACACAACTAAGTAGGCCATTTAAAAAAAACAGGCACTTCTAGTTTCACTAACATTTTCACGTACGTAGCATTTTCAGGCAATTTGATTTTCTTTGGGATTTTTTTTTTTAGTCCTGAGTTCTGCAGGATTGTAAGTCTTAAAGCAAAGAAACATTATAAGCATCAGATCTTACATCCTTTTCTGAACTGTAATATGTGCCAAACTGAATTACAATGCTAGCCTTTATAATTTCTGGTATTTACAGTACCGTTTTTCTGCTTTTCAGGTGATGTGTTTAACATACTGGTTAAGCATAGTTTAGAGTAGTGTGCCTAATGCTTACTAAATATTGCAGCCATGTGAGATTCTCTTCTGAAAATGCTCTGAGAGCATTGTTTGTTATTTTATCTCAGTGGCAGATGAAGTTTGAAATCTGTTGGAAAAAAAAAAAGCTATAAATCTGCACAATTACACACTGAAGTTCTCCTGAACCTCCACACACTTTGATATGTAAGCTGACAGAATCTGTTGGCAGCAATGCTTTATCTGTCGCTAGAGATAAGCAAACAGCAATCAACACAGGGGAAGCTGCAAGAAATTGTCTCCCACAAGTTTCTACTGTGGTAGACAGGAGATCAATTTTTGCACTCAGAGGTGAAGATTCAGTAGAGCACCTACAGAAAACTCACCTACTTGGGTGTTATCTCTCCATTTGTAGAATCACAGCCTTCATTAAGGGTTGATGGATAGCAGGCTGCAAGCATGCAGAAGGGAGGGAAACACACTTTAACTAATTACTAAATTAAAATCTGCTTATACATTGTGATTTTATTACATATTTTGGATTGCTCAGTGATGAACCACTCTATTGTGCTAAATGAAAACCTGGAAAATGTCTGAAGAGATTCCATTATGTCTAACAGAGGGAGTTGAAGTCTCGATCTCTGTACAAATATTACTCGATAAGGCTGATTTTTCGAGCTCAATTTTGAACTCAAATTCCATATTACTTAGGGAAAATAAAGGAATGTTTTTCTCAAGTCCTGCTTCACTCTCCTGCACAGATTGTGAGAGAGCAGGAGCTGCCCCTGTGGACCTGCTGGCTCCATCCAGTTTCTGTTACCTCTGACAGTGCAGCATGGTTAAAATGCAAACCTGCCCTGGTGTCCTAATGCATCTGATCTGATTGCAGTTCTGAACTGTGCCATGTTAATTAATGCCACAAATTATTGGATAATTTAGGGGACAAACACAGATTATTTTAAAGGTTTTATGAAGGAACTTCTGCATGCCTATTGCAGAGATTGGTGCTAAGGAAAGGTGAACAGCAGTTAAACCTTTTGTGTCATGTCCATGATCATTACTGTGACTCAGAGAGCCAAATGCCTAAAACCTCTTGCAACTGTAGCTATTGCAGTGCTCTCTCCAGACCACTGCTCATGTAAAAAGTTTAAGAATGGCTAAACTTCGTTATTCCCATCTTCTATTTTTATTGTAATCAGAGAGGGAAAAGCATTTATTTCTTTGAATTCAAAAGATAGCACAGCAGTTAGAGTGAATTATGCTGTGTTTAGTACCATTTTGGCTTTAGTGCACACCACATGCTTTTCCTGATACTTCCTAAACAACAGCATATTAATTTGTGAGCTGGAAGGCAGAGGGTAGCAAAACTTTAAAAGAAAAAAAAATGAAACTCATCATATGTAAACAATGTGTCTGGAAAAGTAACAGCAATGGTAAAGTAGCCTTAATATTCCCAATATATGTTACTTAGTCAATTACTGGTCTTTAAGTAAAATTGGCTTTTCAAATTTTAAATTGCACTGATGAGGTGATAGATTAATAAAAACCACATGACCCATAACAATTCAAACTGCATGGTAATATAAATAACGTATTTAATGTCTAATGGATTCAGAGGAAAAGCACATGGAGCTAAGTTGTGTCTTAGAGGAAAAGTGGGCCATATTGGGTAATATTCTGGTCAGCGTTAATTTTCTTGATAGTAACTTTTTCTGTAGCATTTTATAGCAATTCTTAAAATCTGCAGTCACAAGCCAAGAAAAAGAACTTATTCAAAGATAATATTTTCTGAATGCTTAATATTTTTAAGTCACAATCAACAGTTGTCTTCTCTGCCAGTCATTTATATGGTCTAGTCATTCATTGAGTCCTCTCCTTCCATAATGTGTCTGTCTGATGTCATAGCCCCTAGACTAATTTCATCAACTCTTCCTGATGAGAAATCTAGCTTTTTTGTGTAATGCTTTGTCCTTCCTTTTATCCATTTAAGATATCCTTTATCCTACTTAAGAAAACAAAGACTTTTCAGTTTTGTAGGTTTCTCCATAGGGAGTTCTGATTTTTGCCTAAGTGGCTGCATTTTTCCATATTCTTCCAGTAACTTCACTCTTTCAAAAGAACATATATCCCAAAATCTGATTCTGTTTTGAGATGTCTAAATAAGATTGCAATACCTTACTGAAGATAGGTAGTTTTTGTGGTAGATGTTTGGTATGTTTTAGAAAACCGGGTTTTGTTAGAGCCATTCAGCAATTCATTGCCCAGTCTATTTCTGCTCTCTCTTCAGTGTTTGTCAAGCCAGGCCGCATTTCCAAATTCTGAATTGCTGTATGACAATTTGAACTTAATTCAGTCCTCATTGTGGCATTTTGCTAGATACTGATGTAGAGGAATCTACTTGCAGAATTCCTGTCTATTTTATAACTTGAAATTTCACATGTCTCAAACGTGGAACCTGTTTTCAACAGCTTTGCTGTTTGTTTCCAGTTTTAACCTTCCAGTCTACCAAATTTGCATCATCTCAAGAGATTTATTTTTACTTCACTACATGACACAAGAAATAAATATTGCTAAATATAAAGATAGAACTCCATGATGGATTTTTTCTCTCTATCTGTTAGTATATTTTATGTACTATGACTTCACTGTGGTAGCTATTCTTTTGAACTGTATGGTCCTAAAATGTGCTGTATCAAGACTGGAATTATTCATAGTGTGTTTCATTCTGCTGTCCTATTTTCATAAAACATTGTATTCATAATTCTTTTTTCATCAGCTACCACCAACACAGCTATTGCTACCAACGTGATGGGCTGTGTAATGTACATCACACATCATTAATTAGGTGCTTCATATTACTTAATATTATTTTAATAACTTGGGAAGAAACAATGCCATTCCTATCATGCATTAAATTTGGTCATGGTGTCCCTGTTACAATGCTTTGTAGTCATATATAAATACCATGGCTGGCTTTGAGTCAGTATTTATTTGTACTTCTTCCAGCATAATGTGAATAGAAACTCTGAGTGCTTCACACATTAATGAGAAAGTCACATGAATGAATGAGCATTGAGTATCAGGAGGTCAATGCATGTTATAGCTCAAAGATGCTCTCTGCCTCTGTAAATGTTTAGCTAGCTGTTGAAGAGGAGGTCTTGGTTCTTCTTACACATTTGCTTGGATAAAGTAGTACTAGGAAACCTCACTTGTAGGGTACAGCTTAGAATTGATAAGGATTTCTTTTGAGAGTACAGCTGAATCTGTGTGCCTGAAAATCTTAGCCAACTGAAGATCATTTTATGCTAAAATAACTGCATGTACACTGGAGCATTTGTAAGCAAAGCTGTATTGACTAGCAGCAGGAAAGGGATGTGTGTGTATGAAAAAATTATAATAATGATGACCTCTAATCAATTAACCTATTCTTAGAAAAATCCAGGGTCTAGGAAGTCCTGGACATCCTGTATTAGTGGAAGCAGCTTAAATTTGTCCAAATGATGGCAGGAAGAGTAGGTAGTATTCCATTTAAAATTCTTAATCAATTATAAATTTATCATTAATTTAAGACTGCTTTTTTTTTATATCCTTCAGGTGATTTCTTGTTTATAACTTATGCAAAAAGTTTAAATCTGTAGGGAAGGACTAAATTAATTATATGTTTGTAACAGGGTTTTAAGATATTTTGTAAACTTTTGCATTTATATGCAGGGCACGTTCTAGCTGAGTTAAAGCAGTCATTCCTGTGAAAAGCAATTATTCTGTTAATTTGATACTTAGAGTGAAAATTGTGGCTTTGTCCGTACTACAATTAATTATTTGGCATATTAATAAACTTGCATAAGCAGTATAGAGCCATGAACCTCCTGACTGTGGAGGTTCTTTCCAGTGAATTGAAAGAGCTATCTTTCCTAAAATCAAAGGGATACAGAGCTTTCTAAAGTTTGCATTTGAATTTTTCTGTCGGGGATTCTGTGAATGATCACTTGTCTAAAAGGCCAGTACTCATTCTGCTGGAGAAGTTGGCTAGTTTATTCCCTTTAACAAAGTCTCCAGCTCCTAGAACTTTATAAGTCTTCAACTGACTTGCACTATCATGAAAGGTAAGCCAGGAGCCCATAAAAAGGTAAACAGGAGTCCATAAAAGTGTTAGAAAAAGCACTTCCATAATCCTCTCAGAACTTTCACTCAGGTTGCCTTCTTGGTGATAACCTGGTGCATTCCCCTAGATTGTGTGCAGAGCAGAGGTGTTCTTTCTTAATGCTCTCAATTTACTTAATTATAGATTTTACAGAGGAATACTATGAAATTTTATAAAGCTCCTAAAATGTCTGGTTTACTTTAAGGATTACTTTAAAACCTGATTTAAAATAAAAAATCAGTGAAAATTAATGAAAATACTTAAAAATACTATATAGTTACTACCCTCTCCTCAAAACTGCTTCATCTTCCTAGACAGAATATTTAATTTTGTAACAGGTGATGCCCAAATTTTGCTCCCTGAAGTTGTATGTTGAAAATAAATGTTAATGCCTTTCAAATTTTTATCTTCATTGTTTTTAAGCAGTACAACTCAAAATTTAGTCGTCAAACAATTATGTGTATTTTTTTTTAATTCAGAAATTGAGGGAACATGCATCTTATTGTTCATTCATTTTACATGAATTGCAGCTAGACTAAGCTTTGCAGGATAGTGGCTGTCAGGATGCTGTCAGAACAGGATGGGGGTTTTGTGAGTTTAAACACAGAGAAAAACAGTGAACTTTTCACAAGTCTTTTAAGCATTTTAATTCTAGCGCTCACAATCTCCTTATTAGACTTCCTAGATTCTTCTTTGCTTTACCCTGCCCTGTTCTTTTGTTGCCTTGCCTGTATCTATCACTTGCATCTTGGCTACTGTTACTCAGACAAAACTCTTACAGGTTCAACAAGTGGCATTTCTTGAATTGCATGATTTCCTGATAAAAAATAGCAAAGACTCTTTGCTGTTGAAGCTTTTATTTTCTTCTTTCATCTAAGTTTGAAAACTTTGAGTAATAAAGCAAATAAAATTGTATCAGATAGTTTGAGTTTCTACTTCAGGTGTTCTTCTAGTAGGCATGTTTAATTTCTGCTTATTTATTTATTTGTGCTTATTTCTTAAGAGGCAAGGGATAGACAAAACTTTCCTGGCAAAAAGAACTCTAGATAAAAAACAAAACTAACAGCAAAACTGGTCACAGAGACAGCAATATTGCAGTGGTAAAACAAACAGCCTGTCTGTGTAAACTGTTTTCAAGTGCTTGGTACTGACAATTGTAACCATCCAGGGAAACTGCCTTTTCCCCCTCATCATATTTTTCTTCCCTGTCTTTTTTTGTGCACCTTCTCTAGTGATTTTTTTCTAGACCAGTCCCTTTCTGGTCTGTTCAACAAGCCATTGGTAATTTCCCCCAAGAATACAAAGAAATATGTTATTAGACATAATATATCCTTGTCCTGAAGCGAAAAAAGGGGCCCCTCGTCCTGTTGTAACTTGAGGGAAGTTGAATAGCTAAATATGATATCCTCGCTTGTGAGGCTCACAGTCATATCTGCCTCCAGTGGGTTGCACAGAAGGAATGTAATAGAGACATTATCAGCCCTCAGTGGGTGCTTGACAGTTACCGAGGGACACGCTGGGATATATGCACCTACATCACAGCAGTTACCAGGACAATCAACCTCTCATCAAGTTCTTGACCTGTTTTCCAAACTGAGATTCATAGTAAATGATTGAAAAATGAACTCTGAAGATCATACACACCCAAATACCACTGAAAATAATAAAGAAATGGTAGCCCTACTGAATTCACATTCAGCGCTGGCTTATATACCAAAAGACAGACTGGAGTCTTACCCTTAAATTCAGCAGTATTAAAGTAAGTTGGACAGTGTTGCAGAAGATGCTGATGTTTGTTGATACCCAGATCTTCTGCAGTGGGTAAGGGACTATGTTTTCCTCTTTGAAACATCAGATAAAAACAACTATCACAATTTTTTGATAGGTGGCATCAAAGCCATTGTGTACGACTGACTTCCCAATCTCTTCCCCATAGCTTCGAACCTGAGAATGTCTCATATGAATAAAGAGGAAGAGGGTTACCCCAGTATTTTGGAAAAGAAACGAGTTTTAAGAATGATGCCGTCTGTCAGTAATGGTCCTACTGGATATCCACTGACTTTCTTATCCTACATACAGTTCACCAGCATTTTGAGAGAGAACAAAATAAACACGAGTTAGAAAATTTAGCATTAACTGTACTTGATGCTAAAAGAGTAAGTAGATAACAATCTGTTTGTCCACAATAGAAGAGTAAAATCAGGACCATCTGTTCCAGGAAAAGAATGGCTCAGAGCCTCTGGCAATGCTTTCTTTGTCAAAAGTCTTGAGATTTATTTTCTGTCATTCCCATGATTGCTCTGATTTCCAAGACAGTATTCATCACCAGGAAGTCAGGGCTGCTTTAGTGATAGTCTCCCATTGCCAAGAATAGGTTTGTCTGTCAAATTAACTGCATAAATTCAGATAGACTGTCATGTGCATTCCCATTTTCCTGGATATTGTTTTCATTGTTTTCTGCCCCATGACAGAAGCACACATAAAGCCCTAGATGGCAAATCGAGCCTGCAGAGAAGAAGCCTCTGTTAAAAAAGAAAAGCTTTTCCTTATTGTTGTACAAAATACAACCTCAGAGATAATTGGCTTAAAGAATTCTGTCTCATCTCATACTCTTAAAACAGACAAGATGATTATTCAGCTCCTTTAATACCCAGCTGGCAACAATATTCATCTGACGTGTTTCAGACCCGGTGCCCCTCAGTGGTGCCATGGGTCTGTGTTACTTTCAAGACCATCTTTCCCTGTCACCATGATATAAACAGAGAAATAAAGATGTAAACCAGCATACTTTGGACTAGCCAAGGGATAATGTGATGAAATGGAAAAATTGCAGGAATATTATCATTCCTTGTGGCTAGTCAGTTATTCTGGAATAGCAGTAACTTTCCACCAGAACTAATGCTGAACATTTAGCACCACCTAATATGATTTAACCTCCTTTCATTATAGCCTCTTTTTTTTTTTTTTTTAATGTTTTTCTGTAATTGCATTCAAAGCTCAGCAGTCTCATTACAGAGATTTTTCCAAATGGGTCACTCTTTGCAGTTCCATGCATTGGTCATTGGCTCACGGGTCTCATCCCTTCAGGCACCACAGCACACATACCTACAGGGTGAAAGAGTTGGCTTTGTTCAGCCTGGAGGAGATCAGTTTCCAGGGGAGTCCGTATAGCACCTTGAACTCCCTAAAGGAGGCTACAAGAGACCTTTTACAAGGGCATGCAGTGATGGGGTAATTGCTTTTAACTGAAAAGGGCAGGTTTAGGTTGGTTATTAGGAGGAATTTCTTGACTCTGACGGTGATGATACAGTGGGACAGGTTGTTCAGAGAGGTTGTGCATGCCCCATCTGTGGAAGTGTTCAAGACCAATTGAGCAATCCAGTCTAGTAGAAGGTCTCCATACCCATGGTAGTAGAGTTGGATCTTCAAGGACCTTTTCAACCTAAACTATTCTGTGATTCTGTAAACCTCAGTGAATCATTGACTCCAAAACCACAGAAGTCATGAAATTGTTAACGACGCCCTTCTCACTTTTCTGACACTGCCAACTGTTGACTAGCAAGTAGAAGCAATGCTCAGTTCAAAAGAATAGTATTGCAAGACTTGATGACTTACAAAACCTAATTTCTCCACTCAGGGACTGGGAAGGCGTTGCTGTCAGTTGTGACATTGAAAGTCTAAGAAAAATATATACATGTATATTGTTTACTGTGGTACCTGAAGAATGCTATTCTTGGGAGGAAAATGTTAAAGCTGGAAGATTTGGCACCAAGGGAGTATTTTTACTTGAAGTGACCTTGCACCTTGCTGCTAAAAATGTTGGTGTAGGAAAGCTCCATTTATTATGCTGAGTGTTGCTCATCCGCTGCCTCTTTTGAGAAGTAGAATTCACATGTAGAGACAGCACACTCTCACAGACAGGCTTGAGCCTCGTGCTGGAGAGAGATCACAGAAGCACAGCCTTGAGATGGACTGGGGGTGCCCCAGCCCTGTGATACATCGGGGCAGGCAGTGCCCCCCTTGTGCCAGGACGAGCTGAGCCCAGCAGAGCTGGTGTCCCCGTGCCTGTGCAATGGAATAAACCTTCTCCTTGCATTTCACCTGTGGCTGGGTGGTTGCCTTGGTTGCCTCCATGTGTCAAATCACACAACGGTAGACCTCACATGAGTTTTTTTTCTCTTGAGCAGGATACGCGTGAGAATTATTTTCAAGCAACTGTTCAGTAAAACAGTTTTAATCCCATTAGGAAGGGTTGCATGGGTGCCTTCAGGTACATCAGCATTGACTGCAATTTGTAAAAAGCTGGAGTGAGAAGGGATAACTGCCCTCTTTTTACAAGCACCATGTCTGTGTAGCTCTCTGTTTGCATGTCCTAGCTGAAACAAATACATTTGAACTAACATTTTCCAATATTATTTCTTTTCAGCTATTGATCTCATAAATAATTTATTGCAAGTGAAAATGAGAAAGCGCTACAGTGTGGACAAGACGTTAAGCCACCCATGGTTACAGGTATTTCTCCAAATTCCATGGTTTTACCTTTGCATTCGGACTCTAAACATATTAAAAAAATCTTCATCTTTAAGCACAGTAGAATCTAAAAAAATCTACTAACCTGAATACTCTACTAACTTTAGAAGCTCATGCTTGTTCATCAATTTACCTATGGTTTCTCATTAATTTCTGAAGTATTAGATTCCAGCCTCATGCTGTCAAAATACATTTAAAAATATTTTATCATTTTTGTCTACTTAGAAAATTACGTATATTAAAAAACTCCTTGTAGTCATTTGACTTACATTATTTCATTGCCTGCAGTTTACTCTGATTCACTTCCTATTAAAATTATTCAATGGGCTTTCACTTCACAGTCATCACAAAAACTAATGAAATTGTGTGCTTGCCAGGAAAATACATTAACCACATTCAACTGAATTCTTCAAGTAAAAACTGAGATGTAAGGAATTTTTAAGATGCTAGCAGTCTCTGTCTTGTGCTCACCATATGATATGGTAATATGTTTTTTTTATCCTGGCAGCAGCCAAATCACTGCAAGTTCAAGGCCCAAGACAAAGCAGTGAGGAGCCAGGGTCTGTTCCAGCATTCCAGCCAAGGAGCAGGGAGGCCTGGGGGCAGCCCAGGCCAGGGCACTGTGTCCCTCCCTGGAGATGAGGACAGGCTGAGGCCAGACAGATGCATCAGCCTGTCAGATCTCCCAGAGGAGCTCTGTTTACATCTAGGAAAGTAATCATGGCACAGGCATGGCATAGACCAGATACATAATCCCCAGTCCCAAAGGAATCTTTATCAAACCAGGAAACTGAGTCCTACTTCAGTGTGTTATAGCTGGTACTGTGTCTCAGAGTAGATGATGACCTGGTACAGGAGGAAAAGGGCTGTAACTGCCCATGCTGCACCCCACCTTTCTCAGGGATGTTTATCTGGAGCTTGCTCTCTTACCCTCAGATTTCCTGTCCCTCACTAGTTTTTTCCTCCAAGACCACTCCTCTGCCTGGCAGCCATCGCAGAATGCATTTGCTTGAGTCTGTGGGGACCAGAAGTGTCTGGGCTGAGGTCTACAGCAAGGATGCTGGCTGTCTCATGTGACAGGACAGGGTCCTTCTCCTCTAGATCCACTTTTATTGCTTGTGTACTAGTGAGTGGAGGTGAACTAAGATGGAGCAGTTCAGCAGTAGCTCTAGCCCCAGGGACGGGATGAGTACTCTGTCTAGAAGAGTCCTGCCTTGCAGGCTAAGGAAAGATAACAGTGGTTATTTTTCCTTACAGGGCAGTGAGACTTAGTGGCGTTCTCTGAGAGGATGACTCTAAGAATAAGCCAAAGTATATGTGATACTAAAGATGAAATCTTTATGCATTTACTTTGTTTAGGCTTTCTGATGCTTTGGCTATGTGGTTAGGGTTGTGTCTTAGGCTGAGACAAGGTGAAGGAGAAAAAAGAAAACTGGATACAGGATCATGAGGAGAGGGTTAGTCTGCATGGGGCTAGGATTGGCTCTATTACTGCAGCTTCATGTGTTCTTTGGGTGGGAATAAGAAAATAAATTATTAAACTTGCATATTTTGGACAGATGAGTGGCTGCAGTGCATAATGGTCTAAAACAGCATGAGACTCAAACTAACTTCCATCCTTAAATTTGACTGTCAACATGGAGTTCCAAACTACCTTAATGTTTAGATGTATACATTTCTTTGAGGAAACCAGTAATTGCCCATGTTCAGAAAAGGAGATTTTTCTAGCCCAAGCTGAATTTGTGTTCTGCATTATTATACTGAGATACAGACTTAGCTGTCTTGACTGATACAGATCACTAGAATGTATTTGTATGATTTAAAGATGTTTCTTCTTCCTTATTCATCTTGTGACTAGAAGGAGGAATTGCTTTACCACCATGCCTCAGTTAGATATTATGGCAATCTATACATTTTGCAAAACAACCTCTAATTCTGTAAAGCTCAATGCTATAATTGTGACAATTCAATTAAATTAATTTATTAAAAAATCCTCTAGGGATGAAATTTATATCTTTAGGCAGATTTCACATTTATATAAGATTTTTTCCGTTCTAGAGCAATAGGGATGATCCTTTGATAGCTGAGTTAATAGCACTTTGAGTGTTATTGATAGCAAAGGGAGTATAATTTATTTTAGGAAATCTAAAAGTAATACTGTTATTCTTTTTCAGGACTACCAAACCTGGTTAGATTTAAGGGAACTGGAATGTAAAATGGGGGAACGTTACATCACCCATGAAAGTGATGACTCCCGGTGGGAACAGTATTCAGAAGAACATGGATTGCAGTATCCAGCACACCTTATCAGTCCAAGTGCTAACCATAATGAAAACACCAAGCTAGAAGAAACAGAAATGAAAGCCCTCAGTGAGCGTGTCAGCATCCTTTAAGTTACATCCCCTATAATCTGTCAAAACACTGTGGAATTAATAAATACATACGGTCAGGTTTAACGTTTGCCTTGCAGAACTGCCATTATTTTCTGTCAGATGGGAACAAAGCTGTTATGCTGTTACACTGTTGATATATCTGAGTTGCCAAGACAAATCAACAGAAACATTTTTGTGTGACCAACTGTGTTGTATTTACAAAAGTTCCCAGAAACACTAAACTTGTTATTGTGAATGATTCATGTTGTATTTAATGTATTAAAACCTGTCTCCACGGTGCCTTTGCAAACTAGTGTTTTTCTTACTTGAGCCTCATTTTGGTAAGAGAGAACTTTCCCGGGAAGATCTCGGGGGTATTTTGTGCATCGTTAGTATTGTAATTGTAAGCAAACTCTTGAAGAGTAGATTATAACTGCTGTTCTGTGAACAACTTCTACCATTTGGATAAAAGCTTTATCTAGTGTTCTAAAAATAGAAAAGGCAAAAAATAATGAATTGCATAGAATTGTACAGTTTCAGATAACCTGTGTATTTGTATGTTCATGTATATAGATACACATGCACACAGTACAACTTGCTCTTAAGCCTAAATGCCTTAGTAAAATATAAACTGCAGCATGTCAGTTGTATTTCCCCTTTTCTTAAAATATTCTTCTCTATTATGAATATTCTCTAATATGTACATTCAAAAACTAAATAACGTGTTGACTTTGTGTATGTTTTCAATAAAAGTCTTGTTAAAATATGTTCATTGATGAAACTTCTTGCTTAAAATAACCCTGGAGTGGCATCAGAAGTATATAGAATAAATTAATTCATCATTAAGAAGACAGCATGGAGGTAGGTGGGAAAATGCTGCTGGACAACCTCTGTTCCTTTCACACATATTTTATGAGAACCTAATGGGTCTGATTTTGTTCAGTTTTGAAACACACTGAGGGAGTGGGGAAGTTGATGCATTAAAAGAATTTTAGTTTTTTGAGAAATGCGCTGCTTGTGCTTTTCCACTGAGTTCCACTGAACTGCAGATCTTGCTCTTCTTCCCCTGAATACTTAAAAGATGCTAATTTTCATTTCTAACTATTACTTAGACTACCAGTGCTAAGCTATTTAGTTGTAACAGTGAGAGATCTTCTGGCTGCACTATAAAAACACGTGACAGAGGAATTCACTGAAAAGCTGAAATTTATTCTATGCCGTTTTCTGTCTTGGAAAAATAAAAACAGTTAATGTATAGGTTGTATGTAAAGATGCATTGGGCTAGAGGCGGAAGTACGCAAAGATAAGAGCTAATAGCCACATATGGTAAAGCTCCACTGCTCAAATATTGGCTTTATGTTAGAGTCATGAGCTCTTCATTAGATAAATTCATTCTTTCATTGAAGAAGAGCTTTGTCCTGAGAAAATTTTTGCTAGATACACAACATCACTAAAACCAGAAGAATTTTTCCTCTGTATTTTACACGTCTGCTGGATGTTTAGTATGTACTATAGAGGAAATGAAGAAAAGGCACCTCTATTCAAACAGAAAAAATTATATTCTAGAAAATTAAAAAGTACTGTGAAAAATTATTTATAAATCTCTTCTCCTTCTTCCCCACTTTCTTTCGCTACTTCCACTTCCAAAAAAACCAAAATCCTTTTCTGCTTAAGGTCTCTCATAATCATGGCCTTTTGACATGTTCTGAAGAAGTTCTTGTTGGGCAAGGTCAAACGTGTCGACTATTCTGCCATGCTGCATTTTTCTGCCATATCTATATTTTCTGTCAGGATGTTCCTACCAGACTAAGTATTGGCTAATCGTTGGCCATTGTTTATTTTTCTTTCGGCCTTAAGCTTAATCGTCAATTGACAGTAAAGTAAACATAAAAATAGAGTTGGGCTGAGTATCAAATTTTCTGTTAGTAAAAGTGCACGTGCTTGAGTATATTTAAAAGTAAGTCCACTTACAGGTGCACTGGTGGACTCATGGATGTAGGAAGATTATATCTGTTCCATTCTATGAGTACTCCAGGGATCAAGTCAAACTAAATTTTCTAAGAGGAAATCAGGAGAATTACCAGTCATATAAACTTTTTTCAGATGCTGTTATCATGACTGCTCATAAGGAGCCTGCGTATCACAGAAGTGCATTAATTGTGTTGTGTCATTCCCTTGGTATTAACCATTAACAGATTTAAAGTTCTGCTTTCATATTGATCAATTTAGATGAATGGGGATTTTAGTAGTTGTCTTGGTTTCATTAATTAATTAATGAATTAATGTACTAACTCTTGAGCAAAGGTGGTTTTCAACAAAATATTCTCAGAAATATGAATTAACATACCGGCAATCTGTTCCTAATCTTGGACAGTAGTGTAGAAATTAAGTGAGAAAGCAAAACACTGTAATTTTCAACAGCATGTCTAAGAAGGTGGGTGACAAAAACTGCAGCTTTCAGTGAAAAACGAAGAACATTGAGTACTTCCATTAAATCCCAGTGTCTGCTGATTTCTTCCATAACAAAGGTTGTCATGCACATGTCTTTGCTCAGCACAGACCCATGTTAATCAACTTTTTCAATCTCATGGAGCACTTTCAATAAACTGTTTGCCAGTGGAGCAGAGACAAAAGTATAAATAAATTTCTTTCCTAAGAAACTTTCTGAGTAGTCAGTAAACATGGCTTCCAAGAAACTGTTATTACTAGGGGCACATTTCACTTTTTTTCCTCTCCATGCCTGTTTTATTTTTGTTAAGGTTTTTGAGTGCTGAAACTTGCTTCATCACTTTAAGAAATTTGTGCAATATTCATTGCTTTTCAAAAATAATCTGCCTTTAGCCAATATAATACATTAATTTTTTCCCTGCTGTTGTTCAAAAAATATTACACTCTGAAATTTGAGTTCTTTGCATTTGAGCCAGACAGATGAATTCATTGATTCCTAACTCGTAGCCTAAATGGAACAAACACATCAGCATCAAAGTGTACTGAAGCAAATCTGGGGTTGTGTTGTTCTGTATTATTTTCCTTTCTTTTTTTTTTTTTTGTTTTTGTTTTTTTTGTTGTTGTTGTTGTTGTTGGGTTTTTTTTTGTTTTTTTACTCAGGAAAAAGGAATGGTGAGCTATTCTGTGGCAGTACTTCCATGGCCTTTACCATTTTCCACTAGGCCAACAGTTCCTGTACTGTTGCATCATGGAAGCAAAACCAACAGTGGTTATGCTGCATAGAAGTGTTGACCTGTTGATGGTATTTCCTTTTCTGCCACACCATATCCTATGCATATCAAACACATGTGCACAGGTAATACATCTGAAGACACATTTATTGTGTCAAAGCTTAGCTGTGGAGTGCAGAGAAGTATCCAACAGATACTTGGAAGTCAGAATTTCTGATTTACGTGGAGTAGCCATTTTCATTTCTACAATCTTTGGTAATTCAGGAACAGTTTATCCAGTGTCTTGTCCAGTTTAACTAAAACAAAGTGAGCAAAAGGATGCCATTGTGCAATTTGTACAGCTCAAGTGTCATGCAGCTGCTCAGCCAAGTGTCACCATCCATCCATCCATCCATCCATCCATCCATCCATCCATCCATCCATCCATCCATCCACATCTTCACAGGATGGAAAGGAATTCCCATCAGTATTCCTTTCTCTCCCATTGTCTCAGATATGTATCAGACCTCCTCATTCTCATCTTAGCAAGATCTCTTCAAAAGCAGTTGGATACTCTACTTTCTGTGTTTTTCACCCTCCCTACTCTTACCCTTCTTCACCTCACTCCTGAAAAACCTTCCTAGTCTCATCTCTCCAGGAGTTAATAAACAGCAAATCCTGTTCTCGTGTCAAGGCAGTAGCTATTTTTTGTCTTTAAAACAGGGGGTTTTTTTGTTTGAAAGATTATTTTTTTCACATTATTAGATAAACCAACACCTCTTCTGCGCACCTGAATTTTTACTGGACAATGAAGTCAGAGACATGATAGGGAAAACGCTAAGCTGATACAAATATTTAGCATTTTTTCAAATAAGGGGAAAAGGAAAAGAAATCTACTAAGCAAATTTTTAGAATTAATCACTAGGCAGGTTAATATATATATTCTGCAGTCTATAAGACTGGGCAAAAGATTACAGTTGGATAATGATGAATTATGGTGCAGTATTATTCAGCTGGGTGTACTAAAATATTGGCATCCTGGAAAAGCTCTACTTCATGCAGATACTCCAGAGACTAGTGCCTGTAGTTGCTTAGCAGCCCAAACTTAGCTAAACTTACCACTTTGATGGAGAAACTAGTAAGTTTTTTTTCCCCTAGAAAAATAGACCAAAATGTATTCAGCAAAGGAAGTCAGGCACATGCTGCAGTGGATGTCTTCTGCCTCACCATTCCTGTGGCATCTGAACTAAAAACTCATATTACTGGGGTTTTCCATGCATATGCCAGGTGGGAAATAAATCAAATGTAAACCAGAGGAACTCTCTTGGTAGATCAAGCACTTTCCAGTGGTGACAAATTTGATGTGTAAGTGGAATGTAATTTCACTTTGCTTTTTGCTTACCTTGTTTCTAGCAACTTGAGGGAGTCAATGTTGTAACTGGAGTCTACTGAGTGAGCTAATATTTGTCTGTGCTTCTTGATGCATCATTGCTTTATTTCAGAGAAGAACAGGGAGCACACATAAGAAGTGTAAACTATTTTGCTGCCTTACTAAGCACATCTACAAGCTTGAGCATCACCTGTTCACAAATAAGAATTTAATAAAAGTCTTCTTCAGTTTCAGACTGAAAACTTGCCCTTTTGAAAGGCTCTATGAAATGAAATGTTTTGCATGGACTTCCAAGCACTAAGGTCCTAAACTAAGGGAGTCTATCTCTTCTGTGAGTCTGGAGAACCTGAGGCCTCACTCTGCAGAAGTCTGCCAGGCAGGGTGCCAACCAGGGGAGCTAAAGGAAAACAGGCATGATGAAAATGTGCCTTTAAGGCAAATGCCAAAATCTGTAAGCATGTGTGTGCTGCCAAAGTTTGACAAAAATTGGCAGATTCTGTTGAGTATTTCTATCAAGACAAACTATTTTTCAATATAAATTTATTATACATTTGCCAACTATAACTTAAATAGTTTTCTGTATAACTTCCAAAATGAATAGTGACTTATTGGTAATGACCTCTGACACTTTTAATGAGGACTGTTTTTTCAGAGAGTCCTAATAACTACCCTGTGAAAAGCAAGTAGATGTTATGGTTCCTCTGTTGACTTAGGCATATAAAAACATGAGTTATTCGAGCAGTTAGGTCACTGAATTTAATACATGGAAACTTAACTGACATATTCTTAAAAAAATAAAAATTGACTTCAGGGACCTGGCTCACATTTACCAAGTAAACAGCTGCAGCATTTTAAGATGTTACTGTCTCAGCCTCCAGCTGTTTGTTACTGGCCTTATAACAGAGCAAAAATAGAATATTCCAACTCTTCTGGCTGACACTCAGAAGAATCCAAGCACAGTTTTTATTTTGATGTTTAAGTTAATTTTTCCAATTGTGAATTAGAGCTAGGATGCTTCATTCTGCCATCTCTGCCATCTGCAAAAGGGGCAGGAAGGAGAGTGAGGGCATTCTGCTGCTGTAGTTGAGTTTGCCAGAAGTCACAGGTCAGAGTGCTTAACTGTATTTCTCAAAAGTGAAATATGCTTGAAAGCATGAATCCCTGAGGGTTTTTAGGTGTGTCAGGCTTCCTGGTTTCTTCTGCAGTAGGATTTAAGGTCTTCAGAGACTAATTAAGCACTGTTGCGGTTTCTAAGCTTGCCACTTTTGCTCATGGCATTGTACTCTATGCTCACCACAGATGACCACTATGTGTTATGGATAGGAATCTTAATAAAAACAATGACTAAGGTGATTTTAAAAGCCCATGCTCATGTAAAATGTACGTGTTCACAGGCATTACTCTGTCATCTGCCAAATGGAAGTACAATCAAGAATATGCAAGAATATGCATGGCACTAAGAGGTGAAAAGGTAGAGTAGGCATTTGGCTCACAGATCCAGACTGGAAAACCTCTAATATGCAAAATGAGACCTACTTGTAAAACATAGTGGCTGTAGTTTTTCTTAGGGAAATAAGGAGATCTAAATAAGGAGCACTTTTAATGTTTCTGGGTTGAACTTGACTTCACCTTTATCCTAATGGGAAATTTTGCACATCAGAGTTCCATCTGGAACATGGGCCAGTTCAAGATTACCTGATTTCACTCTGGTAATGGCCTTTTCATATTCATTGTGGTCTGAAAACAGCCTCTCCTGGCTAAAAAATGAAGATTTATGTATATGCATATACACTAACATTACATTTAGGAGAGTTCTTACTAAACAAACAGAGTCATCAGAAAGTGTTTATTTAAAGCTCAAACATCCCTCCTTGTTCCCATAGCTCAGTGAAACGTGAAGGAAAAATTCCACACACTGTTGCTTTCAAGATCACTACACTTCAGGAAATTCAGAGAAGGTTTTTTGATTAGGAAGCTGAATGCAAACATTCAAGCAAAACTGCTAGGTATCCAGTATAGCTGTTCCCCTCTTTGCAACAACTGAAACGCACAATGTTTTTTTTTTACATATTCTAAAAGTTTATGATTATTAGCCCCTTGCCTGTGAGGAAGAATACAACTGTTAGAGCTTCAAAGCTGGGGTGACACAGGTTTGCATGCATGAACTGGCTTGCTCTAAACAAGCTCACATTAATAAAAAAATCAGTACAAGGTACAAGCCTCAGTACAAGGGTACCTACACAGATATCCTGGCATATCTTAGTCTTCTTATGGATTACTGACACTTGGAAAATGCAATATTCAAAAATATGCAGGAATGTACAATATTCTCAGTCAGCTCCTCATTATGTTTCTATATTTAACTACATTTGTAGATGGCAAACTGACAAAAAAAAGTAAATGAATGACTTGGGCAGAGAGAACAGTCACCTTGAACCCAAAGCCAATAAAAGGCAGGCACACTAAGTGATATATTATCACATTTCCAGTTAGCTTAGATGCATGCAAAGACCCTTAGATGAGATGTTCTGTGGGAGGAAAGGGGTATACTGTGTCCATAAAATGTGAATTATATTTCATTTACAAAAATCTCTTTGTCACATATTTGAAGTGCTTGTAAATACACAGACTCCCTGTAAGTACAGCCACAGCTGCCTCAGAGGTCACAGGGTCTGCAGGCTGCAGTCCTAATGACAGGCACTAGTTAGTCATGGCACATCCATGTAATTCCAGCCTTGTTCAGCACAAATCTCTCAGCACATTGCTAACAAAGTACTGTGACAAAGTAGAATATAGTGTCATAGTATGTTAGAATAAACTTCTCCTGTGGATATCCTGTTTCTGTGCAAATGTGGAGCTCGAGGTAGTAAAGAATACACACACAAAGAGATTTGTTTGTCCATGATTGGTGACAGCAGTAAAATCCCTCACAGTGCTACAGGGAAAAGAAGCTGTTTGCATGACATAATTCACTCTTTTGACCAAGAGGACAGAGGTGTCAGTGACTGTACCAGAAATAGAATTTCTCCTGTGTCTTGTTTCCCAGCCTTGCAGTCAAAACTGATCCTGTTTGTCCTTGGAAGCATCTTGTGACTGGTTTCCAGTTCCTGGGGCAGAGGGCACTCCCTGCCCTTCCTTTAAAGGCCTCAGGGCTCTGCCCTTGCTCAAGCCCTTGCTGTGCCTTTTTCATCTCACAGACCCACTGTTTCCCCATTTACTGTAGATCTGCTTTTGCTTCTGAGGAGGCTCAGGCAGCTTTTGGACCAAAGGAAGGAGGCTGTCTTCCAGCTCTTCCACTCTTACAGCATATGAAAATAATAACTCCATGATTCTGAGGAGGAGACAGCAGAGTGTAGGCAAGGTACTGCAGAGGATGCAGGACTAGTATTATAAATGCTGCAATATTCTGCATGCTTAATAACTCTCCTATCACACCCATTTAAAATCTTGATTCACATGTTCCCTGTCTAATTGGTTTTGAGCAGACTTATTCATGTATTCATAGCCTTAAGGGTGATGAAATTAATTTATTACTCTCAATAATCCTCTCTCAATATTTGTACTCTTTTGTTGGCTAAGCTGGGGCTTTTACCAGTAAAATTATATTGGCACAGCTTCTAAAGTAGATATATTTAAATGAGCACAAAAGTATCTTATAACTGTAGTGCTTAAATCCCTACTCATACAAAAATAGATATACAAGTATGACTAGGTCCAGACATTATCACTTGAGCAAAATTCTAATAAGTAGTTCAACTTTACTGTTCAGACAAAGCCTCAGCCTCCTCTTTCAAATCACTTTGCCAAGTAGCTGTCATCATTTTATGATGCAAACAACCATGCATTTGCCTGAAACCACCAAAGCAATCTCTTTTGAGCCAAGTGGGTAATACCACAATTCTAGATTGAACTCAAACCAGTGATCAAAGACAAAAAACGCCTAGGCATTGCCAGTTTTCTGAGCCATCCAGTAACTATTAGCTTATGCCGTCCGATTTGCATGATAATCGCAAAATAAGAGGCTGTGTGATTTTACTCCATTACCAACATATTGTCATACTCGGAAGTTTTTGAGGTGTGGTTTCTTTTGTGGTTGTTTTTTTTTTTTTTTTTTTTTGGTCGTCGTTTTGTTTTTGTTTTTTTTTTTTTTTTTTTTTTTTTTTTTAGTAGATACGTATTACCAACTTCCTATTCCCAACCCCGTGCAGGCTCGAGCTTTAGGCCGCAACACTCGGTTCGGAACGGCGCTCGCAGAATGGGGCAGCGCTGGCTCCTCCGCCGCCGCGCCTGGCGCGCCTCGCCCCCTGCTGGCCGGGCCCGGCACTGCCGCGGCCGCTCCGCCCGGCGCCGCCCGCCCGTGGCGCTGCCGCCGCCGGGGCATTGTAACGTGAAAACGCAGCGATAGGCACTAACTCTCCTTCTGACTGGTGCCAGAGCGCTTCGCAGTCTCCTCTGCTGTTAATTACTCTGCGTATCAGAACAATAAGGTTCCCCCTGCCTTTCATTTGCATTAAAAAAAAAAAAAAAAAAAAAAGCTGTAAGTTCTTTTTAAATATAGAAGCGAACGCCAACAGCTAGAAATTGATATGGTGCTTCTGGCAGCTTCTAGTCAGCGGAGGTCACGGAGCAGCGCTGCCAAGCAACTTGCAGGCAGCCACTTCCAACTAAACTATAAAATAATGCTGCATAGGAAGACTGCTGAATGTCCCACTTTCAGTTCAAAAGCATGAATATATAAGACAATAGTAAGAGACATTCATTGAAATGATTAGCGGTTTAATTGATAATTAATGTTGGGCAAAAAGCGGCGGTGAAGTTAAAAGCTTAGCTTGCATGAAAAAATATTTCAACAATTTGAATATAAATAGGACCCTGAAATCGCCTTAGAAAAGTTGGGCAAAGAAAAAAAATGTATTCATGAGTAAAAATTATTCTGGTTTAATTCCATCCAGAGAAGGCAAACACAATATTTTTATCTCTAGATCAAAGTGATTTTTCTTTGAAATAAAGAAGTGTGTTTGGAAAGGCAAGTTAAAAATCACAGCTAAACTGTAATGAGATACACTTGGAAATATAAAAAAGAAATAGGATATTCAACTACCTACAAGTAGATGGCAGCTGATTATTGCTCTTAGACTTCTTTTACCTGTTTATTTTTTTACTTCTTGATATTCTTCCTGTTTGGTCCTGCATCTCTTTTGCCTTCAGACTCGCCAGTATCTGGCATCTAATATATATTGAAAATGGTGACAGTTTACTTTGCTATTTACCATTCTGATTGTAATGTCTCCCTAAGTATGTTCTGAAGTCTTCAGCTGTTTTTTGCACAACTAGATACCCAACAGTATCAAGCTCACATCTGTCTGTCATTAGAGCTCCCCAAGTAAAAACTCTGCAACTTACATAATTTGACCTTTCCCAGTAGGTGTGCAATTCGCTTCTCCATTCCCTTGCAAATTGTTCTGTTGTAATCCACACACTATTTGTGACAATATTTTCTCTATTTCTTTTACTACTATTTCAGCTTGTCTGCACATTAGGCATCACATGGTAATAGAAATAGTCTCCTCTTCTGGAATATCTTCCAGCATGATTCTCGTGGGACTGCTCCCAAAACAGACCATGGTTGGGTCCTTTATGAATTTATTGAATAAGACCTACTTCCTGCAAAGCTTTTCTGCTGGAGAGTCTTTACACTTGTCAGGGAAAACTGGAAGTGGTTTGGTTCTGGATTACCTTTGAATCTTCTTCTGCTCTTTTTTGGGGAAGATTGAGACAAAGGCAACAGGATGGAAGCCTAGAAAAACCTGACAAAATAGGTGGCAAGTTAAAATTCAAGACTGCTTTCCTCCAATCAAAAAGACAGAGATTTTGGCTGATTAAAATGTGGAGTATGATAACACTGTTCAAGTACAGGATAGAGTAAATTTACTGCTGGCTTCTGAGCATAGAAATGTGAAGAAAAACAAATATTGTATCAAAATGGAATCTGCAACAGTGAAGTCCTTACACAGAATACATATTAATTCCTCCTTGTAAGTGGAGGTTACCCACACATTCAGAAGGCTATGTTCCTGTAAAGGTAGCTAACCTGTCATCCTACAGAAATTTGTGTAAGAAATCTAAGGACAGTAAAAGCCAAATTCACCATCACAATGAAATTTTCCAGTCTCCAGTCACTGTATTATAAGTTGCCTACTGTGTGGTTCTGAACTTAGTAGTATATAAGCCCTTTGCAAATTTTATTTCATTGATCTTTACAGAAGTCATGTGAAGATCAAACTGCCATAACTCCTGTTACATATTCTTTCTGTTTGTTCAAAGCATTGAGATGCATCTCAGTTAAGCATCTTTTTTCACAGTAACAGCCTGGTCTGGCAGAGCCAGAACAGAAAGAGCACTGTAGAAAACAAATTTACGGTATCTTTGCCACAATGCAACTGTACGAATCCTTCTGTATCAGTGAAAGAAATTACTGATTAAGTACAGGAAAACAGCTTTCCCCAGGGTAGCATAATGGAATTAGATACATTACTTGTATATTTCACTTATTCTGCTGTGGTGTCTTAGTATTTCTGAGTTCCACCCCACTTTATTTCTTAGATCTGAAAAGTGAGTCCTTATAAGGCTCTGAACACACCATTCAAACATTACTAGTCCCACTCGAAATCTGAATACATATTTCTTACTGATTTAGGCATGCCATCAGTCTCTACCCATGTACAGTTCCTTTGTTTGTCAAATTAACCCACTCTAAATTGCACTATTGCTTCCCCAAAGTGTGGGGGCTTAGGGCCTGCACTGGTATGCAGACTCATTGCTCTCTGTCAGCATCATCTAACTTGATTTTATATTGTTTGATTCTTATGGAAGAAATAAATTAAAGCAACTTGAGGAGGGAAAAAGAATCTTTTCCAGAAGCACTCGGTCTATATCCTGGAAGTTCAGTTCTAAAACACACTGTTGTTTAATAAAAGCTTGTTTCCTACTTGAATATTCCTTATTAAACAAGAAAACAGACATTAGCAGACAAAGTGATCTAAGTTACTTTGTTTACCTCTCTTCAGGGGTATGGCATTAAAATACAAAGTGTAAGAAATTTGTGGGGGCAAGGATTAGCTTAGCAAATTGCTACCAGGAGATGGCACCATTAACAAAATAATTTGAATGCCACATATAAGTTCCTCTCGATCAGCTCTGTGTCTGAATGCTTTGGCAATTCCAGGTGTTGTCTGAGTGTGATCCTGCATATCATTTATCCAGGCAATCCTCACATGCCAGCAGTCCCAGGAATGGTGAGAGCATCCTGCCATCACTGGTGACTTTTTTGCTCCTGTTGGGAGATCAGGACTTACCAAAGAGAGGAAGAGGCTAGGAGATTCTGGGCAATGTTTTCCTCTCTGATAAGTATAAGCTGATTTGGAAATAGGACTGAGGGGATATAGGGGTATAATATATATCCATATGTAATAGGTTGGGGGCTTTATTTATTTGTTTGTTTATTTATTTATTTAGTTTTGAATTTTATTTTATACAGCCATAGGCCACTAATTCACATGAAGACCTGAATGCAGTGTCAGAGAAGGGCTGATGTGAAGTGGACTAGCTCCAATCACAGCCCTAGAGCCACATGCAAATATTGAAACACTCTTTGCTAGAGGCTGAAGGTATGACATTGTCATCCTTCCAATGTCTTTAAAGAATAGGATTAAATGATTTTATATTTGCAAGCCTGCAGGGAATCCAACTGAAAATGACAAGAATTTAAAGGTTCTGAGACCTTACCCTACCCTGCTCTGAGAGCATCCTTGTGGTCGAATTGGCTCTGTGAAAGGTGAAAGAAAGATTTTGGCTGGCAACAACAATGTCAGAATTTCACCTGTTAACTGCAGACAAACTGGAGCTTTGCACTCACACAGCTTGCAGGATCGAATCCCCAGTGTGACAGGAAGCAAAATATTTGCCATATGTTTCATTTCAGTTTTAAGCACTTCAGGTTTTGAATCCTCTCAGTTAAGTAATTGATGTTTGAATGCCCTGTCTCCTGCTTGGTATTTTAAAATAAACCTTGCTACAGCACAGATTATGAATCAAAACAGCTGCTGAAGCTGAAAGTGTACTTAAGCAGTAAGATGGTTCTTTGTGAATCATAGTAACTAGTCTTTGCATCCAGGGAGCTAAATTTCATCTACTTTGGTTTTAAAAAATTCATTATATAGATCTGGTGTTTGCAGATTTTTTTTTTCCTTTCTTTTTTTCCTAATGTGTCGCCCATGACTTCTTGCAAAAAAAAAAAATGAACTAAAAAAACCTCTTTTTATCAATATCTATTGTCAAACTTGTGTTTTTCATATGCCACGCCATATGAGATTATGAATAAATCTTTTGTCTTCTGCAAGTACAACCAGAAGCCATCAAAAATCAATTTTTATAAGCATTCCAGTAAGCTGGAGTTTAAGGGGACTGAATAAAGAAAAGAAAGTGAGGGCTCAAAATTTGACTTTTTAATGGGGTTAGGAGCTGTGTGTATGTTTCACTGTAGAGAAGCCAGGTCATGAAAACATGTGGGGTTAATCAATTTCTCTGCATTAAAAATTGTGATGAAAAGACTAGATACAATTCTCTTGGAGCATGCAAGTGCCCATGTAAAATCTAGGTGTAAAAAACTTCCCTGCTTAAACAGAAAGGGAGGTGATTCTCCCCTTCTCCTCAGCCCTGGTGAGACCATGTCTGGAGTACTTTGTCCAGTTCTGGGCCACCCTGATCAAAAAAGACATGGAGATCCTGCAGAAGGTACAGCAGAGGCTACAAAAAACTATTAAGGGACTAGAGCGTCTTTGTTACGAAAAAAGGCTGAGGAGGCTGGGCCTGCTCAGCCTGGAGAGGAGAATGCTGAGAAATGATCTTATCAATGCGTAGGAATATTTCAAGAGCAGAAGGCAAAAAAATGGGGGCAGAGCCTTTTCAGTGGTGCCCAGCAACAGAACAAGGCACAATAGGCACAAAATGAAACACAGGAAGTTCTGTCTGAACATCAGGAAAATCTTCTCTACATTGGGGGTGACAGAGCACTGGAACAGGTTGTCCAGAGGTGTTATGGAGCCTTCATCTCTGGACATATTCAAAATCCTGTGCAGCCTGTTCTGTTTGAATCTTCTCTAGCAAAAGGATTGGACTAGATGACCTCCAGAGCTTCCTTTCAGCCCCAACCATGCTATGAGCCTGTAAAATCAGAAAGTATAGAAGCCATTGCTCAAAACACAAAAAATCAATCAGAAGGTATAATAGAAGGAGCATAGTAATTGAAAATAAACACTAGGCACTGAAAGAAAATTAATGTAGAGTCATCAGGAGTCCAGGAGGCAAAATTCAACAGCTGGATTAGCAAATGGAGATATGAGCAAATATGTTCTCAACTTTTTGTTATCTACAGAGAAAAGAGAACTAAAAAATTATGCATGTCTTTGTAATCAACCATAACTCAGAATGCATTTTTTGTCATAGACAAAAGCAGCACACAGAATGCTCCCTGGCTGCTTGGAGTCATTAATAAAAGTTATAGTATTAATCAGTCTTTCTACTGCACAATGATGAGCTGCAACAGCCCTTGTCTTTCCTAACTTATAGCCTTACTGCTGTAGCTTATTAAACCTTGTTCTCTGAGCTTCAGCAAACCCTCTAAACTACATGTTTTGAGAAGCTATGCCCTCTAAAAAGCCATATTTAGTGCAAAATATACCTTACAGCACACATTCATGGCAAAAGACAATGGAGTCAGAGCTCTCTGTACATGCACTGGGTTTATCTGCACTTCACATACAGGGAATAATGCTCAAAGACATTTGAGAAAACATGTTTGGGGTTTTTTCCTTGCCTATTACTTTTAGTGGAATTATTCTTTGATTATTACACCAATTAAAATGAATAAGGGAGGGTACAAGTTACAGAGTTGAAAGCAGGACCAGCTTTAGTTCTTCGTTTCTACTGGCCATTCATCTGAATGTCATGAGGGAATCCAGCCACTGAATGCCTGAATGTTTGGAGTATCTGGAACTGATGGGAAGCCTGAGCACTGCCCTTTAACCTTCTGGCCTCTTGGCTTACTCTTAGATTCCCTCAGAAAAGCTGAACCTTGCTGTTCAACTTCCTATCCCAGCAGTAAACTCAAACTCCATTGTTACCTAAAGTCCTAGAATCTCTCTGAAAAGTGAGCTCTCTGCTTTACAATTTAACCCTTCAAGCACCGAATCAATGATGCAATCAACTTCCACTGGAGCAAAAGTTTTGTCCTCCTTTTTTAAAACCAGATTGGTTTTTACTTAGTACAATGGAGGAGATTATAAAGTTCTGGAAAAAAGAACAAATATCCTAAATGTAATGCCTTTTTTTTATCTGTCCCTATTTATGAAAATCTTGGAAATTCATCTGTCTTCAGAAAGATGGGGAAAGACTCTGTGTCTTCCCTCAGCAGAATTCCCCATCAGCTCCACGGCTCTCACTCTACCTGCTGCAGTTTGCAAGCACACTGCTATCCAGAAGGGATTCCACTGCCAGAGCAACTAGAGCTTATAGCTGTAGGTCTGCAGTCCCTAGAATAAAAGTAGAGGAGCAAAATAGGGACACACATCTTAGACTTGAAAACAAGGTGGATTTTGCAATCTAATGTGATTATGTTTACGTTCTGGAAACTATGCATTGATAGATTCACACATTATGTGCATTTTTCCAAGGAGAATATAGAATTAATAAAACACTCCATCAAAGCAGCAAATAATTATAACTAGACAAGTCAAATTGAATGTTGTGTTGCATACTAAAAAAGCTGGTATAAGGCTTGTGAAACAACAAGGGCAAACTTGCTGTGAGGAGGCTTCACTGTGTTAAGATGAAACAGAGAGACAGTAGTGTGCAGAAAGTGCAAAAGCAAGGAGGTAGACTCTCAATGAGAAATCCAGAAACAGCAGGACAGAAGAACAAGGATGAGGCTCATAGAGACGATTGGGGTTTTTTTAACTTAAGAAAAAATTTTACACATAGCCACTCTAATTTCTTCCACATGATAGATGTAGAATCTCATCCTAGTTATCTTCCCTATCAAGTGCAAAACCTTTTGATTGAATATTGTGCAAAGAATTTCAAGCCCCCATCCTGACTGGGAGGCTGGAAGTTGTTTGGTACAGTACCTATGGAAAACTCTTTTCCACAAACTTCAGGCATTAACTTCTGTCTGGCCTATTTTTCTTTTCTCAGGTTTCTGTTTTAGAGTTCATTTGAGGAGAAAAAGAAAAAGAGAAATATTCCACGTGCTGGAGTAGGACTGCACTTCTGCTGACCCTGATCTTCTGGTCTGACAAAGAATCAGCTGCGCCCTCAATCATCCTCCAAGCTGAAGGCACTTACATCCAAGAGCTTCAGTGTAAAAAATCAGCTGACCAACAAACAGGCAAACACACAAAACATTGACTGGTTAACAGTGGACTATTTTTCAATTAGTTCTTAGTCTCTGTTGTCCTGGCCAAAACCTGATTTGGAGACCAATCTAAGAGTCATGAAAGGCTCACCAACAGTAGTGCAAGTTGTACCTGAAAGCCTTTGAGGCGCACTTTGGTTCCAGGCTTAACATAGCAACACTCTGAGGCATGTTTGCTTGTACTCCAGATATTTACCAACAAGCCTACTAAGCTCAGTTTCTCTCTAGTTTTAGTGAATTTTAGCAGCAAATTTATTAGTGCTGCTCCTTGCTTATGTTTTTATACAAATTTTAGTCTGGATTGCAAAACTTTAGGTCCATCTGCCCATGCAAAATTACAAAACCCTATGACTTTAAACAGAGTTGCCTAAAAATAACAGAACTGGGGTAACGTTGAGAAACTTTCCTCTCTCCTTCCTGCCCAGTTCACTGAGAAACTGATGACTATTTTGGAAAGCAGATCACCAACATCTAGAACTTTGGAATCACAGGTCAAATATCTGAGTGTTCACTCGACTCTTCATCCTTACAAAGTACCTAATGGAAGTAAACATGGGGCTTCAGGATGAAACCTTGAGAGAGGAGCACCTTCCAGCACTAAGTTAAAATATCTCCTAACAGGTCAACCATAGCCAGGTACTCTGCTGGTGGTCCTGAGCAAAATTTCCCTTCCAAATTTCCCAGTCTTGATAAAGGTCCCTTCTCCCTTGTAGGAGTCTGTATGAATGTAGTCTTTGAAGCTGTAAATAAAAGTGGTCAAATATTCAACATCCAAAGTTTTTTATACAGAATTTTGTTTTCAAGTGTCAAGAGTATCCATCCAGAAAAAAAAAATAGCTAAACCACAAACAAAAAACCCACCAAAAGAAATAAACAGAAACTCTATGAGAATGTAAGAAACTTACATTTTCAGACAGATTAAAAAAAAAAAAAAATCAGTTTTCTTTTCCAAGAAAAAAAGTTGAGGCCTGCAACCCTACAGTTTTTGAGAAGCAGTATTTCATGCTACTTATAGGTTTAGTTAGATTTTCTCTGATTGCTTTAATCATAGTAGGCAAGCCAGTCCATCAAAAGGGGCATGATCATGAAAGGCATATATTGTATATCTGATAAATTTCTTAAGTATAAACAAATTAAGTATTAGGAAAAAAATTCTTCACTGAAAGCATGGCCTAGCACTGTAATAGGCTACCCAGGGAAGTGGTGGAGTTACTATCCCTGAAAGTATCCAAAAACCATGTAGATGTGTCACTAAAAGTCTTGCTTTTGTGGTACAGCCGGCAGTGGTTAGACTTGATGATCTTGGACATCATTTCCACCCTTAAAGATTCTATGACATAATCTTTCATACTTACTTGAAATGGGGATGACAAGACACACCTTCCAGTCAGTGTTGTAGTGGTACAATAAAATGTCAGTTTTTCCCCAAAGTTTACCAATAAGATAAAATTAGAAGTAGGAAAAATACAAACCTTTGATAATATCAAATCCAAGTTATCAGAATTGTTTAGCACTTCTAGACAGTTCAGATACACTGAGATCTGAATAACTTCCAGAGAAGTGACGCGGTCTTGTTTTTACAAGGTTCCACAGCTGTATTTTTTTTTCCAAAGTACAAAGAAAAGCATAGAAAAGAAAAGCCAAACCACTGGGATAATCATTCTTCTAAAACTGGACTAAAATCACTAAAGCAATCAAACAAATTGTAATTGAATCAGTGTTTACCAATAATTTTGCTATATTGTACCTTGAATTTAATTTCTATTCTCTACATAGAGAGCTCTCTCTTTTATTTTTCCCTATGTTTTGTCCATACCCAATATTTCTTTCTTCTCCAGCTTTTTATCCCACAGTGCAAGGCCTAAAAGCTCCTTCTAAACCACAAAAGAGCCATGCGTATGTCACTTCCACATAATTTAATGGAGAGCAGTAAAATGAATATTTAGACTTTAATCATCAAACTGTACCTAAGATATATCTAAGAGTATATGAGTGATGCAGAGTTCTGGGAAAGGAAGGCAAGGTGGGGTAAAGCAAGTGGAGGAAGGCATGGAAAGGCAAGGCAAGGCAAGGATATGCATTCACAACTTTAAGATCTGAATGTCCACCTTTTATTCTTAAAGTTGTATTATTATTTATTATTGATATTATGTTAATATTACATTATCACCTTTTAGCCCACCAGTTAAGGATCAAAATGTGCAAATAATAC
The DNA here is from genome assembly GCF_027887145.1 of Ammospiza caudacuta. Classification (NCBI taxonomy): domain Eukaryota; kingdom Metazoa; phylum Chordata; class Aves; order Passeriformes; family Passerellidae; genus Ammospiza; species Ammospiza caudacuta. The sequence continues at coordinate 38,556,419 of NC_080598.1, read as the reverse complement.
CTTAACCTCAGGGCAGCTGGTCAGCAGAAAAAGAATTTTTTTCTGGAAGAATTTGGAATCCACAGGACCATTTTAGTTTTCCCTCATCACATTTTCTTCATATTTGAAATACTTTGTATGCAGCTGTTCTGCAAGAGAGGTTATGGTCTTATTCTCACTAGTTCATGATATTTCCATTACTCCAGAGATTTTATAGAAACTGGAGAAATCCAAGGATGGAGAATCCAATGGCAATGCATAACAAACAACCATCTCTCTCACTCTTGTATCAGCACAATTTGTTTTTTATCACTTTACCCTAGGAATTAAAAGTGAAGTAAATTAATAAAACTCATTACAGACAGAATTTTGATAACTACACTCATTAGCATATCTGAGTTTGTTCCGTGTATTAGCAGCACCAATGCTAGGCTGAGGCGTAGCAAAGAGCACCTGTCAAAACAAAAGAGCTTCACGCCTCACAAGTTTAAGCCCCAGGTAAGAAACTCGGCCTTGTGGATAGGCTGAAAAGAAGATGTTGCAACCTGAAACGAAATAGACTTGTAAGAGAGAAAATGAGATCCCTCTGGGTGCCAATAGTCCTCTGTTTGCCATGATTAAATCCTCTTTGTTTCATTACATACATCAGTGGAGAAACAAACAATGAGATCAAGATAAAGAGCTTGCAACACATCTTTCTCTCTTTTTCCCTCTCCATCAAAATTGCCACCTTTTTCCTTGGATAGGCTTAAAAGAACTGCCTTGCTCAAATAAAATTGATGAGACCTCTGAGCAGGTGTACAAGACAGCTTTTGGTTTTAAAAAGTGTGAAGCACTTATGTCAATGACCTGATCAAATGATAAGCATGCTGGCTTCCTTTGCTCTCTAATTAATTTTCTCTCTTGAAGAGAATACCTAGCATTGCATGATGCCTAAGCTAAGTCTTTAAGTCTTAACACCAGCTGAAAGTCAATGAAATAATGCTTTTCTAGGAACATAAACCATTGTGGAGCATATGCACCTCACCAGAATTACAAGAGTATTGTAATTCTCCAGCTTGGACCAAATGTTTATTTCAGCAATTGTCTTAAGTATTGTTAAAACAACATAGAGTTTCATTGTTAATGCCACACAGAGTTTCTTTGTCTAAACATAACAAAGATGCTGGCAGCACAGTGGCTACATAAAGCTGGCAGGAACTGGAGTCAGATAGACATACATTTTAATTATCTCTTTGAATCAGTAACTTCATTCAGAGACATTTGTTATCATGTACTGCATTGTAAAGCAATTACAAATAATTGTGCAACCTCTTCACAAACACTGATTTCTCCCTGTAGAAGTGGTATAGTCCAGTGGGGGAGTGACCAGATCAAGTAATGAGTATACACTGAAATAATAAACAACCCTTTGCACTTTATTTTTATTGAAGTGGAAGGAGTTAGCATCAATACTGTTCAATGGTAATATACATCCTATAATGCTGAAGTGCAAAGCTGAATGCTAAAAATGAATGCTTCTTTAGTGGAGGTTGATTGTGAAAGAATAGAGTTAACAAGCAATTTGTACTTAGGGATATCTTTTTGTTTTGTAAAGTTAAAGTAGTTTGCAAAGCTTCCTCCTCCTTAACCTGTTTCTATTCTACAAATGATATGGATGTACTACTTCTGTCAGTAAAAATATATAGAGGACAGACATCGCTGCCGAATTAGTGTAGAACTAATTGCAGTAACAGTTTGTGTTATTGAAGTTAAACTGATACTCAGCTTAGGTATCCTCGATGAGGTGAGATAAGGGTTCACTCAGGTGCAGATACACAATACAGTTGAAAAAAAGAGAAGCTAGGCTAGTCTGATAATTACACTTTTTTTTGTTGATGACTTCCTCTCAATGGAAGATTAGGATTCCACAAATGAAGTATGCCTTACTGTGTTTATTTACCCACACACACAGACACACCCCCCACAAGCACCTGGATATAAACAGTTCTTGCTTTCAGACTGTGAAGCCTTTGCTTGCTTTGGCCTCAGCCTATGGTTACTTTTGCTGACTCTAAGGAGTTTAGAGCCATTAAATATTATTCGTAGAAACATCACCAACAACAAAAGAGCATGCTGTAGAGTTAAAAGAAATACAAAAATGACAGAATAAGAATGGAAAGGGGGTTTCAAAACTTCAATGATATTAAGTAAGAAGAAAATTCTCAGTGGACTAAGCTGAGCAAACTTTTGGTCTTTCGTTACTTTAAATGTCTAAGTCTGAAATTGCATGAACTTTTTAGTTCGTGACAAATTTTTAATCAAGATTTTCTTGCGCCCTCAACACAGTGTAACAAACTTCTAACACCCACCTATAGCTAGGATGTTAAACTAATATAACATAAAGGATAAGGTTGTGGTGATCCTCCTAGTGTTATTTTATGTAATTTCTCTGATCCGCTGGAACAGCTACTGCTGCAATAAGCATTTCATGGTGAGTAAAAGTAGGGCATTCATGGTGAATCCAGTGGGATGCAGCAGCTTCTTTTCCTTGGTATGTTTTGCAGCCTACCAAGGGACTAGAGATTCAATAGTTTGCGGCATCAAATATTTGGAATTTCAGCTTTGGATTTCAGTTCTCATGGAACCCTGAACTGACCCAATCTTAGACAGTTCTTACCCCTGCAGTGACTTAGATAGCAGACAACCACTTATGACCAGGCCAGTGTCCATCTGTATCACTGCTGTATTGAGATGTAAAGATAAGAGTGCTGAAGCAAAAGAAATGCAGCATAATTATATATTTTATTTATTATTAGAGGGTTTTTTAAGTTTTCAGAGGGAAAGATTAGTTGTTATGAATTTTTAAACTGGAAATATTAGTCACACAGAAGAGTTTTAATTCTGCTGTTGTCATAGGCAGTTGCACTCAGAATTCACACTTGATCTCTCTGTAAAGGCATAAAATAAGAAAAATTTAGACTCTCTCTCCTTACATACACTTACATACACTTACCACCCAGTGCTGTCCTGCCATAGACACTTCCAAGACATAAGGCAAAAAGGATAAAATACTTCAGTGGGCATAAACTAGTAACTTCTTCATTTAGGGAAACTGGCTTTAATATGGCAGCCAACACCCAACCACTCTGATGAGAATCAGATGGATTGTTTTGTTCCCACAGGATGATCCAACAAACTGGTGTATCCACTTCTTTTGCATGACCCTGAATAGTCAAGGAAACATCATTGTTCATCTTACAATTCCTGTTTGTTTTACTGTATCTAGTGCAGGGATAATCCACTATAGGAGTGAGCACTTCTATTTCCCCATGAAGATGCTGGTATTAATACATACCAGAGAAGACAAAGCTTATGTAAAACATGGCATGAGAAAGAGAAATACTGAAACATGTTTTTAAAAATTATAAGAATATCAATCATTTTAAATTAGAAAAGGACCAATATTTGCATTTGTAACAAGAAAAAGTTGTGGGTTTCTTGCTTTGTTTTTTTTGAGGGTTTTTTTTTCCTTTGAGAAGAAAGATGCAGAAAAGGGCACTGTATTAGCTAAATATTGTACCTTGGAACATCAGTCATTTTCTACTCAATAATACTGAAAGGGTCTAATTTATAAGTTTTTCCATTTCTCTGTTATGCTGGTTTGTAAGTTCTGACATTGCTACTGGTATGTTAATGAGAAGCTAGTGTTCCATTAAGAGTAAACCATATGCTCTACCGCATACTGTGAAAGAGAAAGCATATAATGTGACTGTTGCCTTAGTAACACATTAATTCATTTTGTCAGTGTTGGCACAGATCATTTCATTTATAAGAAAACAAGTATAATAGTTTACCACATCTATAATATTTACAGTGTTTCTGTTACAAAACAGTGACAAAATGAGTTTAAAAAATAGAGTTGGGGTAGTATTATTAAAATATGGAATTTGTGGTAAAAATGTTCCCATACAAATTAAAAATAAGATTGGTGTAAATTTCTTTTCACATTATAGCACCAAACTGTTTGGTTTTTTGCATATTTGTATTCCACTATTAATATGCATAAAAATATAGTCCATGAAAAGCCACAAGTACATTAGCAGTTTTTAATGAATGCTAAACAAAATATTTCATGCAACAGTTCTGTTAAGTTACAACCATTAAAACCTAATTGTATGTTAGTGTGTTATTCATAACAAAGCTAAACATTTCTCTCTTTTATCTGGTCTTCCAGATGTTTCTTAGAATTTTAACACTGCTAAAATGCTGTAATTAAAGTATCCTGTTCCCTTAAGTGATCATATCTTACATATTATTCATTTAAGACATAAGTATATATGAATATATATATATATATGTGTGTGTGTGTGTGCAGACACAAATGATACTTAATGTGGATTGAGGGACTGCAAATATTTGATAAGGAAAAAGAAATGCAGAAGGAGGAAAGGTTACTCCTCTCATTATAGTCTGAACCTTCAGAATGGCCTTGTTCAGGCCCCACTTGTTCTTAGATCACTGTAGATCTGTAAATGCATGTTTTTAACAACAAACCTCTTACATCTAGAATGCACACTGAGAAGCTTATACTAAAATAAACAGCATTATATTTTAGATACCACTGTTGTGAATAAAGCATTTTTCTAATGTGACCTCTCTCAGTGGCACATCACAAAGAAGCAGTTAATAAGTCATCAATGTTTATAGCTCTTTAGTTATTTGGACTAATGCACATATCCTATAGAGGTTCAGTACAATTCAATTTCTTGTCACAGTTTAGACAGTGGGGCAATTCACTTTCTCAAAAATAAAGAAGAAATAATTATTAAAATGCTTTTGGACTATACCTAGCAACTCTGTAATGATGTGGGGTTTTTTATTTTGTTTTTGTTTTTTTAAGAGGATTTAGGTAAACACAGTTATGGAACTTTGTAATGTAGCTCACAAATTATTTCCATCAAACCTTGTCAAGTCTTCTGAACAACTTTGGAAAAGTTAAAAGGAAAAACTTATGGCAATATAATGCACAACAATTTGCCTCTGGAATACCAACACGGAAAGACTCAGAATTATAGAAAACAGCATTTGAATACTGTATCTAAATTTTGCAGCTACTTAATATTTTGTCTTATTTATTGAAGAATAAAAAGAAATCTTATAAGTCTGAAATAAGACTTCTTTTAATTGAAGGTACTATAGCCGTTAACATACTTTTGTCACCTGTACAACCAAATTCCATTTCTAGTCTAAGATCTTAATATTTTTTCAATTAATATTGTGCAATTCAAAGATTAATGGATATGATTGCTCATATTGGATGGTTCTCAAACAGTATAGGTAGCATATTTAATAATCTCCAGATATTGCAAATAAACCAGCTATAATTATGAAGAGCTAATAGGGTAGCTAAAATCTCTTGCTAGATGCAATACTTCAAGCCCAGTTCTGCATTACTGGTAGCTTTTTATAGATGTCTGCTAACATCCAGCATGTGGTTAACTTGGCTGAGGAAATCAAATGTTACATTTTCTTAGCTTCTAAAATGAAATTCCATGCTGGAAGCTAGATGTTGTACTGATATAAGATCACATGGTAACACTGAACACTTCATATTTCTAAAGACCATATCTAATAAGGAAAACAAGAAGGAGAAAAAAGGAGAAAAGCTTGTAAGCATGAGGATTGAAGAACTTTTGTGGGAGCTATGCATCACATTTGATCCAAAGACTGTGTAGTGCACTCAAATTTTCTTTCACCTCGTGATCAGACATCCCACCACTGGTATGACAGGAGAATCAAATCCATAATCTCTTTGTGTATATACAGCAAGTATGAAATAAAGAGTGGTGACTTACAGAATAAATAAATAAATAAAACCTTTACCTCTTGTAGAGTGCAATATCAATTACTTTCTAAAGTTCTCAGAACTCTGAACTTTCGGAATACTTTAGTTCTGACTGATTTCTGACTATTTAAGGCAATAAAGAAAACTCAATATACCTAATTTATTGTGTTTTTCTTTTGACCTAAGTATTAAAGATATTTTTCATTATCAGACAGAATGGTGTATTCTTTCTTTAGATGATTTTGCATATTCCACAACTGTTATGGAGAAATAAGATAATTAAGTGTTACTAGAAACATATGTACTAAATACATATTACACTTAACCACTACCATAAGCTTTCTCTGCAGAAGTTATTTTGTTAATGTATATGAAAGCTTAAATTCAAAGTTTTCTAGATACACCATATCACCACTTATGCAAGGTTTCAATATTGATTACTATTTCATAAAAAGCATAGTTATAGGACTTTCTGTGACAGTGATTACTGCCATTTTCTTCGTAAAGAGCCAAACCAACCAACATTGGAACATTTATACAAATAGTTCTAAAGATAAAGACTGTTTTTCAAAAGTGGCTGCTGAAGTTTAGAACACAAGTGTGTATTAGCACATTATTGAGGAAACCTATTCTCAAGAAATGTGCTTTTCTGAGCATGCACTTTTAACAAGGAAAGAGATCCAAGTGTGTCTATATTTAATTGAATATTAGACTCTTATCTGAACCCAGACCTGGGGTAAACTTTGCCCTGATTTCAAAATCATGGATGTGAAAGATCTCTTGCATTTCTGCTGGACGCCTCACATTGCTTACCAGTGCTTCAAAGGCAAGTTAAAGACAATTTCAGTGTCCTACTTCTTTGAAGGAAACCTGTGGCCGGGTAAGTAGACGGAGCAATGCCTTCTGCTGAGTTGCTGATGCTAAATCAGCATTTAAATTAATTTCAAAATATTGGGTACTTTTGAAAATCTCGGTCAGAATTTTAATTTTATGTTTTTCATCTAGTCAGTAGCAAGCAGAATTTTGACCTGGGGAATGCAGAGCAAATTCAGATTTATGCCAAAAGGTTTAAGTGGTGGCCCTAAGGTGTTCTCTCCAAAATGACAGTCTGCCCCTTAGACACAGTCACTGCTAACCAATGTATCTGCTTACTTTAGGCTACATGTTCCCTGCTAATCTTTTTTCAAGAATTCTGGACCTGACACTGTGTATAACACTATACACTTACTCTATGTGTGTATAAAAGACCTGGGCTAATGTTTCAGCATTCCTGATGGGGCACAAAGAACAGCCAGGAAAAACAAAGAAAAACCAAGTTTTGTGTTGGATTCTCAGGGGAAACATGCAAAACCTAGTTCTTCTCTACTAACTGACCTGACTACTGAAAAATACCATTTGACAGATGAAACTCAAACAAATTATTTAAAATTCTTTAAAACTAAGGTACAAGCTATTATAGTATCCAATAATTACTGTCTTAATTGTTGGACATGTCTCAAGCAACATTCACAGAAGCAAAACTTAGGAGGCTTCCTGCAGTGTTGGCCTCACTATAATATGCCATTTCACTTATAAAGCACATTATGAACAAACAGTGGTGTTCTGCTGTCTTGACACTGTCCCTGCATGCTGGAGGGACAGGACAACCAGCTATAGCAGCTACTGTAAGAAGACACTCTGATCCTTAAAAGCGACTCATTTTTTTTCAGTCTGGCTCTACCACTGCTTTTATCCAGAGCTCATCAACTAGATAAACACAGCTTATGAGAAACAATTAGTAAAGAAACGGGAAGCTGTCAGAAAGGATAAAGAACATTAAGTGCAACATATAATGTTAGAATATTTAAAAGCTATCGTCCTCTAGTCAGTGGCAAAATGTTTAGCTTGTGACAACCTTGCAATATGTCCATGATAGCATGTAAGCACAGTAGAGCTAGTTGTATCTGGCACACAAACATTCTAACTTGCTTCTGACAGCCAGATCACCAGAAGCTTATTTAGATTTAGGGGGTGGTGGTGATGAGTCTTTGCCAGTTGTAGAAATAGTAGCCTAACAACTTGTAATACATATAATTACTCTCCATATCCCCTGGTCAGCATATCTTCTGATATGTAAATTAGATGGAGCAAGCAGATGTATAACCTAGGAAGCATTCCAGATTCATCTTGATAAAAGTATGGTATTCATACTGGGCAGTGTTCCTTTGTCTATAACAATGACACACCAAAAATACATGCAATGTAAAAATAAAGCTATTCATCATTTCCAGGGGTACAGTCTACATGGAATATTTTTATTCCACCTGTCATATCTAATAAGCAGTATTATTTGTCAGCATCACACTAAGGTAAATATGTGACAAAAACATAGGAAGAGACAATAGAACCTGCAAATATCTTATAAAGAAATTCCTATGGCTTTTGAATTTACCTAAAAATGAGAAACTAGAGAAAGATGAAGAAGAAAGTGGTAAAATTCATGGCTAAGGGAGTTACTTTTATGTGCATTTAAAAAATTTAGAGAGCTCTCTACCTACCCACCTACCTACCTGCCTGCCTGCCTATTACAACTTTCTCCTGCACAAACACTGAATCATAGAATCCTAGAGTGGTTTGGGTTGGAAGGACCTTAAAGATCATCCAGTTCTACCTATCTCAATGTCCCAAGCTCTGACACTAAATAACGCAGAGAGTCCTAAAGGAAATTATTTTTATTTCTTAGGGAAAGGAACAGCCATGGCACACTTAAACAATCCTTTTTCTTTTTTTCAGTCAATACTAAGACTTACTGAGCCTTTCTGGTATTTTAGCTAACTTCTAAAATAGTGAAAATTAACATGCATGATCTATGTCACCACTTGTACTTACAGTAGTATAGGCACAGTTTTAGGGATTTGGGTCTTCTTTTTTATTTTGTGTGGGTTTGTTTTGTATTGGGTTCTTTTTTGTCTCTCCTGAGGGTGCTTATGCTTGTGAAGCAAACTAGGTTTTGGGACATATTTAGATTTAGGAACACTGAGTATAGTAAGTCCTATAGTATTTTAGGAAACATCATGATTTGGCATATTGTCACACACAGGAAAAAATCAAACCTTTTTCTTAAGATTAACTTGTTGACACAGCTAAGATATCTTTATAAGACATGATTTTCACTGTTTAATGATGCATTTGAAATAATGTAGCAAATCAAATCTGTACTCACTGTGACTGCTGAGTGCTGTTATTCTTTAGGTATATTATCAGAGCATTGTAAAAGAAGAGCATTTCTTTGCTAACTCATGGAATAACAATGGGTTTTTTGTTCTTGGCCAGATTCCCCAAAGAGAATTGAATTGCAAGGTATGACTTTTTCTTTGTTTATACATTTGTTCTATCATGTTAGAATGTGTTATTGTAATGGGGTTAAGGCTATCATAAATTTGAAATTATTTTTCAATACAGATAGTTTGGATCAAACCAAGTACTGCAAAAGCATTCCACGAAGTCATTGCTGGAATGTTTCTGGATGCCCTCAGGCAATCTTGTTTTAGTATCAGCAAATTCAACTAATTTTATATTGCTTTAAATTACATGTGTAATGCTTACTGGGAAAAATATTAAACAAAGATAGACTAACCTGATTTTTCCCTAGTTTCTATTAGTGCATGCAGTGTTTGGTTAAAATGTTTCTAATACAAGCATAAAATGTTTGTATTTATTAACCTGATCCGTTCTACTGAATGTCCAGGTGAGTGGTGGGAATTGACACAGAATATTTTCTTACCAGGCCATCAGTTGGGTAATGGCATATTTTCCTTACTTTTCCAACTTCTAAAATTCTTAGTTTTCTTAACTCTTGACAGTTCTGAGCTACTGCCTTCATGCTGCCTTCTGCATTTTCACACTAACCGGGAAAGATTACCTTGACCTTCTCTTAGAAATATTTCCAGAACTGCCTTGAATGAGCTGTAAAATAGAGTAACACTTCTGAGGAAAATTTTCAATTGAGTGAGCAAACTAAATAGCATGCAGTGCATATTTATAAGCTGGACAGTTTTCTACTGTTCCTATAAGTTTTACAAGGGAAAATTTTAAATATTTATTTAATTATTTATTTGTATTAACTTGATAAAATCCACGAGATGAAGAATGGACACTCTGTAAGAATAAATGATAAGTGCTCCCAATGCACAGGTGATGCAGTGGTATAAAATTCTGCAACTTTGTCACAAGCTAAAGAAAAACTATCTAGAATACATAGGGACATTTATTAGATAGACAATTAATAGTTTCCAATATGTGTAAATAATTTTTGAGTTTACCTGAAATTTTGAGGAAAGCACTTTCAGTTCAATTTACTGATCTGATCTTTATATAGATCTTTTTATAGTTCAAAAAATGTTTTGATGGCTTTTTTATGGACAATTTTTCTGATTTCTAAATCATCAGCATTGCTTTCTCTTTGATCTGTTGGCTGCATCTCTATTTTTCAAATTGCTATCTAAATAAGTTAAGGTCTTCTATCATACTTTTCTTGTGAACAGCATTTTAAATCCATGGGAATTAGAGTTGCATCAGGTCAGTATTGCTATTTCTTCCCTTAGAACCTCAGGCTTAACCAGCCAAACAAAAATTGAAGAAAGCCTTCTATACACAGAAGTTTAATCTGTAAAATTTCTGCTTGCTTACTTTCTGTTATGATCTCAATATTAGTTGGCTGAACTACCATGCAGGTGATTGAAAAAGCAATATCAAAGGAAAAACTGCTTGCATTTTTTGAGATAGTCACCAGAGGGCATTTATGGACTAAGTCAAAACAAATTTCTGCATTCACTGTGGGAATGCTGAGAAGTGTTCTGAATGACACCTTATTGCTATCAAAACTAAATCACTACTTTTATAAATGGAAAGATTTGATTTAAAATGAGATCTTAATTACAAAGAGAAAAAGAGAGATGACCAATATAATTTTTGGCTTCTCTAAAGTTATTTGACTGCATTATAGATGTCAGATGGCATGAATATTCACACCACAATGGGAAAAAATGTAACAGGAAAAGGAAAAAAAGGTAGCAAACAATGTTTTCTTTCTTTCATCATTTTAAAAATATGTAGTTGAAGGAAGAAGATAGTTCTTTTTAAGACTACTACAATGGAATTGAAGTACAGCATTGCTGTTTTTTTAAGAGACAGTTCCATCTTTTATGTTAGAAGATGTGCTAATTATTATAAAATAGCTGTCTTTCAGTGAATATAATAATAAATAGTCTAATAAAATGATGACAACTTTGAGGAAATAGTTAGGGTTCAAATATTAAAAATATCTGTGATATTCAAAATATAGGGGGAGGTCCAGAATATAAATTTGCTTAAATAATGATGAATTCATTATTAACCAATTTTGACTATCAGCTTCTGTGAATATATAAAACTCTGTATTTTGTGCATGGCTACATTTCATGATGAAATAATATCTTTAAAATACCTTCTATATCAAAAAGAATGTCTTTTTGTCCCAGTTCTCCCAAAACAGAGGTCTTGTCAGTATGGACTGTATAAAATAGAACTGAAATCCTTGAGAGATGTGCATAGACAGGAAACCATATAAAAAGTAAAGCTCAGCTTTGATAGTGGAACTAAATACCATGGAAACTCATGTCTTATTTTTCAATTGAGAAGGAAATGGAAAGAAAATGCAGGGTGAAAAAATATTTTCAAAATTAAGAGAAAAGTCCTAAAGATCAATTAAAAAAAAAAAAGTTCACTTTTTTGTAGATATGTGCACTCTCCTGAGTTCAAAGTTAGTAGGATTCAGTGAACATTATTTTAGAAAACACCTGTTTTAAATTTCACATTGTTTTTCTAGCTTTACCATCCAATATTTTTTTCTAAAGAGATCATAGACATTGGTAGAAATAAATTTGAGTCTGAAACCTTTTGCAGAGAATTGCCATATATTTAGTAACAAACAAATCCTGCTTTTTTTGGTAATGTGGGTATATTGCATGCTCTTTCTTTTCCACACTGTTTTTCCCTTTGCGAAAGGCTATACATTGTTTATATGTTGCTTATTTCCAAGCAGCATTTTCATTTGCATTTGTAAGCCAATGCTTTCAGAATGTAACTCAGAGCAAGTTCAAAACACTTCCATGCTCTCCATTTGAATTGTAGAATCACACTGGAGTAGTCCATGCCATTGCACCATGTTTTCAGTCACCTTTCATCCCTTGAGACTGAATACAGATATTCCTCCAAAGGATCTACCCTGACTAAAAGTTTTAACTTAAATAGTGTAAATCAGATATTTCCAAGTAAAAAAAAAAAAAAAAAAAAAAAACACAAACAACACAATAAATATATTGACTATGTGATAGAAATGCAAAATAACCAAAATCATATATTTGAAATATTGTAGTTGCAGCCGGAACCTTCATTTGTATGTCTCAGAGAAGTTTTGAGTTAACTCATTTAATGACTTAAAGTTCAGGTGAATCCTCCTGTTGCTGCATTGCATGAAATATCTCCAAATAAAGGGTTACTGCTGGCAATGCCTTGCTCTTCTATGTCACTCTGAAGGTTCAGGTGTTTCATTATGTTTACATCATTGTAGCTAGAGGGAGGTGAGTTGCTACCTTGGTGTTTAACTCCAAGTTAACTATAGACCAGATCATCAACAGAACCTCATTTAAGTTAGAATAATTAATTACATGGTAAAAGGATATCTGCTGTATTTCACAGAACAAACCAATTCACTGACTGTTACAATGGCATTGCTGGCAGCAGAAAAGAGACATGATTTGTGAAGTGTCTTCTTGATGACCATGCATTTCAGTGGTAAAGATTTAATTTGAACTGTATTTAACTTACTCTTATTAAAAGTATCCTCTCAGAGGCTGGGTCTTTAATAATGCAACTATATACAATAGATAAATAAATTAAAATTAAAAAGGCGTGTTAAAGTTGATGTCTTCTTTCTTTGGCTACATAATCTTTCAGAGCTGTGAATTCTATAGTGGTCTCTTTCCTAGCTCTCTGAAAGCAGTGTGACACTGCATGGAAATCTGCCTTATACATGCTAACTACTTTGGAGTAACTAGTTCAGGAATATTTTAGATTTATCTACATAAATATTCATATGTACATGTATGTGCATATATATATACATACGACCATGCATGGAAGCATTGTCTCTATATATTTATATGTTGACAATTGTTAAATTGCATTTTTTCCTTCTTTATTGAATATATCCAAGAGGCCAAAGATCTACATACTTTAGAAATAGCTGGGAAAATATTTTTTCCAGAATTTCAATAGCATTTATTATTCTTTAAAAATGACTTAATTTTTATGAAGTTATCATAGTCCTAGAATACTTGTGCCACAAGGAGCTAATCACACTCCTAAAGGACCTTAAACACATACAGTCTTGAGGTATATAATTTCATGAACAAAATTCAGGTATCAACAATGCCAGAGGAGAAACTTGGTGAATAATTTGTTTCTCTGTGGTATAAAAAAAGCTTTTAACCAGGCTACTGTGTTCAGAAAGAAAAGGCAGAGTCTGGAGCTTGCCATGAAAAAGAAATGTGACTACAATCAGAAAGAAGGGATTGAGAAGACAGAATTTCATACTTTGGAAAAATGAGAGAGATCTAATGGGAATTGTATGGAAGACAGTGGAAAAAGAGAATGTAGGGGAAAGAAAACAAAGAATCAATGGCCTCTAGGACTTGAGAAAACAAGGTTAGAGAGACACAAGGACAGTGCAGAATTTCTTCAAGCCACTGCATTTCAACAAAGTAATCATCACACTCATTTTCATGTGGAAATGTTGCATATTATACAAACAATCTAAGTCTATCCTAACTAGCCATTAATTGGACAGACATTAGAGGACAATGAATAAAAGTGATGTAGGATTACTAAGAGGGACAAGAATGACTTGGACTGAAAACAAATTGTTAAACTAACAGATTACCCATTTCTCCTGGTATTTGAGCGGGATCTTATGCTACTTAGCATTTTCATTAAATAACACTGACCAAAAAAAAATTGTTTTGAAATTTTCTAATGACACGAGAGAGAGAGATTCATAATCAAAGTGTTCCACAGGACAGCATCAAGATAGTAAGGAGTAAAATTAGAGAAATGTGAGGAAACCTATATGATAAATCATCTGGAAAAATCAGAGGAAGAGAAGCACTTCTTATATTTAACTGATTCATGTTCATTGCCAAGGGATAGATAAAAAAGCAGAGACAAACCTCCACTTTACCAACTTTGGATTAATCAAGTATTTCCAGAACAGCCATGTACCTGCTAAGGCACAAGAAACTGGTAGGTACATTTTACTATTTTATATAGCTGTGGTCATCCATAGTCACTGGAGATAAGCCCATACTGAAGCTGGTGAAGAGACCTACTGGAACGATTTGAGGTGGATTTTACAGGAAGGGATTACTAGATTGCCTTGGTTAGTATAAGTAGATGAGGCACAGAGAGATGTCCCAAAGAGTTCAGGAACATGTGTGAATACCCAGTGCAGGCAAGCTGCTTAGCCACCTTTAAAGGCTTGGTGCATGTGTTTATTGCTTGTCTGTGTGGTGGCATTGTGATGGACAAAGTGATCCTGAAGCTCCTTTCCAGGAACGGCAGCAGAACTGAATATAAACTTTGGCACAAATGGAGACAGAGCCTGTATAGGCCTGTAGGTAGGAAATTGTTTGTTCTTTTTGTGTTTACTAGATGTGCAACTGCATGGAATTATGCAGCATGGCTAAAACATACAGCGTTCGGATGCAAAATAACCCTTTTTCTCATCTAAGCTCTTCACTTAGAGGAAACTGTAAACTGTAAGCCATGGCATTTGTTTCCAGTCAGACATGCTCTAATCCCCATGATTATGGCATTCCATCACCACCATTAGAGATTTATGGTGGAATAAGAGGAATTTTACTGTAAGAAGTGCTAAATGCAGATTTTTATTTATATTGATTGAAATAAATATTTTTAAAATATTTTTTTAAATAATAGTGAGGAAGCATGAACAGAAAGAATTTTTGGATGCTGTAATTTATGACTTCATAGCTGACAGATTGGCTGACAAAGACTGATGATGCTATGGATAATAGATCTGTTCCCATCTGTGGGGAGAGAAACACTTTGAATGGCAGCTTTGGAACCTCTGCTAGACAAAGGTAGCAGCAGAATGCTAGAAATATCTGAGGTTGAAGTGGAGAGATGAGCAATTGAAAGCTTTAGGAGGACTTATTGTCCTTACAGATAAGGAAAATAACAGTATTTTTTTTCTTTTTTTTCTCCTGTCTATGAAAAGTGAATAAAAATTGAATCTAAAGAATTTTGAGTGCACTGATTTGTTTCACAGGGATTCTCATCCAGTGAGTCAAAATGAGAGCAATATATCCATGAATGAATTCAAACTCAAACTTTTTTCAGCAAAGCACTAAATACCTGTTACTAATTGCATGATCTAAAAGCAATTATTGACAGTTAGACCACTGTTTATGGGTACAGGACCTCTGAAAATTGTCATCCAGCACTGAGGCTTTTGTTCTGTATTCTTTTGCAGAATTTGCAGTGTTGTTTGAGAAGAAAAACCAGACATTCTGACATTGTTGCTGTTGAGATGATCCTCCCTTGTAAAAATGGCCTTTGTGGACAGCAATTTCTCACTCTCCCATGGTTGCTGGAACTTTGCAGTCGCTCTGAGTGTGGCATTCAACTGACCCAACATCTGCTCTGTAAACAGCTGTCCAGAGAGCCTTGTGCTGTCATCTGCATTCTTTTTCATAGCAGTGGAGAAAGCAAGAAACGCTATTGCCCCAGCTAGCTGCTGTGTTTCTCTGCTAGAGATCGCCACCCCATCGGGGGAGCTGCTCAGTGAAACAGAGCTTTGCACTCCGCATCCCAGCGCAGGTACTGCACCAGCCACCAGTGAGCCAGGGCAGCACCCTGTGGTTTGGGCAGTGGGCATATGTATTAGCTTCTCTTCCATCTCTTCCACACTGGAAACAATCAGCACAGGAACAAAATAGCTGTGGACTGCAACAACACAACACAAAATATCACGGCACCTGTACTTATGCTATACAAAGCCTATGCCTTCACTTGTCTGAGCATCTGCTTTCCAATGCATAAAGAATGGTTAAAAATAATTGTCTGGTAAGAATTACTCTAATGTGAAAAAACTTGCTAGATCCCACTCTCCATATAATCCGTCAGGATTTTAAAATACTCATGAGTCCAAATATGGGTATAGAAGGACATATTTTTCAAGTATTAAAAAACGAATAATGAAATACCATAATTTTGAAAATGTCATTATTTCCTTCTGAATCAACTGCAGAATAGAAAATAGATATTTTTTTTGCTGTTGTTGAAAACAAATAATACCTTTCTCGTGAGTATTTTGCCCAGTTCTAATCTTTCAGAAGCAGTGTTGGATGCTCAAAGCATTTGTCACATAAAATAACACTGCTTCAACTTTCAAGCCTGCAATGATAATAATTAATACTTTCTATCAGTACTTTATATTCATTGCAAGTACCAGTAACATTAGTGACATTGTTAAAAGTTCCTCATCTGAATGCTGCTGGGATAGATGAAATGCATGATTTTGGATAATAATGCAGTATCATTTAAACCTGGATTTACTTGCCACCATTTTTCTTGGCTTCTACATTAAATGGTGCTTTGTCGAGATTATTTTGGGACTCAAAATGTTAACTATTCATTGGAATGCACTGTACAAACTTAGAAACATGATGAATAGTATTTTAGGCATAAGCATTTTAAACATATCTGTTCTGTGTTTAAATGTCAGAACAAAGCATATTACAGGAAAAACACCTACAAATGCAAAAATGCAAAAAAGCCACAAAATATGGGTTAAAAATTTCCATATTTGATCTGGGTAGCAAATTATAGAGAGAGCAAAAACCCCCTACGCATAACCAAAGCTGCCAATTCTGGATCTTTCAAAAAGCAAGGGCAGGATACCAAGTACATGATTCTGCCTTGTGCCAAGCAAGCATCTATGAAAATGTCACCTTTATGCAAGTGAAACACAAAACGAGTAGAATTTGCCCTTAAATGTGAGGGGGAAAGTGTTCTGAAAATAAACAAATTGCTTTTTACTGCTAATTAAAACATGAATCAATAAATATTTTCAAAGTTAAATAATACTGTTCCTCTCAAGCTGAGCACCAATCTGCTGGGCTCCAGCCAGGAGAGAATCTTTTCTAGCATAGTTACAAACAACTGATGAGTGGAGCTGAAAACAGAAACATGAATACAACTTTCACAGTAATTCAAACAAAACTGCATGACTTTTAACATATCATTTAAAGGTTCTTTACTCTTTCCACCTTTTTGTATGGTGGTCAGCGCATTGCTGGTGAGATAATGACCTACAACGAGCAGTCAGATTATGGGAATTAAGATGTCAGTTTCAAAATAAACACCAGTTGGTTCAACAAAGCCTGCAGCTAGGATTATGTCAGGACTAGGAAGACATTTAAAACCCAATTGAAACAGACTTACTGTTTCTGAACAGAAAACATGCTGTAGCATCCTGTTTTACTGCAGACTTAGAAAACTGCTGTTGCTGACTCCCTGAAACCGATTTCTTGGCTAGAAAGGCGGTCAAGACAAAGTCCTTGCTTTGGATGCAGAATCCGATCAGATTCTTGACGTTTTGTACTTGGTATCCTTGGTTTTCCAACAACAGTTTTCCACAAGTGAGTCTGTGATCCCCAGTTAATATCATCTACTCTTGCTGCTTTGCATATTGATTATGGGATAACATTCCCAGCAGAGAAGTGTAGCAGGGACAACAAGGTTCACTTGAATTATAGAAATGTAGCTACTAAGATTTCAGAACTAACCCGTGATGCTTACTGACTTCTCAGGAGTTAAACCATGTCATGTTTGTTAGTTACATGAGAATTTAGCTTAATCTAAGAGTACTGAAAACTCTAAGAAAAAGTTTGTACTGAACATGACTAGATAACTCTACAAGAAGTTTCTTTTTTCTCTCTTGCACTTATTTTGAATATAACAAACAAATTAAAACACCCCAACACTCCTATCCTCAACTAAATTTTAAAAGGAATGAAAAAGGTGCCTATACCTGAATTGGGGGAAGTTTTAAGGAGCACTAGATGCCAGTTATACACCATTGAAAAAAAAAAAAAAAGCAGTTTTATGTTGTCCTTTAAGCAACATTGTAATTTTAAGAAGGCAAATATTTTTATTAGTATTTTATTTCTATTCTGGGATACCTTTGCTAAATTCTTAATCAAATAAAGGTGAATCACCTATGAAATTGTGATGTGATATCCCTAGAAACTGCCAGTTGCCATAGATGTTTTAGCCAAAACCCTTAGTAAGCAGTTTCAATTTAAATGCAGTTTCCTTGAGTCGTGGGTCCTGAGATTTTGTGGTTGATCCAAAGTGTTAGGTCTAACAAATATATACACACAACCCTTTTGTGCCTCTAAACCCCAAAAGTTAGCAGTATACCATCTATTCTGGACAAATTTATCACATTATATTTTATGTATGCCCATTAGAACTTAGACTACCTCAAGTAGTGGATGCATACATTAAATTTCCATGAAAAATATTCAACAGAACAGTCTGACCGAATTATACCTCAAATAGTCTTCCAAGTCACTGCTGATATTATTTCAAATATCTGGATTTTATAACAAGCCTGTTGATTTAGGACTACCTACAGTACTTGAAACTTTAGCCAAACAGTTGGAGATAGATTTCTAAGTCCTGTTACCTGGCATGGAATGAAGGTTTCAACCCTATTCAGCTATACTGGACAGATTTCTAGCAAGTACAGGAGAAAGAATACTCTTAGCACAGACTGTTCTGGCCAAGGATTTACCTATGGCTGTGTCTGATCTCTGCATTCAAAAAGAATGTTCTGGATTCTTACTCTGCATCCCAGCCTTCCGCTCAGTCACTCTGTCTTGGCTGTCTCAGTTTTGCTTGTCTACAGCTCTGCTACTCCTCTGTGGGTAGCGTGGGGGTATATATATGTATATTGCACATATATTTTGAAGCACTTGGATGGTGGGTTTTACAGCATTTGGGTGATGAGTGCTAAAAAATACTGAGCAGTGTGTGAAGTCAGGTGGCGGGGAAGCATCAAGAACAGTAAGCGGCAGCGATAGTAGTGGCGGTGGCGGTGGGGCGATGGCACAGCACAGGCTTAGGGGCCCTGGACTGGCTCATGGGTCTCAGGGCGTTCCTGGAGGCAGCACAACCCCTGCGTTGGTGTGGTTATCAACACAGGATAGGGGACAGCCATACAGGAGCACCCTGGGAGGTACAATGCATGGGAGAGCATGTGTCCTGCCAAAACATTTGAAAGTCCACTCTGTGGTAATCTGAATGTGATTAAGTAAGGTTGAGATTCAAATAATCTATTGGTTAGTGAACCAAAAGAATGAGCTGGTTTTCACACTGCAGTCATTTACATTATCTTTGTGAGCAATTGTGGCAGGATGCAAAGGTTGCATTATGCAAGCAAAAATAAAGAGCAGTAGAATTTATAGCAAATAAGATTGTTAAATCCTGCATTAATGAAAATTTCAAAGAGTTGCTGTAGCGGCTGCATGGCAGTAGGAGTAGGCTGAAGATTATAATTTTAAGAATAGAGATATATTATTAGAAAGATCATTGCTCTGCTTACAGCTGCATCACTTCAAACATACTTAATGGTGCACTTTATTATCTTTTTTGTTTAAGCATAGGGCAATGGCATATAGGTAAATAAGCCTACCTCTCCCTCTCCCTTTTCTTTGCTGTTAAATGTGCTACCTGCATGCACCGACTGGAACACAAGGCATTACCTCGCTTCCTAGGTAATGCACAGGGAATACTTTACAATTCCTAAATGACTGTTCCTTGCTTGATATTAATACTTTGCCCTTCAACCCTCTGTTTTCTTTCACAGGTTACTTGTTTTCACTCCTTTAAAACAGGGAGAAAATGAGTAATGTGATGGATTAAATGAAAGCTGGAAAAGGAAGATGAGACTAATTTTAGTGCTTTATAGAATATTTACATGAAACTTTAAACATGTAAAATCAAAGAAACAATCCTTCTGAACTCATAGGAATGTGATGTAAACGCATACAAAAAGAAGATTTCAAAACATTTCTTCTACTACAGTGGGTCATATTTGTAGTTCATACAGAGACTGAGATATAGAATAATAGCCTTGAGGTTTTAAAAAGAGGTTATAAAAAGGAAATCAAAATCTTGCAATGCTAAAACTGTAATAGTTGCAGCACTTTTGTTTTGGCCCCTTTATGCATGTATCATTATCATGGTTCTTTATTTCAGCCTATCTAATTTTGTACAGTCTCTGACTCTTTTGATAAAAGATTAGTTATTCAAATATTTGACTAGTTATTCAAAGTGTTAGCTCTCTTTTTTTTTTTTTTTTGGTATTCACCACAGATTTGTTCCTCTGTATCTTGATACACCTACTGCAGCATCTGAATGCTATAAAAAAATCTAATTAATTTATCTTCACAAAGTTCTGTGAAGATAGATGGTGTTGTTATCTCTGCTCTGTAAGTGACAACCTAGGTATATACAATTATTGGTTTAACTGAAAAAGATGTGGCTTCTCTAGAAGAAATTGAATAGGATTATCTAATGAATGTCTGCATCATTATGCAGTTATATCAAAGTATTTATTGCAACATGTAGGAAATAGACCATCTTTAGTTGTTTTGATTCATTAACTGAGGAAACAAACATCTCATGTCTAGAAGAGTTTCTAACTTCAAAAAAAGGTCTTTTATGTCAAAAAGAAGATTTCTGAATCTATGAAATTTCTGGTATCAAACATCAACACGGTAGCTACTTTTTATGTTAACCAACTCTGGTCCATGTATGAAATTATTAACGTCACTACTTTTAACTGAGAAAAGCAAATCTCACTGCACATCTGTTTTTAACCCTGATTGTAGAACATAATGATCAATTGACTCTGCCTTTGCTTTCCATGTCCTTCCTTTTTCCTGGTCATGCGCAATCCATTTCCCCCTTCAGCCCCGCCTCTGCAATTATCTGCTATCATCATACAGATCACATTCCCATCCATAAATATGTTGCTTGAGCTTCTGCTACTTCCTGGTTTTTGGCTATATTTCTGCATATTTTGAGCAAATGTTTACTTTGGTCAGGCTGTACCCACCTCTGCCTACATTGCATGCCAACCAAAAGGGACAATATGTGGATATCTGGAAGGCCAGCTTCTTGTCTGACATTGGGGATGGATTGCCTGGAGAGAAGGATGCTGATTACATGTGAACTCAGATTTTTTTCATGGTCTTGTAACTGTATGAATGTTAAACAAATTTCAATAGGTACCTTAAATGTACATGAGGTGCTATGTACTGGAGCGTCTAAACAAATGAACTACAGTGATTCAGTAATTTTATAATATGAAACAAATTCTTTAGGGGTGTGTTTGGCTTGTGGTGGTTTTTTTCCATCTACTAGTTTTAGAGACAGCAGCTCTATGGTTTTTTAATGTATCTACATGCGCATGTATGCACACACAAATAATTAAATATAATTAGCTTGAAGCAAAATACTGAAATGTCAAATTTCAGGTAGAAATCTGGGTAGGGTTCAGGTAAATTTGCTAAGCTTTGGCAAAGCAGCTCTTTTAATGGAAAATAATTGAACAACTTTATTTCTGGGAGTAGTACCTGGGACAATGAATCATACAATTTAACCACTACATGGAAATTCCAGGAATAAAATTCTCAGAGTCCCTTTGCATGCTTGAGTAGCCTTCTCCTTGCAAAAAATAACAGTGGACCTGCAGATATTATTTTTAAGATATTATTTTTAAGGCTTGTTTATAACATTGGAAACTTCACTGTCCTGCATTACAGGTTATCAATCTATCTATATCCCATCTTCAATACCAGCATTTTCTGTTAAATTATTTCAAAATTATAAACACATTTTAATTAAAATTTCTTGCACATTAGTTTACTTTGCAACAGATATAAAAAATATTTTAATTGTAATTTTCTATCTTCATTTCTTTTTCTTTAATGACAATTACACTTTTTTATTTAAAATATTTAACTGTCAAACCAAACACTTTCCTGTCTATTTACTTGATTGATATCTTTTTTTGTTGTTAAGGCTCAAACATTCCAGGGATGAAGAAATATTTAAGAAAATTAACAGATTAATGTGTTGCCAAGAAATGTTCACATTACATTTTTCCAAGAAAATTAGCATGGTACTGGGCATCTAGAAATCATCTGCCTAAGGAAAAAAAAGTACCAAATTCAACATTTTCTTCATGGCCCATTTTCCATGAGGTGCTCCCACCTCTAAAAGAGTTTTCCAAGAAACTCTTTGTTTTTTAATTTAAAACTACCTTTCAAATTAATCCCTTTATCTCTCTTGATATCTTTCTGACAACCTCCTAATCTCTTCAAACTGTTGGTTAAAAAGTGCACCACTAAATCAGTCTGTCATCAATTTTGTCTCTCACCACAGTGACTCAAAGAGTTGCATCAGCTAGATCATTTAAAGAAACCACAACTTTTTAAAAGAACATCTGCTGCTGTAATTTATAATGTATAACATAATCTGACATCCAAATTTGACAGAGTTTGGTAATGTCTTCCAATAACGGGTTGTGAGAGATTCTGTCCTGGGATGCCACAAACAAAGAGGCAATAAATTATTAAGAGATGCAGCTACTAACCTAATAAGAAAAAGAAAAATAATCGTCTCTACTTTGAATACTGACAAATATGATGCCATGCAGACTCCTTTTTAAACAGCCTGTTTTAATTTTAAGTATGTGCCGGTTTCTCAGGACATAATTTCCTGAGATTAGTGAATATGAATGAAAGTGCTAAGTGCTGACAATTTGAATTCTCACTTCTTTTAACACTCAAGTGCTAAATATTGCCCAAACTTTTGCTAAAATGTTAAGTATCTATCTTTTTTTTCACTGGTAAATTACCATTGATTTCAAGATCTGACAGCTACAGCCATAGTATAGTAGGAAGAACAGTTAGTGTATAGAAGAGGTAAATTCCAAATACTGATGAGAAAAAAACATCCAATTTTCATGAGGAAGCAGAGATTTCTGAGAGCAAGGGAGTAAGGCAATGTGGGCTCAGTCTAGGCAGAAGCATCCGAGGAGCGGAAGGAAGTAGGGTGGGTAGTGAGCAGTAGTCTGCAGAAACAGAAACTATAGCATTTCCAGGGACAAATTCTCACTGAAACTCTGTCATTAAATCAGTTACTTTTGTAACTTAAATTCATTGAATTGTTTTCTATCTACCAACTGGGTGTGCAGGTACTGTAAGGAGATGAAATTGGGATGGGAAGCCTAGAGGAGATCTGCAGAGATAAAGTGGATTAGATAAATACTGGTTGCATTTAGAGAACTGCTATTAGTACCACCTAGCAATGAAAATATTGGTTGCTATCATGCAATTGCACTGGAACGTGGGTATCTTTTTTTGCTAGCTTCCTGTAAGTGGTCTGCTATGAAAAGTTGCTTCTGATGCACACGAACAATAATGAAAAGGAGGAAAGGGACTGGTGGAAAGCAGGTTCATATTTTTTAATGGAAAAGTTATCCACTCAGCAACAAAGGTGGTGAAGTTCCCAGTTTGAAAGTACTTTACAATCAGAGGCCTCATCAAGAGAGTCATTTTCAAAAAAGCACCACACTCCCTCATTGCAAATGAATAAAAAGCTGAGAAAACAAGCAGAGAATAAAGCTACTCTCAGCCTGGGGTTGGCTCCGTAGTGCGGCCTAAATCAATCCTCATCCTTTTTTATGCAGAGTGCACTTACATGCTGATGTGATGGCACAGATTTGTACAAGAGGTCCCAGGTTTGGTAACTTAAAAGAGGCTTAAACAGTTCTTAAAATACTTTAAAGGAGAAGGCATGTTGTCTGCAGTAAATACAAATGTATACTGCAATTATAAACCAGCATTTCTTCCCATTAGAAATAAAATATAATTTCTGTCCTTCATGTTGTATTGATTTTAAAGAAATTGTATCTTACAGAATCTCCAGATCATTACTCATTTTTATCTTTGCAGCATAAGACACTGTAGAAATAAATGGTGTCTTACCAATGTGAGCTATGCAGCAGATTGTGCAATCTTCATTTTCCAGGACTTTGTACCCTTAGTACACACTGTCAATAATCCAGTACTATGATTACATTAAATTAAAATTATATAAAAATATTTTGTGTGAAACTAGAAAGTTTTGGTTCCTTTCATTTGCCTACTCTCGACTGAGTCTTTTAGGGCTTCCAGCACTTCACCAAAACACTTTTTTTTAAATGACAGTTTAGTGTCTCTTATATTTAAATGTCTCCAAAATTATGCTTGAAGAAAAATACAAAATATTGCGAAGACTGTAACAAATGGAAAAAGTGTCATCACAACTATGTGAGTCTATTTTAATTTGCATTTCTGCACATCATTTTAAAAGAAAGTTATCTTTTTCAAAATACAAAATAGATAGCCAATGCCCTAACTAACCATGAAGTGGGTACTGCACTGGTGAATAGCCTGAATTATCAATCTGCATCTCGTGTGATGGGACCTGACTGGTAAGCTTATAGGAATAAAAAGCAGTTGTACTGGGTGGGATGTGAAACTGAGTGTATCGTGTTACATCAATATCCTGAAATTTTCCATCTAAACAGGATGTGGAAAATTGGCTTATCAATTAACAGATGAGAAGTCTATTAAAATATTTTAAAGGATCCTAAAAGATCCATCATTTAAAATACCCATCTTTTAAATGTGGCAGTACAGTACCATAACATGACACTCCTACATCATGATTTCGATGATGTATAGAACAGATAATGACAAACATCAGCTGCACTGCATGTGTTCCTCATGATGTTCATAAACCTTAGTTTAGGAATGCACATATTCAGGAACTGGCAGAAACTGTGTAAACTAGCAGAGATTAACGTACCACAAAATAGAATAAACTTTTTTCCAGCTCGTGTACTTCTGCTACTAGAACTAAAAGATGCATATATTCTTTGAAATAATCTGCTATCTGTTTGGAAGTTACACCAGATCCCCTTAGTTAGATCAGAAAGCATATTTGTATTCTAAGAGTGAATTTTGGTGAATTTAATTTGTGATTACTAGTTACCACATTAATAGTAGTATCATTTTTATGTTCACCATTACCAAAAAAAATGATGAAAAAACCCATAAAAAGCCCCTTTACCATAAAATTTACCATTTATCTACCTGCTTTTGGCAAAGCCAGATCACCATATTTAAATGCCATATTTGGAACTCTTGAAGAACTTCATGTTCACAGATGCCATTATGAGGACTGTAAATTTCAATCCTAATTTGTACCTCTATGAATCTATCTGTCTACTCTATTGAAACATGGTAATTTAGGAAAGAATGAAGAACAGGCAGTGAAGATCTGTTGCTTGAATGTCATTACCTGTCACTCCTTGCTTCACTTACATGGCCCATTTTGAAGATCATGCTGCCTTTTTATACTTGCTGGATATCCATTCCTTAGACCTCATTTGCTTGGGTGGTTCAAGCTGTCAAGTGCTCAGAGTGTGTGGCAGCAATTTTGCAAATTCCCTGAAGCGCTTAGCCCCTATTTCATCTTTTATACAGATGACTATTCCTGCTTACCTACAAAAGCTTTCTATTCAAGAAGAGAATTTTTTTTCAGTCACATTATTTAGAATCCAACTATCTCAACTAACTTAAGATAATGTAATTAGCAGAACGTGATTATTTAATTAGTTTTCAATGTGTGTTGTAGTACAGAATATTTATGGCAGCAAAAATAATATCATAATTGTGCTAATAAAGCAATATTTTATATTTTTATATTCAAACTTGTAACTCCAAAAATATGACCTATATCTGGGAATAAAAATATATCTATTTGAAATTTCCTTATAGAAGCTATTGCTGAAATCCCTCAACACGTTTCAGGTTCAGAGTTTAAATTGTCAAGATTAACAAGACATTCTTCCTTTACAAAAACAAGGATTGTATGTCCATCTCTGGCACATACCTATTCCCAGTCGATGCCTTTGGCACACCTGTCAAGATTCTCTAAAGTCTTGACACAGGTGCCTACAAAAGACTGAGATTTACAGCTCATGCTCTCATCCTTGACTGACTCTCAAATCATCCCTTTCTGCTTTGTCTCGCTGTATCTCTAGAGGCCAACATATATCTGATACATTATGTTATAATAGCTAATATATTTAACCAGCTAGAGAATATAGGTTCCTATGGGTTCCTATATTCAAACCTGTATCTGGCAACAAAGCAGCCCTAGGAGGGACATAATTTAGTCCTTACTGCTTCAGGTTTGGGCACGGAGCTGCAAAGAATTCAGAGATAAAGACAAAGGGACACATTAAATCTCAGACTTGTGATGAATATTTTCCCACTAGAATAGTCTGGGTAACCCAGTCCTGACCTGAAAAGGTTGAATATTTTTTCAGACACAGACATGGTCCTTTTTCATCATTATTGTGTTGTGTTTTGAGAACATTCTTCTCAAATTGTTCTAGCCTCCTAGTATGTAAGAATTTTGCAGGAGGATTGGTAACCATTGTTTTGGGATAATTCCAAATTCACTCTGTTCCCCATATAAAAGGATGAAGTTCACCACTGGGTGAGAAATCATAATGGATTTCTCCAGCTCATCAATTTGTATTGGTTTCTGTGAGTTTATATGATTTTGAGCATGTTTTCAGGGGAAAATATACTTTTAATTTCAGTATGAAAACTTATATTCTGTCTAGTATCTCCAAAGAACAGTTATCTTTTAAGAGAGCTTTAATAAATGAGTGGGGCAACATTTACAAAGTACCATTTGTTCATTCTGCAGCAGTCCTCACACTGTCTGTTAAATGAAATTGGCCTTCACTTCTGTTTCTGAATGTGATGAATGGCGTCATTCAATAATATATGTTTGTCGAGTTGCAATCTTGTGCAGTGTTAAGTGAGGTTCAGCCTGCATATAAAATATATTCTCTAATAAAAAAAATTTAAAAAATAAAACCAAACAAAAACAAGACAGGAAATGACAGGGAAAATCTTTGATGCCACTACAGACACTATCGAAATTACGAAGATGACATTAGTCATTGGGAATATTGTTTTACCTGGTGCTTGCTGTGCATAAACTGGTAGGGCAAATTGTACTTTGGGGTTTAAATAAAAAAAAATCTTTTCACATGCAAAATTTTTTTTTACTCATGAAAATAGGCATTTCAAGGCATGAGTGGAAAGGCAAATATATATACTTACATGTTCTAAATAAAAAGATTCAGGGCACAAATACACAAAAGCCTGCTCCTAGATGAGGAACCTGTTCTTTTCACATTTTCAGAAGAGATGTGAAATTGTAATTCATAATGTAACAGCAATTTTTGTAGGGTTTTTCCTTTCCTAAGGAAAAGAAAACTGGCAGGCCATATACTATCCAGCAATTCCATGATTCCATGTTGAATCTAGTTTTCCAAAAATATTTAAATAAGGTTGTGGTCTTCCTTAGTGATTAATGAGAATCCATCAATACTAATCACAACTGTTTAAAGCACATTCATTGTAAAGCACAAAAATTTAAAAAAAGACAATTAATGGCACATTGAGTGGATCAAGTTTTATTTGTGCTAAGCCTACTCTCTCAGGAGCATTTTCTATTAACATTGCTTTCTACAAGTGATAGAAGTTTTAACCTTGGTGTAGCAGATAAGCCATTGATCTGTCAGCAGACTTTTCCCTACCTCCCACAGTATGGCGCTTCAAAAGTTTGTTTGGAAATGAAACCAAATTCTATGTTTCCTCTACAGATGGTTGACCTCTTTCAGTTAGTGGCTGCATTACTCATTTAAACAATTATACAGGTCAGAATGGTGTAATCTAAATTATTTAGTCTCTGAGTGTTTTTCAGACACCACTGACAGTCCGAGAGGATCCAGCTGCTGGTTGTACCTGGATTTGAACTCCAGAAGATAACAGAGCTTTGGTTAAGAGTTTTAGTCACCATACATTGTTTCATCTTTGAAAACACATACCTAAAGCTAACTGCTCCTAAGGGACTCCAACTGCACAGGTATCAAAACATGCCAATAGCAAGACTAACATTTCCCAGACCAAATGTTCAACACAGTTTCTGCTTTATCTGAATAAAAATACCTGGATGCTCCTCCAGCATGCAAATCTTAAAAATACCTTTTCTTGTTTGTCCCCCACAGGGAGCAATTCAAGTCTACCAAACAGTCTAGCAAAATATTATGATAACCTTTTCTATCCTAATTTGTACTGGAGGCTGTGTGTGTGCTAGGATCAACATTAATTACTGTATAACATTTCAGCTGTGTAGTTCATAGAAATGTCAGGGAGTTAGCTAAAGGGGATGTGGGGTCCTGATATCAGCAGGGGGTAAGTGGCCTCAACCATTGTGCAGCATGTGGATGATGGGAATTTACAAAAATAGAATCCATAACTGAGGTGTTAAAGCTAACTAACCTCAATAAAAAGTTCTTTTTCACCAAGAAAACCATCACATAGATAAAGTGTTCGCAAGCAATTACTTGCATTTTCTAATAAAATCTAAGTTAATAAAGTCTGGAATCCAACAGTTAGCAAAACAGACTGTAATAATGATTCTACATAATAATTGATCTACTTTGTTAAAGTTAATATATCAGTTTGAATTAATGCATTTTAAATTCAGATTCCTTTTGCAGCTTGAATCCAAACTAATTACAGGTTTTAAATTGTCACTAGTAGGAGCTCAGCCAAGGCATATTTCCTCTCTTCTTTAGTTGCACCCTGAGAATTCATGAATCAATTTTTTTCTGGGTCATGACTTCGCCCCACCAGGAGCAGAGAAAACCCTTCAGTGTGAAGAAAATTTAATGGCAGAGATCCCAGTACAGGCAGAATTTGCACGCAAATGGCTAGGAAGTAAATGGCAGGGGAACTTTCCAACGTATGAGAAAGAAACCTTAAAATCATTTGTAGTCATCCAAACGGCAGTGAATTAAATAAATAGCTTTAAGCACGGCAGTATCCATGTCTGTCTTGGCAATTTAGGATTGTTGGATGATTTAAGAGAGGGCTGCTTTTGCAAGCCTTTTTTTTAAACAGTAGAGGTCACCTTAGTACAAGTCTCTTCTAAAAAAACAGCCCACAACAACAATAAAAAACCCTTTTCTACCCTGATAAATTATGCACTTAGAAGTACTCACAACTTCCTTCCAATGTTTTATATAAACTTTAAAAAAACCAAGATTATATTGTCGGTTTAATTTCATTATATTTTGCTATAGGGATTATTCAATATGAAAAGAAGAATTTTTTCTAAGCACATTTACAGTTTTAATCAGCAATCTACACATACAATTCATTCAAATATCTGAAAATTGGTTTGTGTTTTAAGCTTTACAATTACATAAAGATCTGTCAGGACTACATGTTTTTTTGTCTTTTATATTTACCATGGGAAAAAATGTGACAAAGTAATTTGTTTCTTGGGAGGAGATACTCAGACATAAATTGCATCTATCAAAATTCACTCATCTTCATTAAAAAAAAAAGCATTCAGAAGCCTGACAAATCAACAAAAGATTTGGTAAATTAACATAAAATATATTCAGCTTAATACAAATTGACAAAGCTCTTTCTACAGTATTTGTTTTCATGGCATGGCTACCTTTTATCAGCGTTGTACCTAACATCACCTTGGAAACTGCTTTGTGGAAAAGGTTTACCAGACACTGAGAATGAAAGCAGAAAATTATTTGTTAACTACTTAGAAGATTCTATACATAGTGAAGGAATTTTTATAATAATTTAGGAGCATTCAGAAGTAAATGCTTTGCAAAAGAAAATCTGGCTATTTAAAGAGATTAAAGGAATTCTGAAAAATGGCACACAATATCTTCTTGTTGTACATATAAATATATTCTTAAATATTAAAGTAGTATTTTGTTTACACTACCAGTATTACCAAATTTAAATGGAGTAAAGTAGCTATTTTGGCAATCTTCTCTACCAGATAAGGTTATTTAAATAATGCATATTAAAAATCCTACTTAATATCTCAAGATTATTATCTTTGTACATTATCACTTCAGAAATGAAATGTCTGGGACATTCTTAAATGCTATTTTACTTCTAAATCACTCTATTAGATTTCCTGCTTGAGTGATTTGTGAAGAAAACATTACATATATATTTTTTCTGATTACCAAACCACATTATACACAAAAGTCTACTTGAAACTAGTTTACAGTTTAAAAACAGGTCTAATAACAGGTGAATGCTGAAAAATATGCAAACAAAATGGCAGACATGAATGACTTCATTTAAGGCATAATTGCTTCTCATCAACCCAAGAAATCATGCAGAAACAGTCCCTGTTTCAGCCAGCCAGGCAGAGACTGGAGAAATCACTCAGGCATGGATTCTAAATGGAAGGTCCACTCCTGGGTCTCAGCCAGGGAACTGCTCCACACACAGATCCAAGCCCAGGGACAATAGTCCTTAGAATCACAGTTCATCATAACAGATAATTATACAGCAAGTAAAACAATAAGGTATTTTGGCCTTTCAATGGATAGACTAATTGTGGACTAGGGAGTTCTGCCTGGGAGGCATAAAACACACCCCTCTGTGAGTCATTTTATTGTGGTGAGGAGTGGCATGAATTTTGTGGAAAGGGATTTTAGGAACTGGTGAGTTCCATATGTTGTTTTTTGCTGTATGTCTCAGGCACATAGCCAGAGTTTCCACGCACACAGCTAGAAGCTTTTTTTTTTTTAATTCTTCCCACTTGCCCATTTAAATGTTTTAAGGAACATTATATTTTCTTTCCCCCAGCAAAGTCGGTAGAGGCAATTATTTTTCTCTTTTAAGCATAATAACATTTCAACTTGGATAAGGTGGAAAAAACTATATTGGTCTTTTCAAAGGGAAAATATGTTAAGATTACATATTTTATGTATGGTTTTCATATCAATGAATTCATAACACTGGGTTAACATATTCCCTGAAACTATTGTGTACCATTTGTTTTCTGGGTTGTTTGTAGAGACAAAAAAACGAAGAAGGAAATACATGTAGTTCAAGACAGAGCAGCTTTTGAATCTTTTTAAACGTGTCATTCTGTTTTATGCTCAGCCAGTTCTTTTTCTTCTCCTTAAAAAGATGACAAGCAAGCAAACTCTTTTCTAGCAAATAAAAGTGTTAGTTCTTGGATGCCATGCAAAGAGTGCAAATGCATAAGAAGGCTGACCTCCTGCACTAGGAAACAAGTACTCTATCTCTGCAATTTGTGCAGCCCCACTGCCAGCCAATTAACTCGAAGTTGAGTTTTGACTCAAACTCATGACCCTTCAATCCCCACAGTCATGTGTTACATCTGGTATCATTGAATTAGTCCTTCCATTTTGGCTTGCTTTTTTTTTTTTAAACCGTCCACTTTCTTTCTGCCAATTTTTTTTCTAACCACTAATGATGATTCAAGAAGCTTTCTACAGTATCTGCATATTTGTTTGTTTTTGAGTAGAGCTCCCTTGGAAAAAATCTGGCATACATTTTTTTTCTAAGAATACCATTCAATTCTGCATTTCATGATACCCTTTTTTCCTGTTCCGTACTATAATGGTGACCATTACATCATGTACCCTGAGGGCTGTGCTTAAAAAGAGAAAGGATGGTGAAATTAGCAAAAATAAAAGGAACTCCCTGACTTGAATTCACAAACTGTGCTTGTTTTTGTTAAACAGAACAAAATCTGCGGTGACGGTAGCAAGTTCAATAACGTGTAGCGCATACGTTTTTCTCTCAGCTAGAAAGCACCTTCCTTAAGAAACGCTTTTAAAATATTCAATGTAAACTACTGAAGATACTCATATTAAGTAGTACTCCCCAAGCTGTGAGTACATTTCTTGTTTTATTTTTAGTGTTTTTTAATGGAATACAATTTATTATCTGGAGCCTCTTTGCCTCCCAATTATTTGTAAAATTTTGTTTTAAAAATTCTGATGAAATGAAACAGAGCAGTTGATTTATTCACTTTTCCAGAAGTCAGACCTGAATAAATAGAGAGTTGAAAATACATTTAGACATTTTTATTCAGTATTGCTTTTCTAAGAATCTCTCTTATTCTAGCAAAGTACAGTGAATGGTAGCTGCGGTCAGTAAATACAGATCATTCCAACAGGGAACATGTAATCAGTCTTTAAGGGCTTAATACATTCTTTTTTTTCCTCATCATGACTACACTGGATTTTCTCACTCAGCTATTGTATGTGCACTGCTTCATCCTTATGTCAGTATATCTCCATGTAAGTGTTCTGCTTGCCTTTTGAAACTACTTGAATGCATCATCCCTCATATATATACACACATGTGTATGTATGTGTGTATGTATGTGTGCATATGTGTATCCAAAATAAACTGAAAAAAAAATTATACCCATGTCAACCACACTAGTGCGGTAAAAGCAGTCGCATTTTAAGTGCTTTTGTGCGCGTAAAATATTTTTGTAGTTACTGTGTGAAAGTACAATAACATCATTGTATTATATACAGCAAGATTTATAACCACCACTGAAAAATAAATGCATTATTATTGAATGATGTGATATTTAAATATAAAAGCAGTTGAGTGCCCTATCAGTTTCCTCTTAATATTTTGCTGGTATGAATGTTTTTCTGACTTCTATATCACACATTTGCTAAAATGAGCTCTGCTAGATATCAGTTTGAACACAGGCACAATGTGTCTCAGTCAGATTCATAAAACAGATAGCTGAACTAGAGTTTGACTTTTGACATCAACAATCTGACTTCAATATTTCTCCACAAAAAGAGACTTCTGACTCTCGTCGCTGTTTCAGTGTGATGGATAGCTTTTCAGCTGCTGACAGCAGTGAATGTAATAAATGTAATCATCCACACTGGGGGCTGAATATTTCTATTTTTTAAGTTTTCCATCTTGTGCATTACGAATGACAAAGTAACACCTGCACTATTACAGTCCCTCCTTTCTTACAAAACAGAAATACAAAAATATTATTATAAGTTGTCTATGTATTAATACTTCAGTGCTAAATAAGCTTTTAATTACCTACATTTGTTTTTTTTTTTTTCTCTAAGAAACACTTGCAGACACAGAGCTTAATTTTAGCTCTGTTTGACTTCTCTGATCATCTGGGTTTTCATTGTCATTGCTTCATAATAATTTAATGTCATATATAATGACATAAAACCAGAGAAAACCACAGAAGCTGCCAATCTGAACTGATCTAAGTGTTCACTAGTATAAGCATAGAAAAGCCTGATTTGTTTGTGCCAACAACATTCAGCGTGGTCTGTAACTGGGCTAGTGTTCCTTTGCTATTTAATTTTCAAATAGTCTTTCAGTGTACAGTGTAGCTGCTTAATCAGAGTGTTTTATCTACCACAATTAACAAAATGAGTGAATGTATATATTGGCAATACATTAAAAAAGTATTAAATTTATGTTTACCATTTTGTCAGCTAAACATTTTACCATCCTGTTTTTTCCTCTCGCTTCATCTATAAGCAACTATTATTATGTTTGCTGCTGAAAGTGTAGAGCTGAAACACATGCCTAATTCAAAATTAGTTCCGAACTTTCATTAAAAAGCTTTGCAGAGAAATATCTTTTGTTAATGAAAAACTTATTTGGAAGCACATAAAGCCACAGTTTGCATTTTCCCCAGTCTCTGAAAGCAGTGACTTATTTTACTTTACATCTAATTAAAAGTTTATGGAGATGCAGTGGATTTTTGTGCAAATTAGAATTAATTAGAGTTATTAAGAAGCCATGAAAAGAAGGATTTGAGAAATAGTGAGAAATATTATTTAAACCCTAATGGAATTCAGCGAAACCCACAGGTCTATTACAGGTCCCTGATTTGCCAGGATCACTGCAGGGAATCTAACATTAATAAGCACACTGGTAATTAAATCATTTGTTACTTTGTCTGTAATGTTGTAATGTTTCACTGATACTCTGTCAGAGCTCTTTGTGCAGATCAGAGCTAATCAAAGGTAATCAATTTTCAGCATTTGAAAAATCTGTAAATGATTATACATTCATCAGATCATTTAGTGGAGTGCAAGGAAAGTGCAATGCAATTAATCTTCCTGCATGAGGAGGAATTACCACCACAGAATTCAACAGTTATAATTAATTTCATTGTCTTGCTGTGAATTTTGATTGCTTTTCTTTGGACTGTATAGTACAAATGATGATTCATTGCAAAGTATTTGCAAAGCAAACACACCAGTGTGCTATGCAAATTAAAGTAGCTGTATAACAGATAGGTTTCAAACTTCCTATTTACTCAGGGTTGTTGAGTACTAATTTGCCAAATAATTGCTTGTTAACTTTATACACTCTTCCTCTGAATATTGAGATTGGTAACCAATATAAATAGAAAGCACATGCTGTTTGATATCTCATGGTAAGTGTTTGAAATACTAGTTAGCACTTAAACTTGTACTCAACTAGAAAAAAACATAATTTACAACATTTCTTTCTCAAACCAGTCATTCTACCTTCTTTAATATTTTATTTTGGTTTTTTTCAGTGTGAAGTTCACTAAAAGACAAAGAAGGAATTTTATGGCTTTACCACAAACAGCCACATAAGCTTAAATCATAACATTTTTTTAACCATGATTGCTTTAATACTAATTTTCCTTCATTCACATTACTAAATATCAAGTAACTTTTCCAGGATATTATCAAATTATAGTAGGTGGTGTGGACCTTTCTAGAAAATTGGTCTGAGTGCCAAATACCAGTGTCAAAACCAAATGTTGTGCTCAAGGTCCCCATACCAAACTACAGCCTACCTGAAGGAGCTGGAGTGCTGAGCAGACAATTTAGCTGCTGTAAATTCAGCTATAGGTCTGGAATTTAATTTTAGACTTCTGTAAAAGCTAGAGGCTACAATCAATGATTTGCATGATTTGCTCATTGTTAGTAAAATATTAACAGAGAGATGTTCAGATTTGAGAAATGCCAAAATTTCATTTAAAAGGGCCAATTGATTTCAAAAAGTGTTGAATTAAGCTTTGCAAACAGAAATATGGGATTAAGAATTTATGGAAAGTGGTAAGAATGTGTAGCTGCAAGTTATACATTTAATATGCCCATCGATTTTTAAGTAATTTCAATCTATTTTAAAATCTGTAATACTTGATGAATATTGGAAATTATCTGCAGACATCTGGTTAGTCATTACTGGCAGCATTATATGTTAGGTGCTGCTTCATTTGTAAACAGCTGGAAGTTTTTTATTGAAAAAGGTAAAATACTACAATACTGCACTATTTTGCTCTGTACAAATGAGGTTTGGTAATAGTAATAATATAATAGATGTATAGTATAGTAATGTATAATATATGTACGTATGTCTATGCATGTATATATGATTATGCAGCATATATACAACAAATATTCTTCAAAAGCCAATTCTTCCACTGCTGTCTTTATGACAACATCATGAATAACACATGATTTATTTAAATTTAAACACATGATATTAGAAAAAAGAGAGTCATTTCAAAGAGAATGTTAAGAGCGAATGACAGTCTCTTTTCAATAATAAATAGTAAAATTTAAACATTGTACAGATAATTAGTGTAAGAGACTAACAGAAGACAGAATGAGAGATGTTCAGAGAAGAGAAGTGCCAAAATGTGAAGCTGTAAATCCTGATTGTCTGAGTATTTCTGAGAGCCCTGGAAAATTCTTAGAATGAATGCACACAGAAGTTTGAGACATTCAAGCTCATCTCCTCATTTCAACCTACTTGGTCATGAGTCAAAAGGCTGAGGCTGAGTCAATGTTTGCAGTCCACAGCTGAAATTACAGACATATAAATCTAGATATGAAGTAAATACCATTTTCCAAATTCAGTGCTGAACAGGAAAAGATTCTGAAACTTATAATCTGTTCTGATAACTCTCTACAACTCGTAGAGATTTTTTACCTATTACATGTTTTCTTGTATCAATGAGAACTAAAACAAAGACAAATCTTGAAATTTAGATAACAGCGCATTGCACATATATAAGGAGTCCATGCTGTTACTTTTTTCAGAAATGTCTATTTTTTCTATGTCATCAATAGTTTCATCATCTCAAAACCATTGACGTGCACATCTCAAAAAGAAAAACTCTTCTTGATGGATATTTGGTTTATAGTGGATTTCTATCTTTCTGTGAAAATTCCAAAGACTGCAAAATTGTACTGGGAATCTTAGAACAATAAACCTTTCCATGTTACAATGAAAGCATTTTGTGACATTTGATCTGGTTTGGACCATCCTCATAAAAGCATTCAACACAGACTTGTTCATGACAACTGCAGGGAGAAAATACTGAGAACAAAATATTTATGCGCTTATCAACAAGAATTTTCATTTGTATCTGAACAGAGGCTGAGAGGTTAAAGTGAAAGGCATGTTTTCCAACTTGTGGAGTTTGTTTATCTTACAGTCACAAAACCTTCCATATTTTATTAGGGATGAATCAAGGCCAATCAGCATGATATTATTCAATTTGGACTGGAGGTCCATAGACCTTATATTTTTTTATTCCACATTTGTTCCAGGCAATGATCTTCCTGTAACAAAGGGCCTGAAAATGATGATTTTCTCAGGTAAAATGAGGAAAAAGTATTATAAAATGTAATGTCTCCCAAACCCACACATGCATATTCTACATTCTTGTATATAGGTACAGACAATTTCTGCTCATCTTCTCATAACAGATACACTGCTTCTTTATTAAAATTCTTCATTTTCTCTGACTGTAGGGAAGACTTCAAAAAATTCAGATTTGAATGAATGATAAATGAAGAGAATTGTCAATTTAGTGTGGCTTTAAGGATATCCCCAAAATGTACACTGACCTCTCGTTGGCCCTATTCAGTACACTTTTCTTTGTCATCATAACCTCTGTAAACATCATGGAAACCTGCAGCCATTCTATGCTCCAAGCAGTTTAACTTGTCTGAATTGCACTATGTTCACTTTTTGAGAGTAAAGTATCCCATATTTAAGTTCATTTTTTTTTTATTATTTTGCTTTTTCTTTTACTTCTTTCAATGATCTTTTATTGTCTAAAGTCTAGATTTCTGCCGAGTTTGTGAACTGCGCTTGTCAGAGTATTGCCCACAACTTTGGATTCCTTTGTTGAAGCTGTAGAAATAAAATGAATAGTATGAAAGCTTGATGGCATCTGTGGATAGGAAACTCATTAAAAGCCTCAGCCTTCTGTTTTATTTCTAACCACATTGCCCTGTGGGATTTCAAGGTCTTGCAGGATGAAACCAGCAGGACTCATTACTTCTAAAACAATGTTTAGAGTTCTATTGGTGGTGGAATGTTCTGCCAGTCAGGTAAAAACCTAGGCCTTTATCCTTCCTGGGACAATACCAGGCAGCTCAGAAGCTGCTTGGAAAAGTCATGCCTTTGAATGCAACTGCAGGTGTTGCTCCTCAAAGACTGTTGGTACCCTCCTATGCACCCTTCAAAGGAATAATAGAAAATTCACTTTGGGATTCAAATAGAGTCTAAGAAAATTTGAAATAATAGGAACAAACTTTTGAGACTTCCTACATTTTTCCCACGAACCTATGGACCATGACTAATACCCTGAGGGCAAAAAAACATCCTTTTTCCCTCTTACACAGGCATAGAATTCATGGTGTCAGATAAATAAGCTTCATGACCTCACCTTGTTTAAGGCTACCATTCAATTACTAGCAAAGACTAGTCACCACAGTGAGAAAAGAGTGTGGCATTCTGATTGCTCACATTAATGAGAAATGGTGCAAAATTTATATCATAGGAGAGTAAAAAAAATTTATTAACTCTTTTCACAAAACAAATTAAAAACATTCAGCCAAAAGTAACTAGTATTAGTTTGAAAAAAATGATGGCTCACATTTTCAGTGTAATTAGAAAAAATTATGAGAAAATTTTAATATATGATAGAAAAAAGTAAGGACCTTGCAGGTGTGGAAGCTATTTAGCCTCCTAAAGTAGTTCTACAGCTGTGTTAAGTAGAATTCCTTTTAGAGATTTTCTAAATTATTTATATGTAATATCAGAAAATGTCAATAATTTCTTAAAAATGTTGAATGCAGTAATAATTAATAAATTTTGTACACTGCAAATACACTTATTAAAAATACAACTTGACTGCATATCAAAATGCTATTTAAAAATTCAATGCTGCAGTTATACAAAACAATGTGAATTATATAAAATGCAAAGAATTATACATGCAAAACTTAACTGATAGATGATATATTTTGAACTTTAAAATCTGAGCAAACATGTTTTACAGAAAAAAATGTTTAAGCCACAAACTCTATCAAGTTACATAAAGATCAGATTCATGTAGTTCATAAAGCAGCAAGACAGGATGACACTTGGAAGAGCATAAGAGAGCTGAACAGCAGAATATCTGTCTTGTGTCAAAGAATTAGATTCCTCCAAGAATAAGAATAATGTCAAATAGCTACATTACCAACACAGGAACTGCAGAGATGTTCTTTTTTGAACAAGTTTCCCAGCAATAGATTTATTAACACACAACCTAATGAATAAGTGTCAGTATTTAAACATTTAATGTCTCAGGAACTAAACAGACAGATAACCTTTTTTTTAATCAAATTCCAGGATGAGTTTGCCAAAACAACCGCCATTGGTAAAAAAATTTCTCCTTTTGTTTTTATTTTCTTTTTCTGACATTATGTCAACTCCTGGAGTTCTCCGATAGTATCTCACTATTTTGAATTTCTAAGGCATTCTTTTTCTATAAAAAACATCAGTAAGAATCCAATCTATAAACTGCAAACTTGTTTCCTTATTCAGAATTGCATGCTCTTAATACAAGTGGCTCTAAATGGGTCATACCCTGCAAGGTTTATTTACTTAGAATATGAAGTCCTTTCTTTTGCTTATATTTACATGAGTAACAGGAAACCATAGGATTATTTCTGGTGGTAAATGAGGGGGCTGCGGACTATTGGATGCAAACAAATGATGGCCCTCAAAAGAAGATACAGTTGGGAGCTTTGTGTAATTGTTTCTGCATTACTGCTCCCACAGGACCAGCTGAAGAGATTACCAACCCCAGCCAACCCCCGACTGTTTGTTGCCATCCTCTCGCCAGAGAACACCGCCTTGCCAGATCCACTGGTTAAATTACTTGTGTGATCACTCCCTAATTTATTTCAAAGAGACTTGGTTAGCAAAGCAGGCAAGCAGAAACGATCTATTATTTCAACGGTTTATGCTGGCTCATTTTAATTTTAATAGCCTAGAAAGCAATCTCAACAGCAGATCAGCCAGGAAACTAAGGATGGCAGCCACTGAAAGCAGTCTTGGGCTGGTGAACTTCAGCAACGGAAAGAGAAAAGATGCGAGGTTTAAACCAAAGTCCAGCAAAATATTTAGGCACCTCTATGCTTAAAACACCTGGATCATCCTACTGCTGTAAATGAACTATTTAATAAACTATTACCTCTGACAATTATGTTTTTTTTTTACAAAAGCATATGTCAGAGGATGATATTTATATATGAAAATTAAACATCTTGTTAGCATGAATCTTCTAAGGTCTTCCTGTAGTCAATGGAAGAACTGGCTCCAGAAGGGCAATTCCCCAGCTATCTGAGAAAGGAGGTGTCAGCTGCCTTCTGAAGATGCTCACCACAGAGGACAGTCACCCCTTAGGCTGGAATATGCAGCCATCTTCTAGGCTGCTGAAGGTAGGCGAACTGAATTGTACCCTATCTGTACCTCACCAAGTGGGCCTGACAAACACAGCAATGTTATTTCTGGAAAAACATTCTTAAATGGGACAATCATCTTTACCATCACACCCTTACCATCCATTTTGGAAAAAAAATTGTATAGTATCTGGTGTTCATTTAGTAGTAGAAGTCAGTATTTCATTAATATCACATACATATACATATACATATACATATACATATACATATATATAAAATTATGTATTACTGCCATTACTTATTACTTTAACTTCCTTTACGCCAGTAGTTTCCCTGGTTCCAAATAAATTTTTAGATTGCAATTAGTTTTTCTAATTATGTACACTGTCATGCAAAACCCATAAATTTTTTGGGATTACCTGCATAGATGCATGTAAATTAGCTACATATATGTCTTTATATATAGAGTCGCATAAAAATAGACATTTTCAAGAAATATAGAAATGGTATGAAATGCTTAGAGTATAGCAAAACAAATTTTACAGTCTCAGTTTGAGATGTGCTGTCCATATTTATTGTAAAATAACTTGCTAGAAAAGATTCTAACTTTCTATGGCCTTTAGTAGTCTTTGTTCACACAGCATACAAAAGTTAAAAGATTCTTTATCATCTCAGAAGCTCCTTCATAATTTTAAATCAACCTGAACTTGTATAGTACAGTTCTCCTAAGTACTTTAGTCACTTGCAGCTCAAATGCAGTGAATTTGCCAGTTAGTTGTCAAGTACTCAGGTGTAGGTGAATTGAAAGCTTTTTAACAACTAATGGAAAGTATTATAGCAACAGATTAAAACTGAACAAGGATGACTTCATGAAATCATCCTTCTTTTGACAATATTAATTTGATTTCACAAAATGACAGAATCAGATTATGGGTTGGCAGGGACCACAGTGGGTCCTTTGGTCCAACCTACCTCCTCAAGAAAGGGCATCCTAGAGCACATGGCACAGGATTGAATCCCAATGGACCTCAAATATCTCTACTGTGGGAGACTCCACAATCTCTCTATGGAAATCTCTTCCAGTGTTCAGCCACTTGCACAGTAAGGAAGTTTTTCCTCACATTCACGTGGAATTTTCTGTGTATCTGTTTCTGCCTGTTGCCTCTTGTTCTATTGCTTGGCACCACCAAGAAGAGCCTGGATCCATCCTCCTGACACCCTCCCTTCATATACTGCTAGACATTTATAAGGTCCCCTCTCAGTTGTCTCTTCTTGAGGCTGAACAGGCCCAGCTGCCTCATTCTATTCTCATAAGAGAGATGCTCCAGTATTTCAATTATCTTTGTGTTCTCCACCAGACCCGCTCCAGGACCTGCATGTCTCTCCTGTACTGAAGAGCCCAGAACTGACTGACACAGCACTCCAGACGTGGCCTCAACAGGGCTGAATAGAGGGGCTGAACCATGTCTTTTGACTGGCTGCAAATGTTCTTTCCAGTGCACCCTAGGACACCACTGACTTTCTTGCCCCACCAGGCCACGCTGTTGGCTCAAGGAGATCTTGCTGTGCAGCAGGACTCCCAGTTCTTTCTCTGCAGAGCTGCTTCCCAGAAGCTCAGCCCCCAGTCTGTACTGTTGCCTGGGGTTATTCTTCCCCAGATGCAGGACCCTGCACCTGCATTTGTTGAATTTCAGAAAGTTCTCTTCTGCAGGACTGCACAGCCCTCTGGGGTATTGAACACTGCTCCCAGATTGGTGTCACCAGTGAACTTGCTGAGCAGGGATCTGCACCATCATCCAAGGCATTGATGAATAAGGTAAGCAATACCGAGCCGAGTAGTGAACATTGATTTGACACTTTCTACAGTATTTCTTGCACATCCTCCAGATATGGGGTCAGAGCTGTGCAGAGGGTGAAACTTTTCTGACAGTGGTTATGTACTCACTAGTAGAACTATCAGATCCATTCACTAGTGGTACTATGGTGCTTAAGGCAGAATGACATTCTTCATTGTCCCACCATAAAAATTACCAGATTGAAGCAGGGGCTTGATAAGTGACCACAAGTGTAAAGACACAAAGCTGAAGTGCCTTAGAGGCTAGCTACCAAACTGTACAAATGTGTACAGTCAGAACAAAAGGATGATCCTTTGTGAGTGCATTTGAAACAGAAATTGGAAGCAGATAAATGCGCATGCCAAAAATGAAAACAACAACAAAGCAGTGAGGTTGGTGTGGTTCTTACACTAACAAAGGGTTATTATTTTTCCTTCTTAACCGGCTTAAGCAGGATCAGAAATTGTATTTTATAAGAGCATTTTTCCTCATTCATCAAATGAATAGTTTTAATGTATCAATACATGATGTAGGATATAATTCTAAAACTTTTCTTGTGTTTTAGGAACCTGGAATCTGTGGAAACTGCCATATGGGGGAACACCATTAGTGAGGAACACAGTTACATTAAAAATTCACAAAATACAGAGTGTTTTAGAACATGAAACATCGATGGAGTTCAGTTACTGAAAATATATATGTCTGTGGTGCAGTTTCATTCTAAATGGATGCTGCTCCTTGCTCCAGGCTGTAAGTTTTCTGCAGTCAGCTGCCGATGTGATAGGATTTGCTTTTACATAATCGTTCTGTCTTATCTGTAAGCATCCCTCACTCGGACAACTTGAGAGGCATTAAGGGTGTGTGCAGATGAACGAGTTACCCTCTGAACTCATGTTTCTTATACTCTGCAAGAATTGCCTGCAACACACTTTTATGCTGCGTTGTACCACTCAGAATGAATACAAATATGGAGTAGATGACAGGAAAATAGTTCATAACACCTTACATTGCTGATAAGGTGTTTTTCATCTTTCCATAGCTGAGGTTTCCTGCTATCTCCTTCTTAAGGCCAGTTACTCATAATCTGTTGTGGTTTGCTGGTCTCAAAATGAAAATTAAACTTTTTTTTCTTGCTCATTATGAATACAAAATTTAATCAAATTGATCAACAGGACTTGGGGTTTTATAACTCCACAGTCCTAAAGTACTTTGTAATGATCTTTCTCAATTAATAAATCCAATGTTGTGTATATGTATATATAGATATATAGAGAGAACTCTCTAAAACACTGATTCAGTGTTATCCCTATACTGTGCAATTATAAAAAAGTTATTCCTTTGCTGAGTTACCTCTGCCCAGATAGTAAAATTAAAAATCACAGTTCTGTTAGAAACAACAGAGAACAAAAAGAGAGCATGTTGGAAAGGATTAAATCCTG
Source organism: Ammospiza caudacuta (assembly GCF_027887145.1). NCBI lineage: Eukaryota > Metazoa > Chordata > Aves > Passeriformes > Passerellidae > Ammospiza > Ammospiza caudacuta. The sequence goes on along the minus strand of NC_080598.1, from coordinate 38,513,474 downwards.
CTGCTTAGTGGATTGATACACACAATTAAACAATTCAGGTCATAAGTGCTCATGACTATCTTGTTGACAGTAAGCTACCACACAATAATTTATGGAATGTTTTCCATCATCTCCAGCCAGCTATAAAAAATTACTTCCATCCTGATGGATGATGGCCTTGATTATCTCCTATAAAACTTATGCCATGCAATATGCCTATGTTTGAAATGAATTAATTTTATTATGTTAAGCTTTAATACCTGTCCCTTAATATCCTGAGAGGGTCAGAGCTGTCATCTGGCCCTGCGTCAGTTTCTTTAAAGGCACTGCAGTCACCCACACCAACCCTATTCTCTCACTTGTTTCCTAAGTTACTGCTCTTTCTCCTTATTGGACTCACTGATCTGCTCTGTTTATACTGACAAGAATTGAACTCAATTCCCTTAACAGAAGTAGCAAGAAATGTTTGTTAATGCTGTAAATTGGTTTAAGCAATAGTGAGGTGTAAAAGTTCCAGAGTGCAAAGAAAATCTGGTTTCAAGTTAACAAACCTTCCTTTTTATTCAGAACTAAATCTACACGCTTTTATTGCAGCTGGAGCTGCTACATTGTAGGAATAACTTTTTCGTCTTTTTATTTCTTCTTTACCCCAGAAACAGGGGAATTCATGGTCTGGAGGTAAAAAACAATAAAAATCTATTCTGTGCTAAGTAAGTTTTCATATACAGCAGCAAATACAGACTTGTCTGATCAGGCATTTTGGCATTTTAGAATGTCCTGAAAAGAAGTATGTGCCTTTTTCAGTCATTTTTCTGAAAGCAGAACTGAACTTAGAGTGTTCCTTCTTCTTGTCACATTTATTAATCATTAAAGTTTCTGACATGTTTTCTTATTGTTGTTTAATAGTAATGTCAGTGTTAAACCATAATATAGGTGTATACATCTGTTGTTTACTCTGAGATGACTAACTACCATATATAAAAATTCATATTAAAAATAAGTGATAACATACCAATGATATAATGATTTTTAAAAGCCCTCTGCCTCTGAAATACATTAATATATTTAAATAGGAAAAGAGATCACAGTTCCGCATCCTACCACTGACACGCAGAGAAATAAACAAAATCGAGTTGGGGAACAGACCAGCACAACATACGGCTCAAGGGCTTGGTGCAGCCTGCAGAGCATCTTTCCTAGCCTGCCAGCTACTTAGCAGCAATGTGTAGTGTCACAAAAAGCAGGGTGTGCGTCCTGGCTGGGCTTCCAAGCAGCCCCGTGGCCCGAAGCAGGGGATGGAGTGTGCATCTCCCAGCCAGGCGTGCGGCTGGGTGGGTGGACATTGCTCACAGAGAGGGAAGGGCACTGGGCAGTCATGGCAGGAAGGCAAACGCGCTGATAGCAAGGGAGGTTCTGCACTGGACCTCCTCTGAAGGTAACAGATTCCAGCTGCCTGCATACAGGGTTCGGTCATTTCAGAACGACACCCATCCTTGCCTCCATAATGCAAACCCTGCGTTGAGTCTAGCAAACTCCCAAGGTGAATGAATCCTTGTGTCTGCATGATAAAATTTTACACTATCAAGTAAAAACATATTTGATACCATGTAAGTGTTGCATGCTCAGGTTGAATGTAAAATTTCAGGACATGTAAAATCCCTTGCACTCACAGCTTGCTAATAACTTTCCTTGTTATCTTTGGTTTTATTATTACATATGACATTTTACTGAATTATTCAATTTTTTTATAATTGTGGTATTCTAGAAAAAAATATTAAACTTTTTGGAATCATAGTAATACTTCAAAAAGCTCAAAAAGATGAACTGTATGAGTAAGAATACTCTTTCCAAATGTGGCTATCTCAGGGTGCTGAGGAATTAGATTTCCATCTCAAAGGCAGTTATCTTGACATAACAGATTACTGCTGCCAAAAGAAAAAAAACAGTATTTTCCTGTCCTCTCATACTTCTCTCCCTCTTTCTGCCACTTTTAGTGGTTGTGAGCAGTTAAATATCATGTCTCACAGAAATTGAGCCCAAGAACATGAATATACCTCTGAAGGTGGCTCCTTGGGAGTGCTCCTGAAAGCATTCTCTGTTGGAAATCTCAGACAGCAGCTTTCTCACACGGAAGTTTCTCTCTCCATGGCCCTGAATGCCACATTTTCAGGAAGGACATGAAATCAGCTGGGTAAGTGAAAGTGAACAATGCACCTCATGTATCCTTAGTGTAAGCAAATGACATATGCTTTCTTCCTTCCATTTCAGCATTTCTGTCCTCTATAAACAGTCTCAATCATGTTGTCTGCTTCAGCTGTCATAAGTAAATGCTTGCATTAGCACTTGTCCACAAAATTTAATTGTGAATTACTCTACACACATGAAAATGGCAAATGCTTAAACTGGGAGGTTGGACAGCATTAATTTCTCAGCCTTCCTTCTTTGACTGCACCACAGGCCAGATGAAGAACCCAGTGAGGCCAGGAGGGACAAAATTTGCCACAAGAACATGAGCTTTTTGGTCTGCAGTGAGATATCAAGGAAGGACACTTACATCTTCAATGTCTTAAGAAACACATCATAGTGTCAAGTTATAATATGCTAATGATGAAAAAGTCTCCTTGCTAACAAAAATAATTAGAATCATCCAAACTGTACGTAGATTAAGTCCGAGGTTGGTTATTATGCCAACAAAAAATGAGTGATCTTTCAAGGAAAGATATGGGCAGAACACAGAATTGCTGAAATGAATCAAGGGACTTTAACTATAATTGTTATATGTTCTGCATCTGAGAGAAAAATCCTAAATAAAAATCCAAATTAGCTATTTCCATTCTTCAGCATTGAAATAAAAAGCCTAGAGTGACAGAACTTGGTATTTCTCTGCCAATGAGGCTTACATAGTTTTTTTTCTATTTGCTTTCTCACACTTGATTGTTCTCTTGGTAGTGTTTCACTAACTCACTGTTATCTTGACTGATAATGAAAGCACCAGAAAATACAAACACTTTTCAATTCCTTCTTTTTCACTTATATTGCATTGTAATCCCACTCTGAAGTGGTTTTTTTAATAAAGTATTTCACAAGAACAAAATATAATTACAGATGCATTCGTATATCCTAAAAGCTGCCTGTACAACGTAGCACTGATACTCTATTTGCATTTTAGATTGTTTGAAAACGTCTCTACAGTTACCTTGTAAAAACTTCATACCATATGTGTTATTAGTCTAACACTGTTCTCTCATTTGAACTAAGACAAGTAGATACTGTCAGATACTAGACTGGTGAAAATAACTTCAGTGATTATGAGCTGAGTGTTTTCTATAAGCTGTTTTTCCAAGCAAAATTTTTGCTGATATATTTCTAAGCATTTAAAAATTATACATCTGATTCAGAAAAGACTATATAGTGTTCAAATGTGCACAAGAGAAATTTGCCTTTTTATTTGCATATATCTCATAAGTATGCCTAGGAAATATTACTTATTTACATTTATCTTGTTACTTCTGTATAAAGGGTGCAGACTCCAAAAGGACATGTTTCTCCAGTATAACAGGATGTATTTGTTTATTTCTGCACAGTGTTTGTGCCACTGTAGTTAAATTTGCAGCCCACATTTTGAGGATATACCACTCAATTTGAAGTTCTGATGTTGATTTTCTTATCCATGTTTTTCCCCTTGAAGCAAGATGAAAAATGTTCCAGCAAAAGCATAAGAAAGCTATTTTAAGATCTTTGAAGAAAAATTAATATGTTGCGATGATGATATTTCATCTTAATCTGGCATCGCCCAGACTTGTCTCTTTCAAGGAAGGGAGGACATCTGGAAATGAGTGAAAGCCACAATAAAATAAGATTTTTTTACTGAAACTGAAATGTGATGGCATAGTTGTTTCTTGACAGTTATATATTCAATGAGTAGGAATAAGTGGTATGATAAAGGTACATGATTTATTGTTATATGCAATTACAAAAGCTACACAATTGAAAATTTACAGGGAACTAAACTGATATTTTAGAAATAAAAACATGGAATATTCATGGATATTCATAGCCTAAAAGCAAGGAAAAAAAGCACCTCTAAGTAGCTCTAGGAAGAAATTCAGTGAGCAGGGATAATACTGCTGTAAATTAATATGTTTTCTTTGGTGTGATTCTGGTTCTCATATATAATGCCTAGAATATATGAAGGGAAGAAACAATTTCACTTTGATATTTGAGTTTCATAATCTCTGCCTTTCAATGCAAAACGTGAGGTTGACTTAATTTCCACTTATTTGGGCAATGCAATTAGTAAAAATAAATACATACATATACACAAAATCTCATCTGAAACACATATATAATTCTGGACACCAATAATCAGAAAAGGTAAATTCAAAATGAAAAGGAGCAAGGATCACCTAGTAGGATGAACAGGTGATTGGTGCGCTAATCTTTTTTAAAGAACATTGAAAGACCTTGCTGATTTGTCTAACCAAGCAAAATAGAAGTTCAAAAGAAAATAATTTTTATCTGTGAATTCTTCAGCCAGGTATCAGGGGAAAAGACTAACTATTTAAATGATTTTGGCAAAAGAACAATCAGATATTAACTAGCCCTAAGTAAATTCAGGCTAGAAATAAATAGTATTTATAAACTTGACTGTGTTGGGTTTACATGGCCAGATTTTGGTAGCAGAGGGAGCTACAAGGGTGGCTTCTGTGAGCTGACAGAAGTTTCCCCCATGTCCTGCAGAGCCAGTGCCAGGAGGCTCCAGGATGGACCTGCTGCTCACCAAGGCTGGGCCAAGTAGAAATGGTGGTAACACCTCTGTGATAACATAGCTAAGAAGGGGCAGTAGGTGCTCCTGTGGTGAAAACAATGGTGAAGCAGCTGTGCCCCTGCAGCCCATGGAGAACCACAGGGACACAGAGATCCACCTGCAGCCCACGGAGGAGACCCAAACTGGAGCAGATGGATGCCCAGCCCATCCCCTGGGTTGATGGTTGTCAATCCAGGAGACTCACACTCAAGCAAGCTGTGCCTGAAGGACTGCACCCCATGGAAGAGTGACCCACATGGCAGTTTGGGGGGAACTGTTGCCCATGGGATGGAGAAGTTCCTGGAGGAATGTTCCAGAGAGGAACCCCACACTGGAGCAGGGGAAGGACTCCTCTTCCTGAGCAGCAGCAGGAACAATCAGTGATAAACTGACTGTAACCCCCATTCCCCATCTCCCTTCACTGCTGGTGGGGAAGGAAGAGCCTGGGAAGAAGGGAGGGGTGAGGGGAGGTATATTTTAAGATTTATTTTACTTCTGGTTATCCTACTCTGATTTTGTCAGTAGCAAAATTCAATTGATATCCCCAAGCTGAGTCTGTATTTGGTGAGTGATCTCTCTCCCTCACATGTCTCAAGCTATGAACCTTTGTTACATTTTTTCTTCCCAATACAGCTGGGAAGGTGAATGATAGAGTGGCTTTAGTGGATGCCTGACATTCACATAGGGTCAATCCACTACCACTTACTGAATTGGTGATCTGGACATCTCAGGATGTCATAATAAAATGACATGGAAAAACACAATCAATAATTTTAAAGAAATCGTAAATGCTTCCAGTGTGAATTTCATGCACCAGTGTTTTCTGCAGTGATTGAGCAGTGTTATTTAACATGGTTCGCGATCACCTATGCAGAGATTTTACGTTAAATTGAAAAATCCCTCTACAGCTTTTACAATCCTTCACTATTCCAAATTTTTTTAGTCTGTCCTACATCTTCCAAAATCAGGTTCCTATTTTCTTTAAAAGCCAACTGTTAGAATATAACACTTTTTTGGCAATAATACAGATAAGATCTGTTGTCTGCATAAAATATTAACTAATCATAAATTAGCATCAGATAAAATATTCTACTACTTAATATTGGAAAAACGACACCCCAAACAATATAAACAACTGAGTTACAAGCTGTATTTACTCATGTGTGATAGCAGTCATCTATGCCTGTTGCCTAAGAACTAGTTATTGCAAAGGCCTATTCTAAGGACATTTCACCCACCTAACCCCTTCCTCTTCCGTCTTCTCTTTAAAAAAGTTGCAGATTCTTCAGAAAAAGATTTTTTAGGAGTCTCAATCTCAATTTTGTACTGCAAAAAGTTCTGGAAAGTAAGGAAGCCTTGGTTTGAGTAACAGCATCTAAAGAAAGAGGCCAGAGTGAAGGATTGGTGTTAGACATGCTCTGCCTTCGTCTCTCTCTTGGGTCTTCAGAAACAGAGGGAGGAGAACCCCCAGTATAGATCACTGACCATATGGCTATGAAAATTTGCTGAATATTTTCTCAGTGTACTCCTTGAAACACTTTGCAAAGTATCTGGTCTTGACATGCCTGTCTCATTGGCTGACAGGGGTAAAGGAAACCATGCAGATGTTAACCAGCCCAGCTTCTCATTATACCTATGGGCACCCTGGTTTACTCTGTCAGTTAATACTATCTCTAATTAATTTTGATCTGAGCTACTTTTAAAAGTAAACAATATGTTATTCATTATTTCTATACCTTTTTGCATTCAGCATTTCACAGACATTTCCTGCCTTTATTCTTAAATATATTATCTTGGTAATATCTCTGGCACATCCAAAATTAAAAACTCAAGCTGCTTCTCTGGCATTTGCATCATTACCTTTTTCTCTTCATCCTTAAATGTATACTATGCCACTAGAAGTAGCAGCCCAAAAAATCCTCTCTTTGTATTGAACATTGAGCATAAGTAAAGCACACAGTCATTGAAGCAGAATGCCTCTTCAATCCAGTCAGAGAGACAAAATACATTTTCATCCCAATCAAAATTTTAAAGTGAAAATCATGAAACAAAATAAAACCCCAGATATTTGTCTTTGATCCTGAAACATATAGTTAAATTATTTGGTTTGAAATTATTTCAGTTTTTGTAAGTATTTTTTCAAAGAGTTTTCTGTATTTATTTAATTTTACTACTAACAGATTGTCTTGTGGAAAATATTTTAAGTTCATTTCTTTCAGATTGGCTAAATTCCTCAAAATCTTAGGGATCCACTGTAGGTATAGGCCCAAATATAGGACTCTGGCAGAGAGTTGATATGGTATACAGAAAATAAAAATCTTTTATTATCCAAAAATTCAGGTGGAATATTTCCGAATCCCTAAGCCTGAAATGGGAATGCATAAATAAACTGTTCAATACAAAATTTCAAATTGAAACCTACTGAAATGTTGATATTCCATCTTTTTATTCTAATGCTGAATTTTTTACATTTCCATTACTATAGAAATTCAATACAAAGTTCTACAATCCACATACCTGTGAATGCAGAACTTGGGGTATATAATTCTAAATTTTTATGCAGGCATTTTATGTCTGTTGCTGGGTAGGCCTCTTAATATTTTGGTAACTTATCACATATTTCTATCAGAATTTTAATAATCCTTCACTATCTGTGCTACTGTGCTTTTATTGTCAAATATCTTCAAGGTTTCAGTGCAGCTCTACTTCCCCCCTGTAGATTCTACTCAAATTCATCTACCTTCATGCCCTACTAGCCTTGCAAATTCTCCTCATAAGTCTCCTCAGTACCAGTCCAAGTTAATTCTTCTCCTCCATTCCATTTCCACTGTCACCTCTGTCAGAGAGCAGATTCGTGAACAGGAGCACCAGATTCATGTTGCAAATGAAGCACAAAAGATTCAAAGCCACTTTCCTTCAGCAGATTTCTGAATGATACAACAGATCCCAGTGTTGGGAAGATTTTCTTTAATAATCTACATTGTCATTTTATTTTATAGCCATTGATTAAACAACCCATTCGACCTCCATATAAAGTACTTCTGTCCCTGAATTACTATAACCAGTTACTAATTCCTTGATATTTCTTCTAGTTCAAGAGGTGCATTCTTTCTTGATAAAAAGGCAATCAATGTTATGGAAAGGTGGTGAAAAATGAAAAAGAGGGTTGTTCCCTACTGAAAAAGACAAGTTATTTTAAATTGCAAGGAAAACATAATTATAGATAATTACCACAGATTACATTTTCTACATACGTGCACTAATTAAATCACCTATTAGATGATTATATTTTTTTATAGATTTTTTACTTTCTATTTGGCATTACATATGATAAATCAAATACACAATAAATGAAAAATGACAGCATCTATCAAAATTACCCTCAGAATCATTTAAATCTTGATAAATATAATAAGAAAATTCCCAGAGTATTGAGAAAGAAAAGTAATAGTCTTTATCTACCTCCAGTCAACCGTGAGGTTAACTTAATAAACACAGAAGTTTTAGCTCCAAATACATTTTATTATTCATTACTATGACCTTGTGGCTGATAGAAAACAGTTCATTTCGTTCTTGGGTTATTCCAGGTCAGGTCTTAATAATTGTACAAAACAGGTATGAAAGGGTAAAAAATAGAGAAGAAAACAATACAGTTTTTGTTTATCATATCACTTTTATTTTTTTGAACAACGTAAAAGCCATAAAAACTGAATTTAGAGTGTACTCCATAGCAGACTAAATTAACAAACCCAGAGGGAACACAGCCTTGTACCTGTTACAGAATTTCATGGTTTGTACCCAGGGATGGAGGAAAGATAATGCCTCATACACTCTCCTCTCAATTTTTACTAAATTCACTGCCATGTAATGGCTAAAATGAAACATTCTAAACTATCAGAACCCTCTTGAGATAAACATTTTCCTCACAGATCAACATCCCATCAGAGGTGCACATTTTTAGTTATCTCCTTTGACTAGCTTGGTGATCAGCTTGTTGATTTAAAACAATGGTACTTCTGCAGGCAACTTGGGAAAGAAAAATAATTTATTCTACCCATCTATCAACACTTTCTTCTTAAAACAACATTTCTATAAACAAAAAGCAACAATCACTTTCTCTTCTTCTCCTCCGTCATGACTCTTCAAAACCTCCCTAATATTATAGATTGTTTGGACTGAATCTGCAAAATCAGCAGCATCACTCTGGTACTTTCTGCCCTAAGTTCCTTTCTACATGCTTATTGCAATAGTGTCTTTCAGGCTCAATCTGCTTTTGGATTAAATCCCTAATTTCTCACTTCCAAAAGTAACACTAATGATTTCTCCTATCTGGCTAATGACAATTTAGCACTGTCACCATGTGAGATATTGTATCCTTGTTGTCCTGTTTCTGCCAAAAATTTTATCATAATAAATGCAATAGAATAAGAGGCTTCTTTTTACGTTGGCATACCTAACAGCTGTCTATTTTGATCGTAGAACTGATTCTTCAAAGCCTCCAACTTTTTCACAAACAGCAATCTAGTTTTAATTAATATGCTTGCAGAGAAACTTGCTATAATAGTAACCGAGAGTCCTGCTAAATCATACATTTTGACTTTTTTGATCATGAATTCTGTTGGGGGTTCCAAGGTCTAGATGCTGAGTTACTTTGGACACACACATAGTGTAACTTTGTGAAAATCAGGAGCATTAATATATATTACCAGGAGTTGGAGATTGAAAGCTTTGCAGTTAAATTGTAAATATGCCGCTTCTGTAATTTCTCCTAAGAAATTCTCTCCTATCTGTATAGTACTGAGTCCCAAAATTTGGATCGGAACACCTGCCTGTACTGGGGTACAAATTCTAGTGCTTAAAGAAAGAATATTCAACCAGTTACCCCTGAGACAGAAGGTTTAAGGACAATCCTATGTCAGCTTGTAGCAGTAACTCTTCTCATTTGTTCTAACACCTCAATTTAACAGGAGGAGATTGTGGCAGTTCTATTTCCTACTTTACTAAGAACTAAATAAAAGGAGCTGTGGCATCCACTTAGTGGTGCCTTTGGCACGTCTAGCATGGAGACCACATGATCACTGGAAGTGATGAGGTAAAAGGATGGCAGAGAAGACATCCTGTCTGCATTAGTGGTGTGGAAGCCAAGAAAAGAACATTACAGCAAAGAGCAACTTTGCCTAGTTGTGGACTAACACTGGTAGTCACTGCTGGTAATAGCATCTCTCCTACTCCATAACTTCTTTCAGTCCTAATATTGTCAATCATTTCTTTCACCAGAGAATTTCAAGTCTCACCCTTGTCACCTTGTATTTCAACTCAACACATTCCTATTTTATCCCCTGCATAGACTAATATCTCAGTATGACTTTAAGCTTTATTTTACACACAGCTATGACTGTGTCAACCCAGTCCCAGAATACCATTATTGAATATCATCACAATTTGTTTCTCCAGATTCCTTCCATAAGGACTACACAGGGGGAAAAAAACCCCTCTCACTAGCAGGCATAATTAATTTTGTGTTTGTTTTTAAAATAATCAGCTAATTAGTGGTGTGACACAGTTCATTTGTGACTTTAAAAATATTTATGATTCTTTATGATTTGATTCTATGCTTTGGAGGAAAATAACTCCACAGTCTTTAGAGTGTAAAGCATTGCCAATTTTCTTAAAAATATTTGGACTGCTGGACTAAACCTGCCTTAATAACTGGCAGTCCATGATCCAGATCAGTCTTGGGCATAGGAAGAGTCAGAGAATAAAGTTACCCTAAGAATATCTTCTTCTTCAGGATACACTTGGTAATCTTGAAAAACATTAAAAGATGTCTTGGGATTTCTTTATCTCTTTACACCATTGAAGCAGTAAGTGATGGAGAAGGAAAAATATCCAGGCATTGCAAATGAAACTCCAGATAAAGTCATCAAAGTGCAGGCGCGTTAGCATTATTTCTAATATTAGATAATATTTACCACCAAAAATCCTCCTATATACCCAAATCATAGCAACATTTAAAAATACTTCCAAAAAATAGACATCCTCCAACCTTTTCTTTCTACAGACATACTATAAGTAATTAATCCAGCCTGAATGGTGACATAAACTTTATGTCCTTGTACAGCTACTCCTCAAAAAGATGAATACCACTTTCAAATAAAATAAAATAACCCAAACCAAAAAGCCCTACTGTCATTATAATACCTGCAGAGTGATACCACTAACAGACCTGGCTGTTTGTTTCTAAGGAAGAACAGCTGTGCAACAGACTGTCTGAACAGTTCCTATTACAGAATGCAACATGGATCACTGACACAAAGGAAGCACTACACCAGCTGGCTTTCTGTCTTAGAGCATTTCTATTCCTAGATGATTTACCTGTTCTCAGCCCTGTCACCTCAACACTTCTACTACCCAATTAAAAATGATGTTGCTGGATTCTCTCTGCTATAAATTGGATACATTTTTGTTCAGATCAAACTGGTTACTTTTTTGTAAGTTTTGAAATACACTACTTATTTTTAAACTTATAAAGGCTGCTTGATTATTTATTTGTGGTCTATTTTGTTCTCTTGTAGAGTTTAGATATGAAAAATTCTTTTCAAATGTATTCATATGCAGTGATCTACATTTCCTAATCATAATCATGTCAGCAAAAGTGGAGCTGCTCTTAGGATAACATTTTAGTCTAGAAAATGATTTCCCTTTAAAATGGATTCAATGGACATGATATAAAAAGAAGATGCAAAATTACACACAACAGTTTGCATAATCAAAACAGATATGTTTTATATTCAGGCAAGATTTCTTTTTGCTACATTAAATGGAAGAAAATAGACCTTTTGGAATTCTGCAAGTGTGCTGTGGCTATAAATGCAGTAGCAGTGGAATTCCAGTAGGATTATGAAGAGGATGTACAGAACTTAAAAAAAGAAATCAACCAAGATAAAGAAGAACAGTATGAAAGGATAAATGTTGTTTTTTTTTTTTTTTAACTAATAGTCGACTTATTTCAAATAGGAACTATATTTTCTACTTTATATCTAAAGTTAAATTTATGAAAGCTTGAAATATGGAGGTGTATTCTTTTGTGTAGGAAATTTACTGGTCCTCTTTTGAATAAATGTAGTTCAAATGACATGTAATGAGAGTAGAGCTTCATTCAGTAAATAATACCCAAGGTATATTCATATCTACATTCAGAACAAAACTGGAACATATTATGGAATAAGGTTTGAAGGACTTTGCAGGTGTCTCCTAGAGACACTGTTGCTCTGGAGCAGACAGATTTCAAATTAACATTTCTCTTCCCTAATGAACAATAATCTTGATCCAACACATGAAAATAACATGCCACAAATGGCTACAGAAAGTACTGGATTTTTTTTTCAAAGGTTTTTCTGTTTATAAGGATAAGTTTGTGACAATGGTTTGAAAGTTATTGAATGAAAAAAAAAAACACTTAATATTTAATGGAGAGAATTAATCAGTGTTAAAACTAGACACAACATTTTCTCTGTCCCATAAAATTTTACAATATTTCAGCTACCTTGCTTCTCATGCCATAGGAACAAATCAGAACTTTCCTTATGAGAAGGAAGAGAGGGAATAGCTGATAACCTTCATGTCAGGCAATCCAACTGGTATACAGAGGACCCAGGTTGGAGTTCCTAATCTACTTTTATTCCAGTGCTTGGCCAGCCTATAGAAGTTTTATGTGTCCTTAAAAAAAAAAAAAGGACTAGGATTCCATTGACCATGCTAATTAATGGAGGAGTAAATGAAGAAAAAGGGAAAGAAGAAAATGGATGCAAAGCTTAGCACCCAAGCATTGACCATGTGACTGGAGAGTGACATTGTTCCTGAGAAATGAGTTTTCCTGACTACCATGCATATTTTATGTATTCTTTTCAGTATTACAGTCAAAAGCCCAATTTCCCTGGATAAAGATGACATTGACTTTCACTTCTCAGCAAAAGTAACTGGGACAACAGAGGAAATTTTGATTTAATAGGAACTTTTCCTCCTCAGTGACATCTTTTTATAGGTGGGAATTATTTCTGCCAGTGCACCCATAAGTCAATTTTCCAGCATTGATTTAATAATGAGAAGTAGCACACTGTCTAGAAGTAAATGTTTAATGTATATCTATCATCTATGCACAAATGCCTTCACTCATGAGTCATAGCTAAGTCATCATTAGAGGATAATCACAAAGGCTCAAAGCTGCCTTAACACATCCTCCTCACCACAGATGAAAAGAACTGTTACTCAGACCTGAAGGGGATCAAATATTTTAAATGCATACAGGTTTTATTTATGAAGCGCCCAAGAAAAACCAACTTACTTCTGTTATTCATTAATTGCCTAAAGATATAGGGGTTCTTTTTATTTCTTGCAAGTGCCACTGATTAAGAATTTACACAAGTTATCTGACCTCAATTGCAATGATTAGTCTGCTTTACTGTGTTTACTGCATTTAAATTCCCAGTGTTTTGTGAGATAAAAAAGTATGATTCTTCATACAAATGAAGAGCTAGTAGATTTTCAGATGAAAGATAAAAATTCTCAAAATTATTTAGATGGCTTGAATCCTACTGATTTCAAGGAGCTGAAATTTATCTTTCGAGGGTATGTGTCAGGAGTGATGGGCAGGATTCATCTCACTTAACTTTAAACTGTCTAAGCAATTTTGTCAGCACTCCCTCTACAGAAATGCAGGGCTACAAATCTCTAGAGTACAATTCATTCTTTCCTCATGCAGGATCTAAGCCAGATGAATGAATTATTCTTTGGAATAATTTTATTCTCCACTGATTACAGAAAAACCTAAATGGCTGGCATAAAATGTGCATTGAATGTGGTCAAATGGAAGTGAAAAGAAATCTATCTCTTTGATACCAGAGAAGTTGTTGGACACTAATGTCCACTCCAAATTAACAAGATGGATCTTCAGTCGCTATAACTTGCTTCCACTGTAAGAAGTCATACTGGCAAGGAGACAGCCACAGAAGTGCAACGTACTTTTCCTCCCACTAGGACTCAAATAAGAGGGAATTATCATAATATGAGTTATGATTGTCTAGGTCTTCCCTTGTAAGTTTAGCCACCTTGTGACTCAAAGCTCTAAACTGCCCAAGCTATGTTGGAGCAGCCTACATTCCTCCTTGTTTGCAGTGGGAGTTAATTTCTTAGATATGAATATTTCAAGTAATTGAAACCCTTTAATTCTCGTGTTATTTTAAAATCTTTCCCTCAAGGTTTTTAGCCCTGGACAACCATTAGCAGACATATGTAAAATAAGTACTTTTTGTTTCAGTCCTGTTTTAATGGCTGGGTGTTTGCAAAATTAAAAAGATATCATTACAGCAGATAATGACTGTTGTAATTGCTTGTAGTCTCAACACAGATTTCTAATGGGAAAAATGTGTCTTACCCTCGCTTGCCTCTAGCACACAATCATAATTGGATAGGGAAATCAGACATATAGTGCAACAATTCAGTGAGTAAATTGAGGACTTCTGTTTCCAATCTCACATACCTGACAGTCTGCTACTTTAAGGAAACTTGGAAAAAATAAAGAATGGCATGCTACTGGCAACAACATCTACAGCTTACTGAAGGGCATATGTAGATTCATTAAGAAGGGTTTTCTTTCTAACAAAAAAAGGATTTATATTTTTTTATAGTTACACACTTGATGTGACTGATTGGTTTTTGCAGAGCTAATAAAAAGATGACAACTTGCAGCTGATAGCATATCCTATTTCCATCTAATTTGATGCTTTTCTGCTGGGCTGATGGGAACCTAATCACAAAACATTGAAGATTCAGCTGTTTCAAAGCCTGGTTGCAATTTCTACTGTTTTCTGACTACTTAGCCTTACTTCTTAGAAATCTAACCTCTTACTACTTGTTGTGAAGTTAGTCATTAAAGTGTACACTAATATAATCATATGTAAATTTTACTCTCTCCGACCAAACATATGAGAATAAATAGTATCTTTTTATGCCAGAGAAAACTATAACTTTTCCTTCTTGTTATTGATGCCTAGTTAATTACTCTAGGTAATGCATTATTAATAAAGAAATAAGAAGGTCTCTACCTTAGAAGACTTTGAAATAATGGCTAACAGTAAAAAACATCAAAGAAAGTGAGGGCAGTTCTTGTATAAGGGTAGAATTGTCACAGACCATTTCCATGAAGAATTTGTACATTAAAACCTTATTTTTTTTAACCTATTAATACAGAACCTATTACAGATTCTGCAAATCCCAGGTAGTCACAATTTTGATAGCCAATGTGTTAAACTAACAGCCACTTGGAAATGCAGAGGTCCCAAAGTTTCTGGAGGCTAAATGCAGACAGATATTCCTCATTTAATCACACAAATACAACAGATATCAGAAGACCCTAATGTCTTCCTATATAATTGTGTCAGGTGGTAGTAAAGACCTAACAAAAAGACAAATCAATGCTATTTTAGTTATTCCTTATATGACAACCAAAATATGGACATGAAACGTAATGCATAATTATTTCTAGATCTTTTTTTTCTTCTGGACATAAGACCAGGCTGTATAACTTTCTGTCAAGCCATAGGAATCCTTAGATCTATATGCAGTCTCAAAGTGCCAAAGTTGAGCTGGTCTCATATTGTGTTGGGTGCTTCTTCCCTTTCTCAGCTTAAGGTATCACTGACAAAATTTATCTTCATGACTTCACTGCCACTAAGATCTAGCACAGACCCTCTTTTCTGCAATCTATATATAGTAGAATGTTTATTCTATTTGTATAATAATAATAATAATTCATAAGCTATTATGCTTCAGCAGCCAATTAATATGATGTTCAGAAAGTTAAGATTATTTGAATGAACTGTTTCAAACCTTTCTTTCAAAACTAGTCACAAATTTGAACCAGCCTACCAAACATCAGGCTCTTTTATTAAAGTTAAATCCATTAAAAATTATGTAAGAAATAGAAAACCTGTTGTTACCTTGAAACTACAAACAGAAACAATATTTATGTTAGAGGATCAGTGTTTTTTCTTTGTTAGGGTGTTTTCTTGTGGCAAAGTTTTGGTGGCAGAGCGTGTGGAAATGCTTGGAGAAGGCTGTGACCCCATGGGAAGCCCAAGGAGGAGCAAGCTCCTTCAGGATCTGTGATCCCATATTGGAGCAGGTTTGCTGGCAGGACTTGTGACCCCGTGGGGGACCCACACCCGAGCAGCCTGAACTACAGGCTGTTATTCAGCCTGAAGGACTGGACTACATGGAAGGGACCCACCCGGGAGCAGCTTGTGAAGAACTGTAGTCTGTGGGAAGGATTCTTATTGGAGAAGTTAATGGAGGACAGTGTTCCATGGCAGGAATCCCATGCTGGAGCAGGGGCAGAGTGTGAGGAATCTGAAGAAAAAGGAGTGGCAGAGACAACAGCTGATGAAGTGACCAAAACCCTGATTTCCTTTTGCCTCTGCACCACTGGGCAGGAGAAAGTAGAGAAAATGGGAGTGAGGTTGAAACCAGGAAGAAGGGAAGGGTAGATAGAAAGTGTTTTAAAAATTAGTTTTATTTGTGGTTATCCTACTGTCATATTGCCTACTCTGGTTGGTAATAAATTAAAATAATTTTCCCAATCTGAGCCTGTTTTGCCATGGTGGTAATGATTGAGCAACCTCTCCCAGCCCTTGTCTCAAAGAAGGAGCCTTCCCTTATATGTACTTTTCCATGTCCAGCTGAGGAAGGGAGTGATAGAGCACATTTGGTGGGCATCTGGAATCCAGACAGAATCACTCTAACATGGTTGTTGTGGTTATTCTCTTGTATATAAATTCTCACGTCTTAAAACAGAAGAGGAAGTCATCAGAGCTGGTGAAAGGTCTGGAAGCCGCGTGCTAGAGGAGCAGCTGAAGGCTTTGGGCTTGTCTGATTTGGAGAAAAGGAGCCTGTGAGGAGAGATCTCATTGCTCTCTCAGCTTCTTGCAGAGAGGAAGGGAACACCAGGAGCTGAGTTCTACTCACTGATACCCAGGAACAGGGTGTGTGGAAATGGTTCAAAGCTGTGCCAGGGGAAATTCAGATTAGACATTAGGAAGCATTTCTTCACCAAGAGAGTGGTCAAGCACTGGAAAAGGCTTCCTAGAGAGGCGATCAATGCCCCTGTCAGAGCTGAAATGGCATGTGGACAATACCCTTAATAATAGCGCTGAGTTGGTCGGGCAGTTGGACTGGATGATCACTGGAGGACTCTTCCAACAGAAACACACTGTTCTGTTCTATTCCTTAGACTAAATCAGAGAATTGTGCAATTGCATCCTCCATAGGTTGCTTAAATAAATAGTAGAAAATACAAACATGCCTTTGCATATTTTAAGAAGTCCTTATTTCCCTCTGTTTTTCTTTATAATCTGTAATGTAACTTCTGAGAGATTATGAACAGCCTGGACTTTACAACTCTATAAATGACTTCTGAAAAACTTGTTTTAGTCTGTCCTACTCCAGTTGTTGACTAAATTGAAGAAGATACCTTGGAAAATGCATTGTTTCTACTTACTGTAAATTGCATAATTTCCTTTAATAGGCACCATTTCCTTACTTAAACCTTGAAAATATTTCAAGGTTTTTCCTGTGAATATTCAGAACTTGAGCATGGAAACCAATGCAGCTTTCTTTGTAATTCTTGCCCTTTCTTCTTGCTATTTGAAAGGTCAAATGTATTTTAACTCCACTTAAATTACAGGTAATCAAAACCAAGAAAATCAAAATCATTCATATGCTTTGCTCTTTGATATACTTTGTTACTGCCTCAGCATGGGAAACATTTTTTTTTTTGCCTAATTGGATTTGCTCAGCCTTAATGGTTTCTCTATGAAATTTACTCATTTACAAAAGAGCTACAGCAAGACAAATGGGTGTGGTTTTAATTTATTCATAAGTACTAAAGAGGTGTAGAGAGAGAGGATGTCAAAATGGTATTTCAGAGATATCAAGTAAGAGATTTTCTGGAAATTTAATGGAAAATTAGTAACATCCAAACATACATGGGTACTCTTTGCACATATGTAGTACATGTAGCATATAAGACATATCAGGCTACTACCAAAACTGGAAAATGTTTTTCTGTAAACAGGATACAGTGTCAATAAGGATGATTCATATTATTACCAGTATATTTTTTGCATAAGAAATTCCCTTATTTTGACCTATTTCTTCTGATATATTCCATTGAATTTGACTATCAACAAACAAGTTAACATACTATGAAATAACACATTTCTTAGATAGTTCTTCCTATTGCCTTGACTATGGAACCTGCCACCTGTAGTTATTTCTAAAAAATGCTACCACAGTTATACAACATATATTTTAATGTACTAAAAGGTACCTACAATTCCATCGTTATTCATCCATAATCCCATATCAGCATGTCAAACATCAAGGGTAATCTGTATCGTTACTATGTGGTTAACTCAACCTGTCAAGGAGTTATGAGCGTGTGTAGTATTCTGAAGTGAGAAGATGACTGGACTGTGGTAGACCATCCTCAAGCCACACAGACAACTATCAATTACCTTAAAATATTTACACAATTGCAGCTATAATGAGAAAAGAGGAAGTGTTTCTCCACTTCCACATCTCTGTACACGACCCAGCAAGAACCTGACCACAGGGTCAGGACAAGATACTAAAATTAACTACATCTCTTTGCACCCAGCTTTGCACAGCTGCTCTCTTGCATGAAGAGTTCAATACTCTGCAATGCATTCTGCAGTCATTTGTTGTCACCATAGTGCAAAAGCTCCACCGCCACCACACTGCAAGGGTTCCACACCGCCAGTTTCATACCGCCTGGATGTTTCTCATAGGCAGCTCCTCTAGGCGCTGTCTCTTCCTTGTCCTTGCAGTAGCCAGCTGACTCAAGGCCCCACCAATCCACTCTTTTATAACACTCTTCTTATTGGCTACAGGTGTGGCCTGCTAACATCAGGCCTGCTCCTATTCTTTAGTAATTGGTTCAGCTGCAACTCTTTAGGGGTTAAGATTCTATTCTATACCACCTTCATTTACCCATACTGTATCCCCCTACAGTTGTTGACTTCTGCAGTCATTGGTTTCTGCAGTCAAGAAAAGGAATGAAATGGCTGGGTGAAGCAAGGTTTCATAAAAAAATAAGTTGATCAAAAAACACTTACAGAATCAATTGAAAAGTGTTAGTAAAAAGCCCGAAGTCAGGAAGAGTTAAAAGATGGGGTTGTTGCAGGAAGGGAAGTATATCTAACTCATCTCTGGAGAAATTAGGTGGAAAAAATACAGTAAATCCTACAAAAAAAGGAGAACCTTGAGTAGCTGGAGACAAACTCTTCAAGACAGAGCTCACAGAGTATGGGCAGACTAGGAAATCATGCTGGTAAGAGTAGAAGAACACAAGAATGCATGTGTGCTGAGAGGAACCCAGCCTGCTCTGGAGCAATTAAACATCTGACATTATTAATATTTAGACAAGCCCATAAGTTTGATAGAAAGAATGTTACAGCCTAGAGCATAGAGTCTTGTAATGGATGTAATAGTACAGTACTTTTACATTTCTACATGGCATTTTTCCCCCTGTCAAGACCTTGATTTTTCCATCCCTAATGCACAAAAGAGAACCCTAATCTCCTTCCAAGCACTGCTAATAAAATATCCTGAAATGCTGTTAATGTCAATATTAATATTGCTGTAATATGGGGACAGGTTCTGTTCTAGAATCTTTTAGAGTATCTCATATGTATCAACTTTGCTGTCTGTGAAATTGTTCCAGCATAGGTCCTAGAGAGTTTGTTGATAATAACAGTTAATTGGTTAGGTGTAATTTTAAATAAGGGAAATTTCTGCAGAAGTGAAAGGAGAAACTACAGTTTAATTATGTGACCGGATCCATGTAATGGCGTGCCAATAACACTCGCTCCAGCCGCATACTCTTGTCACTGTCCCTACACTGGCTTGCATGCTTGCCTAACCACTTGGTGAGGCAATTAAATTTGCTAACCCAGCAGAAAACTAATCTGGGGTGGGAAGGCAGGGGGAGGAAATAGGGGGAACATTACTATCCTTTTCAGTGGTAACAAGCTGTTAGATTGGCTCAAATGCATCCTACAACCACACCATGATTTTTATGCTTGGCAAAGTATTTAGGTTCTTGTTCATCAGAGCAATTAAAAGTAAGTCTCAATTGAGGTGTAGGAGCAATCTCACTCATATTCAGTAGAGCATTTACCTTTACACCTAGGTTTTTTATTCCTTTCTATTTAGCTCTGCGCTTCAGTATCTGGATGGCATTGTTTATGTACTTGAAATTGCCCAGCACTGAACTGGAATTTACAGAGTTTGAAACTTCATTCTGTGGTTCTGTATTGGGAGATACTCAAAATATTATCTTATTTGTAGTCAATTTAGCTATATACTATCTTGTAATTCCTCAGAAGTCCATTGTAAATACTTATTCTTGTCATTCATGCCTATAGTACATTTTTTTTTTTGTGTTTGAGAAGTAAGGTGTTTCTGAGAAGGGTATGAGGCATATGGACTTTTGATTAGTATGCATTAGGCAATTTTACATGCAAACTTATTTTGATATCGATGTAGTTAGAGGGGCTTTATTCTTTTTCTGTGTTAAAAAGCCATAAGGATGAAAATTAAATGAATATAAAACTTTGCAGAGGAATCACTTAATTTTGTAAGTGAAACAGCTTTTAGCATAAAGAGTCTGGATCTTCAAATGATTGAGTAAGGTTCTCCCTGTTTATTTTGCAGATGGGTTTTCGGAGGTAGAAAAATGTAATTATTGGAAAAGCAGTAAAATGTGAGCTGGTTGAGGCATAAAGTGCAGCACTTAGAATAAGACAATCACCTAAATTCCCTGATTGACAGATGGATGTCACATTAGATGAAAATGATAACAGATTTAGTGGACTGAAGACTAACTTCCTCTTGACAGTGCCCTGACCCTTAACCTACAACCTGACTCCTGTTAGCTTCACTAACACAGGGTAATTGTCACAGGTGCAGGATAAAAGAAACCCCTACAGCAGCTACCAGTGGTCAGAGGCTTATTTCTTTTGATGACCAGAAATGCACTGTTGAGATATAGTCAAGAAGTCCTGACCTCTGATGACCTTTCAGGGCATTAAAATTTACCCCTGGGAAAAGGAAACTACATAAAAGGAAAATGTTCTGTTCTGACTAATGCAAAGCAATATTTTAACAGTGTAATAATTAAGTTGACAAACAAAGCTGAATGATGTAAAGTAATTTATATTCATCAACACAAAAGTGTGTTTCTCGCACAATTGTAACAAGGTTTCAACAAAGACCGGTATTATACACTCAATAGAGTTCATGGGTTTTATAATTATGAGTAAATTCTTTACCATGTCATACTTGGGATATGTGTACTACTCCAAAATAATTCTGTTGTATTTATATGCTAATAACAGCCTTTCAACAGAAGCCAGTTCTTTGAATTGTATTTAAATTTTAGGAAGGTAGAGGATTGTAACAGTATTTATAAATGACATGCTGACAACTGTTAGACTTCACAAAAGTTTATAGCTCCTTCTGTTAGAAAATAGAGTACATTTTATTCTTATTTTCTTCAGCAGCATGAATGGGGAGTTCAGAAAACACAGAGCAACACAATAAGCTATGCAAATACATTTTATAATATAAGAAAAAATATTCTAGAAGAAAACAAAACGACTGTGTCTCCCATTAGACTGAAGTCAATGCAGTAACTTGTCCATGTTGGGGCTTTTATGCACAGAAAAATTACTATCACATAGGGGGATAAGGAAAAGAGTAATGACTTCACATCTTGGTAAAGTGAAAGTCTATGCATTAAGGAAGCCTGCCTGTGTTTTCAAAATATTTCATCTTAGAAAACGAAACAAAACAAAACAACCCCAATCAACTTCTTAAACACCTGACAACAATGAATTGCTGTATTCAATTATTGTGTTTGTTGGTGCTTAATACTGGGACCATCCAAATATTTATTCACTAAATATGAGGGAACAAAAACAATGTTCTAAGTACAATAGGGATCAAATTTCTGCTCAGAACAGTAGAGCTTTAAAAGACCCCTACGCAAACAGCACAAATTGCTCTAAAATTCGTTGAAGGTTCTTATTAAGGTCATAGGTCTTGCCCTGTGGTTATTATTCATCCACAAAATGCTCTGATAAGTAATATGACACTAAATCAGTATACACAAGCTTTGGGATAATTGCATGAAGAAAATAAAAAAGATTAAGTTACTCCAAAAGGACTATTATACAGGTAGACAACTTAGTCCACTGTGAAAGATGCAGTAGAATCTGGTTTTTTTCTGACACACTGTATAAATTATGAAAAAATAAGGATTATTCCGATGCAACTTACTGTCATGAGCACTTACAATAATAATGCCTTCCTTCAGATTACCATCTTTTCAAATGGGATGAGATCATCAGGTAACAGTGTAAGATATGAAGGCTTAACACTCTGTGTTTTTAGCGCATTAAAAAAATAAATTGCTGGGATAATTAACAACTACCTATTTGTCTGTTGGCTGCATTCATTATGCTTGCACAAATTGGAGGTCTCCAAAATCTGTGC